>NC_092458.1:119632358-120354858 GCF_047495875.1 Pithys albifrons albifrons | reverse complement strand
CTGAGTTGCAGGCAGGCTTTGCAGAAACGACTCATTATCAGGTACAAAAGTGTGGGTATTTAATCAAAGTAAATAAGACGTTTTCCACATCAATCACAAACAATACATCAGGCTGTCTGTCAGGTCTTATTCTCTGGGGTGATAAGACACTGCAAAGGACTGAAGATAATCTCAGATAAATCAGTATCTCCAGTGTTTTCTGTATGTGTTCTTCACATTTTTATTCCACTGAGAATTTTTTTCTGCCAGTTTTACAATTCCAGCTCCTTTTCTGCCATAGGAAGGTTTCCATCCATCTGCAGGAAGGGGAGATCTCACTCCACTGAAACCATCAAGCAGGTGCTGAGCTTTACACTGGTGACTATCTATGCCAAAATCAAAAGGTTCCACTGACTAGTTTTTGTGAATCAAGGCTTCATTAAATGGAGAAAGCTGCACCAATGGTTGATACAAAGGTGGCAGCACCCAGCCTTGCTCCTCTGCTCCCACACTGATGCTGGTGTGCCTGAAATGATTCCTTAGGAAACCAGCAGCCATGAGCACCACATGCAGTGTATGTCCACCTCTGTTAGGAGGATGAGCTCTGACCCTGGAGAAATCCTAATTACACCTTTCATGCCTTCTCTGCCGCTGGGATTTCTGTTCCTACTATGTACTCTTCAGGGTCTCAGCTTTAGCATTGCGGACTCCTGGAGGCAGCAAGGCTTTCTAACTTTGGCTGCAAATATTTGCACACATACAGAGCTGTAAGAGACTTCCCCCACCATTTATCTCTTACTTAACACAGTTCTGTTCTGCTCAGTTTTTCTCACTTCTTGTCCAAAAGGGAAGTGACAGAGTCAACCATAACGTTCCTGCAAGTGCTGGAACACAGAAACCCATAACCAACCCACCCACAACCCTTATATGGTTTTAGACAATTAATTGAGAAAATATTTCATTCATAAGACCACACCAGAGGAGAGGAGAGTATGAAGCCTTGGAACTAGAACTGGGGAAAATTATTTTTGAAAAATGATTTATTCTTTTTTTGGGGGGAAAAGGGTTCTTTGGTTGACATGAAACAACATTTCAGTTGGGGTTGTGTTTCTCAGGTAGTTTGTTTCAGCTAATGGCATTCAGGGCTTGTTCTGTGCAACTGATGGCCAAGGAAGGTGTAGTTGAGACCTCACTGAGGCCAGCAGGGATACAGAGGAAGAAACATGGGACATCCAGCCCCCCCTTTCCACCTCAAACTGGGAAAATGTCACACTCTTTCTATCCATTATTCTTTATTCTTTGTTGTGGCTAGATAATAAAGTGTTTTATGCCAAATGAACAGCTCGCACAGGAAGGGCTGAGAGGGACCTACCTCAGAGATACCAAATGACTCCAGGAGATGCTGAGTCAAATCTTTGCTCTCAGCATGAAGAATGGCAGGGAGCAACCTGAGCTCCAGTGCCCTTTCCTCTGAAAAAAATCTCCCAGCCACCAAATCATAAAGAAAACCCAAAAGTGTTTATTTGGCTACTGGGATAATTTTTAATAAAAAGGCTTGAAAAAACCTGATTCCCTTCCCCAGCAGAAGCATGGAAAGGCAGTGCTTTTGTGCTGCTGTGGGCAACTCTCCATACATCCACCCTCCTGGGTCATTAAGGAAGATCAACTGGAAAAAAAAAAGTAATTTTTTACTATGAAAGTACAAATTTCTATGCTACTTATGCCAGCCATTGATTGCTTGTGCAAGTTTACAAGCCAAACCTCCAAATCTGAACAGTGAAATACTCCATTAGTCCAACGGTTCTCTATTTGTTACTATTTGTTACAAAAAATACACACAGGCTATTCAAAATTGGTGTGCTAGTTAATGCATGAGTTTATCAGAGAGAGAATATATCCTGTGCTTGTACTCACACAGTGTTTATTTACTCTTTTAAGGCATGTTTACTGACTTTAGCAAATAGTATTTACAAGAAAGCTGCTCACAGGTTAAGTAAACACTGAGGCGATCTGAAGATTATTTAATGAGGGAAGTGACTCACTGTTTTAACAACAGGAGGGCCTCCCCCAGTGAGCTGGGATGCCAGGGCTGGAAACCCAGGAGGAGGGAGGAGGCCTATGGTGTGGACACACATGGTGCCCTGCAGTGCGGGAGAATATGAGGTTTGGAGAGTCCATGGCTGTCCCCTGAAGACTGGGAGCCATTCTGGAAACCTGAGCTGTGAACAGGCATTTTTGGATGGCATGGATCTTTTCCTAGGCAGGCTTTGCTGTTGAAATCCCCCCGTGTGCCCATTCCCTTTGGAGCTGTGCTGCAGCCCCAGCATGGTCCAAGCACGTTGCAACATCTCAGGTGGGAAAACAGACATCTCTGCCATGTTTTCCCCTCTCTCCAGGGCCTGCCCAGCCCACTGCTGCGCTGCCCATCCCAGCGTCTCCTGGACAGGATAGTGCGGCGCTATGCCGAGGTGCCAGATGCCGGCAGCATCTACATGGACCATCTCACCGACCGGGACAAGCTGCGCCTGCTCTACACCCTGTCTGTGAATCCACACCCCATCTTGTTACAGGTATGTTCCCCTCTGCCCCAGCTTGAAACACCACCCTGCAACCCCCCAAAAGCAAATCTTTCCATGAGATGTGCACTGGCCCCCAGCAGCAGGAGTACCAGCCCCAGCCTTTGGCACATGCCCTGGTCTTCATCAAGCATGTTTCTTCTATGTGTTTGGGTGGTTGAAGCCAGGTAGGCTCCTGCAGTCTTCCTTGCATTAGCCCATGAAGCTGTGGAGAGGTAGGAATGCCCAGATCCTTAACTAAATCAGAGTCCAGGCTGGGTATTGCAGTAGTGACTGAAAGCCAAGGTTTTACACATCCCCAGTGCTTCATAGTGTTAAGTTTGCATTGCTAATGTATTGCTTAAAATGACAGTCTGTTTATGAAAGAGAAGAAGCCTGCTTTAGAGTGGGAGGACCAAAATGCAGCATGGATGTTGAACATGGACTTGGGGAGCACTGATTTCTCATGTTCCATGTGTCAGAGCTGTGTTTTCCATTTGCATGACACAGGGAACTAACTCCGTGACAAAGTACAACTTTGCAAGAAGTGTTTGGTGGAATCCCAAATACAACTGAACTCTGGATTTTAAGACAGTGATCTGGGAGACCTCACCCACCTCCCCTGGTTCCTGGCTGACAAGGCTGGCATGCAGCTTCTGTCTTTCCTTATGTCTCTGAGGAACTATCCTCACCTTTTCCCAAACCAGCACACCTTGCAAGAAACCTTGGTGTTTCTTGCAACCCTTTACAATTCCATGAGGAACAGAGGCAGTGGTGGCAGCATCTATATCTGGCCCCAGGTCATTGCTGCCCTCAACAGTGCGCAGCATCCGGCCCTATCCCAGGGAGAGGGAATGGTGCTCATGCTCCAGAAGGCTCCTGGGGATCATTCAGTCACCCCAGCCATGGCTCACCGTGACATGAGGACATGAGCGCTCTAAAGGTACAGGAATGCAGCTTAAAGAGGCAAGAAAAATATGATGAAATGTCTTGATTGCCCAAAATGCCTTCACAGCAGAGGGGAAAAGCAACCTTAAACATGAAACTGGACAAGTTCACAATGTCTCGGCAGAGTCTGGGCCACTGGGGAGACAGATGAGTTAAAATGTAAACAAGTTATAATGTAAATGACAGAAAGCTTTGTGTTGACATAACTCAGCACTCATATGGTTTAGTTTCCACCTGGGATAACTGCATGAGCCAGCCCAGGTGTCCCCACCATAGCAAACACACAGCATTTCTGTTTCTGAGACTGCAAAGTCTCTCACAAAAAAGCCAGGCAGTTCTCACAAATTAGCAAAAACTTCTTTAGCCCCACCTCACCTCCGAGACGTGACTTCAGCTACACAGTGTTCATGAGGGACCCATCAAAGACACCTAAAATTAGATGTTCTGTGGCTAAAATTTTCATGAATTTGAAACCCATTATTATCTCAGACTTTCCAGTTAGTCTCCCTCATAGAATAAGTCTTGAAATATCAGATTCTTCCTTCCTTACAAAAAAAGGACAAAAAAATTAAGGAAATAAAACCATCATAATTACTGCAAGATGGAGCAGTGCCTTTCCCAGCTGCTGGGGCAGGATGAGGGGAGAAAGGATTACAGGATGATTTGGGAGCCAAAACAACACTGATATTGCTGCTTGAAGCCAGACAGGGCACTCCAAAATCCTCCAGGAGGGAGGTGGGTCCAGGGACAGAGCGCAGTGGCCGGAAGGCAGGAGTAATCCCTTCATTCCTTCTCTCCCTGGCAGATCTTCCCTGATGTGGAGGGATGGCCCTTCCCACGGTACCTGGGCTCCTGTGGGAGGCTGGTGGTCAGCGCCAGCACCCAACCCCTGCGTGACTTCTACAGTGCGGCCCCCGAGGTGGCCGCCGACCTGGCGCTGCAGCTGCTCGCCGTGCTCCGCTCCATGGGCACCAACGACCTCAACTACTTCTTCTACTTCACCCACGTGGATGCTGGCACCTTCGGCGTGTTCAGCAATGGGCATCTGTTCATCCGGGATGCCAGCACGCTGGGCATCATCGACAAGGAGGAAGGTACTCAGCAGGCTCCGCGTCTGTCGCGGGAGGGCTCAGCGCGGCAGGGCAAACAAATCTGTCACCTGCTGTGCTCAACTCTACTGCCTTGTTTGGGTTTTTTTTAATAAACCAAACATGCTAAATTAAATAATGAAAAGTTCACAGAGAGATTTACCAACAGCAGCTCCTGCCATAGTTTGTGCAGTCAGGGATTTGGTGACCAGCCCCCTCCATAGCTTTCAGTGCACACAGTGCTCAACACTTTCATTTGAAGTTTTCCTAAATCACCCCTTTTAAAAGTTTTGCCACACAAATGTCAGCATTTGCAGGTAGAAATTTCATAGTTTCATTTGTTTTAAGTATTGGGTCAAATTGGACCCTTTTTACATGCATTTATCACATTAACTAATAATGGTTATTATTATTATAACAACAAAATCCCCCTTTGTATTTTTACATAAAATCAAGGGTCAATATTCACTGTTCACAGGCTATGTTGGTCTAACCCAGGGAGTAGAGCTAGTCAAAGACAATTCTTCCAATAATTTAATAGTTTAATTTTGAATGTTCAAATTTTCAAAAGGCCCTTCCTCCACTCGCACATTCAGCTGAGTAGGTCTCAAATATTCAGAAGCAGCTGTCAGAAAACTTTCCACTGGGCTTCTTTTTCTTGTCCCAACAGCTATTACTGTTAACTTGACTCCAGCTAAATGAGCTGTTGTTGCGAGTTAATGATTTGGTAACATGGAAAAAATTACAGCTCTGCTTATTTGTGTTAGTTTTTGTAGGAACTCCACATTTAAGGTTTGTACTCCAGTTCTCATTTTTTCTGCATCAGTTTGACTTGACAGACTCCTCTCCAATTCCTCTGTCAGGCAGTTCTGCAGAGCTCTGCCATTCAGAAAAATATACATAATTCAGAAGTGAGAAAACTGGCCCATATATAGCCACAGCACAGAGCAATTTGTGGTGAAAGGTGCCCACATCCTTTAGATAGCAACAAACCCCGTGTTAACACAGGGTTAGAGACATCTGGGATTATCCAAGAGCTCACTGCCGTGTTTCTAACAACTGGTTTAATTGCCCCCAGCAGGGAGCCAGCTGATCGATGGCCAGCAGGAGCACAGAGATATATTTAGCTGTTTGACTGCAGACTGCCAGTCTGCCTTTGTGTCCTGTGACTCCATCAGGGAGAAGCACAGCCTCGTCATGGTGTGTCAAGAGCTTTTGCCTAAGCTCCTGAAGGAGAAGTTCGTGCAACCCGTGCAGGAGAAGATAGACAGCTTCCTCCAGCTCTGTGCCAGTGGCTTTACTGATGACCAGGGTGTCAACGAGGCCATTGCCACGCTGGCAGAGATCCTGAAGCCTCTGCGGTCCTGCGATTCCCGTTTCGCCTACCGCTACCCTGACTGCAAATACAGTGACAAGTACTGATGGAGGAGGAGCCCCTGGGGAGGAGTGGGGCAGTGTCAGCCCCCGGCCAGTGCAGGAAGCAAGAAGGAACCAGAGGAGCTGGAAAGAACTGCACCAAATCTGGGGCTTTCTCCTCCAGATGGAGGAGGAGGGAGCAGAGTGAGCTCGGGATTTATTGTTCATCTCCCAGAGATGCATTTGTTACATGGAATATGAGGCATGATGTACAGTTTATGGATTATTAGCATTATCAAGAGTGACAGGAGCTATGGGATTAATAAATCTCATTCACATTATTTTGGCCTTGGAAGAGTTTTCCATGCCATTTATTGAAAAGAAACCCTCTGAAGGCAGGATGCTCACAACTAGGTAGATAGAGGAGCTCTATTACCAAGAAAGTCTTTCTGACTGGAATGATTTATACATAATGTGGGATGGATGGAAGAATTTAAGACTTTCCCTATGGCTAATTTTAATGTGCTAAAAATCATAGATAAATTGAACCACCAGATCTGTTCTGTACCATCACCCATCACAGATCAGTTTCATAAACTTTTTAAATTTTATTTCTTTTATGGCACACAGAACAGAAAGATGCAATCAACAGCATTAAAAAGCTGAAAGGTCCTCCCTTGTCTCTTGAGACTTAATTTCTCTAAACCCCAATTATAATTACTTCAAGTCTTTCCTAATTTGATGGGATGTAATTGAAGATGAATAAGGTGGTTTGGTTTAAGATCTGAAAAAAAAATCAGCTCTGGGATGTGATTGTTCAGCAGATACTTTCACAATTTTCTCTCCAAAGAAAAGTGGAGGAACCATTTTCATGAAACCATTCCAATGGGAAAATTGCCTTAAGAGGAGAAACAACACAGGCAGAGGATGAGACATTAGTTTACACTGAGTCTGAAAAGACTTGCTGAACACTCAGTACTCCAGTGTGGGTGCTGGGGCACCACCAAGAGCTCAGGAGGTCTAAGTTTTGATCACCAAGTCCAGCCGTCCTCGTTCATTTGCCTTTCAAAGGAGAAACTGGTAAACCAGTCACCAAAGGATGACTGGGGCACTTAAAATTTGGGGTGCTGGACTTCTTTCACAGCTGTGGTCAACCCAGGGCTAGAAATAGAGGCCTCATTTTGTGGTAGTTGCAAAACACAACTTTCTCACCCAGAATCTGTCAGTCCCCCTCATGTGAGCTCCCTGATGTACTTCTATGATGTCTAGGGGTCTGACAGACCTCACCTGGGTTTGGGGCTTTCTCCTGGGATCCTGGCATGCAGGAGTCACCCAGCAAATTTGACTGAGCTGGGTCAGAAACTGGGATTTCTGGACCACCAGTATTTTCATGGTGAAAAGAGTCTTCCTCTAGTTATGGTTTGAGAAAGGAATCAGTGACAGCATAAAGGCAGAAAAAGATGTGAGTCATTTGCATTGCCAGTCCTTGCACTGAGCTGTGTTACACAGAGCTAGAATGCAAATCAAGATTTTGTGTTGACTCTGGAGAGGCTCTGTGTGCCCAAACCATCCAGCCTGGTGTTCAAGTCAGGTGTGGTTGAAGATTGACAAGACAGGTTGGACACCCTAAATGACCAGCACAGGTCTGATACTGGGGAAGTCTGTCCCAGGACATTTATTTTGCCTTTCCTCCTGGCATAAAGTATCAAGTGCACCTTTAACCTCTCAAGATGTAGAAACACTGAAAATAATTTGTAGGTAAATTTAGCTACAGGCCCAGATGGTCAGACAGCAAAAATGTTTAAATATACAGCCTCAGCTACGGCTGCAGCCCTCTTTCTTGGTTCCAGTCTATTTCTGCACCATGGCTCTCTTCCAGAAGGAAAAACATGTCCTTCACTGAGATCCATAAGGCTGTCTAACAATCTGTTTTCATCAGTTGTTCTTGAATCCATCTGCATCTCCAATCTCTTGGTGTGTGGTTTTAACTGAGAGCTGGGTGTTAGCCCTGGACCTTTCTCCTGCAAACAGCATCCTGCACTGTGCTGGGTGCTGGATGCTGGATGTTGGATGCAGACTGGCCCCTGATTCAATGCTCTCAATTGCCCTGGGAGGAGGAGAAGCCCTTTCAACAGGGCACTGCTCTGGCTCCACTGCTCTCCCATGTGCTCTGGGGATCTTTCTTTTCACCACACACATTTTCCTTTTAGAAACGGGCTGTTCAGCTCCTGCATGGCTCTGTGCAAAGTGTCTCCTGGGCAGCAGAGCACCTCTCTGCCATCAAAGCAGCCCAGGGAAACACAGAGGGGATGTGTGTGCTCAGCACCTCCCAGAATGGCAGGAGCAGGCTCAGATCCCTCAGGGTTAGTACAGCACTGGGCAAAAGGACTAAAAGGTGTCTCAAGGGCTTTGTCTGGGCCCTGATAACTTGTGATCCAAAAGAGCTGGGGGTAAGAAACCAGAGAGTGGTGGTTTTACTTTGGAGCTTGGACTCAGTTGGCAAGGCTGCAGCAGAAGCCTTGAGGCACATCGCAACTGTTTTTGTAGGGCTTGATTCAAAGTTGTTAAAGCTGAGAGGAGTCTCCCCACTGCTTTTAATAGATCTTGATATGAATTTAAATTTAAAAAATCCATGATTAAAAATAACAATATCATGAATTTACAAATTATTAAAGCATTGGGAGCTGTGTTCTCCACCAGTTTCTCTTCAGACTGATTGCAAAGGCCAGGCTCATGTAAGACTGTGACTAATAAGCCAGCCATAAAATCAGTCCATGGCTCAGAGAACAATAATTTTCCTAAACTAAAGCTCATTTCCCTGTATTTCCCTGGCCTTTCTATTTTTCTTTTTCCGCATTGCCAATTTTTACTCTTAATATTTTCCTTTTTCTTGGCAGTCAGGCCCTGAAATCAATGCCCACCCTGTCTGCCAGCCCCAGTCAAGCCTTCAAATCCTAGTAGGCCAAGCTCCAAGAGGATGTGAAATTAACTTATAAATGGCAATTATTTAAAACTTAATCCTTCCCAAAAGAACTCTCGAGCAATTTTTTCCTCTCCGCGTTTGAGTTATTTCTGACAGTGGCTTTGTGTGAGGCTCTGCAAACTGTTCCTGGTACAACTTAAGCCATTTCCACAGCAGAGGAAAGGCAGGAGAAGTCTTCCAGCAGTCTCAGTCAGCCTCAGCACCTCCTTTATCTGTGCGTAGTTTGCCTTTATGCCCAACTGTTTATCAGGTTTCTCCTCTTACTGTTTCATATCCCACATATTTTAAAGTTCTCATGTCCAGAGGTTGGTAAAACTGTATTTTCTGCCATACTTTAACACAGTCATTTCTCAGGGAGTGGGGGCGATGTATGGGCAGCCCATGGCAAGTGGCAGTGCCAGTTTCACCCAGCATAGTCCACTGCTCCTCTCAGTCAGCACCTTTGCAGTCTGTGGTGCTCTCACTGCAGCACAACTCCTTGGGAAGGAATGGCAAGCCAATGATTCATCCCTATCCATGGCAGGGGACTGGAACTAGATGTCTTTAAGACCCCTTCCAACCTATGCCTTTCCATGATTCTATGATTTTTCATGCACTCCTCCCACCGAAGAGGGAGAAGCAGCACTGACTGAAACAGGTCCTCATCACAGGAACTGGAAAATTGGTAAACTCTGGTTTCCTTCCATGAGCAATGCACCTGGTGCCTGTTCACTCTGCACCCCCAGTCTTTCCTCAGCCACCAGCTCGCTCAGATGTGGCTGATGCACAGGGGAAAGGGCATCAAGACAGAGCCTCTGAAGTGGCCTCATGCTCTCAAACTTCACAGGAGTGTTTGTGCCCCTTGAATCTGGGTTGTTCTGAGGCCTCCTGGCCCCTCCCAACCACTGCATGTCCAAAGAGACAGGGGTGTGCTCTGTATTGCTGGGAAAACCCACACAGGTATTTGAAGCTGAAGTATCTGGTGACACGCAGAGCACCTCAAAACTCTTTAGCAGAGGGAACTTTCATTACAACCCATCCTGTGGTGTTGGAAATTCAGATTTCCCACTCCATAGCTTTTGTGGGTGCCTCACAAGAGTTCAAGAAGCACTTGGACAATGCTCTCAGGCACAGGGTGTGACTGTTGGGGATGTTCCTGTGCGGGGCTAAGTGTTGGAGTCAAGGATCCTTGTGTGTCCATTCCAGCTCACCATATTCAGTGAATTTGGGATAATTTCTTGCCCCATTTTGCATCCACCCCCACCCCACCTCACCCTACCAGCTCCCTGCTTCCCACAGGGAGCTACCCAGAAAACATTGTGGCATTTTGGAGTACCTGAGATCTGCACTCAACAGCTCCTGACCACAGGAGCAGCCAGTCAAATACATTTCATGCATCTTTCCAGCAAGCTCAGCCAACAACAGTTGTTTGCAGGTGCTTTTTATTTGCCTTCTGGTTTTCTGAGTCTTTAGGATGCACTTGGGTCCCATTTGCCAATTACTCTCTACAGCCAGGTGCTCCTAGATATTTTATTGCTAATTCTTCCTCAGCTTCTCCCGTCATCACATCAGTCTGGAAAGCAGAGCTTTAACAAAAATATTGAATGTCATGAGATGTTAGGAAATCATAACAGCCAGAACCACGGTGTTCTGAAGTGATTCACCAAGGCATATTAATTTGATTAATAGGTGAGCTTAGCTGCTACTGTATCCTCTGTTTCCCTAATTCAGCACTGAAAGGAGCTTGGTAGCCATCCTGAAAGTAAACACAAACAGGTGAAATTCAGGGAAAAGAAAACTAAATGTGAACAGCTACCCGTGGCAAGGTCACTGGGGACTTGGGGGAGTTTCTACCTTACAGATTAGAAAATATGGCCAGAACCACCTGTTTTCCTCCTCAGGGGGATGGTCTCAGACAGAGGGACATTGGTGGGGTTTCAAAGATGACCTAAACAACTGGGAAGAGAATCCCAGGGAAGTATGAGGATGATCCAAAAGTCCATAAAAATGAAGAGAAAAGAGAAGACAGATGGAAAACTAGGGCAGGACATGTGATAAAGATCTTCAAACATTATTAAAACAATCAATTAAAGGATGGGGATAAGGTGGGGTTACCCACCTGTGCATAGGCCACCAGAATGAAGTGAAGCAGCAGCAACAAACTAAGTTTCTCATTGAAAAAAACCAACCCTATGTTTCTGGCATAACTTTATTTGTAGCACTCTACCTTTTTGCTCTTCTGGAGAAGCAACAAGTGTGTCTTTTTCCACAGGTCTCCAGATGGTACTGAAAGAAGCTGCCTGCATGATAAAATAACCCCAGCTGCTGTTGACACTCCTCAGTCCTGACCAAAGTGCCATCAAGACCCACTGAGTTGCTCACCTCTCTCTATCAGAAGGCTGGGATGGGACTATCTACAAGACTCCCAGCCTTCTCCTAATTTTCCAGGGGAAACAGCAGGCAAACATTTCCTCAATGGGAAAAGGGCAATGAGAGATGGTGAGAGCCAGAGCTGCACTTCCTTCACCTCTATGAGCTTCCACCATAGCACTTCTTCCACCCTGAGCCCTTCACTTCCTTAGGCATCAACTGCCTGGGCTTAACATTAAAAGAAACCCCCAAACCCCCAAGATCTATTCCTTGCAATATAAATGATAAATGGCAATAGTTAGTCTAGAACAAACTTTGCAGGTGTTTGAAGAAGAATACACAACCTTTTGCCTGGGGACATGGAGCTTTGAAAGAACAAGCTTGTCAGGTTCTACAATCCTATAGTACTACTCAGCAAGGATGTTTATAGCTCCAGCCCTTGCCTTGCACAGTTCATGTGCTACATTGCATGTAAAGATAGCTCTTTAGACTAACACCCACAGAAATGTCATGCAAGGTTCAGCATACTATGTGCTTTAAAAGGACCTTGTCAGTCACACTGGATATTTTTCCCCCTTTCAAAATTTAAACATTCATTTGAATAAAGCTTTGTCAAATACATTCCTTTAGTGATGCCTTAAGATAGTGGTTTTTCTTGCTTGGAAAAAAATAATCAAGACACTTGGAAATAGTCAGAGACTTTTCACAGGGATTGAAACCTCCCTCTGTTCATATTCTTGGTACAGAAAGAGTAAGAGAGGAGATCACCTCTGGGTTTTCCCTCTGCTCTGGCTGGAGCAGCTGTAAACATTTACTCATTTTTCCCCCATCATCTCAAGATGAAGATGGAGAAAAGAAAGAGCCCTGATGTGTTTGCATTATTTCTACAAGCAAAACAAAGCAGGGATTTGTGTTCAGTTCAGGTACTGCTGAAGGACAAGAGGAGAAAGGTGTTGGAACAATGGTGCTGCTGGGCACAAGTGCTGGGATTAAACATCCCTGTTCCCACCCAGGGCACTTGTCACCCTTTCAGGTGTTCCTGAAGGGAGTTGCTGTATCACTGCTGGTGTTTCAAAATGGAAAACCCTTCAGCAGTTGGACAAGGGATAGGAACAATTATCCAGGTTTTAGGAAATTCATTATTTATGCCCTACCATTTCCACTCATGGCACTGCTTGCTCTGCCTGTCCCTTTCCAGCACAGAGAGGACCCCACAGTGTGTCTCTGCTCTGTAAAGGCTGCACAGGAACAAACCTCCCAGGTGCCAAAGGACCACAGCAACTCCTCATGAGCAAGGCCAAGGGTGATACCCAGTGTCCAAGGGCTTCCCATCTAATGGCTGTGTTGCCTGGGGATGAATCTTTATAGGTGTTTCGCTCTGTGTTTACAAGTCTGTGAAAGAAAAAAAAGCCACGTAGGAAGTGGCTTTGGTGAATTCTGTGAGAAAAATCAAACAAACAGCTACTGACTTGTTTTGTCAATGTGATTAGGGAAAGGCTCTCCAAAGTTAAGCTGTTTGACTTTCATTCCAGCAGCAGTTCTGGGGTTACCACCCATCCAAGTATTTTGCTTAATGAGAGGGAACACTCCTCCAGCTGCAGGGAGAGCAGGGAAGGGCTGGCCAAGAACTGGTGAACTTTATGGTTGCACGTCCCTAGGTAGGAGCCAAGCAGAGCTTTCTAAAAATACAGCTTTTGCATGACTGAAGGACTGCGTGTACAGCAATATAAAGTTACCAGGGAAAGGAGGCAGAAAAGAGGAGCTTCTGAATGGAGGACCATGAGGATGAATATGACCGTGAGTTTCCATCAAAAATATATATATATTTATCAAAAACAAGTCTAATCCCTCAGCACTGGCAGAGCAAAGAGAAATATAAAAGGCTATGAGTCGTGGAATCAACCAGGACTTCTCTAACTGGACCAGAGTCTTCCAAAGATTATTGTTTCCCAGGGATGTCTGTGTTTGTGGGATTTTGTCAGAGGGGTTGTTCATAAATTGGACAGAAACACAGACTGAACAAAAGGACAGAGGACTCTCTGTACTACAGAGGTAAAAATTAAGAATTACTTGAAAAGTTGTGACTACAAATTCCCTCTTTTCCCTGCTGCAGATCCAGATCTGGGAGCACACCCATTCCTGCTCTGAGATGGGCCAACTGCTGGAGCAGGTGGGAGAAAAGGCTCTCAATGCAATCCCTTAAATTGCCTCCTGCTCCTGGACAAGGATGGAGAGATGTTACATGGCAGAGCAGTGAACTCCTCCAGAGGGAAATTTTGGAGGCTGGATTTGCAGGTTGCAGGAACAGTTGTGAGCTGTTCCTTGAGTTTTAAAAGCCATATATGGAGCCCAACAGGAAAGTGGGATCTGCTCCGAGGTCTGCCTAAGCTTTCCTTGAAGAGCCCAACAATAGTGGGATCTGTTTAAAGGCACCACATTAGAGTTCAGAGTAAATGTGTACCCACAATAAATAAAAAATATACACTCCAGGTGGCTAAACAGCAGCACAAGGGAGCAATTCAAACCAAACAGGCACTCTTCAAAAAGTAGAAATCAGATGCAAGAATTAGGCAAATTAGATGCAAGACTACAGTAAGGCAGCCCCAGAAGAGAAATCCAAGAAGTGAGTTGCTAACAGCACCGAGGCTGACAATAAACCCTTTCTCAAACACATCAGAGGTAGAAAGGCTGCCAGAAGAGCTGCTGTGGCCAGCAGGAAAGCTCAGGGCAAGGCAGCCCAGGGAATGAAGAAATCAGTATTTTGCAATGATACTCACAGGCAGTGTCTTGAAGAAGAAATAGGAATGATCACTTAAGACTAAAATCAGGTAAAACTCTCCCCACCCTCCCCATCTGTCAGGGTGGGGAGCACAGGAGGGAGGGTGAGGGTTGTGCAACTCATCTCCACCACGACTCTGATGCTGCTCTGTAGGAAAGTTGGTGAATGATGGGTCTGATGGAAACAGAACCCAGTGGGTGTGAGTGAGGAGCTGCTCAGGGCGTGTGTGGCTCTGCTAATGGCAGATGCTCATCAACCCGGGAGCAGGGAAGGAACTCTGGGGAGTTCATCCTGCCAAGGGAGTCCGGGAAGAGTTGGGGTTTCAGCACAGCAGAGGAAAACAGGACAACCAGACAGGCACAGACGTGGGAGGGTTTTCTCGGGGGAGGTGGTCTTGCAAGATGTCATGAACCTGAAGAGAGGGGACTGTGAAGGAAATCTCCATGTCAGGGATTGTAGGGTAGGGGGAGGGCACAAGAGGAGAAGGATCCAACTTTGTCTTGTTCTTTACATTCCTCCACAAACAGAAAACAGATTTGCACAATGTGCCAGCCCAAGTGAATTTCAAGTGTCTCAAGAATGGCCAGAACAAGGGCTGGGGCTCCCAGGGTGACATCCCTGCTCAGGAGATGCCCACTTCTGATGAGCAAGGAAATGTCTTTCTTAGTGGAAAAGAAGTTTTTTGCTTTGCAATGTCTATGAAATTAAAGATGGGAATAATTTTACAATATTTATGAATAAAGTTATTGCAACACAGCTACTAATGAGTCACTGTCTTCTCAAGGAAACACCCTAATTTCTCACTAATACCTCCTTTTTCAAAAAAAGAAACAAACCCAACAAACAAACCCGACTTGAAGGAAATAAGCTTATCCTGATCCAGAGAAACCATCTTGACATCAGAGTTGTGAGTAGGAGGGAGAGAGCTCTTTGTAATGGCACGTGGGAGCTTTGAGATCCCAGGTCTATTAAAGCCCTGGATTGCCAGATTAGCCACTTTGCACATCTGGAAATGTTCATTCAGAACAAACCTTCATCATAATCAAAAGCAAGTTATCAGGCAAAAAGGCACCTGGTTTAATTTTCGAGGGCAGGTACCCTTGAAAGACTTTTTATTTCAACATCTGAAACAAGTTTCAGTGGCTGTACATGGACTAATACAAGTTACTCTTTTCATAGAGACAAATTGTCCAAAAGAGTTGGTCTGACCTTTGTTTGCTTTTTAGAGTCTGGAAACCTTGGGCTCAGAGAATTTGCTTTCCTTCCAGGTCAAAACTGGTAAAACATGTCCCTCCTCACATCTCCTCATGTGCTTGAGTTTTTTAATAGATTAACTACCATGATGAAGCTCTCTTGATATCTTACCCAAAACAGCTTTGTCTGTGCCTGCAAGGCTGTTTTTCCTTCTAATCATCCTCACTCCCTTTTATTTACTGAAGTTGAGACATTTCTCTCAAAGGACTGAAAAAACCCCAGACTCCTTCCTGAGGGTCAATTACTCCTTCCAGAATGGAGACTGTTGTGTTTTCTGAACTGAGATGAAAGAGGGCTCTGGTGAGCACCCAATGGTGGTTTGGCTGCTGGGAGAGGGGAGAGAAACTATTTCCTGGAAGTCACCACAGCTGGAGAGGCACCAGGGGAAAAACTTCCTCCTGTTACACAGCAGGGAAGATAAAAGTGGATTGCAAAGAGAAGATTTAGGGAAAGGTCTTTATGATCCCAAACCACCACCAGGTCCTCCAATTCCAGCTTAATTAAGAGAACATGGCAGAGGACCCTATGGCACGACATGCTGTGCTTCTGCCTATGCTGCCCCAGGTCACAGGAGATGAATTCTGCTTGGGGGATCCTGCCATCCAAACAGGTACATAAATACATTAAGGAAAACAGAAATTGTGAGGGAGGTTTCACTGAGAAAAATGTAAATGCAGCTTTTCCTAATCTGTTTCTTATTAATTGGGGAAAGATATGGTCCCTGTGGCAGGGAAGCAACGACTCCAGTCAAGGCATTTTAGCATGGCAAGAGGCAAATGTGAAAAAAACAAAGATCCACAAAGTAAATCAAGTTAAACCAACATTTAAACCAACATTTCAGTAATGAGGACTAAGGTGGAGAAGCGTTGGAGGGACATTTCGCCTTCACAGTTTTTAAAACTTTTTAAGTTATTTAATGCTTTCTCAGACAGCCCAAACAAATGAATCACCTTGCAACAAGACAAATAAAAGCCTCCTGTATAAAGATTGTTTTTCTTGTATCTCAGTGGATTTGCCATTATCAGTGACAGGCACAGATCCATGTACAGTGTTGAGCTAATTGCTTTATGATATCCTCTGGTCTGGATGTTTCTCCTGTTGCCAACCTGCTCTTCAAAGCCAAAATCTTCCTCCCCTTTGAGCATTAGATGCATCCAGATAAGGTGATGAGTGTGGGTGAGACACAAGGAGTGTGTCAATACATAGAAAGGCTACACTAAGGATGTTTGGTAGGGACAGCAGAGACATAAATGTTCAGAAAAAGTGAAGGTATTTTGAGAAGGAGAGATGAGCACAAGCACTGAAAAGCACCAAAATGAGCACATAAAGCATACAAGACATTAGAGAAGGGAAGAGATTTGCCAGAATAGAGAGAAAGAGTGTTTCTTCTCTGGCAGATCTCAAGCAAGATAGCTTGCCAAAGTAATTTGAAGAGGAAGGAAGTGCAAGAAAAAAAAGACAGAGCAATGAGCAGCTCTTCCTCCCTAAGTGAGATTTTTTTTCTGTGTTTTCAAGTTTTTGAAAGCAGACCCAACACCCAGCTTCTGGAAGATGAGAAGAAATGCACGTCCCTTCTCCTCAGCTGCAGAAAACCCCACTTTCTTAACTCTATATCCACTGCTGCCCTGCATCCATCCCTGCAGCCAGGAGCTCCCCGGGGGTTTGCTCTAAAGCAGAAATGCCAAATGTGGGGAATCACTGGCAGAGAGGAAAGGAAACACTGAAGCAAGACACTCCACCCCTCTATCCTCTTTCCAGGTACAAAAACCTGCCAGCACAAACCTCCTCATTCTTTCCCAAGGCCCTTTCTCAGCAGAACTTGGAAGGTTGTGAGGGGAAACACCACGTTCCTTGTTTGCCTGGCAGCACCCACCAACCTGGTGAGCAGCAAGGGGAGAAGGTGCTGAGCTGCCCCAGCACCGTCCCTAAGCAGCCTGCACCTCTGCTATGCCTGCCCCTGCTGCCCCCAGCACCCCCAGGGTGAATTTCAGAGGGAGAGAGGCGGGTGGTGGGGAGGGGACCGACCTTCCCGCGAGCTCAGGGACTGGGAACATTTCCAAGCTGAAGGCCAAATGGATTTTTATAGTGCAGTTTCCACATTAATGCACAGCTTAGGACTGTCCAGCATCACACCCCAAACATCCCATGGCTACGACCAGGAGGGAGGGAAGCTACAGGATGTGCTGGCAGGTCCTCAGGCTCTTACCCAGCAGGCGCCAGAGGGACCAGAGGATGAAGAAACTCCAGGCAGGGCTGAAAAAGCCAACTCCTGGCACATACAGGGCAATCAAGGACTTATTCAAACACAGCAGCACTTCAGTCATACGCTGTCTTATGTTCTCCCATCTCATGGATGTGTAAATAAGCCATGGAGAGCATTAGCCATGGTATTCTTCACAACACAGCCATAATTGCTAAAGGCTCCATCGAGCTCTGTAAACAGCATTTTGCACTGATTTTGAAAATTAGAAACTGAAGTTGCACTTATGGTAATTGCCAACTCATTTTGTTCAGTGCTGGAAAACTCATTCCACTCCTGCATTTCACTTTGTAGCTGCTGAAGTGGCTTTTCAAAGGTATCATCAACTACCAACACATGTATTGTTTCTCTGTTAACCAAAACTGAGGGTGGATCACTGAGCTCTCAGTTAAACAATTTTTTGTCTGCTCACACTTTTACCCTGCCAGATTTGCTCCTTTTCTTCATCATTTGCTACCTTTAAAACATTGTACACTTGCACCTTTAAAACACTTCTCTTAAAAACAGTGACTGTCCCCCTGCCACCCCATCTTCTAATTTTTCTTTTACAAGGGGAATATTTTCTACTCTATCTATAACCCTGTAGAACTTCTGACTGGAGCACACAGGTGAAAGCTGAGAGATCATACAATCATCAAATGATTTAGGTTGGAAAAGACCTCCAAAATTGAGTCCAACTTGTGACTGATCACCACCTTGTCAACTAAACCATAGCACTAAATGCTATGTCCAGTCTTGAACAATTCCAGGGATGGTGACTCCACCCCTCCCTGGGCAGCCCATTCCAACAACCCCTTCAGGGAAGAAAGTCTTCCTGAGAATGAAGATGCTGATGTAGGATTTAAATGTGAGGCTGCTTATAATGACATGGTTACAACACACAGTTCAGTGCACACAGACACAGCAACCTCCCTCACCCAAGTTCAGTAATAGCAAAATCTGTTGTTGTATCTGGGTGCAGAGATGGTTAATGATGAAGGAAACCTAATCCATGTGGTAATGAGGTCTTCTTCTCCAATTCTGCTGCAAAACACCTCAGCATCATGCCACACAAGTGCTTGGGACAGCATCTTGTGGGGCACCACTGGGCTGAGCCCACACTGCTATTTCACAGTAACATTATACTCAGCCAAACCATCACTGAAACCAAGTTTTTATTTTTAAATCTCCCAGCCAGGTATCTGGTATCCTTGCCCTTATCTGATACTGCATATCAGCATCCCTGAACTGCCCAGACACTGCTGCCTCCCTGAGCACAATTATGACCACTTGGCCACCTAAAATCACACCTTCCTGGGTGCTCCCACAAGCCTTTCAGGGTTGCACAGACTGGGAAACATTAAGGCAAAAGGCTGGGCAGAGTACTAAGGACCAGCAGCCTTAAATCCCCTCCAACACATTCCCAGCTCCTCTGTCTGCCCAGGTAGATCTATTCCCAGGATATGTGGGTGAGCACACAACCCTGTCCTGGACTCTCCTCCAACAGGACTCAGGGAGAACTTTTTGTGCTATTGTGTTCATACACTCCAGGGGACATGAGCAGCTGCTGTGCCGTGGCAGGGTTGGTGTAATTTGCTCTCCCCTACCGAGCAGAGCCAGCTCCTCCCTGCTCCTCCTTCCTCCTGATACCCAACACAGGAGCTGGCAGAGCCACCCTGTTGGCAATGAATATGTCCCTAAATCATTAGCATTTAATCCAGGACAGCACAGATAACACTGGCACCTCAAGTAAGACAACGTCCTGCACATAAACAGAGCTGTCAGTCTGGCCTGAGCCTGCTTGCAGTTCCTGAGCCCCTGGAATACATTTCCAGATCTTCAGCTATGAAGGTATTTGCCCTTTGAGGAGGCCTTTGAGTACTGGAACTGAACCACAGCAGATGCTCTTATTGCATTGCACTGCACACCCTGTCCAGTGCCATTACCCTCAAAAAAACCTCCACATTACCACCCCAACAAAAAGCTCCAACCCTATGGCAAGTGTGACTGGCTGCTAGTTATTGTCCTTGGATTTTCTTTCCCACATAAATGAGGCTATTCCTGGTGGGTCACTTATCCTCCAGTAGCCAATGTTCACTCCTAAGGTCCACTTTGGTTCTTAAACAGGTAATTTTTGCACCCACCTGAAACTTGCTTGCAGGCTGGTGACCAAACCCAGTTTGTATCCATTGTCCACCTCTCATCCTTCTCCAAGAGCTGGAAAAGTCCCTCCAGTTACTGCTGTAAA
The DNA here is from genome assembly GCF_047495875.1 of Pithys albifrons albifrons. NCBI lineage: Eukaryota > Metazoa > Chordata > Aves > Passeriformes > Thamnophilidae > Pithys > Pithys albifrons. Next base: position 120,335,080 of record NC_092458.1, on the reverse strand, counting down.
GGTCATCCAGCCTGTGGCACAGCCCACTGGCAATGATGTTCTGGGGAGAAAAAAACACCTCAAACCCCTAAATTTTATATATCTTAAAACTGAACAGATTAATGCTCCAGCAGCACCCACGACATGAACTGCACGTTGCACTCAGCACATGGCACTGACAGCTACAGATGACTGACCACTGCCATGAGAAAAAACAGTTTCCTCAAAGGACTATGCAGTTTCTCACTGTTTTGGTGCTGGAAAATGCAGAAGAGGAAAGGGATGAAAATATTCTTTATTCCTGTTCCTCTTTCTCTGTGCTGGAAGGCTGAATAAATGACAGCCCAGCCATGTGTCACTGGACACATCGTACACTACCTCTTCTCTCAGTCTTCTTTGACCCTTCCTGACCCTTCCAATGATTTAAAGTTTTTGCACGTATTTCACAGCCAGCTCTCTCATACAACATGTCAGTGCTCCTATGGACTCTGGCACTGGCTGAGTTTTACACTTCGGCTTCAGGTGTCTCTTTCAAGAATCTCCCAGCTTTGTGAACTAAAGAGTTAGTGCTTTAGCTCATTTGTTTAACCATTAGTCCATTCATTGCCTAGCCCATTCATTGCCTGGGTTTTGCTACTTTTAAATTCATCTCTCCTACAACGATTCTGGCTTCATTTCCCTTTTCCCCAGCTTTAATCCCAAACCATTTGTCACTCCCTGTATCATGGGCAGCAGCAGATATTTAAATCAGACCTGAAAATGCCTTCTGTCAGGAAAGGTCATGTCATTTGAGTGGTGCTCCATCCTGCTAGAAACTGGGGCATGGTGACCTCTGCAAGAGAGGAACCTTCACCCATCAGGAGCTCTGACAGGACAGGAGCGAGGGCAGTGGGCTCTAAAGATAAATCCACTTCCATCCCAGCTCCACATGTGCATTCCAACGGCTGCATATATCCACTGTCCCACTGTTCCCCAGGCAGGGACAGCAGGAATTGCTGTTTTGCATTTTAATGCTCGAACAAGGCCCAGGGCAGCACGGGGTGAGTGAGCTCTGCAAACCCTGACACTGCTGCCCCAGAGGTGGGGATTGAAGCTGAGCACTCCCTGCTTCTGCCACTGCGAGGTGTCTCTTCCTGTATTCCAAACCTTCAGTATGTTTTTACGGCTTTCTGCACTGAATAAGGAAACATGCACCTCACCTCATACGTATCTTTTGAATCTTTTAATGGGTGCTCCCCTTCACAACCCAGCCCTGCTCCCTCATCCCCAGCACTGCTGGTGGAAGCAGTGGGAGAGCCCAGCACCATCCCCAGGCACAGCAGTGGCACTCCAGTTCTTCCCAGCTGTGGTGACAGGGTGACAGCTCCTGTGGGGCTCAGGGACTGTCCATCCTCCCAGTCCAGCCCCCAGGAATGCTGTCCCCACCCCACAGAAACTGTCACCACAGGGGCTCTGCCCAGAGGCTGCTCTCCTTCTCCTTCTCCTCCTCTGGATGTTCCTTCAGCTTTGCATGGCGTTTCTGGCACCAATAAGGAAATGTCATGTTCCACCTACCCCAAATGTCCTGCAGTCCCCTCTTCTTGGAGGAATGCCAGTTTTCCTGGAATGAGGCTGCCCTAAGATCTGGCAGGTCCCATGGGCAGGGACATCTCCCACTAAACCAGGTTGCTCCAAGACCCATCCAACCTGGCCTTGAACACTTTCAGGGATGGGGCAGCCACAACCTCCCTGGCCAACCTGTTCCAGTGTCTCACCACCCTCACAGTGAAGAATTTCTAATATCTAATCTAAATATCCCCTCTTCAATTCTTATCCATTACTCCTTGGCCTGTCACTACAGTTCCTGATGAACAGTCCCTCTCCAGCTGCCTCGCAGACCCCTTCAGATACTGGAAAGGGCTGTGAGGTCTCCACACAACCTTCTCTCCTTCAGGCTGAACAGTCCCAACTTTCTCAGGCTGTCTTCAAAGGCAAGTTGCTCCAGTCCTCTTACCAACTTTGTGGCTGCCTCTGGACCTACTCCAACAGTTCCATGTCCTTCTTATGGACATGAAGCTTTCCTACAACCTTATCTCCTGGCCCCACTGTGGCCCTGGACTATGGATCCAGGTTCTGATCTAGGGAAGGTCAAGCTTAAACACTCTCCTCCTAAACCCCTGCACCAAGTAACATGTTTTACTTGAGTCTCTTCCCAGGATCATGGCAGCAACCAAGGATGGGCAACCTCTTCCCTACTTCAGTTGAATCCTTGCAACTTCCTTCACCTAATCAATAATGTATTTGTGACCAGGTTATCACCAGCTATGGGTTGCCTGAGTCTTGCCCATGACTGATTCAAACTGAGCCAAGCTGTGCTCATTTAAGCAAAGCATCATCATTTTAATATTACTGTGAAAGTCCTTCTTCCAACTAGAGAGGAGCAAATTCATATACTTTGTCTTTAGGATCAACAAGTTGTCTGACACATAAATTCAGAAAGCTTTGAGAATTTTCTCTAAGTAGATTTCACTTTCTAGTGACTTTTATCTGAATACTTCTTATACAGATACCAACACTACTGCTTCTAAACTGTAACCACTGCCAGGACCTCTCAAAAAAAGCAAAGAAGCTCCCAAGTAATGTACCTGAAGGAAAGCTTAAAAGTCAAATGCTCTGTTGAATATATTTATGGAAGAACTTAATTAATCTCAGAGGCACATGATTATTCCTTTTCCACTTTGTTGTCAAGCTCCTCCAGGACAGTTCTCAGATCCACAGTTCTGTAGCAAATGTTCCTATTTATTTCTAATTCCCTCTTATCTTTAATTCAACTTTTTAATATCTTTTTTTAAAACGCCCATTTCTGTCTGGTTTGATCCATCCCCTAATAATATCCTTTTTGTACAAGCCTGTAACCTTTGAAAATTCTTGCAACAAATGCCACAACTTTGGGCATTTTCATCCTTTAACATTTTGATCTTTAATTTGCCTGCTCCTATGATCTGTAGCCACAAGCAATCAGAATCACTTGCAGTTCAGCTCAGCAGTGGAGCTCAAGGGCCCCAGGACTGAGATTCCTTGGAAAAAAGGCCATTCCCTCCATTCAGCCTTGGACTGACCTCCCCCCACCCTGACCAACTCCTAAGGCTTGGAATTGCCCAGAGATCACAATGTTTCACTTGCATCATGAGCTTTGTAACTGAGGAAGCAGAAGCGCTTCTTAATAAGTACAACTGATAAAATATGAACTCGTGCTTTTTTAATAAAACGAAACAAAAGCATTCTAAATCATAGCAGCTTATAGATCCGGACTGTCCACGGCTTGGGAGCATAGTGTGATTAAGAAGTATGAAAACTGCAAAATATTAAAGCCCTGCAGCAATTCAGATTCGTGACACCTTCCGACAGAACGAGTAATAATGCCAATGCTCTGCTGGTTTGGTCTACTTGTCCATTGGCAAAATATGGATTTTCTTCCTTGGTAATGCCAAATCCTCTTTTCCAAAGGGGAGGAAAGGTACAAAGCCCTTTTGATTAGTGCACAGGAGCTCTTTCCCTAATTAGCAATGTTCTTTTACAGCACTGAGAAATGAGAACTTTTTGTTTACCATTAGTTGAGGTAAGTGTATCTTGCTTTTATTTGGGTTTAAGACTACTGTAAAGGAGTAGCTTTTCAGTTGCAGCATGGTTTGTCAAGATTACAATATTTATGACTGCATGAAATACATAAGTAAAAAAAAATATGATTTGTAGAGTTTGTTATCAAGAGCTGAGACTTACATTTTTACAGAACTGCAAATACTGGCTTCCTAACTGCTAGTTGATAATTTCTCTGGCAAGAGCATTGTTAACGCTTTTCTTTAATCTCTACACCCTTTTGTCCAACTGCTGTAAAAGTAGCAAGAAAGTCAGTAAGAACTATGGTTCAACTGTTGTAACAGCATTAGTTGAGCTGTGCTGATTCTTCTTGAAACACCCTTCGTTTGAAGCTACAACATAAGAGGCGATTCTTTTTGTTCAAAAGAAACTACTCGCATGCTCTGTGCCTTGAACACTTCACATTGATTACAAAAAATTTAACAATGCAATCACTAACAGACCCCACTAATGAGAAATTATGAGAAATTGTTCGATGCAGAACCTTCTGCATCAGTCAACTCTGATCGATAAGAAAGCTATCAATTTTGAAATTTAGATTTAATGCATTTCCAAGAAGCTAATGAGAAAGGAGCAACTTAAAATAAATACCATCATTAAAACTGCAAACAGTTACAATGATATATTATAAACTTGTCCTAAATAAACCTAGTGCTTCAAAAATTTACCAGTGAATTCGTATTACAAAATATGTGAAAATACAATAGAATACCACAAAACAACGTCCTTTTTTTGGGGTCAACAATGACACCAAGATGATTCAGTCTTAACTTTTAAAATCGTTAATAGAACATATTGTAATATATAAGTTGCAATTTGGTTGAAATCTAGAGAACATCCCCACCAATTCACCTTCTTCATTCCTCCTCTAAAACTAGTGCCAAACTTCCTGTCAACGCCGGTATTTTCTTGAAGAGCTTTAAAATTTAGCTGTTACTTATTTTCTACTACTACATTTTGGCAGCAACTATTTATTGGTCTGTTATTGCAAAAAGTGCAATTTAACAATAAACCAGTCTGAAGGTCATTCTATGTCTTGAGGATACATACCATATATTTCTTTAAAAATAATCATACTTTTGTAAGCAATACTTTACAGTAGACACCTCAAATCTACCATAGATGTAAAACTTAAAACGAGAAAAATTTAGTCTCTAAATCTTTATACACATATTTATATTCGAGTTTCTATATATATTATATATATACACAAGCACAAGAGTATATATAAAATATATATAATCAGATTCAAAAAAGAACAAAAACTGGGCACTGTACATAAAATCTTTTTAAAACTCAAACAATAGAAAAACTTTAAACATTAAACAATTTTAATAAAAGTTTCTGTACAATGCTAAGCAGTTTTATTTACATATAGAAAATGTAATAGGAGTAGTGTTTGAAATTACAGAACTCCTTAAAATTTCAATGGCAGGTAATCTGGAAAAAATAACAGCATTCCATTCACAAATATTTTCAAGCAATAAATATGTATTTATAAATAGTGTAAATTTACATCAAGATTAGAAACAAAAATCACAAATCTGAAGTTTATTCCTTAGTCTATGTGCAACCCATTTATCTTTGTGACTTGGCTGTTAATTGTTTTAAATTTTATTTAGGAACCAAAAGTGTAACCGTCATGGTTTCAAAACAAGACAGAAAAACATAAAAGCAGTAAAAAATTTTTATCACCTAACTCTTCACATTAAAAAAAAAAAAAGTTGCCCAAAGAAAGACTTAAAATTTCTAACTACCTTACAAAGAAATGACCAGCTAAGCTAGTACTTTTTCCAAGGGAAATTCTGAAGGGGGAAAAATGGATGAAACCAACTCATCAGCCCAGAAACAGAGAAATACAAAAGAGGTGGTCTTCAAGTCAGTAGTCTGTATAATGTTGCCAGTTTTGTCAGATATATACAAAACATGGAATTATTTTTTTGAAGTACAGCTGGATGAGCTTTATTTGTTTTGAGTTCTGGAGTAGGAGGCAGTGCTCTCTCCTGTCCAGTTGGTTGACACTCCGCACTTGGAAGGTTGCATAGACACAGCTTTCAGCCAGCAGCCTTACGGGATAGCTACAAAAATCAGTGGTGCAGAACTGGGTCACTTCCTGAATATCAGAAAAGTTTTCATTTAATGTCCATGAAAAAATGTCAAGATGAGGAGGATGGCAATGGAGGAGCCTGAAAGAGAAAACATTAAATTACCTTTTCTACAAGGGTGCAAAACTCCATGTTTAACCAAGACCTGCACGAACTGTAACCATGAGAATTTAAAGTTACATACACTGCTCTTTTTACACTTCAGGACTCTTTCAAGAGGCTACTGGCATTTTTTTCCAACTTACTCAAATACAATGTGTATTTTACGAATATTTTGGATTAGGATTTTGCCTATACTGCAGACTGGAGTATCCCGTGGGGTATCTGAGTTAACAAGATATGAGCTGCCAAAATGAGTCCCATTGTGGCAGCAAAGAGCTCCACGTGGGCCCCATACAGATATAACTTCATATATTATAAAACAGGGATTCTCAACCTGTTTACAGTGGGGGGGATGGTCCATTTGCGGCTCTCCACATGCCCTGTGGACTTCCATTTTTTCCTGTCCTCCACCTGGCCAATAACCTACACGCCTGTAGTTAGGGGATCTGTGGAAAGGGTTTCAGATTCTATGACATGGGGACAAAGTGCCTCAAGAGTGAAGCCACATGTCTTCTTCCTGCCTGTTTTCAGGAGACAAGCTCTAGAAGATACCTGACTACTCCCCAGGACTGCACTTTGTGGCATTCCATCAAAATACTGGGTCTTTGATGGCTTTTTCTTCTCTCTTCCTGCTCATCAGTGGAATCCCTTCAAGAAGCTCCTCATAGTCTTTAAGGACACACCACAGTACCCACCTATGAAACACTAACTCTGGCTGATCCCCATGTTTGCTTTACCAGCACTTTACCCCAGAGTGTCTCTCTGGCCTATTGCACCTTTGCCCTCTGGGAGTATCTTCATCCCAGGACTTGCAACAAACCTTAACTCTCCTCCTACATCTGAGAGGTGTGACTTTTAGGCCATGACTCTTTCCTATCAAGACTGCAGCTCCTTTAAAAGAAATGAATGTGCACACCAATGTCACATGAGAACAATCACTAATGTCCCCTTTGAGGCCACAGCCTCAAGCTTTGGTGGGAAAGGAGCTACTCACAGGTTGAGAACCCTTGTTCTAGAAACAGTATCACTGCTGTACCTGTATAGTGTTATACACACAGACAACAAAATACTCCTCCCTCCCCCTCTCTTCTCCATACACAAACACTCTTCCCCATTTCCACTCAACTGCATGAAGTATCTGAGAACAGGTGTTTATTTATATGTGTTTCTTTAACAGATCATCACTTTGAAATTGCAGTTATTTCACAAACTACAATGACAGTGACCTCCTAGAAGTATGAATTGAAGTTCAACCACCTCAGGCTGTGCAGGACTAATGAACAGAATTAAATTCAGAGGACATGGTCCCACACTCTCACCAGCCTCTATTGCTGAGCTTTGAGGCCTTAACTCAAAAGGTCACAACTTGGCATGCTGGCAAATACATGAATAACTAAACACACATTTTCTGCAGCACCTGGAAATGAACCAAAAGGCACAGCCCTTTCTGGGCTGTTGTATTAAATTCAACATGAGATTCTCATAACACTTGGTCCAATGTTTGTCTCCTCAGACAGAAAGGCAAGCCTTATAAATACATCCAGCACCGCTTTCCTCGTGGTTACAAAAAAGCCATCTTTGCCTGAAACAATGAAACCTGGGTGAAATGTTAGGACAGTTTTGCTGACACAGTTCAAAGCAGGAGGCTGCCATATATAGCACAAAGCCACAATGGCAAAGAGGCTTTTTGCTTTAAATTGAAATGCAAAGGAGGCCCCAAGCCAAAAGACAGAACTGTTTGAGAGCATCCACTTGCTAAGCAGAAGGACAGAGCCGATTTGGGAGCAGGGATGGGTGGGGAAGGGGGAGAAGGGGTCTGAGTGCATAGGATGCTCTGCTGCTATACTGACTTCATACCACAACCAATGTATTAGAGATGCTCTTGAACCTGGTGCTAGTTTCTCCAAGCTTCACTGTCCTGATTCTTCCCATCTCCATCTGATCCAGTTATGGTCTTCAGGTGATCTCTATTGGATTTTTAAAGCCACAACTTTATGAATTGTAACATGATACTTTTCCTGAAAACTCAGTGGTTACGTTCTGCAGTAAGTTACTGAAGCATTTCACACAATTCTGACTCTTCAGTGTTTTGTTCTGTACATATCACACACAACCCATACCTCCATTTGAGTCAGAAAGTCCACGGTACTCGTACAGTGGAGTACCCAGACAGTCTACAACCGCTTTACAAATAATGTATTTATGCACCCACTTATTAATTTGACTTACTAATGTAAATTGATCATAGACTTGCATCAAGTCCTCCATTTTGTACTGTTCTAGCACCACAAAGTTTTCCAGGTTCGTGCTTATCTTTCGTGCACAGTCTTGGCAATGTACAACATAGGTCTTTCGAGAGTTGCTCTCACTAGTGACAAAAAGCAGATCAAAGACTTCCACCTATTAGACAGGAAACAGAAAGTCAAGCGTTACGATTTCATTTTTTAAAAAGCTACACCATGAAAACTGTATTTTCTTCAAGATTTACAACCTTACCCTGTGTATGCAAAGAGAAAAATTAGATTTGTTCAGGGAAAATCTATTCTCCCAAGGCTGAGGTGGAGAGGTGAAATATTGTAAAACCAATAATATTGCACTTAGGGTGTCTGCATGAACAGTGCTGTGGGAAAGCTTTGGGTCAATATTGACAAAGCAGGATTCATATGCTGAATAGGGCTTACTCAGTAAGGTGGGGATTTATAACAATTATACCTAATTTTCCTTTTTAAAATTTGTCTGCAAAAGAAGTTCGTGATTTATTTCCTTAGTACTGAGTCATGTGCTCAAAAGGCTCAGTCAGAAGATAACCAGAAACTGATTTCCAGAGGGTTCGAAAATTTTATTTTCTTTTAAGCTTCATGGAAACTATTACCCAATATTTTAAAGCAACTATTAATAGACAGTAGAATAAGGTCTTTCAGCAAAAAAAAAGTGAAAAAAGAATGTACTTAAATTCTCTCTGTTCTGGGGGTGTTGTTCACTTCTGAAATTAAGACAGATACACCTTTAAAATGAAGCCCAGCAGATCAAATCACAGACTCACAGACTATTCTGAGTTGGAAGGGACCCACAAGGATCATCGAGTCCAACTCTTAAGTCAAGGGCCCACACAGGGGATTGAACCCATGACCTTGGCATTATTACAACCAAGTTTTAACCAACTGAGCTAATCTCAGGGTCAATCATATGCAGGAAGGGATAACAACATTTTATAGTAACTGAGAATTGAAAATCGACCTAGTGAAAAACAATGTTGTGGAAGTACTGTGGGAGAGACTGCAGCAAAACACAGCCTGTGTCCAGAAAAACTTCTGGATAAGCTCTTCCAGGACAGTTCTGCATCCCATGTATGTGCTCACAGCACGGAGATGCTGCAGCTTAATAGCAAAATTTCAACAGCAACAACAAAAGACAAGGTAAAATTAAGATCAATGTGGCAGTAGTGCCCAAGCCCAACAGGCACTTTCACTGACCTCACAAATGCTACAGTAATGAGCTGGCTCGTCCTTTGCTCGCCCATGCCAGACAATCTCCTTCCCTGCAGCAATCAGAGCTTCCCGCAGGGTCTGACACTGCTTGAGAGTTCTTAACAGGCAGTACCTGCAAACAAAACCAGTTGTGTGTTCAGTTCCACATTCAACTTTATAGCAAGACTCAGGTAGGCTTCAATTTCTTTCCCTGTACATGGAGCTTGTTCTGCCTCTGGGATTTCAGAAGTAGCTGCCTGGGAAGAATCCTTGGACTCACGACTTAGGGAGAAGTCAGGGCATGTGCTGCTGGACCTCTGTGAAGTTTTGTTCCACTTCAGTACTGCCCTTTGCCCTGCAAACAGGCTGTACCTTTCTTTTTTGTACCATTCTTTTCTGATTGAAACACTCGAATGCTCTTCTAAGCACAATAAAACAATGTGTTTTCAAAAGCAATACATACCTTTTATTTTCAGCCATACATTTATCAGCACAAAGTCAGTTTGAACTGCCAAGTTCAACACAACTGTTTACATTTCGTGTGACTACAGCCTAATCCAAAGAACTGTTTTAACATCCTAAACACCTTGTTACTTCCTAAGCACTACTAATTTCAATAATTCCAAATCTGAACCCCCGAGTTCTGCCCAGAATCACTCTGTACACAATGGAAACAGAATCCATCAACATGAATCTTCTTCCATGCAAAAAGAAAAAAGAAAAGACGTGTTGGTATAAAAAAAGTAAGTCCTTTCACAGAAAAAAATCAACATAAAAGAATAATTCTAACACTTCTCTTATGAATGAAGAACACCTTAAATGTCAAACGAAAATCCACAATTCCCTGCCATACTTCTGTAAAAGCTAAAAAAAAAGAAAATGAAAAAGAAAAATAATTTTATTGACACAATTCTCTACAGTTCTCTTCTGTACAAGAAAATGTAACTTGTTTTCTAGCATTTTATGAGCTGCAAATGTTCTCTAAAAAAAAGAGCTGGCAAAATAGGTCACCAGATTTCTAAATTACATTGTTATTTACAGTAATTTTAGCTCTCAGCCATCCTATTTATTTGAGCTGCAGCCTTTGCAGCCTTTAATTTTCTCCTCCACAGGGTGGTTACGTTACATGCTCATTAGATGCAGAACGAAGATAGAAAAATATTAAGGGGAAAAACAAACATTGGACAGAAAACAAAGTGCTCAAGAGTTCTATCAAATGTTTTCAATTTCATCCTCCCATTTTAAAGCCTTAAACATGTAATATATTCATTCTCTGTTTTTTCAAAAGAAGTTTCTTTCATGTGTTTCCAAGTAGTTCATAGAATCTTGGGCTTACTTTTGAGATACCCTCCTCTTGTTTTACACTCATACTGTTCATCTTCAGTAGAAACCAATCCATGGCTTCATTAACACCCTCACTGTAAAAGGGTACCACAAAATGGGAAGTGTGTTTCTCTGTTAAACATCTGATTTTCCATTTGCCAAATTTCAAGAAAATTATACAGCTCATTAAGCTGTAACTCCTTCAACACTTAGGAAGTTTGATGTGAGTGGGGCTTATGGTATTAAGGCCAACCATTCTGTGACAGATGATGTATTAAATCATATTAGCATTGGGCTATCCTGCTCCTGACAAGCTCAGTAACTTTGGAAAAACATTTTTATATAATACAGCCCTATGTCAAACAAACTTAAAAGCTACCATTCTTCTCTTCTCTTATCTGGGAAAGTCTTTGGGGATGCCAAAGAGCAACTGGAAGCACACCTGCACACTTGCCACCATTGCACTCCACTCCTGACTTCCAGGAATTTTCAGAGCGTTATTTTGAAAGAGTTTTCTGGTTTTACTGATGTGAAAAAAGAAGTGCCCAAAATGTAAGGCACTTATAACACCACTGCAATGTTTGCCAATTTGCAACCAAAGCAAAAAACAATAGCTAAAAGATGAATTCCCCTTCCTTGGATAAAATTCAGGTCCTAGTAATGGCACCTGAAAATATAAATGTTAAATTATTTTATGGTATCGAGGGTGGGAGAAAGCATACAAACTATCCCTTTGAAAGTTCTGAAGTTTGGGAAGCCTAAAGAAAAGCCAAGAAGGTGCTCAGCAGAGTCACAATGTGCAAGTTAAATGGGGTCAGCTTTTAGTCCTGTAGACCTGCTTTTATTCTTGTACAGTGAGAATTCAGTTAAGAGAAAATCTGCAACCACCTCTCTCAAATTCTTTACAGGTATGGTATGAAGATAAGAGTAAATCATGTCCAGTCAAATTCAAATATTTAACAGAAGATTTAAAAATGGACATCACCCTGATTAATTTTAGAAGGCCAATGAGATACCTGTTTAATATTTAAATATTCAGTAAAGCTTTTTAAAGCGTGGGCACCATCCCAATGGCAACACAGAACCAACCTCCATGTACCTTTCAGTAATACATCTTCCCTGATACTTAAATGTATTTTGTCTATCTTCATGATTTTGTGCAAAATAATTTCTCCCATGTCATGGTCTTTTATGTTTCTGAAACTATTTTTGCAAAAGAACTTAGTATTTCGGTTACTTTGGAATTAATTTTTTAAGCCCTTATGACTATGTTCGCGCTACCTCTAGAATTCTTCTCTTCCTCAGATGCATTTGTAAAAGTCCTTCTGGCTTCCATCTAAGAGGTCTGCAGTTCATTTTTCTTTCCTTGAGGGTTGTCCTCCCTCAGCCAAGTTTTTAATCATTTTGTCTGCTGTGTTCCTGCTCGTGATTCTACTGTTAAAATCAAATCTTTCAAAAACATCTCATGAGAAAGTTTCAGGTTTTGCTCTTTGCCTTTTATCTATCAAGACAGCACTGAATTGCACATTAACTAAAAATACAGCGAGGTTTCAGATTTCTTCCAAAAGCCAAGTTTCCTTCTATGACTTTTTCCCTTTGCTATTCTGTTCCTTTCCATTGCTAATCTATTTCTCAATATTTATATGTATGCTCCAATTTTAGTTTATTGCCTCTGCGGTGGTTACTCTCACATAATCCACTAAGATATATTTGTATTTATCTTTCAAATCAAATTACAAACTACTTTTTATCACTCTCCAAGAGCTATTCTTTTGTACTATTCTGATACCTAAGAAGCCCCAGAGACAGGAGTCAAAGCTACCTAAACACTGTACGTGATGTGCAATTTTTGCCAGACCTGTGCTTGGCAAAAAGGCAACAGCTGTTGCTGTCACTGATTTTTATTTCCTGATGACAAATGAAGTCAGCAATCCAAGATCATCAACAATCACTATTTTTCACTGTTTTTAAGCACAGGCACACACATTCACATATGTATAACACACATATATCTTGTACATAAGAAAGTCCAGGAGCAGTGGACAAAAGTGATTTGCCAGCTGGTGCTGTTTCCCTGCAGACAAGCAGTTTGTAGGAAAATTAGCCAACTTTTCTCCTATCTTAAGGGAATTCATGGAGGTCTCTGCATTTCCAGTAGGATTACAAAGCCAAGACCAGACACCAGAGTGTGGTGATGCCCATTTCTAGTAACAGCTACACCATCACCACAGGAGTGACCACAAACCACTCCTTGCCCTCTGCACACACAGCATGGAACTTGGGATGTGGCCGAGAGCTCACCTGGATGGAGGGCTCAGTCCAAGCAAAGTGGAAAGGGGTTCAGTGGTCCGGAAAAAGCAAATGCAAGCTCGACCAAAGTTTCTATCTGCTCCTCAGCATCTCTGTTTGTTTGTAATGCACACCTAAAAATTTAGGTCTCTTGCTAGAAAGAGCTGAGGTGCTGTCAGACAAACAGGAAACTACCATTTTGTCCTCTTTCTTCACAACATTTTAAGAGATTCTCTCAGAGAAGGATGCTGAGCACAGCCATGTGTTTCTCCTTTGAAGTCTAAAGTGTGGCAAAACCCACCAAAACTGTGCAAATGCAAAATACAGGTGGCAAAAATATCAAAATCATATTTTGCCAACAATGTTGCAGAACTGCTTTGAGCTTTACAATAGATGCCTGCTGGGCTTGGAAGGATACAGATACATATAAAGATAAAAGTGAAGTAAGCTTGTGGATTTGGTTTTTTTTAATGGACTTTTTAGCTTCCTCCCTCCCACACTCTGCTTCTTTTCCTCCTCTTTCTCATTTCTAACTACTGAATTTTTATCCTCCTGTTTAAGACAGCTGAGAATATGGGCACTAATTGCTAATTAATTGCTAATTGCTTAATTGAAGGGGCAGCACTGTCAGGCCTTCAGCAAATATTTTCTTTACCCTAGATATCAGTTACTTGATTTTAAGCAAGAATTCACACATAAATGCTACCCAATTAATCAAGCTTTGAAGCGACTACAATCCTCCCTGGCTTCAACTTCCAACATTCTGAGTCCTTACAAATTTAACATTTCACCAGTTCCACCATTCTGCAACAGATGTTCAAGCCTAAATTAAATTCCTGCTCTAAAAAGGTGTTTCACCAATAAATCCTACTGGGGGAAAAAATAGAAATTATCTTCCTTTGCCCTTTTTTTGCAAGTTAACTCACCTACTTTTTTTAAAGATCCATTTCAAGACAAATAACGAAAAGGACTTAATGCTTGTGAATCCAGTATGTTGGTAAGACTAAGTGCTCAGAAGTGCTTTGGTACTTCAGCAAAATAGAGAGTGCTCCTACCAGAGGCTTCTCATGATGAGTAATTTGCTTTGGAATTCATCCCCCCACTCCCCTTAGGACAAACCTACGTTATGTGCTGAAAAGTTCATTCATTCCTCAGCCTAGGAATGGTGCTGAAATATGATTTACATTGCTTGAAGTTGCACTCTTCAAAGAAAATCACTAAATATGCTTAAAGCCTGGAAATATTCCTGCATTTTGGAATATGCGTATGAGAAATGTCACTAAACTCAGTTATCATTTTACACATCAATCAATTCATTGTTCAGAAGAAAGAGCAAAGGGAAGGAGGCTTTCAAATTCCTACTTGCCTCTATTTAAAAGATTTTTATTGGATCTTCAAGTGACAGTGTGAGAGCACTAACTACATGATCTAGAAATGTAAAACTAAGTTTAAGTTTGCTGTAAAAAAGAAACAATATTCTAATATTTGGGCTGATGACCTAATTTTTGTATTTCTGATCATATGCACTATCAACAGCTGCCATGATCTAAGGCAAATGTTTCTGTAAATTGCTGAATTCAGTCTATGGCACATTTAACTACAAAGTTACTAAAGCTGTGCCACAGTAACATCACATAAAACATAATAAAATGCAGGATATCTATAAATGGTGTGCTTGAAAAACAGAATCTAAAATAGTTTTGGTTTGGTTCTCAGGAATGGGAAAGTCTTACACAGAATTATTCACAAATCAACTGCTGCTTTATGTATGAAAAGGATACAATAAACATTCAAATAAATAAAACTTACTTTATCATTTCAAAAAGCTTTGGATCTGAGACCTTGATATTTCGAGCCATATTCCATGAAAGATGGACCATGGGCACAATGGACTTCACGCTCTGCAGCTTGTTCCACTCGTACCGTTCCACTGCCAATTTGTACTGACAGGCTGTGCATAAACAACAGGAGACAAGCAATTAGTCAAGCTAAGTAACAATGATCAACCAAGATAATTTGGTTATAATAACAAATTGCACCTTTTATAGCTGAACTGCCATTTGCAATGACCCACTCCTTCCAATCACACATTAATTCTATTAAATGTCTTTCAAAAAGTGTATTTAAGGAACAAACCCCACAGTATCATCAAACACTTATGAAAACAAGCTACTGACCAGTGTTCCTAAGGTGAATAAAAGTGCAGTATGCTAAAAATGGTTAATTAATAAATTTTCATATATTCCAAAATGTAAAAAAAAATAATCTAGACTTGAAACATCTACACCTCCCTCTATTCACTCTTTATCGTAATTTTACACTGCTATGGTATAGAATCTCTCCTTGAAAGATTTTGTTGCAATGAGTCAGACTTTTCATTAAGCAGCCTACTCACCCCACCCTTCTTTTAAAAACTTTTTACAAAATTCACTGTGACTGAACATATGAGCTCTCTGTCAGTCAATCACACAATCCTAGAAATATACTATTATTGCATGATAGAAAGACACGCTTTAAACTACCTAAAAACCCAGAAGTTTTTCTGAAGTACATTCTCTTCAAATGCTTGACAGAATCTCATTTTAAGTGAAATTCCTTTCCATGCTCATATCTAAAAACCTTTCAAGACTACGCTTCAAAACGAAAGACGACCAGGGCAGTAGGCCTAAAAAAGCTAAAGTTCTTTTATGAACAAAATTTTACAACTGTTTGCATTTCCTGATGCTTTCACCAAACTATTATCAGGTAACTACACCAAAGTTTAGAGGAGGAACAGTCCTTAAACTCATATACAAGCTATAGTGGAGTTTGCTGGGTAGAAAAATTTTGGGAGAGAAAGTTAAGATATTGCCTAACAAGACAGTGGATCAATTAATAAAAACATTATATTTTTACAAGCCCATTCAAAGCACAACTGCCAAGACTGCATTCTTGCTGCTTCTTCTTCCTCTCACAATGGAATTATTTAAAGCTTCACAGAATCATAGAATTGATTGGGTTGGAAAAGACCTCTGAGATCATCAAGTCCAACCCTTGGTTCAACTCCAGTCCCTTTACCAGATCATGGCACTCAGTGCCACGGCCAGTCTCAGCTGAAAAACCTCCAGGGATGGTGAATCCACCCCCTCTCTGGGCAGGCCATTCCAATGCCTGATTACTCTCTCTGGAAAGAATTTTTTCCTGACATCCAACTTAAATTTCCCCTGGCAGAGCTTGAGCCTGTGCCCCCCGTCCTACACATCATGTTTTAAAAATGCAGTACATTAATTATTTTTTAATCTACTAAAGCATGATAAATTAGTAAGAAATGGCATTTGTGGGGCACATGCAGTATAATGCCACCTGATTAAGTAGCTGAGCAGGGCTCTGCTCAAACACACCTGTCAGAGGGCCAACGTTCCACGCGATGTTGTTGCACCAGCCGATAGCCTGAACCCAGTGCACAGTGCCAGCATTTATCCACACCAAATCCCCTGGTCTCTGAATGAATCTATAAACTGGGACATTGGCTTCATACAGATCTTCCAAGTTTGGCCACCAAGATCCCATCAGGAAATTCATATTGTTCCTGAAACAACAGGGAAAACAGACTTCAGCACGTACCAACAGACCCATCAGTGGCAGATACTTCAATGAAATTAACTGCAAAAACTCATCATCACCATAAATGCTTTCTGCAGCTAATCAGTGACCCAGGAATACCAGTTAAAAGGGCAAGTTTCATGTATAAAATTCCTGATCATAATTCTACATTTCACATCCTGCAATACATTAGAACACTGAACCATCTAACTGTCCCCATAAACTTGGTTTATGGCTTCTAGTTATGATCTATTTTCCTTTACGTTTCCCAGGATTTCATTAATGCTGAGGCAGAGAAACCCTTGGTCAGATTTAGTGTGACACTGGTGCAGAGTGCTGCTTTTTTTTACCCAGTGCCTGATTTTCCATCCTAGGGGTGTTTGGTTTTGAGTATGTGCTCACACTGTCTGTGTATGAGTGTGAAGCTTGTCCACACAACAAGCAACCTCTTGGCAAAATTACAGCTGTGATCCACAGGTCTGTGCCATATTCATCCAAGGAATGCTGGCCCTCCTCAGAATCACAGAGAAAGACTCCCTATTGATTTCCTACATATGGACTTTTCCACTATGGTTATGCAAAATACAGTAATTTTACTGTGCACCATCAGAGATTCTTTGCAATGCAGTTTCCAAAGACAGTTCAATGACTCTTTCCAGGCACTGTAGACCTTCTGTGAGGTTACCAAGGTCTCAATTTCTCTGTCACCCTCAGAAGGACAGAATAATGAGAGTAAAAGGCATATTGTGTCAGAGACACTGCAACTGCATCAGTGGAATTACATTTTTGAGATGGCCAATCTTTGGAAATGTGGATGAAATAAGAACAGTTGTCAGTAGACAGGCAGAAAATACAGAGACACTGAGATGTATTTGCAGAGCTCTGGAAAAGTTCTGAAGTCAAGAGATTAATCCAGTTTGAACTGGGCAAGAAGAAAAAACGATTCTCCCCTAAAACCAACTTCAGAGGCTACTGCTTGAGTATGACTGTGATTAGGGGGACACAATTGCTGCTTCCCCCACCTTGTTGTTGGTGTGTGCATGAGCAAACATGTATTGTTTTGTTTGTTTTTCACACAACCACCCTGCACAAGGCACCAGATACAAACCTGAACCTCAGAGCTGGCTGAGCAGCTCCCCAGAGCTCAGGATATCTCACTTTTTCCAGTGAGTTACAACAGCAAAAGCAGAGTTCAGCTTTAACATGCAGGACAGTGCCTGGACAAACAGTAGGGTTATGATGGATTTTCTGATGTGGAAACATTACTACTATGAAAACTGGAATGATGCCATATAGTACATAATGGTGGCTGGCAGCCTGTGTTTATACTGAATTTCTGAGCCCCCTTTCTGTGGTATAAATTTGAATCTTAAATCTAGATGAGCATTTGCTACTACCAATCTCTCACTTCTTCTATTTTGTTCGTTCCTACTTTGAAAAAAACAAACAATGGACCTAATACTAATGTCTGAGAGCAAAGCTACCATTGGCAATCCAGGTTTCTGTACATTGTACAAATATCATATTTTGTATAAACTCTAGATTTTGCACTTTGACTTATAAAAGACTTTTCTGACTACATGGAAACCCCATAAAATAACATCCCCATGCAACACCCTTGGCAATTTCCCCACTCAGGTCTCAAAAAGGCACAGAGAATTTGATAAAAATAAGAAAAACAGCATGTCCAGCTTACTTTTCACAGAAGTCATTCATGACACCCCAATAGCTTTCAGGGACAACAAACCATTCACAGTCACCTGGACCAATATTTATATTTACTGAACAGAAGTTGTTATTTTCTTGATGACCTGAGAGAGAAAAATAAACGTATTTTATGTAAGGTTGTTCTATCAAAATCATGCCAAGAAAATGCAAAGATACAGTTACTAAAAAACCTCATACACCATTAGGTGCTTCACACAGTTAAACTACCAGTGACAAGAGAATTCTGCATTGTTAGTTTGTGGAAAATGAAAAGTTGGAACTATCAGTCTTGTGAAGCAGACCAATATTCCAGCAGTTCCCTTCCTGTAGAAATAAATGCTTCAAAAGCTCAGATTTTGTGTTTCATGATATCTCTTGACAGTCCCAGTCAGGTGCAGAACTTTATGACTTCAGGCACTGAATACAGAAGTACTAAGAAATCTTTCTAAAAGAGCTTTCAGAATCAATGTAGAAATGCCAGTATTTTATCTTCTTTTGACAGGTGGAAAAACGAGCCATAATCCCTAATGGAATTTTCTGAAGTTGCACTTTAGAAAAAAGAAATCCTGAAATTTTGTCCTGATTTCTCAAGTCTCAGTCCAGTGTCCTAACACAGCACTGGTCATCATGGGGGCTTTGAGTCCTGTTCTCAGACAAAAAAGAATATAAAAAAGTAAAAATAAACTAATTTCTATGATTGCACATGACCTACTCGGGAAGCCTATAAATACTTTCAAGGTATGCAGAATACAAATACTGTCCAAGTATATAAACCTATCCTATTTTTCTCCTTAAAGAATCCAACACTGCATTCAAGAGGCCAGTGTGGCAACTACCCAGCACTGCAGAAATCCAGAAATTTCCACTGTAAAGCACTTAGTGCTTTGTACACACAGAGTTCAGTTGAACAAGTAATAAAAGGAACACTCAGTATGTCCAATTTTATTATGTTTAGGCACACTGTAAGATACAGAATATCTGCAGGGCAGTTAGATCAGTACCTCAGCAGTAGAACCTGATTTTTCATGCAGAGATTCTACTCACCTGGTGTCCTGCTTCCTGGAACCTTCATGTACAGCTGCACTGTGTTCATGCCCAGGATGGTATGACCAACATGGCTTAGAAGATTTCCTGCTGATACCACACGTACAAAAGCAGGAAGTTTTGTCAGTTCATGGAGTTGCAATTTCCACCTGCAGCAAAATAGCAAAAATCGACAAACTGTGAATCCCTAAAACTCCTCAAAGAGTTTGGGAAACATAAACATTTTCGAAAAATTGTTAGCATAGGTATCCCTGTGTTACACTTTCCATTTTAAAGCATTTCCAAATACAACAACAAATCTGTAAAGCCAGTAGAGGGGAAAGAGAGCTGAGACCACAGATCAGAAGATGTGGCATCTACTGGGATCAACACAAGAACTAGTTAAAGTATCAAACTCCAACTCCCTATGAGCTTCAAGGCTAGTTATGCTTGGGTTAATGTAAAGTCCCTCTGCTTATGGTTTATTAAGTGATAGTTTATTAGCTACTATTTTGAATCTACAGATGGAACTTCCTTCAGAAAAACACAGCATTGACATCTGAAGTTTTATAACAACCTCTAATCACATATGTAGCTACACACACCAACCTTTCAGTGACCATACCACAAAAGTCCCCCTCATCTTAAGCAGCCCTTATTCCCCAAACTTTTCTGCTGTAATGATTTAAGCAGAATTTTCTACTGCAGCTGGCAGGACTGACAGCACAGACTCACTGGATCTTTCATGGGAATATATATTAACTGGAGACTGAACTAAAGAAATAATTATTACTGGACAAAAAACCCAAGTTTCTGAAGTATTTCTAGTATTTTCTGAGGTTTCTCTAAGCTACCTTCATCTACTCACAGAAGGATATATAAAGAATACTCAATTTATTCCTTATTTTTTTTAGGCTCTGGGAGAGGTGTCGTGGCTTATCCACAGGCAAGAGCTGGTCTGGTCTTTACTACATATTTTGATCTTGTTTATGGATAAAGAAGCAAGTTATGAAAAACTGGAAACAGAAAAGATGACAGCATGAATGAAAAGGGAAAAAAACCCCTGAACTATAAAAATTCAGACAAACAAAAAAGAAAAATAGTTTAAACTTACAATTTCTATGCAAAGACTAAAAACTGGTATTGTCAGAAGTAATTAGAAGTTGTAAGTAAACAATTTAAAGCCTCATATGGAAACAAAGGGAATGGATTAGAAAGGAGGACTAGAAAAAAACAGTTTCTGATGGATGTTTAAATTCATTTGTGTCAAAACAAAATTCCTGGAAAGAAAAGTCTGAAGAGATATTTTAGTGTGAGAAGGACTCAGAGCAGATTCAAGATCCATTTCATTGTGGAAATGGGCTGTGCAATTGGAACTGTTTTTATTAACAGACTGACTGATGCCTGAGAAGAATACACTGGATTTCCAGGAGTATCACACTGCAGGATACCACTGTCAGCTGGAGAAACTGTAATCAACTTACTTCTTGTCATCTGACAGGTCAATGTTGGTCCCAAACTTGATTGTTTTAAAAGGTCCTCTTCTCCTCCTCCCAGAGCTACAAATGTATAAAATATAAACAGGTGAATGTGAAAATGGAAATGATGTAAAATAGCACAGAAAACCAACTCCAGAATTAACAGGGTTAAACCACACTTACTTATCAGAAGATGTGGATTCATTATCTGAGTGGTCCTTGTGGTGACTCTTCTTCTCATTTTCCTCCTATGAAATGCAATTTTGAAATGTTTTTATATGTATATACAAAAATACACAAAAAGAACATGTGTAAAATATGTAAGTATAAAGTGATAACAAGTGCATAGATACAACTACATTTGTTTCAAGATGCTGAAACAATCTTTGAAATACCCATATCTAAGATTTTAAGTCAATGTTTCTGTCAAGAAAATAAAAAAAGTTAAGGCAAAAGCCAAAATAATTCTTCATGATTGTAGATTTTGAGACACTCAGGCTAGGACAGGAGAGAATGCCTACACTGTGAACCTTTCTGCTGGCCTGGCCTTCACTCCAACTGCAAATGAGGCTCCTGGTTTGCCTCATTATGCACGTGACTGGAATCCAATTTTAAGGAACACTGTTAATGTTTCCAGACTGGAACATCTACCCTGCTTCAAAGTCAAGCAGGTATCCTGATATGAAACCAGGATGAATAATATTTATAAAACTAATTTTATAAAACCCATTACATAAAATCTTTTGAATTTTTCATAGCCATATGCTATTTTAGCACTGCAGTAGCTGGGGCCATGACTAGTGGAAAAAATCCAACCGATATTAAATGATGCAATTTGATCTTTTTAGCAGAGAACACTCAAACCCCCATTCTAAAGACTTCTATTTTGGCAAGTATATGGACACAGAAGGAAAAAGAAAGAGACAAAAGGAGGAATGAACTGCCTGGAGTCTGTCCAAAGATCTCTGGCTTTGAATGGGATTGTTGTTAAACCTCAAAGTGCCCTATGTACCTGAGAAAGTCTTATTCATCCTTTGAATGAAGGACAAAGAGAAACAAAAAGGAACCTGGTGATGATGGATTTATCAAATACTGCAAGACATGTTAGGAAAGCAATGCAATAGTTGTTAGAGGAACAAAGAAAAAAAAGATCACTTAGGACAAGCCAAGAGGATTGTGGCTGTAGAAAGAAGAAATAAAGCTTTCATTTGAACACTGAAAAGTCACCTAAGGACAGGTCAAAGTAGTGTGAGACAAAGGACACACATACACTGTCTTACTAATTTACAGGCCAAACCAAAATCATTTTATGCATTACATTTTTACAACGAATTTGTGAAAGTGAGAAAAAAGAGTATCAGAAAATCCTGCAGTTCACATCTTGGTGCAGATCTGAAGGTGAGGCTCTCCATGTTATATGACCAAATATGTGTGTTTTTTTAACATGTATATGTATAATGTTCCAGTGATGTAACGTCCTCCAGCCCCTCTGGAATGATGTGCAAGAACACAATGCTGGTGCAACTGCTCGACCAGAAACAGTCAATATCCCACTGACATTTCTTAGCATTGCAGAGGACGGAAAATCCTATCTATGTCCCAAGCTCTTGATGACTTCCATGCCCTCCACTTCCCAATGGTTCCCTCTTTCTTTTCTTCATCCTGGATCAATCTTGCCCAAAACCTTCTGACTAGACACCCTTCTGTTCCCTTCAACTACCAATTAAGTTCTTTGTTTCTAATCCTTTCCTCTAAAGCACAAAGCTTAAATTTAGAATTTCTCTTTCCTTTCTTACTGGAATCATTGCTGTTTCTGTGTAACAGCAGTGAAAATTCCAACAGTCCAATTCCCCAAGTTGGTGTTTTCCCTCTCTTCTAACAAACAACTGGTCAAGAATATCTTCTTGTATTAGTTCCATCTTAAACTAATCTTTGTAACACCAGATAACATAATCCTCTGAGAAGTGCCCACAGTCAATGTCAAGAATGTATTCAATACTTCAGTAAAAATATTAAAAGGTAATACCAATAAAATCACATTTCACAGAGTCACAGAGAAACAGAACAGTCAGAGTTAAAAGGCACCTTTGGAGAGCATCAAGTCCAACCCTCCTGCCAAGGCAGGCAGAAGAAATACTACTTCTACAATTTCACTCTGTCATATAAATCTAAAATCTTCTAAACAGAAACTGCTGTGTTTGGAACCCAACAAAAGGCAAGTATTAGTGCAAACTACTAATAAGTCACATCGAAATTCAGGAGAGTATGAAATCTGATTTCAAATTATGTGTGAAATTAGAAGCAATCCAAATTTCAAAGAAAGTCTTTTAATTTCTAAATATTTTAATAGGAATTTTGACATTACTATATGAAAGCTTAAATTAACAAGCTTTGAAGGTATGCAATAGCTGTGAGTTTTACATTCTGAAACTTAATGTACACTAAGAATTTGGGAGGAACAATACCATGACCCTCTATTCAATACAGATTTTTCAAATTTACCTGTGCTTTTCATGCTTAAGGAAATGTCTCCTTTTGCTCAGCAGCTTCTGTTCACTTTCCATAGCCATTATTAACTGGTTCCAGAGTCAATGTACAGTTTGTGAATTGTAACTTCAGTAATAGCAATGACCTTACCCTTAAAGACTCCTGGAATGAGGAGGCCTGGTACTGTGCATATTTAGCAATTGTTGTGTGAGATCTGCTGCTTTCACACCGCCAGATTTTCTTTGTTCCAGTGGGGTCCCAGTTTTCATCTGCTGGCTGCAGTAGCTGTGTCCTCACTTCTACTATGTGTTCATTATTGGCTTCCACCAATGTCTTAGTAGAGAAGAGTCCCAGATCTAATCAACAGGAGCAAAATTAATAAATGACAGTTAACATAATAAAAAAGCTTCAAGAAAATACCTGCAGTTATCTAAAAGTTTACTCTAAAGCATTTTTCTCCTTCAGCTTTCACAATGCTGCCCACCTGTACATTAATTATTAACATTCAAAAAACTTTTCCCCACACAACAGTAAAAGTTTAGAAAAAACTTGGCAGCTACTCAATGGATCATATTCCAAGAAACACTTTATATGCCTTGGGTAAACAAATCTGTAAACAATGTTTAAATCTATTACTAAGAAAGTATTTTCAGACTGAAGTTTCATGAATGCATTTCCATTGTATAATACATTTTCTACCAGCAGTGATAGTTTATTTGTCTACAGACTCCAAAGTGCTGTACACAGTCAGATTAGAGATCATTAAATCTAAACACAAAGACATGCATCCAGTTTTTACAGGAAAAATGCCTCACTGTAAATTTCCATATCCACAGCTCAGCTCCTCTCTGTGCTCAACAAAATCCACTGGATTCATGGTAGGGATTTTTTGACCTTATCAAGATTGGAAACCACAGCAAACTGAGAAATGACACATTACCCTACTGACTGGGAATAAATAATACAGTAATACTGAAATAAAATATCCAACTGATAGACTTGGCTTTAAAAAAAACGTATTTTTTTCCCCAAAGTAAAAAAATATAAAGTAAATTTACCTAATTTAAGCGCTCCAGCAAGGCCACGTATTACAGTAACAGGGTTGTTTGGATTTGTACAAAATTGATGTAAAGGTGGAAAGAAAGCATCTCGTTTGTTTTCCAACTGCAAAATTATAATGGAATATTAGATGTCAAATCAATTTATTTATATAAGAAAGAATAATAATAAAAAGAGAGAAAAAACAGAAAGAAAACAAGAATTTTCTCCATTTCCCCTCACGGTGGGCAATGAACAGCTCAACAGACACATCATACAGTTCTTTCTATGGTAAATGCTGAGTTCACTCCTCAAACTAATTTGTTGCTGTAATTTGGTTTTTGGCATGAATTATTCCCAGGTTGCTTTGGCTTTCACAACTCAGGTTTCCTGCACTTAATTTCTTCATCTGACAGTAGCCTTGCACATTCCCTTAATCTAGAGAATCCTCTAAAGAGCAAGGCAATACAGTTTCTTTTCAGAAGTTAAACCCCCCTCACTCTACAGATAATGTATAGCAGTAACAGTATAACTGGATGACTACTCTCAGGGTATGCTTTGCATGTCCAGCTTTGGATGGACAAAGCTGTGACAGACTGTTATTAAGGCAGATGAATTCAGGTGCAGCAGCTGGAGAACAGCTGGAAGCACAATCCCATCCAACTCAACCTTGCTCTCAGGCAGGTTCCTTCTCCAGTACCAAACCAGAGCACCAACCTCTGCTGGTCCCCAAACTAAGCTTGCCCAAGTTAACTTGAGCTTTTCACACTGGCTGTATGGACACACTGCAATTTACTCTTCTGTTATCAAGGAAGTGGATAACCTATAATTTATTCTTCCATTACTAAGAAGTTAGCTCAATGAGGCTATTATGAAACTTTATTTTCAGAACAGAAGTTTTAGTGCTTGTCTCAGAAAATACTATCTGATCAAACCCTGCCTTTTGCTACTGGTATTTTGTTCTTAACATCACTTCGACTTTTGTTCATTTTTCTTCACTGTATTTTGGAGCAGACTGTTATGAGAGTTTAGCTGAATTACCTTCTCATTTATACATAAGCTGTCACTTGCAAGAAATTGTACATACATATTTGAAATGCTGTGCATTGTATCCAGTGAACTGTTCTGCTTATTTTGCTAACATTTTGAGTATAAAAAATAAATTTAAAAAAACAACCCAGAAGCATTTTTATCCTTGTTTACTGAAATTCCTAATTTGCAAGTACTTTAAGATTCAAACTAAGTGTCAAGATTTTCTCTAAGGTTAGCATTTTATATACCAGTTTGGAGAGCACTGTAATTAGATGAATAGCACTTCTTTAAAATAATGACATTACATAATTCAGATACTCAAACAATTAAAGACAGGCAGCAAAGTACTTCTGCCACTAGATTTACTTACATAAATACTAGGTGTAGGTGGATTCAGCTTGTCCTTTGGCAAGGGAGGGTATGGTGGAGGCGGTGGTCGTGGAGGTGGGCATTTATCCAATAGAATACTACTGTTAGATAAGCCATTTTTACCCAGATTCCTAAAAGGAAAGAAGAGCTGCCTCTGTCAATGCTTGACAAATAAAATAAATACCTATTAGTGTAATCTCCTATGTAAAATAATGTTGTATAAGGAGAAACTCGAATTTAAGATGCAAATAAATCCCATATATTTTAATCAAGAATTTTCAGCGTATAATTTGCTATTATTCAAAATTATTCCCACTTTAGCTGGCAAATCTACAACATGGTCACCATTAATTACAAATATAGCCATTCTAAATACAGGCAAGTGACAAAATGCAACAGAAAAAGCAGGTTTCAACTAGAAATGGAGAAGGACCTTATCAGGTGGGTGATCATTTCACGGGAGCTGAGCTGGTGCAGTTCGGTGCTGAGCACTGTGGCAGAGCAAAGGTCAGAAAATGACAATGTCTCAGCCAAAACAACCTGCTGAGTCACAAAACCCAACTACAACTACATACAGACACTGAACTGAACCACCACCTACCTCTCCCTGATTTATACATTTTGGGGGCAAGTGGAGCCATCTCTGCATTATCCATTTTTTTGGGCAACAGAGGAAAAGCCCCATCCCGAGGGAGCTGCTGTGTCAAGACCCCTGTGTGTAACTTCAGTGAGAACCTCGCTGCCTGTACCTGCAGCCTTTCCCTGGATGTGTCCAGGTGTGCATAACCCACTGTATGTGTAACTTTTCCTGTAACAGATGACCTGAAAAATCTCATTCTAAGCTCAGCCTACAGTCAACACCCATTTACCATCACCAGCAAAGTATTTATTGATAAAATCACCCCGTACATTTTGTTAAAAATGACTCAACTACTTCAAAATTCTTCCAACTAAACACTACTCAAATCTTTCTTCCAACCTCACTTGATTCACTAACTGTTGTTATAGCTCATAAAATGGGATGTTTCTAATGCATAAATGTGCCTTTATAAAACTCACTGGCTACAAAAAAAAAGTTTTTCTGGTAACAACAGTCTTCAGCAGAAAACACAGCTGACTTCTATTAGAGGAAACTCCCAGCAATAGAGCTTGTCTCTAAAACAGAATCTGTGATGCTGTGGTGTGTGAGAGCTCAAAATTAAGTTACCACAAACCACAAGTAATATGGACTTGGGGCTTGAGATCAGCTCAGACTGATTGTTATGACAAATACTTCAAAGAATGTGAGCAAACATCTTGTGCATCCCAGGCTGCAGCGAAGACAAGTATCCCCAAAAACTGGTGGTCATCCCAACAAACCATTCAGTTCAGAACATGTGCCAGCTTTGTAACTCTGACAGAAGGTCAGAGCAGTACAGAGACATATTTAATAACTCGGAGACATATTTAATAACTCCCCCAAAGCACATCTGCCAAAACACGACACCTCATTCCTTGTGCCAGGTGAGTCAAACACCAGGAGATTGTAACTGCAAAAGGAGTGAAAGAGCAGTGCAGAAGCTTTGATTAGGCACCATCCAACGTGGCAAAAAATCCCTGACCAATGCTGAATGTCTGATGGAGTTATTGCAAAGACCCTTTTGTTCTCACACACACAAATCCTCTCCAAAAACCAAACAAAAAAGAACTCCAAAATAACACAGCAATATAAAATCATCACCACAGAGAAATTTATGGACCACACTTCCAAGAACCTGAGATTCAGACAATCTATACAAAGTGAAACTATAACCCAAATAGTAGGTATTAGGAGTTGTTATAACCTCTGCATTACCACACTGAAAAACAAAACCAAGGAAAGCAAATGCATAGTATTAAAAATAAAGGAGAACTTCGACAAAATTCAGTTTGCATTGATAAACAGTTCACAGGCATTTTCTGAGGCAAGGAAAATGAGAAACACTGAACTTGAAGAAAAAGGAACATTGCTCAGAACTAGTGAGACTGAGGCTACTGAAGTCACAGCAAGGTAATCACCTCAGCAAAAGCTCAAAACGCCAAAGTGGGGTCTTCAGGGAAAGGGGGCAATAGAGAGAGGAGAAATTTTTGTATACTTAGAGAAACTACAGGTCTGAAAAGGCAAAGGAGTAGGAACAATATAGAGGAAAAGATCAGATGAAGAAAGGTATCTCATAAATCCAGCACTTGAAGCTGGTATTATCAATTACATGCTATAATTTCCTACTAAGTTACTAAAACCCTCTGTGGAAATTTTAAGAGAGTAAAGGGGACAAAGAAAAGCAAAGCTGAGATAGCAAAACATTCATAATTCAAATGATACAGGAAACAGATGGGCAGAATATTTAAAGTTGTCTTTAACAGACCAGCTTCACTCTATCACTTTTTTTTCTTAGTATGAATCAGTGTAACTTACTATTAATAACAATGCAAG
Source organism: Pithys albifrons albifrons (assembly GCF_047495875.1). Taxonomy (NCBI): domain Eukaryota; kingdom Metazoa; phylum Chordata; class Aves; order Passeriformes; family Thamnophilidae; genus Pithys; species Pithys albifrons. The sequence goes on along the minus strand of NC_092458.1, from coordinate 120,307,011 downwards.
AGAGCTATTAAAGAATAATTCTGTAATTGATAGTGTGCCAAACAGAGCAATAGAAATTACAAAAAACACTATAGAAGTACTAAAAATATTTGCTAACAGTGTCTGCAATGAAACAGTGTGAGTATCCACTGCCAGCCTTCACCTCTGGAAATACAGAACTATGGCCAGTGCAAGGAAAGTGAAAGACCCTTTCTGACCACAGCAATTGTGATGAAAATCTCACATATCTCAGTTTCAAGAATGCAATTTTTATAAGAGGATTTCTTACTGGCTGGAAGAGGCAACACATGCACTGCTCAAGACAAAACAAGCCTGATTTGTGGACCAAAAAGAAAGTGGATATCCAGTCACCTACATCATCATGATAGAGGAATGAAGAGAAGGACAGGCTTCTTCCATTTAAATTGACTTTCCAGAGGTAACTGGCCTGTCATGGGCTGTGCAGGCAGGAGAACACCCTTCATTCCCACAGTGGGAAGAGAGGGAAGGAGCAGCTGTCAGGCTCAGAAGTACTGCCTGTCTTGAGCCACAGCTGCAGCTCTCAGTCCATGGTGAGTTGCTCGATGGGTGAGATCAACAACTCATGCAAGTGCTTCACCCCAAGGACCTCAACCAAACTGCTGTGCTTCTCAGAAGCAACATGAACCACTATGCATGAAACAGGTACCTTGATTTCACAGAATCAATTAGGCTGGAAAAGACCTCAGAGACTGAGTCCAAGCTCTAATCAAACACCATCAAGTCAACCCAACCATGGCACTGAGAGCCACAGCCAGTCTGTCCCTAAACACCTCCAGAGATGGTGACTCCACCACCTCCCTGGGTAGTCTGATCCAATGTCTCATTGCCCTTTCTGTGAAGAAATTCTTACTAATGTCCAATAAACCTCCCCTGGCACAGCTTAAGACAATGTCCTCTTGTCCTGTTGCTGACTGCTTGGGATTATTTCATGTAATCACGGGATCTCTTGCATAAGCAATTATCACATTCATTAAAACACTCCTCGTTTTCCTATTCTATGGCTTTTTAGGATACATTCTCACACCTAGAAAGACTGAGGCCACACCTTGAGTGTTGTGTTCAGTTCTGGGCCCCTCCGTTCAGGAAAGAAATTGAGGGGCTGGAGTGGATCCAGAGAAGAGCAACAAGGCTGGAGAAGGGATTGGAGCACAAGTGCTGTGGGGAGGGTCTGAGGGAGCTGGGGGTGTTTAGCCTGGAGAAGAGGAGGCTCAGGGGAGACCTTATCACTCTCTACAACTACCTGAAAGGATGTTGTAGCCAGGTGGGGGTTGGTCTCCTCTCTCAGGCAACCAACAGTAGGACAAGAGGGCATGGGCTTAAGCTCTGCCAGGGGAGGTTTAGGCTGTCTATCAGGAAGTTCTTTACAGAGAGAGTGGTCAGGCATTGGAATGGCCTGCCCAGGGAGGTGGTGAATTCTCCGACCCTGAAGGTTTTTAAGGTGAGACTGGACATGGCACTGAGTGCCGTGATCTGGCAATCAATGGGGGGCAGATTAAGCATTGGACTTGATAACCTTGGAGGTCTCTTCCAACCCAACTGATTCTATGATTACAGCCTTCAGCTTCAGAGAAGAACTTCCCTCACACACAGCTGACCAGGAGCACAGGCGTGACACGGCTGGAAGGTGTCTCAGGAAGGTGCTCTCCAGCTCCAGCCTTGGAGACTCCCCTGCTGAAACCCTACATCAACTACTAAAAACTAAATAAAACAAAGACCAAAATCTGATCTCAAAGCAGTACCACTGAAACATTTACAATGACATGAAATTATCAGGCAGTCCCTAAACACTTCTGAGGTGCTCTATTGACTTTGCTTTGTCCCATCTGACTGAAAAATGATACAATGCAAGTTTTAGGCTATTTGTGTTACAAAGCTGAACCACTTTTAATCCTATTTTATTATTAAAACTCTAAAGTATATCAGGAATATTCAAGTTGACATGGTAAAACCTGTTTTCCAAGAACCAAGAATCATTATCACCAATTACCATCCTTAAAATTTATTAATCACCTCATTAGTTTTATTATTTCACTCAAGCCTAATGTCAGACTGAGAAAATTATGTCTGTTTCTCGGAAAGTAATTCCATAGTGCTCTTCATGTCCTCTGGAGCCTTTCCTGTTTTCCAAAAACTATATTAAAAAAAAATCAGTGTGAAGGATAAACAATTCTCTGGCCTGCCCCTTCAAGGCTCATGGATGTATGTTATCTGGACCTACGGCTTAAAAATGCCAAATTTAAGAATAATTACTGTTTAATCTTTTCCTTGAATATTGTGAAAATATGGGAATGTGTTATAGTACACCCTAGGATGTGAACATTGTATCTGTCTTTTTCCCAAGCACTGAACAAAAATATTTACTGAACTCTTTTGCCTCTACTGACAGTTCTAACAGTTCTGTGCAGTCATTAAGATTGGTGGTCTTTGTGTCTCCTCTCTTTTGTTCTTGACTACAGCTTCTCCTCTCCCAAAGGTCATCTCTGTCTTTGCTACAACTCAGCTTCAGTACTTCTGAAAATATTTCCCCTTTTTGTTTTCAATTGGAAGATTATGACTTTCTGATGATAATGACAAGTTCCTAAACAATTTCCAGTTATCCATACATTTGGATTTTAGGTACAATTTACAGGTCAAGACAGAGTAAGTTACAATCATTTGTGCTTAAGCAGTTATTTTTGTTGTGAAGGCAGTCTAAGAGAATGATTATTTGAGGATTAGCTTCATGAGAATTAACAAGGTTTTACTGCTCAAGAGATTATAGTTATTCTGAAGAACAAAATTAATACCCTCTCTTCCCCCAAGAAAAATCACATTTGAAATGAACACAAGGAACTGTGGATTTATTTGATACTTTATCTCAATTCTATCTGAATTAATTAGTCTACAAATAAGAACGAACAAGACATTTTTAAAATGTGTCTGCAGAAGGGATCAGCTGGAGCACTGGAATGCACTGCACTGACTTGACCCAGCCCTGCCTCAAAACAGGAGCACCCACCCTTCATAATTAGGAGATACAATCAGTTGCTTTCACACCATGAGTTATTAAAAAACCACAGAAAAACACCTGTCAATCCCCATCACCCTGGAAGGAGGTGGTTGCACACAACACCCAACTTTGGGCTCTCCAAGGCTCAACCTCCTCAAGCTCCTCCTGCAGCTATGAGAGAGAGGAGCTCTCAAGGGGGAATATAAAGAAGTCAAGTCACATTATGCTTAAATGCAAGTAATGCCAGATAATTAATTACACAACCTGTGTATCATGCAATTCTCCACCCCAGCCTTTCACAACCAGGTACTAAGCTGGCAATACTCCCAGAGATCTTTCATTTTAAACCTACAGAAAACCCTACAATAGAATCGTGGATTTTCTCATTATGCAAATGTATTTCTAATTGTTTTTGAATTCTGTTCTGGTTTTGACCTCAATAGTACAGATTGGCAGTGAATTTCATAGGTTAATTATATGTTATGTAAGAAGTAATGTTCCTTTTTTTCTTTTCTTAATGACTTTTACATCTTTCTATTTCATTTGCTAATCACCTTGCTCTTAGCCTGTAAGACAAACAGAACCACATTAATGAGTTATGTAAGAAAAGCATTATAGCAAGTGGCACCCCAAACATTTTCAAACACCTCCCTTCCCCACTGAACTACAAATATTTCCTATGGTTTTTAACTCTCAGATAATTCTTCTTCCATCTGTAGATTTCTGTATTTGCCTCTTGAACAAAATAGAATCTCTTATTCTAAGCAGGGTTTAGTTTGTGAAAAAACAGTGTTTCAATTTTTTTTCTTAAAATTTTTGCTATGGTACAGTTCACATGCCAGAATTAACACAACTTTAGAACAACTAAGTAATTCTGCCTTGAAAAAATTCTTTGCTTGTAAAGGAAATAAAGGAACTGTTTCCCTTGTTTTTAAGAATAAACCACAATCTTAATCCAGCTCCTTATCCACAAAGTACTTCCCCTCAAAAAGACTTTGGGTCTTTTCCTCTGGACCACAGAGTTCTCAAAACAGTGAGTCCCTGACTGACTTACCAGAGCTTATCTGACCCTTTTAATATACATTAGCATCAAGCCTCCACCTCTCATTTGCCTTCCCCAATTAAGCCAAATTAAAACTTTCAAGTTCCAAAATGCTTCAGAGTTTTCAAATTCCTCTTTCCATGTAACACCATAAAAACAACAGCAGCAACTTCCAGCTGACACGAAGTTGCCCTGCTGGGCTCTCAGAATTGGCTGAGGTTCTCCTTCCTCACAGACTAAAGTCATCAGCAACAAAAGTTCTGTTTGGGGCTTTGCCTGTTCTGTCAAGGACGTGAATGAGCTTTAATAAATAACGTGAAAAAAAGTAAAACAAAGATATTTCTTATGTCTTTTTTAAGAAATGAAACAACTAAACTTGGGAACTTCTCTATACTGACTAAAGAGCAGACTTGGCCTCAGGTTGGTTTTAGAAAGCACAACTGGTAGACCCTCCTCACTGAGCTGGATACTGGACTTTTACCCCTCCTCCAGGATGTTAATTAGATGCACCAGCTGAAACACTGAGCAAGAAATCAGCTGGTTTGACTTCAGCAGAAATAAACAGCTCGAGTATTAAATCTCAAGTCTTGTGATAACGTTTCATTAATTCTCCTTTCAGAAGGACTGCTCACAGGGAAAAGATACTTACATTTCTAGGAGCACAGAAAAGAGCTTTGGTAACAGCCTATTTAAGGAAACCTGATACACAACCAGACAAGGCAGCACATTCTTCTTCTCTTTCCCATGTATTAACAATCAGTTTTTCTAATAACAAACTCGAGCAATTATTCTTAGCATATTTTCTTATTTTAATCCCACTTATGCTCAAAAATTACTTGGGGTTGTGCTGGTTTGTCTTTTGCAATGACATCAACCAGAGATTTTCTCTAGGAATCTCAGGAAGGGTAAATCATTTAATAGTACACCCTTTTATCTGTTAATTTGCTCAGAGGCTTAAAGAAATTTAAGTTCATTATTTAAAAAGTTTACCAAACACAGTAATTTAGTTGTTCTATAACCACATTAAAATTTACTGTTGCAATCAGTTTTATTGGTAGGAAATGGACTGGAGTTGGACCAAGGGTTGGACTTGATGATCTCGGAGGTCTTTTCCAACCCAACTGATTCTATGATTCTATTCTATGAAAGACTAACCAAATTACACTTAACTTCCCAGAATCACCTCCTCAATTCCCCTTCATCCTTACACTCCAGGATTTTAACAAGATGAGCACATTCCCCACCCTACTGTTCTCCAAAACAGCATCATAATGAGATTTGCATATTTGATTCCATAGGTCAGCTCCTGCATTTCTCAATTCCTCGTGGCTTTTCAGTGACATTGTCTGGCCCTCCAAGGGAAGCTGTTTGTAGAAGTATCAATGGCTGTGCCAGCACCCCCTGCCTGACTCTTCTCAGCCTCTGAACAACCTCATTTCACCTCATGAAGAAAATACAGCTCTGTGAAATATTCCCTCAACATTCACACCGAGGAAGATGGATATACAGAAACTTTTCAGCCTCTGCAAATATCTTGCCCTACTTAAGTGCTCACTTTAGTCTTTGGTAAAACAAAACATTTACCAAGTGTGTTTCTACAGACCAGACAATCTATTCACACCTAATAAAGGAAGAATCAAATGGAGTTTTCTATTTGGCACGTGTTTTGCATTTGATCACAGAATCATAGAATTGATTGGGTTGGAAAAGACCTCCAAGATCATCAAGTCCAACCCTTGGTTCAACTCCAGTCCCTTTACCAGATCATGGCACTCAGTGCCACGGCCAATCTCAGTTGAAAAACCTCCAGGGATGGGGAATCCACCCCCTCTCTGGGCAGCCCATTCCAATGCCTGATTACTCTCTCTGCAAACAATTTTTTTCTGATCTCCAATTTCCCCTGGCAGAGCTTGAGCCCATCGTGCCCCCTTGTCCTATTGCTGAGTGCCTGGGAGAAGAGACCAACCCCCACCTGGCCAGAACTTCCCTTCAGGGAGTTCCAGACAGTGCTGAGGTCACCTCTGAGCCTCCTCTTCTCCAGACTAAACACCCCCAGCTCCCTCAGCCTCTCCCCACAGCACTTGTGCTCCAGTCCCTTCTCCAGCCTCGTTGCTCTACTCTGACCTGCTCCAGCCCCTCAAGATCTTTCCTGAACAGAGGGGATGATACAAAGCATCTCCCTTCACCTAATGGCTTCACTTGAGCAGCTTTTATTAAGACAACACTTGTTTACATGAACAAAAAACAGTCCCCAGCATTTCTTTTTGCCCAATTCCGATTTTTATTGCAATGCATGACTTCTGAACCCCTACAAATTGCTTCCACCTTAAAAATCCCCAAACTTCCATATCTCTGATGCTCCTCTGTTCTTAAGCAACACACAAAATCCAAGCACCATTAACAGGTCTGGTTTTGCTGCTTCCCAATAACATCTCTCCTGTGACACCAAGAACTTCACTATTCTGCACTTCACTATTCTGCAGTAGCTCAATTATAGTCAGTCAACTCTTGTGCATTCCTTAATCCCAAACTACTACTAATTCCAGGTCTTTGGTGCTCTAAGGACAAATAAACCTGAAGGGTCTGAAAGATGCAACAAATGCCTTCTCTTAAACAAGACTTTTTTTCAACCAGTAAGCATTTGATGGAGAAGATTATTTAACAAGGAGACTTCTGAGGAATTTCAAGGCGACTTAGTAACATAAACACTCTGGTTTTGAAGTAAGCACATAGTAAACAGAGCCAAATGCAGAATAATAATGAGGAAAATAAAAATGATTAATCTACTGCTCCAGCTATAAAAAAACCAAGTCACATCCACCTGTTCCCACCTGTCAACATGTCTATTTTCCCCAAGAGAATACAACAAGACAACAGGGCAACAGATTGTATCAACTAAGTATTGTCAGACAGCAAAAAGAATATGCCAGAAGATAACAGAATATAATTATCCACATTGGAGATGAAGCCAGAATTAACATATCAAATAAAACAAGGTATGTATGTAACAACTGACATATATGAATATATTTAAGGCAAATGCAGTGCAGCTCCAATATATAAAAACTAATACTACAGGAAAACTTCCTACTACCTGTATATAAAGTTTATTCTAGCACAGGTGTTTGGAATTTTGTCTGGTTTGGGGTTTTTTCCCTTTAAAGAAAAAAAAATCAAATAATTAGGTTCAAGTTTTCTATCACTGATAGCTTTCCTGCATTTTTTACAGTAATTCTAAACATCAACCCTTTTGGTCACAAATTCAGTTTTAAGCCTCAAGATACCACTTACAGAGATAAACCCAAATGTACCCAGTACATTTTCAATTCTTTGCTTTTGCATTACCTTACTCTGTGTTAAAGTAAGGGTTAACATGCTGTATTGAAGTTCATAGTATCTGATATATTAATATATGAACTTCTTCTGTTCTACTATGTATAAATGTTGACTTTCAGCAGGGCTTTCAGCAGATTATCCTTCAATACTCTCTGTCCCAGACATTTTTCCCTGTGTCAATCATGCACACAACACCTGTGACAATTCTGCTGCTCCAGAGCTGTCATGTGCCTGTACATCCTCAAACTACAAATATTAAAACAAAGCAAGGTCTAATCAGCTGCTCAGGACACAGCTGGGACAGCCTTATCCTCAAATTTATGTATATAAACTCTCAGGCATGTAAGAACGGCAGAGGAAAAAACCCACTATTAATAAATTATATAGTGTTTATAGAGTTTATATAGTGTTTACAGACAGAACCTTTTCCCCCACAGGTAACCAGCCCCGGCACAGGTGAGTTACAGGAATGATGAGCACAACTGAATTTTCCTATCTGGGAAACTGGCTGGCTGCCTTTACACTTCAGCCTTACCCTAAAAATTTACCTTGTTGTCAGTTCCCATACAATTTCTAACAGACATACAGAGTTTCCAGAAAGCATCATTTGACCAGGAGAGATCCTGTCTGTAAACCTGCAAAAGTACTCCCAGCCCAGACTATGCACTTTTTGATCTCGGAGTTGCTAAAAAAAAAAAAAAGGTCTCTCTCTCCTCCACTTCTACCACTGCTCATCTTTCCTTATTATGCAGCTTCTCAGTCCTCTGCTTTGCTGAATGAAGGTGCAGACAGGCTGAAGAGGGAGCTCTCAATCTCTGCTCAGGAAGAAAGAAAGGAAAAAAGGCACATCTAACACTTTCTGAGCTGTCTGCAAACTACATGGGGCAAAGTATTATCTTACCCACCTTGAAAAATTACAGTATGTGAGCCTGGAAAAAAATAAGAACTGTACAAACCCAAGTGAAACAGTTCTATGAGCTTTACTTTATCTTGGAAATGAAGTATCACTAGGAATACAACACCTCCATCAATGAGCACAAAAGCAAAGCCTTGTACTAAATGTTGGTTTTAAGATTTTTATAATAAAAATGCTTTGTGTCTTCCCACTTAGCACAAACTGCAGATCTCACCTATAAAAACCCTGAAAACTTGTGTACTAAACCATCAAAATGCAACATTGGAATAGAGGGATACACTTTCCATTACTCTCCCAAGAAAGCCACATGCCAGTTCTGGGGACAAATCAGCTAAACTTCAAGGAAGAACTTAAAAGTCTGTAATAGTTTATTTTATGCCTATTAGAAGTGCACTCATCCTTACATCAGACAGCAAAGCTATTTTTACACTTCTACCATTGAGGAAAAACACATGGTCCCAATTAAAAACAAACAAAAAAAAGCTGTTAAGCTGTTAATTTTTATGAATGTCTACGAGTGTCACTTGGAAATGAACATTGTAATAGGACTTAATATTTGAAAGATGACAAAATAAGCTCCCTATAGACTTTTTCTCTCTGTTAGGCAATTTATCTTTGTAACAGATAGCTACAGAATGCTATACCATGGATCACTATTAGTCATCAAATCCCACAGCATTAGAAACTATTACCTCTCAATCACAGTAACAGATGCAGTGTTTTGGGTAGGAGATAAACATGCTTTTATACCCTTTTTTAACATCAAAAAGAGTAATCCTCAAAACCACCACACTTGCTATATAAAATATAGCAAACATATATACATACATATAAATATACATACACCAAATTAAATATTTTGGGGTAAAATATACTGAGATGATAAAAATTCCAACAAGCATTCCAACATAGAAAAATACAGGTAACACTCCAACTAAAAGAACATTAAACACAGTTTAATATGGAAAACCCAAAACATTCAATAACCACATGCTCATGATTAAAGTGACCTCTGTGAACTTTAAAGGCATCTGAGGTAACATTTTCACAAACACTGACAACTGTAAAACGTGGCTACAGAAACTACAGTGCTCTAAAAGGTCATTTCAATTCCTCAGCTTGTTTGGATTTCAAATAATTTTTTTTTGAGAAAGGGGGTAAATCTCTCCAAAGACTATGTAGAAAATCTACGTTCTTTGAGATGGTTTACACAGAGAAGGCTGTGAGCAGAAAGCACTAAATGTGAATTTGGTAATTTAATTACTATCTCCCAGGCCCCCTGCCAGCACAGGCACCAGAGATGAACACTGGCAGATTTAGCTGCAGCATTTTTAGGTACCACCACCCTCCTCTGCCACAGGCCACTGGCTACTGCAGAGGTGGCTGAATTTAGGCATTTCCATACCACTGTAGCTTACAGAGGAGTCTCTTTGCCACAAGTCATTGCTAAGAAATATTATCTGAACTCCTACAATTATCTGAACTCCTACAACCCAGCCTTCCATGCTCTGTGCCATCCTGCACTTCCAGCAATGCAGACACCTGAGAAAACACTATGGAATGTGCACAACCACTGCCAAGTTGTGTAGTGCCCAGCCCCACAGTTTGCCCTTATCTGTTATGCAGCTGATCTAAAATGATTCAGGGTTACACTGACTGAAGACAAAAGACAACAGCAACGTACCTGCTACTCAACTGAAACATGAGATGGACCAACACTTACACCCCTGAGGAGTCAAAACTATCTGCACTGCCACGTGACAGACTCACAACTTGTGGCAGGACTGGCTGCATTTCCAAAGAGGAATCCACCATACAACGAGCTCCTGTGCTCAAGCTGCAGGTGCTGAAACCATCACTATCAAAAAAGCCATCTCTGGTACAGAATTGAGGGACAAGCTGATGCAGCAGATGGCCTTGTGACCACTCAGAGGGACACCAACAGGCAGGAGAAATGGGCCAGCAGGAATCTCGGGAATTTCAGACAATGGGAAATGCCAAGTTTGGACAATGCTCCGAGGCACATTGTGGGATTCTTGGGGTGTCCTGTGTAGGTCCAGCAGTTGGATTTGATGATCCTGATGGGTCCCTTCCAACTCAGTATATTTTATGATTCCAAGTCCTGCAGCAGGGCAAGGATAACCCCTTGCAGTGGGACACAGGAAAGCAAAGATTTTTTTAACTTGAGGGGTGACCCAATACTTGAACAGCTTGTCCAGGCAGGTTGTGGAGTCTCCATTCTTGAAATTATACAAAACCTGGCTTGACGTGGTCCTGAGCAACCTGCTCCAGCCCTGCTGTGAGATGGAAGCCTGGATGAGATGATCTCCAGACATCCCTTGCTGCATCTTCCACCAAAATGTTCTGTGATTATTTATCAGTATTGCAATGAGAACACTGATCTGTAAGGACAGACTAAATCTGCATGACTTAATTGTACCGAGAAAAAAGATTTTCAAGAGCTTAATACCAGCACTGAATTTGATTGATTATTTTTAACATTCATGATTTTAAACATCTACACTGTTGCTGTTCCTTATCTAAGGAGAATTGTTTGTATTGCACCTTAAACTACATCTACATAATAAGTAAAAGAAAAAAATCCAAACAATGTATTTTTCCTTTTGTATGAGCTGTATCCAAGCTCCTGTACAGAAATTATGCCGTAAATCCCATGAAAAAGCTACATGTTTTGAAGAAATAAATTTATCTGACATTTACTGATATCATGTCCCTATTTCAGAGATCTTCCTTCTGTAAGAAAACATTAGAAGTAATATCATATTGATGTAACCATTAGATGAAATGGTCAAACCTTCTTTTTGTTTAAAATAGACCTTTCAACTATATTCTCTATAGTAGCCAGAGTTTCAGGAAAAAAATCCAAAAGTTTTGAGAGGAAAACTGAACATTGTACAAACTGATGTTATAAAATATTTCAATATTCCACTTATTTTAAAACTCTTCTGCTTTTAGAAGTCTGATACGTTGCACTCCTTTTAACTCAAAAACATTTTTATTTAGAGAGAGAGAGAGAGAGAGAGAGAGAGAGAGAGAGAGAGAGAGAGAGAGAGAGAGAGAGAGATCCTCTGGCCATCTGTACAATAGATTCACATTATCTGGAATAAGATTCCACAACTTTTCCATTCTGTTTTCCCTACACTGAACTATCTTTCCCATAGAAATCTGCATTGACAAGCTTCTCAAATAAAAGTAGACCTGGAATAATTACCATGGAGGAAGGAAACACATCTGTGGGGAAGCAGGTACAAACAGAAAGAAAACACAAGGCCCGAAATAGGGTCATCCAGAAAACATAATTGTGGATACCAAAGCCAGGAGGGACTGGTAATCTAACACGGAGGAAAGGGAGTATTTGGACCAGCCTGACAAGAGGTTACAAGGACTGGCTGCAAGTGCATCACACTCTTCTGATAGGTTCATACCACCTTGCCCTCTAGTTATCCCAGGATCACCCAGAAATCTGTCATCCTAAACAGCAAACAACTTCACTTGAAAATTACCCTGGTTTATGTCAGGCAGCTACTGAACCAACTAGAGAAAAAAGCAGTCCCAGGTCTGTGTTTGAATTTTACCATCAACTCGAGTATGATGAAATACAGAAATTCCATTTAAGAAGAAATGACTGCACATGTCTAGCAAAGTAAATGCTACTACAGCCTTTCAATTAAAAAAGCAATCTCAACAAATGCAATTACAACACAGGTTTTTACAACATTCGAAACCTGAAAGAACACATGTGCCACCTGCACCAGTTACTGCTTTTGTCAACCAGATCCTCAGTAAACTCAAATGCAAAATTAACAGAACTAGTGATTTTTTTTCCTAAACAATATTCTAAAAGATGCTACACTTACCACAGTTCTACACCAAGCTTCCTTAAACCAGCCCAGCTTTATTTAAGGTATGAGCAGCAATGCCAAAGGGCGAGAAGCAAAGTCAGGGTTCAAAAAACACCAAGCTAAACCCAGTGTTTCACCAACAGGACTAGTTACTTGTGATGCAAGAATGAACAGAGCAATTTCAACAAGGCACATGCTCCCTGCACTGGAGGTTATACTGTATAAGCTCCCTGTATGTAAGATTTCCAGCACTTACCGACATGCTTTTAGAACTTCTGCTGAGCTGGGGTATATGGACACCGACATTGATGGTATGAGCTGAGGACTAGGTTTGTGGCTAATTGGAGGAGGATCTGCTTTCATGGGGCTCTGAGAGTCCTCCAACCCCTCTCCGTTAACTGTATGTCCACTGTGAGGGCTGTTAAGGCTGGTAACACTGTTTGTGGTAGTCTGTTCAGTAGATTTTGGAGAAGGTGTTGCTGTGGAAATGGCTGAAGATGGTGAGGAGGCAACAGAATTCTCAGTCTTTGTATGAACAGCTGGATGAATGTTATTGACTTTGTCACAGGTTCCAGTACTCACATTGTTATTGGCTTTTCCCATCAACAAGGCAGAGAGCTGAGGATTGTCTGAACTAAGTAAACCTGGTGACTTAGAATCTCCATGGCTAGGGCTAGAAACAGCATCTGCCGTCACCTGATGGACATGATTAGGAAGTCCCTCTACACTGGCAGTGCTGTTTGGTGTCTCTCCAGAATGCCTGCTTGTTTCAGGCACTGCTGATGTGTTTCCTGAAGGCTTGCTCTCTTTGGTTAAGGTAATGCCTTGTTGTCCACCTGAGGTAGCAGAGTGAGAGGAGAGGTGATTGAGAGCAGCCCCCTGTGTCACTGAATTGCTAGGCGTGGCAGGATGTCCATTCTGATTCTGAATACCAGTGCCAGCTGCCTGGAGATGCTGGGAAGGCCCAGTGGAAGAGAGAGGTCGTTCACCATTAGGACCTGCCAAATGTGAACTCTGACCTTTGTGAAGCCCCTATGAAGGAAGGAAGGAATGAAATTAGAATTTAATATCAACCCAAATGGTTACATACAGTAATTATCTGAATGTTAAAAAAGCCCTCCCTTGGCTTTACAAACCCTCAGACTTGAGCTATGTGGAAAAGCAGACACAGGTAAAGCAAGAGAGATGCAGCAACATTAAAATCCACACCAAAACAGCAACAGAAAACCCCCCACCAGACTTTGCCCCCAAATTCTAGAGAATTATAGCCATTATTCTAATGTGGCAAATGTTACAGGAACAGAGAATTTAAGTAATCACAAGAAATTCTCACCATGAACTCTGCAGTGTGTGATTAAATTACAACACTCAAATTTCACACAGAAAAATTTGCCAGAATACTATGGAAGAGGCCTGTTTAAAGTGTTACACTACCTATACAGTTAATAAAATCTGTACAGAAAGTACTAAAACTGACAATTAATGCAATGTGAATAAAAATTAACATAAGAATTGGCTATATATTAGTTTAAGTCTAACATGTAAAGTTCACGTGAACAAACACCCATTTCTCCATCCTAGAGAAAAAAACTTTTAAAGAGATGACTTTGGATTCTTAAGACATTTAAGAATCATCAAGGCACATCAGTTTTGATTTTAATACAAGTAGGCTCATGCTGCTCTTCCAAACAAGCCTTTCCAACTTTTCCCTTTCTTCTGTCATTTAAATCCAGTGATCTGCACTGTTATGTGCTCAAAAGATTTTATGCAGATTTAAGTAGTTTCTCTTTCAGGAATCAAATTTTAAACTGTTTTCTCACACACTTCTCTTTTGCTATTGAGCAGACAGATGGGCTCAGGTACCTGAGTTGATTTTAATGAAAAAGAACAGAGTATAAATCAAAGTAAGGCAATCAAACCATTCTGACTCCACTGATAACCACCCACTTTCTAAATAAGTAGCAGTCAGTGAATTTCATTCATTTGCAACTTTAGAAATCTATTGATACATAGCAATGAAAATATATAGTTTCTTGCTAGTATCTGACATGGATATTTTAAAGAAATGCTGCTATTGATCATTAACTGGACACAATTGAAATAACACCTCTTAGAAAGCCTAAGCCTTGACATTAACAGCACAAATCAATTGTACCATGCAAAGAGCTGTTTCCTAATAAATAGTATATATCAATGACTGTAAAGCTGATGCTTACATAGCTGATTTCTGGGTAACAACTACTATGTTAAACATTTCATTATAGATTTTCAAACCTACAATTACATTGTTAGATGTTTAAAAGATTCCTTAGCTTTGAGCCAATGTAAAAAACTTGGTGATTATTTGTAACTGAGATTTTTGGAAAGGATCCACTTTGCAGGGTCCCAGCTGTGATGGAAGTTTCCTTCTAGTCTGGTTTTCACTTGTCTTTCAGAAGTGTTGCTACATGTATTATAGGCAAAATGTTTTTGTTAATTACAAACTGCATTATGCATGTCACACCTGTACATGTAATTTCTTAATTCATCTATGTAGCTTAATTACTGATAAACAGTTCTTTTAAATCAAGAGTTCTTCTGGTACCTGTGGAGAATGTTACAGACTCAGAAACTCTGCTGAGACCTTGTTTTCTGAATAAATGCCAAAAAAAGATAAAATGGGTACAGGGAATGGCAGCACAAGCTTTCTCTGCAGCAGGTACCCAGCCTTTCCAACACCTTCATCTCCTGTTGGAAAGTGGCCAACTCCTATTGTGATTTATTGCTTGCCTACTTTCTGGAACAAGCACGACAGACACCCAGCACGAAGCAGATACTTCTCTAGCAACTGCAGAACTTCTTTTATACAGAGTAAACAGAGAGGTGAACTCTCTAATTAAAGCAAGAGGTGGTGAGGTGAACACAGTTCCACATCCCCCTGCCATGTTTATAAATCATGTAAACAGCACTACCTGTATAGTGGAAACTTACAAATCCTAATACTGTTTAGTTTTGAATATCCATGTTTTACATAAGATGTTTTACTTTCTTCTCAACCTTTGCAATGCATGTGCAGTTAAGCATCTGTGTATGTCTGTATCAAAGCCCACTCTCAATTCTTTAGCATTAAAGTAACATGCAATATTAATTGAACAAGACATGCATGAAGTTTTGAGGAAGAAAACAATACTGCATCAACTGTATAACCCATCTGGTAAAAGTGAATTGAACCATTAAAGTATCTTCCTACAGAGTTCCTGAATGTTACATCCATAAGGTGTGTCTTTGAAGAGAGACAATTAGGCTGGAATTTTAAAAAAAAGTTCCATCTTCAGTTCTAACACATGTACACAGAACACCCTCACTCACACAGTTCAATCCCTATGGATTTTAACTGGCATTACAGTATTTTTCTGCAAGTACCTCTATGTTACTGAGTGCTAGATATAATTTTGAAAGATCATATGGGAACAAAATATGGTAATGATTACATCATGGCAACAATGTAATGTCAAAAATAACGACAACATTCAGCTTCCCATGAAATATGCACATTCCTCCTACATGGAAATCAAAGTCATGACATTTCACATTAAAGAAGCAACAAAAAGACATACAAATATTCCTTTTCAGAAACATTTCTGCAAAGGTAGGTAGCTGAGCAGTACATGGAACTGCCCTCTTTGATTTATGATCATCTCCTTTATCCTGAAAGGAGCTGATGGAATACATAGATTTTTAACAATCAAAGTAATGTAAAACCCAGTGTTTTATTTGCATCTAGGTCACCAACTCTAGGGAACAGAAAATGTGAGTTTACAAATGAGTGACTTCAAGCAGTGCCTTGTCCCTGAAGCCTCCATAGTGTCCCCTAGGAGCAAACTGAAGCTGTACCTGAGTGGAGTTAGATAGTTGGTTTTTCCACGGCTCCTCTGCGCTGCTGGTCAGGTTTGTGCGGTTATGAGGTAGAGAGAGTGCGTTTTGCTGCAGGTAAGGCACGTTTCCATTACTTCCACTTTCTGTTATGTGATTATTGCCTATCAAAATAGTGTCTGTACTACCCAGCGTTCTTGCTGTGCTGCAGGGAATGGGGCCTGCTGGGAAGGGTCCATTAGCCAGAGGCTGCCCGGGGCAGGCGGGACGGATTCCACGCTGAGCGACGTTAGGCACTCTGGTCAGAGCAACCTGCGGCTGCTGACCAGAGACAGAGTTTGTAGGCAGTGATGAATCAGCTGTTGGCCCGTTAGGAATTCCAGTAGATCGTACCTGTGCAACTCCTGTTTGTCTCATCTAATGGAACATGAACAAAGCACAAGAACATTGGCTCCAGAACTTAGAAACTAAGGATCACACAATGTTTCTGTACTTCATTGCACCAGTCAATCCCAATTTTATACATCTCACAGCTGCTTTTGAGAACCAGGATGGCTGTTGTGCTCATACAAGTGCTGAGTAAATGTTTAAGGTAAAGCTATGAACACACTTTCCTTCTGGGCCCTTCAGTGTGAGTGTTTTACTGCAGAAGTTGGACACAGAGAGAAATGAACCACGACAGGAAGGAGATGCTGCAATTCTGCTTACTACAAGTATGTATTTTTCAAAACTGCTTTTAGATGTGTCCACTCACTTTAGTTTGAAAGTGTGGCTTGAAAACTTTTACATTACCTGGCAGCCCTATAATAAAACACAGCCAAACCCATTATGTTTCAACCACCAATCCACAATTATCCTTTATACAAAAAGAGATAAATTAACGTAATGCAGCTAAAGGGGTGAGAACTCTGCAAAAAAGAAATTCTTCAGAATTCAAGAAACACAACAGATACCATTGGAGAAAAAATATTTTTGTTCTCACCTGCTGGTGTTGCTGCATCAAGACAAACTGACTCTCCAGCTGTTCCAGCATAAGTTTCTGTGCTGGATTTAGATTATTTCGGTTTGCACGCAGCTGTTCCAAGTGCTAAAAAAACAGCAGTGTGATTCAGAATTGTTAATATTGCATGGGTTTTAAAATAACTTTCTTGCATACAATACTAGAAAGTACCCATGAAGACAACACTTGTAAAGCTGAAATCAACTTGAGGTTTCTGTTGCAGACTCAAACGTCTTTCCATACACTATTCTGCAATCAAACCTTAATAACAGTTACTAAAACTAAAGAGACTCCAAATTATTTGAGAGTATAATTATTACCACACTAAATGTGTTGGTACTGTAAAAGAAAACTACATTCAAGCATGATTATATGGATTTTTATCATAATTATGTGTATTTTAACACCTTTTTGTCCTGTGTTCTTTTTATTAATACTGTTCATCATGAATTAAACCTATAGTCACACATGAAAACTTCTCCAGAAAATATGAAAAACAAACTCAGAAAACTATGTAACTTAATTACAGAGAGCAGTATCCTAAGTGACAATACTGATCTTGTTTGCAGCTGATAAATTTAACTACCTATTACCAAAAATATGATCTCTGTGTTCATTTTAAACTACTCAGCACACCCCATCATTCCACCAGTGAGTCTGCTGCTGTTAAATGGTATGACTTAAAAAGAGGATAAAGATGATCCATGCCAAGCTTGCTGGATTATCAGTAACTTCCATTCTGAAGTCCCTCTGGAGGGGACTGCAATGAATAAGGCTTATATACATGTATGTATATATAACATGTCACATACATCCAGCCTCTGAGCTGCCACTTTTGGAAAAGTGACTTTGAAGATGTAACAAAGGTTTTCTTCACTCTCCTCTTTTATCATGTACTTTTGGTTCTCCTATTCATATATGCTGGAATTTTGTCAAGCTGTTGCCAGCAAGTTCAGTAACTGTACTTAGATAGAGAGGTCTGCTTTGAGGAGGAAGTTGGATCTGGAAAAAGGTGAAAGTAAATAGGGGAAAAAGTAGTAGGATACAAAATAAGCAGAGAGAATTAATGAGAATGCTTGGAGAGAAAGAGATCCAGAGGAATGACTGAGGAAGGACCAAAGCAGTGGGGAGGTGGGAGGAAAAGGGAGGGGAAAATTGTACAGTATAATAAAGCCAATAGTGTTCAGACAGAGAAACAGCTGAAGAACTATATTGGAATTGAGGAGAACACTGCTCAGTCAATCAGAATGTCTTAAGCCTCTGCATTGTGTTCCCTTCTATTTTTCTTTGCATCAAAAGCAGTATCAGCATTACATGGATAAAGGTTTCCAGCTAGGCCTGACTCTCAAAATATGGAATTCCTCCTGAAGCTCACAGCACTCCCTAATGAACTGGAGAGACAACAAAATACCACAACACAATAGACCTGAAATAAGATTTCCAAACTAAAATCTATCATTTCATATAATTGTATTAGATGACATGAAAGACAGAAAAGCAGCACCAGATTCCATTTGAGTAACTGCATTTTGTAGGATGTGCTTGTTTGTTTATGCAGTTTGATATGAGAAGCTACCTCAGAGAAAAAAGGATGGTATTGCAACACTTCTACACCTCTTTCAATATCCCCCACATTCCAGCAACTCACAAAACTCACTTGGCACACAAGTGTGACAATTTGCATATCTGTCTTTAAAACATCAGAGGAAAATAGAGCTTATGTATGTTCTTACTTTATAAATTATGGAATTCATACAATGTAAGTGTTCAGTTTCTGCTAAAGATCATTTATTTTACTACAGAACTAATCTCACCTAGAGAAACCATAAATGTTAAAACAACTTGAACTACATCCTGAGAATTATTTGGGAAGCATTTCACACTCAATTTCAGAAATGTGAAACTGAAACATGTCCTAGATTTATTTTTTTTTACAGGAAGAAGGAAAGGGACACAAGAATATATCAGAGTTTCTGAAGATCTTCCATACCTACCTGTAATTTCTGTGGTGTCAAGCACCAAGAATGAATTTGTTGCTGTACAGGAGGATGTGACACTGTATGGCCACTGCTCCAGACATCTGAAGTATTCTGAGAGAAAACATTACATTAAAATGTGTGACTACCAAAGGGTCACCCTAATTTCTTTTACTATCTAGATTTCATCTTACTTATGAGAGAACCAGTCATTGTTTCAAGGATAACAGTATAAACAAAGCATAAACTAACATACATCAATCTCATTCTACCATTCCCAACAGTATCTGAGGAAAAAGTTAATGATACCCAATATTATAATGAGAAACAAGCAAATCAAATTATGCAATTAGCTTAAATGTATGCTACTTTTATAACTGAATACTTTATCTACTGTAACACTATTACATGATGATGAAACACTTGAATTCTAAATATAAGCAAAGGCAATAGACAGGATGACATGATTGTCTCCCTCTCCATCATCAGACTACAACTGCACTTCTTCACTGACACAGCTATGACTGCAGTGCCCCTGATCTGCACTGCCCTTGGCACTTCCTCTCTGAACTGGAATCTTATTGAACACATCACTGAAAAATGTTTTTTAAAATTTCTAAAAACATTCCCCACCTTGATGCCAAAGGATTAAAATTTACAGGCACGAATTCTGTGCATGCTGCATCATTTGAATACATATTTCCATAAAATTTTGGTAGGGGGCTCCAGTTCATTGGAATATATACCTTTGTTGGACTAGATGTTCTTTTCCTCTTGGCAGGACTGGTCAGGTCATCTACTTGGCTAGAAGGAATCATGTGTAGTGGCAAGGATTGCTGTGAAATTGGTGTTTGAGTGAGGCCTAGTACAGGTTCAGTATTTGGATGATGAGGTTTACAAGCCTAAGAATCACAGAAGGAAGACAAAAATATGGTTCTATATATTCTTAATGCTTTCTTTAAAATTTTATAATTTTAACAGCCCCCATACATTAAAAGGGCCGAGTAGATTTTCTGAAGCTGATCTCAATAACTGAAAAATCAGTTTCCATATGGTCATCAATGGAGGAATGTGTACCTTTCACGGGATTATTAAACCACTGCAGCATTTCTATTTAAGATGAAATCTTTTAAAATCATGAAAATCCACAAAGGTTCTAAATTGGTACCCCCATATTTCTCCCACATTGTAGGGAGCTTCTTGATCTAATATCCCTCTGCAAATAAATCAAAGGCCTCTTTTAAATCAAAGCCAATCCTGTGCTCCATAAAATAAGCTTGACCACTACCGATTGTAAAGAACCCTTAAAGCTGGGCACCTGCAGAACATAACCCAACTTCTCACCTGCTGTGCTGTGTTCATGGCACCCTGCCTGGAGGTAAGCTCTGCGGGGATTGGTAGGCTCCATGCCTCCTCAATACTAGGAAGTAATTTAGTTTTATTCTGTAGACTACCTTGTGGAAGGTTACACAACTGAGCCTAGGAAAAATTATGTAAAAAGCAAATTTAACACAAGCCTACTTTAGTAAGAGCAAGTCCATGAAATCTTCCTAAATGCTGTAGCTAATTATGTCTTAAAGAGAGGATAGATTAAAATTTCGGGTTTTAGAAAGGTGCTAAGTATAGAGGGTAACCAGAATATAAACCTTTGTGAGAATCAGAACAAAGATGAGCTCTGGATTCAGAGGTCTCATAATTCCTTTTTTCTGAAATTGCAAACAAGAGTGAAAGAGAGTGTGTGCGAATTCTCACTGTATGTTATGAGAACTTAAAAATGTAGACAATACAAAGAAAAAAAGCAAAGTGATGTAAAACATTATGCTCTGATTAAATGTGCAAAATAGGGTTTATAAGGAATTAAGTTCCACTTAAAAATGAAGAAATAAAATATTACAGGCTATGATATGCTTACAGTACACATGAAAACAGGTTATTCACACCACAAACAACTGCAAGTTAAACTTGTGTGTCACTTCTCCCCTCCCCTCTGCTGTGTATTTGGAAGAGTATTTCCCCCTTCTTAAAAACATTAGTTTTACCTGTAAATACTTTATCCGTGCTGCAAGTGCAGAGGTATTACTACAATTTTTGCTCCTAGTTGCATTTAAGTAGCATTTAATGGCATCCTGAGGCTGGTTGCAGGACTCATAGAGTGTGCCTAGGTCCATCCAGGCTGCAGCATGGCCATGGTCCAATTGTACAGCACAGATATAGGCCTGTAAAGCATCCATAGGCTGATTTTGCTGTTGGTACAGCACACTGAATAGAAAGATTAGTAAAGTCGAGAATTAATAACATGGTCAAAATACAAACAACTCAAATATACATAAACCATCCCCCCCAACCCAATCCCTTAATAAATTTTGGCAACATATAAACTACAGAAACAACACAGAAAATTTTAACATGCAAAATTTATCTATAGATAAGATATTCAGTATTTTAAAAAACTGGGAAAGCAAAAACAAATTCATGATGTGGCACTGAGTGCCATGATCTGGTAAATGGACTGGAGTTGGACCAAGGGTTGGACTTGATAATCTCTGAGGTCTTTTCCAACCCAATCAAGTCTATGATTCTATGATTATTTAAACTTCAAATCAGACAAGTCTGACAACATGAAGGTATAAATAAAAAAGCTTTACAGTCCCTATGAGTGTACAAAAATGTTAAAAAGCTGATATTCTTTATTTACATATATTAGCATGGAATTATATCACTGTATTACCCTGAATCATTCTTACCCTATAGAACACCATGTATCTGCACTTGCTTCTGATTTATCAATAGATTGCCTATAAGATATAAAGGCATCCTGAACTTTCCCAATACTTGAATAGCACCTGGGAGAAGAAAAAAAAAACTTTGGTAATATTTATAGAAGGTAATCATTGAAGATGGCTTACCAAGACTGATCTGATAAATGTTAAGTCATGCAAACACACACTCATCATTTGCTATTTCTGAATGCCAGACACAAGGAGACAAACATCTTAACATGTACTACTAATTATTTATCTGAGAAGTATACCAAAACTACTTAAACCCTAGATTACTGCATTTTAAAAAACAGTCATATCATATTTGAAAGACTTATATTTGTTTCGTTTTTGATACCTTATCAGTCGTAAGAACAATATTTATCTACAGATATCACTATAAAGAAACAACTAAGTTACCTATTTTATCAAACACATGGTTATAAAACTTAATGTTCTACAGGACAGAATTATTGGGAGATATTGACCAACCCAATCAGGATGGTTCCTGATTGCCTGGGAAGCTTTTTATGTGCATTTCTTGCATCTCAATAACATTCAAGTAATGAACAACAAACCAGTTACTTGTACTGCACATATAGAGCACCAAATTTTTGAAAAAATATGCTAGTCTGAATTTTTTTGTAATTTCTTACTTTAATATTTTTCACATACAAATTCAAAGGTGCCATGGCATTAAAGAGAGCTACAATTAGACCACAGGGAGTAACACCTACTGTTTCAAAATTAAAAGCCTCAAAGAAAGCCAAGATCAATTATCTATGTATACATATTTAATAGTTAAAGGTACAATAGCTGTGCCTTGTACTGTTTGTAACAAGTTTCACTGTTGTAGAAAGAACTGACAACTTTGAAAACACAAATAACAACAGAAAATTTATTTTAGTAAAAATAAAAACCAAGCAGAACAGTACAGGCAAATGTTTGTCAAACACACTACATTATTTCAGGTATTCTTGAGGCACAGTAGGAAAGGAATACAACAAAATATAGTATTGCATTAAGTCTGAATACAATGTTTCTGAAGATCTTTTCAATCACAGTCTAACCCAATTTCCAATAGACATGTTTCACTCTGGTTGTTATCAAATACATAAAGCCTCTCATTGGAACAGCACTAACATTGGGCCCCAACAAAACTCAGGGTCATGGAGTTTTGCCACTGGGACAGAAGGGTAGTGGTGACATGTTTTTGAAAGGTGGGTTCAAACCAACTTACTATCCAGTCTGGACAACCAGCAGGGGAAGGAATAACACAAGGGAATACACGAGGAAGAAAAGAGAGTAAATGCACAACCCCACAACACACTTTCTTTCCTCTTCTCCTGCCAGGGAGAAATGGGGCACAGAAACATTTTCGCTCCAGTCCTCCCTGTAAAGTGTAAGAGATGCTCCAGCTACATTTTCTGCCCCATTTCCTGCGTTTCCACTCCATTTCCTGCCCTTCCCCCCCACCTGCACTGCCCCAGGATTCACTGTGGCCAGTGTAGGCTGGGGCTCTGCAGGAGCTGGGGCTCTCCAGCTGCAGCACAGAGTTCATGGAGCCTCCTCTGTCCTGCTGCCTGAGAACTCAACCAGCTCAAGACATGTGGAATGGAACTACTTAAGAAAAAACAGGGTTTCAGCCCAGTGGAAGATCAGATGAGACAGATGATCCCTGGTGTATTTTCCCTTTTCCCTCCACGTGACCCTTCACACTCAGTGCTGTGTTCCTCCCTCAGCTGCACACTGAAGGGCCCTATCTTACAGAATGGCTGGAAGATTATACTGAGCATGACAAAACCAAGAACAGGTTCCAGTATTATGTGACCAGAATCTCCAAGAATGTCACCTGGAAGATACTGAGCCTAGGATAGTATTTTCATTTTTGCCTCATTCTTTTCTGATGTATTTCTCAACAGAACTGACCTGTTCACATACGGACTTGAATTGTCCTCAAAGCTTTCCCCCAAACCTGATTACAAGAGTAACTGCTGGTTTGTGTGAAGTACTCTATTTTCTTAAAAAGGTGGCCAAGAAAACTCATCAGATTGATACGACTTACATCTGGGAGTAAATTACTTTTCAAGTAAAAAATACTGTCTCAAAGTACATAATTAACAGAACACTTAAATAGAACTATCTTGGCCTAATGTGCAGTTAAAGTGTATGACCTTTATAAACGGATGTATAGCTAGGGAAATATCTGTACTTTAGTGCAAAAACTGACTGAGATTAGGAGGGGGATTCTGAGAAAATAAAAAGAGAAAGAACTGTGAAAAAGGTACAAACAACATTCACAGACCATTTACAAAAAACAGAGAGAATGGAAGATGTGGGAGGAGGAGGAGGAGGAGAAACAGGTAAAACCAGGCAGGGCATATTCAGATTCCTGTAAATGTGCAGACTGAATAGTAACTACAAAAAAATCAGGATCACTTGGGTAACATAATTCATTTCAACTTCTAATCTATATTCATCCCAAGTATGTTAGCACCTTGTCTTTTTATGCACTTCCCAGAAAATTTAAGACTTCAGCACATACATATATCCTTTCCCTTCACTTTTCTTCTGAAAGGATTCGGAGGAAAAACCCACAACAATGAGCATCCTCAAAAAACTTTACAAATCTAGTTACAGTGTTTATAAAGCCTTTTCTCACCTTCCAAGGAAATACCAGGATTGACCAGAATTTGGATCTGCTTCTAGAGATTTCTGGAGATACTGAATAGCATAGCTTTCCTTGGTTGCCTTGTCTCCAAGCTGATCCACGGTGTGATGCATCCAGCCTACAAGAAGAATCCATAAATGGTAGAAGTGCAATTCCCCAAGGACATTTAATATTTTGGCACAGCAGGATATTCATAGCATTAGTGTGTCTTTAAAAATAGGAATATCAAACAATAAAATCACTTACATATAATATTATGAATGAAATTTTTAATTTTAAAGATCTATACTAAAATTACAGGACAAAAAAAGACCTAAAGTTAAAATCACATTCATGTACTTTTAAAGCGTTTTTTTGTTTAAATAATTCCTACGAGATTAGTAGCATAATTATGAACTGCTTAATCTTCTACTACAAAAAAATAAACCTGAAAATGTTAACTCTTTCCTCCTCTGAACACAGACACCTTTCCTGACACTGAGAAATGCCACCCTGTCACACATATCAATTATGTAATAAATACAGCACATGTAACATCTACATATTATGTTGTTTACTCCTTTTCCTCTAAATCCTCCTATTTGCCCCATGTCTACATTTGGACAAAGAATTTTCACATCTCCACTTAAATCTTCCTTGTATTATTGTCATTTCAGCTTCATTACAACATCCTTCCCGTTCCCCTTGACAAATGCCATCACCTCTCATCTACAGAACAAATTCATCCAACCACACATCATGTTCTTTCAAAGGCCTTTTCTTCCTTCATTACATTAGACATCCCCAATCTGAAGGCCTCCTACAATCCATTCTCCCAAATAATATTTTACATGCTATTAAAACACATCTCTGCTTTAGCACTGATGCCTGGCTTGGTTACCAGTTTAAATAAAGTCCCTTCATCATCATCTTCTCAAGCTGCTCCTCATCTGCCTCTGTGCTCAGAGGGAATTCCTTCAAGCAGCCACAAAACCACCTCACTGCTGTCCATGCAGTGAGTACAAACAAGGGAATCCTCTGTGGCAGGCAGCTGCCTTGCTGAAATCACTTCATACCACAGTGCTCAGCAATGTCTTGCTGTTTGCTCAATATCCATGTATTTGTCTCAACAATCCACTGCTTTTCTGCCAGTACTTGTAATATGTAACATGTGACAAAGAACTGTCCCTATGTGTTTACAGTGCTCCACCCATAAATGGCCCATTGTGGAACACTATGATACCAATTTCATAAAATACTCAGGGTTTATATAAAGCTCTTATTACCTACAGAGCTGTAGACACACCTGCACTGTATGTCCATTGAAATCCCCTGTGAGCTAAACTTCAGCACCCTATGCTTATCTGAGCTTTTTGATAAAGTCTAACTACAAGGTAATACCACTCAAATGATCAGATCAGATTCAGATCTCATCTGAAATTCCAAAGTAGGCCAGACTGAGAACTGAACTGGTAAGTATTTGTAGTTTTACTTCACTCTTTGTAATTAGACTATGCCTTAAGTATTTCGTTCTACCTGTTCTATACAGCTTGTTTTTTATTCCCTGGGCTCACAATTGTTTCCAGACACCACAATACTCCTGCAGACTTCCAAGCTTTAATACAGGCAATCTAAAACAAGATCACATCAGCTGAACATCATCTGCCTGAGGTGTTCTAAGAGGAAACTGGTCACAAGCAGAAGTTCGAATATTTCATGGACTGCAAGAAATGTCAGGTTAGAAGTCAAGTGGTTGGAGTACTGAAAAAAAAGTACTTTATTCTGACTGAGATCAATCAAGTCAAAACCCTACCAATCAGGGGGGAAAAAAGGAAGTAAAAGAACACAGGGATTTTTGCAGAGATACAACATACACAGCTTTTTGTCGTGAATTTCATAAACAAGCTATGATTTTGATTCAAATCCCAAGTCTCTGATGTTCTTAAGAATACAGAAAATACTCATGCCCTAAGAAAAAAAGGCTTATGTGAGGTTGGTTGTTGGAATCCACTTGCGTAACTGTTCATTAAGGATATATGTATC
Source organism: Pithys albifrons albifrons (assembly GCF_047495875.1). Taxonomy (NCBI): domain Eukaryota; kingdom Metazoa; phylum Chordata; class Aves; order Passeriformes; family Thamnophilidae; genus Pithys; species Pithys albifrons. Next base: position 120,280,564 of record NC_092458.1, on the reverse strand, counting down.
AGATGCTGTGCCAGGCAAAGCCTGAGATAAAGATAATAGTTCAGGGATTACAAACAAGGGTAAAAAAAAGACATTAAACAACTTCCCGCATCTTTGAAAATGTTGTGTGCCTATTTTATGTTTCATCAGAACCCTGTTGGATTGAAAGATAACGTATCTTCAGGAGATCTTTACTGAGGTTCACTGATAAAGAGAACAAATCTATTTCTAGGAGATAGAACCAGCAATTCCTATCTGGTTTCACTGCTGAAACGCGTGCTGATTCCCAGTTTTATCTTTCTGTGCAGGGAGGTGAAATAGGCAGAAAGCAAGAGAGGGAGAGCAAACAAAAGTTTGCCACTAGAATAGCACAGGTAAAGGAAACTGCACCTCTTGGTCTTCTGCATAAAGTGAAATATGTACGTAAGGAAGGTGGTGGAAAATTCCTGGCAACCTGTGCAGTTTCCCATGTGAAAGACCTAACTCCCAATTCCTAACCCACATATTGACTGCTCTTGCAGTCTTGGGGCATTTTTAATACAATACACAAAACCAAGGACTTTGCCCATACTTCCCAAATGTTCATGCTCTTTTCCAGGTCTTTACAATCTCATTTGGAACAAATTCCTCTGCTGTGCTCGTGGTAGAGGGGCCTTTTTAGTGCTTATCAATCACTCTTGTGCTGAACTTGTGGCAATAGTTTTTCCCCAGAAAACATCATTGTCTCTGAAGAGAAGAAGCTCTTCCCCATTTCAGCACCTCGTGGTGTCTCATCCAATTACATGGACATCATCTAGGAATGTCCCTAGACAAAAATTATTGGGAGAGCAATCTGGGAATCTCTAAGCAGATGTTTGTGCTGGTTTTACACTCTTCCTTATGCAACAGCTGAGTAAAACTGGAGAAGGAATACCAGGACAAATCTGATCTTCAGTCTCACTAATGTAATGTAATTTTGGGCAAAGCGGTGAAGAGAATTGTTATCTGGAAAGAAATTGTAAAGGCAAAAAAAATGAGAAACAAACTGCTCTTATCCAACTGTAGAGATCTTACTGTTACATCTACCTGAACAAGTCAGCACAAATCAGCTCAAAAGGGATGTGTTTATCTGGGAATCACAGGGCTCTCCTCCAGTCACAGCTTTGGAAACTAGCTACAGGAGCAAAGACACTAATAATTCTCTCACAAGCCATCTGAACTTGCCTAAATTCTGTCTCAATAAACATTAACTAGCTAAGGAAAATAAACAAAGGCTGTTTTGATGCCCAAACTGATTTTTCTGTAAGAGTAATAAAAACCCTAAAAAAATAAATATTTTGACTGGGTTTTGCAAGCAGCATCCTGGCAGATGGCAGGTATTTTCTTCTATTATTTCCTCTAAGCAGCAGTGCACCACCTGGACTGTGCTTCCTGAGGAGGTGTTTTTCTTACCAGCTGCTAAAGACTAAATCTGCAATAAACACCACACTGGTAAATCCCACTGTTAACAGCGAAGAGCGAAAGAAATGGTATTATTCCTTGAATAAGGGCAGCCCCATGGTGTAAAGGAGAGCACTCTGGACTCTGAATCCCAAGGTCCTGAGTTCGAGTCTTAGTAGACACTGTCCCCACGGCAGTTAAAGCCTCCCTGCCATCCCATCCCGTCAGATCTCGGATGCTCAGCAGGGTCAGCTCCAGTTAGTACTGGGTGCTGTGACAGTCCCGAGGACTTCACTGTCACTGTCCAAGCTCGCTCGGCCGTGGCAGATGGACCTCAGGACTTAAACAGTAGGGCCAGTTCTGTACACGCTGTGCCTCACCTAAAACATCCACTGCACAGGCTGGAAGGGCACACCCATGTGGGGAGAGCCCTTCCCAACTCTTCATTCGCAAAGTCTGGCCATACAATACCTGGAATGTTCTGGGTAAGACCACTCTATCCCTTTCCCCACACCACAAAACTGGGTCACCTGTGCTGACTGAATAAAGAGAGTTAATCCAGTTTTCAGACAGCAGCCAATTCTCAGTCACTGCTCTTACTGCTCGCACAGAGACCTGTGGCAGGATTTTATGAACACAGCCATGTGCCTTTGCTTCTATTGTGGCAACACACATCAAACAGAGCTGAAAAAGAAGTGGTCAGCTCTTTTAAGAGGGCTGTCTTCCACTGATCAGATGTACAGCCCTTCTGGATGAAACTGCTGACAATCTGTGCTTGGTCACATAACACCAAGCTAAAAACAATTCAAAGGGCTTACTGAAATATAAGCAACGTCGTCCTGTGATAGCAAAGAGAGCAGCACCCAGAGCCCTGCAGAGAACTCCTCCCACATTTTCATTTATGATTCACACAGAAGACTCAAAATTAGCCCACTAATTCTGACGTTTTGTCACAGCTGACAAATTATCCCACTCCAAATTCATACACAACCTGCATCACAGAGTAAGAAAGCATTGTGGCCATAACTTGGTGCCAGTTACAAATTTGAGTTAAATGACCACTATGTAACGGGGGAAAAAAAATAAAAATGGGCATAAGCAGGCTAAATTAATATTTAGAATAATAAATTAGATGAAGAACATGGAGGAGGTGAATGAAGAAGTTCTGCACTGGGTTGAACAATTTTAACAAAATATTCTGGAAATATTTTATAAGGTATATGGAACACAAGTATTTTATCCTACCCATTAGAAATCCTGGTCTAAAAATTATTTAGCAGCTTTCTATAAATATAGAAAATGACAATTTCTTAAAAATATTTCCTTTTCACTTTTAATGTGTGTTCTTTTTTCGAATCTGATGATAAACCTTTTAGTTAAAGAAATAGGTTTTCATTACATAGTATAACTATAGAGAAAGAAAAGGTGAATTTTTCAGTTGCCAAGTTCTTCCAGTCTGCAACAGAGAAGAGTATTTTGGTTTACTGCATTTTGCCTGGCTTTTCAAGGGATGTTACTGGAGGCAGAACAGAGAACACAGAACTCCAACTGCTGCACTTTCTCTGAAAGACCATCCCCTCATTGCCCAAAACCTGTCACACACGTACTTGCATCAAGTCCAAGAGCTTTTTAATTTTCTAAGTTTAATTAAATTATTTCCCTCCTCTCTTATTTACTTAATTATCTACGGTTACAGATTCTATTTTGGGTGAAAAAATCTCACGTATCATACTCAGTGTGTCTAAGACTCGCTTTGGAAATGGAGCCTTAAAAATCACTGCTGAAGGCAAAGATGGAAAAACGAAACACAGAGGAACATAGAAGTTAATTTTACATACCTAACTGCTGTAAGACAGTTGCTTTTACTTGTGCAGGAAGGTTTTCGATCTGCAAAAGCTGTTCATAAGCTTCCTTTGCAGAGTGATACTTTCTCTGCAAAAGGAAAAAAGTAAATGGATTAATCATAGAGCTTACAACAGATCACCAATAGCAACGATTTCACAGCACTGACAGCACACAAACACATTGACAAAAATTCTAGAATTTTTTTTGCATACAGTGCATATGAAAGCTTTAACGAGTGACGTGTATATATGGTAAGAGAATAACTTCCATAAATATAGTATTTAATATAAATCTGAAAATAATTGAGAGAAATTTGAAAATTATCAAATTTGGTCCACTCCTCATACATGTATTATGCTTCTAACACTAAAATGAATATTTTGGTTTTAAGGGGAATGTGAGTATACATCAGAGAAAACCCTACACAAATTCCTCCCAGGAAATTTGTAACAGGAACGAAAATCATCAGTAATTGGTGGCTGGTATAATCTTGCCTCCTTCCTTCTTTTGGAATATTTGAACTGCCTCTTTCAACATATTTGTTGTCCTGGTAAGGGTCCCACTATATGGAGAATTAAAACGATTATGCTTAGATAATGAAGGTATGTAATCTTATTATCTGCTATATAGTCTTAAAGCCCAGGAACACTCAATTCTTAACTCCCTACACAAACAGGTGTTGCTACAGAAAACACATTTCCAGGTTAGGACTGGGATCTTTATGGACTTCTCTGAACAACAGGAGCTGTTTTGTATGTATTAAAGGTTAAGGCTTTCCGATAGATGAATTATTTGGTAATAATGTCACCATCTACCTTTGCATTCCCTAACGATAATTGTTTAACAGTGAATGTATTTTAAATGTTCAGTTCTTCTGTTCCTCCTCTACTGCAAATATGCTTTCAGATAATTCAAATATGCTTTCAGATAATTCAACATTAGGCTCCATCCAGGCAACCAGATGAAGAGCATATTAAAACAAATGGAGCCACCTCAATGCAAATGATTGTGGCTCAGTTACATTTGTTTTAAGCATGGAGTGTACAGTAATGAGTATTGGTGTTTTAAAAGGGACTCTAAACAATATAAATACCTACTAGAAGTTAAAAATGTAATTAGGTTCTTGAAATCTTAAAATCACAAATAACAACTCAGGTAATTTTAAAACCTTATTCTAGTCAGGAAGAAATATTAAAGCAGCAATTACATACTTTCAAATGGAACAAGGGGAAGTTGGTAGGAAAGATTTTTAATTGGTGTTCATGAAATGCAGACAACTGGTAAGAAAACAAATAATATAAATAAATAAAATATCCATGTCCAGCAAAAAAAAAACAATTAGGAAAAAATCTTAAATTTAGCATTGGGAACAAAATCTGTAGTTTATGACTATGAAGGATAAGCAAATGAACTCTGTAGAGCATGATAGCAGAGGCAGCAATCCAGATGTCAAAGTGGTAAATGTAAGTGCCTAATATTCACATTTTGAAAAAGATGTTCACATGCCTGGGAGGATTCTATTAAAATAGAGCATGTTTTTCAGATCGAGAATATTTCTTACTTTTATTTCATAGAATCAGAATGGTTTTGGGCTGGAAGGGACCTTAAAGATCACATAATTCCAACTCCCCTGCCATGAGCAGGGACACCTTCCACTGTCCCAGGTTGCTCAGGACCTCATCCAACCTGGCCTTGGACAATTCCAGGGATGGGGCAGCTTCTTTGGGCAGCTGTTCCAGTGCCTCACCACCCTCACAGGGAAGAACTTTTCCCTTATACCTATATGTTAATTCCAAAGATCCAAAGTCCTTGATGTTTGGCTGCATTGTGAATGGTCTTTGAAATGAAAAAGGGGAGGAGAACCAAACACATCTGTCTTTAGACAACACATAAGCTTCCTCACTGCCACAGATGAGGTAAAAGAAACTGGCATTAAACATCCACAAAAACTCACTGCTAATCCTTATCAGCACCAGGCTCATCTCTTGCTCATAGGCTGGCAACCCATCACTTAAACTCCAGTACTGGGGTACTTAATTAAGGAATGAATTAACTTTTACATTAGTATTAGAGAGTAGATAATTCCAAATACATGGAGAATTTAAAAAAAACACCTGTTTCATTGTGTTCTGTAAAAGAAACCAAGCAACCAGCCTGTCCCCAAATCCTCTCTTCATTGTGTCAGAGGTAATACCCAGAATGAAGTCAGGGCCCTGGTGGTTCTCAGTTTCTCAAATTCCAGAAAACAAGATACTCTCCCAACAGAAGCAAAACAAATCAAACAGCAGAATCCACCGAAACCTTTTTGCTCTGGCTTGCCATAAAATAAAGTTCCTTCTGTCTGCAGCTGTCAGTCAGAAAGCAGTGTCACACCAACATGTCAGAGGTGCTCCAGTGCCCGGAAAGAAATCTGGATGGTGGCCAAATAAGAACCACAACATTCCAAGAAGTTGCTTAATGGTGCTTTGGGATGGGAGATTTCTGTCCTGTCATACAGCTTTGCACCAAAAGCATTCAAAAGAAAAGTGTTTTGTTTATCAGATCTGTATCTTTTATTAATGTATAGATGCCCAAGGCCATTTTTCACTGTGTCATCAAAAGAGCATTTACATCATCAAGCTACTTTCCAGCTGACTGAAAACAGTTTATGTCTGTCAGCCATTTCAATTGTAACAGGTTGTGTTTTCACATCACATCCCTTCCTCAGTCATGTGATACTTAAAAACGTGACAGAAGGGCACAAAATCTAGATTATACAACCAGTCAGTCAAATTACAAATATACAATAGCTGTTTCAGTAGCTTCTTGGTTTTAATTTACTTGTGTTCTGGAAGCTCAGGAGTGTTCTCTAATTTCCCAAGAGATTCACCTAGAAAACTGCAGGATAGGATTTGATATAGCATTAACAAGCTTTATGTGCCGTTGACCTCAGATCCCAAATGTCACATATCTTCAGTTAACTTTGAAAACTGAAAAATTTTTGAAATTTCACTTGAATTTAAAAATAATCATGTCAAATATGATTAAAGGGCACCTGGGCAACTGTCTGGAATTGACTTTGTGTGTGTGTGTGTGTGTCTGTCCGTGTCTGTGTGTCTGTGTGTGTGATACAATGTGAATGTATATGAATGAAGAAAGTACCTATTTCTGTAGCAATACCTGACTTCTTAAATATAAATATAATGTCATACATTTTCCAGAAAGTTGTATTTTGTGTTTTTGTTTTGTGCACCCAGTTACTCAGAATAGTAACAGTTAAGTTTATTAAAACAGCTGCTCCATTTTATAGCATGACAGTCCACATACAAAGTATTTTTAACGTAGCCACAGCAAATAAAGTTTCTTCAGTGATTCAAGACTTGAGTCTAATTTTACCAAAGCCTCTATAATGTGAATTTCAGAGACTGATTTCATCATACAGTTCAAAACTCAACCACAGTTTATAACTATGAGCTTAAAGCTTACCTGGATTTCATATAAGTGGGCAATGTGGAACTGAACTGTAAGAGTTGGAAAATCAAAATTATTAGTTTTAACGAATAACAACAACTAAAAGATGTTTTTTCAAGTGAGGAATAAACAACATTTCAAATTTGCAAAACAGACAACTCAAATTTTCAAGACACAAAAAGTGTTTGTTTACATTGATGTTTTACACTAAATGTACCAGGGTTGACAGAGGATGAATGTGTGTCCTAACAAAGCAAGAAAATTGTAAACAGATATTGCAGAAAGGCAGCCCATGGATTTTATTTGTATTCTGAAACACAGAGTCCATTAACCTTTCAATAAACTTAGCAATAAAATCTCTTCAAGCAGAAATGCATAATAAAAGAAAGCAGGTAATATTTTCTGTACATAACAGAGTCAGAAATGAAGACTTTAATTCAACTGCAGAGACAGACTAGGTAGGTTACAGAACAGAAGACTGTGTTACACGTTGCCAGCTTAAATTTAGGTGTTTTGTCTTCCATTTTAGGAATTGTCTTCCCCCTGTTAAAGTGAACTTCAAGTGTTAATTACAGATGATATTCTGATTGTTACAGTTAGGCATCTTCAATTCCTCCCAGGAATTGCCCAGAATGCCACAATACAACCAGCAGCTCTTGGAGGCAAGAAAATTGCTGGCTAGGAGAGGAAAAATTCAGGAGTAAAAGCAGAGGGAAAATTATCCTCATGCTGCTCAAATCATTGCAGAAAAGGCTTGAGAACTGCTACCCTGGACCAGGCATGGGCTGGCAGATAGGTAAAGCTAATGGAGATGAATGCAATCCTTATTCTGTTTTCATGAGGAAAGAAAAGTTCCTTTGAGACAGACTTCTGCCCGATGTTCCTGAGGATTACAAGTAAGAAAATACCTGTGTTGGAGCCAAGCTCAATTTATTTCAATTACTCAGATTCCTTTCCCTTGAAGCTACAGAATAGTGTGACACCAAATTACCATACAGGTAATTTGGAGTTTCAGGGTTTCTCTCTGGGTCATAAGGGAGGGGAAAACCTCCCTTTGTGCACTGCTTTGTCCTTCACTATAAAGAAGCCAAGTGCACTTGGGAAAGCAGGTCAGAATGAAATGCATCATCTAAAATTTTAATAAACTTGTTGTGCTCCTTGCTAAAGGGCACACAACACACCCACTATTGTTCACCACATAGTCAAACTTCACTCTGTACCCATGAAAGAAAAAACCCTGCTTTTGTTTCAGGAGTTCATTACCTAAAAAATCTCTCTTTAATTTTTAACCCTGTACCAAAACCCTTTCAGTGTGAAACTCCAAAATGGAGCCAAGCCTTGCAAGGGGAAGAAATTAAAGGTGGCACATTAGACATTACCTAAATAGGAAGAAGACATACTTAATATTCAGACATTTCTGCAAGGAACACACTCAGTGTCACGCTACAATGGGACACTGAAGCCTTTACATGAGCTCATCCCTCTAAACAGACCTGGAGACAGAAGGGCTGTGAGGGAAGGGTTGGGAAAACCTTACACAATTCAGAGATATAGTGAAAAGTGATAAACTCAGTGAGAAAGAATAGAAACAAACATGAAATACAATAACAGAATCACATGCCTGGTAGAAAAACAATAAAAGAATATTGACTTAGGGAGAATTCTGCAACTTTTTACAAAATTATCTGTGCCTGCTCCTGATAAGTGACAAAGCTTTAAAGAAGACCTTGGAGCACAGCTGTCTCCTGGGTACTGACACTGCCAGTGGTTCCACCCCTGTAAACAAACTCCCCATCATCGCCCTTCCTGATAGAATATTCACACTTCCATCCAATTCTTAGAGAAATGCTTTTAAATATTTTATCCAATGATCCCAAAGTGAGACTTCGGAGGTAACTTAAGCTCAACAGCACAAAGGGACCTTAAAAACTGAAGGAGTAATTTTCTTCACAACTCTGTGCCTTTAAATTCTTACAAACCCCGAAATATGTAGGTACATCCACTTATTCTTGCATAAGAATTCCACTAACTATGGATAAATACCCACAGGATGCTCTGTAGCAGTCTACAATCCAATCCATGCTGCACATGATGGATCACACTGCACTAAAGACTAACATGTTCAAGTACAGACTAATAGATGGGTGGCACTGAATAAAACAAAAAATCAAGTAAGTTCACTACTTTTTGTTATTTCTACAGCCTAGGACTGATGTTAAATTTTAGATCTGTAAATTTAAATGGCATGAAAATAATCACTGAAAACTGACAGATTATCAAGACGCCACAACGTTTTAAATAATTACTCTTAAATGTGTGCCATGGCACAAGTACTGCATTTATAAATAGACAAAAAAGCAGTCAAGTAGTGAGTTCCCTCCAGAATTCAAGTCTTCAGAGCAATGAATAAGCTAAGTCTCAATTTTTACCTACTCCATTTAATAAAACAATCCACAATTCTACAGGAACATCTCTACTGATAGATGGAGGCAGGTTCTGTAGTCTCCCTCTCTCAGTACCAATTCTTTTGATTTTGAAGAATTGTTTCATTAAAAATTCATCCAGTTGTGAACATAAGACTTCAAAAAAAAATCCACCACAAAATAAATGGAAATACTTATAGGTTACTTACTTTCAGCGTTAGACAAAGTGCAGGGATTGCAGTCAATCAAAGCTAACTGAAAATGCTGGAAAAAAAATAAGAATTATTTGCTTTTCAAACAAAGTAATACTAGAACTTCAGCAAATTACTCAGAGTAAATCATTTTTGTACTTGAAAATCAATACTGCATTTTACCATGTGTCTTAAAGAAAACAAATTTCAATTTCCGTTCAACTGTTTACTGGAACAAAGTCAATTTTGCTTATTGCAAACACAACAATGTTTGTAGTAATGTAAGATGGCAACAGACATCTTCACAAAACCTTTGGGATAGCACCTGGATGAATGATGGCACCAAAGGAACAGTCAAAATTGGAAGGGTAGGTTTTCCTCTAAATACACAACTGGGACTGCAGATGTACAGCCTCGTGGAGATAAATATCAAAGCTCTCAACTTGTCTATCTAGAAAAACCAGAACACTCTTCCTTCAAATTCAGTGATTTTGAGCCTTTAAAAACTGAACTCTGGTCCAGAAGGACTTAACACAAACACCTTTACATTAAAATACAAGTTTGTAAGAGTTCCTAAGTTCTTACATCTGCTTCTCCAGGTATTAAGTTCAGTTACACATTAAAGACTGTAAAGCTTCCAAGTTCTGAGGCAAATAATTCCCTCTTGTAGGAAGGTCACAACAACAGAGCAATGAAGTCTGTCTGTCTGGATGTGAGCCATCATTTCACAAACATCATGATAATTCACTGATCACTATTCACAGTTTGAAACACAAGTGTGTTAAAACAAATAGAACAGGCACAGAAACTCCAGTGCCTCCCAACTTTTCCACAAAATTCACAGAAAATCCCTACACAGTGTGGAATTTGGATTAACATATTAATAGGATAGAAAACTGCTTGTAATAAACACAGTTATCTACAAAATACAGTTTCAGGTGGCTTTTAATACACAAAACATGACTGATGCTTTAGTATATTTTATTTTACCAGCACAAAAACTGTAATTTAGCTCTGACTCTTCAGATGCCAAACTAGGTGGCATCAGGAGCTTACTGGTGTAGCTGGGAAGGAAAACATAATCCTTATCAAGGGATGTATATACAAATCACTTTCAGTATTATACTCAGAGCTGTCCATCTTTCCTCTAGTGTCAATAACACCTTGTGTAAAGCATGTCTGTATAACAGGTATCTCAAAGATTTACAGGAGTTCAACAGACCATCACATTTCAAAAAAACTCACTAATTTTAATAGGAAAAAATATTAGAAAACACATCTATTATCCATTAAAAAAACAGAAAGCTGAGTCTTTGATGAGCTCTCTGAGGTACACACTGATGCAGCTCAGTCCTCACTGACTTTATCTACATCATTTGTAATATACAATAGGCTTTAAAAAGCAAAACTCAAGTTGAATGATAACACAAATTTATGACTTTTAATGAAGATTTTAGCAATGTCATCCCCGGGACAGAGCACAAAAGCCAGAGAACTCACATATACTTTATCTCTACAGTAACTTTTTAACCTCAAAGCAAGCATTAATTAATAGCTTATAAATATTAAGTATTAGCTGTCTGTTCCTTTTCCTGCTGCTCAGCAGTCAGAGAACTCACAGCCTCCCCTCACTTACATTGCAATGCAGGTTGAGTGCCTCAGAGACATCCTTTAGTCTGTTACCATAGTAATTCTACTAAGCAGGCAACTTAAAAAAAAAAAGGACTAAATAAAAATAAAATGCTCTATTTTAAATTGAATATTGCCTGACAAAAGGAAAAAAAAAGGCTTTGGCCTGTACACTGAGTATTACCAATCTAAAAGGTACAAAATCCTCCTTGTACAGATGTGTCATCTTGCACTGTCACTTGCAATTACTATGAAAAGATAAAGCAGTAAGGAAGAACAGATTTGCTCTCACCTAACAATGCTATTATAAAAAACAAGCAGATCTAAAAAGAAACAATTGACAACTGTTCTGTAGCAGCTTTTCAGAAGGGTTATTGCAGTGAGACTCACTGAGACAAGGCAGGCGACCATGTAAGAAACTGTAACCATTTTAATATACAAATATGTCAATAGTATCAGTAAAAGAAAAAAAGCAGGAATATTCTCAGCAATGCCTCCTAAAAAATATGTTTTCACTGCTACATTTGCCAACTTTTGTATTTTAAAATCCACATCATGAAAACATTCCAAGTGTAGTACATTTCTACCAGCACTGTTCCCTGAGCTACAAACAGCACAGAAACTGATAAACCAAAGCCAGGAACTACAGAAAAACACACCGTCTGCACTCAACAATTAACAGAATTAAAATCCAGACACAGAAACCCCAGAACCTTTCAAACCAAGAACCTCTGAAATGCACATACATGAGCAAACCTACACCTCTTGCCGGATAAATAATACATAGCTCCCCGCTAAGTATTCAAAATCAGACAGAAAAAACCCCAGAACGCCCATTCATGCATTCTAACACATCATCAGCCAAAAGCAGATCTACTAATCAAAATGACCAAAAAATAAAAAAGGGAAAAAAAGAAGGAATAATTTCCAAGTTCCATTTCTGGACCCAACAGCAGCGGCTGGCAAACATCTGCACCTCTCTCAAATATTGCAGCACTGAGGCTGCTGCTGCTGCTGCTGTGAGGAATAGTTGTTATGCAGGAGAGGCCGCTGCAGCTCAGAGACGACACACAATACCTCAAGGCAGACAGCAGTCTATAGAAATTCAAATCCCGAGTAAGAGGATTTACCTAGAAGGCAGTGCTCGGAATGTTAAAAACTAACAGGCTGTCCCTCTTCAAGGGCTTCGGCTCAAGTCACAATCACAGAATGCTTCGGGTCAGACAAGACCTTTTAAGATCATCAAGTCCTAGCTCACCTTGATTTGTAGCCATCTGTGATTGCACAGTTATCTACAGACTATTTAGTCTCCTCTGGAGTCCTTGACTTGCCTCTGACTGGGGAAACAATCCCGAAGGTAACCTTTCCAGGGATCAGAAGTACACTGGATCCCACATAATCAGAACTGATGAAAGCATTAGGTCTGGCAGTAAATCTGACACTGATTCAGGGTATCTTAACATGTTTTCTCTAATAGAATCAGCACAGATTCTTTACAATTTAAGAGGCAAGTACACAGGTTTCTGTTGTTTCTTTAATTAACAAATGACCAACACAAAACGAACCATTCTCAGTGCAAGATTTTCAGCACTATCTCTGTTTACATCCAAACCTGAGACCTCAAAGCAGTGGTTCTACTCCCTCCTCCTCTCCAGGATGACATCAGCAAGTTCAATAGCTCTCGGTTCTGCATTTATTTAGCAAGCAAGGCAAGTCATCATTTGAAACCTGACAATTCTCACCGACTTACCATGAAGCAAAGCTCCATCATGACTCAGTGAAATTCTGTCAGGAGATGGCTTTTGCTGCCTATGTGACCTAGGTGTGCTGCCCGTGTTCCTCAGAGCAGCCTTTGTTCAGATAAGTAGGGCACGGGAAGCCTTGTGTAACCAGCCAGGGCAGCGAGCCAAGGCTCCATTTGCCAGGGATCTCTGGGACCAGAGGAGAGGGTCAGGAGAGGACACGTGTGTGTATGTGCTGCTCCAGCAGCTCATCGTGCTGCTCCCCAGTGCCTTCACAGCACACAACAAATGCAGCTTGTAAGATGAAGGTTTGTGTAGTGTAAACACTCAGTCTACTTTGTCCAACATTCAAAAAAAAAAAAAAAGACTGGGGGGAAACTCTTATACAGGCAGTGCAGAACAAAGCTGCTTGAGAACAGAAGGAACAAAGGCCACACATACAACATACACTGAACAGCACCAGGATGCTCCGAAAAATCTCTTGTTCTGACTAGCTCGAAGAGACAAATTATTTTCAAGCAGAACAATCATACAACAGGCTGTATTTTCACCAGTGAAAAGAGCCTGCATTTGAACTTATCAATCAGTATCTTGCACAGCAATTTTCACAAAGCTATCTCAATGCTCAGCCTTGCTCGCAGGTTTTATACATTAAATTCCTGCAACATCACAATGCAGCTATTCCTGGTTAAGTGCCTGAAACATGCAATAAAGTGCCACAGGGAAAAGGTAAAGTAAACAATAAATAACGGCAGAGGAACTGGACACCACACACAGATCATTGTGATCAAGTGAATGCCCTTTATTTCACACTGCACATGGTTTATATAGGGTTAAAGCTACATTCAATTGGCTAAATTGAACCTCACACCACCTAATTGCAAATCCTCATTGGTTATAAAGCTTATCTCACAAGTCCAATGTTTATATGAACTCATCCTAGATGTTTTCAGGAATATCTCCAGTGTGCTATGAGAAACCTAAGGAGTTCTCATGAGAAACCTCCAGGGAGTTGCTAACTCCTCCCGGGGAGTGATTCCTGTTTACCGGACACCAGCAGCTGTGGCCTTGCTTTTTCTTAGCTGCTTTCAGTCTCACAGGCTCTTACATAGATCAGAATTGCTCACTCTTAATTTTTCTGTACCAACAAAAGGGGATGGCTGTCTGTCTGCTGCCACTGCCATCCCCAGCATCGCCACCCAGCATCGCCACCGAGCTGGGGTCATCCCAGGACTCCCTCCAGCCCCCGCAGCCGCCCAGGCTGCTCGGAAAGCTCAGTCCCTGCCGGGAATCTGTGCCCACACAGTGAGTATCACTGCTCCTGTTTGAGCCTGAATGCCACCCTTGGAGCTACACCCGACAAGCCTGGGCCATCCTGCATCGAGATGCTTCTCACCAGAAGGTCCATGAATGAAGTGCACCAGCAAAAATACCTGAATCAACTGTATCAGAAAAAAATTCTTTCCAGAGAGAGTAATCAGGCATTGGAATGGCCTGCCCAGAGAGGGGGTGGATTCACCATCCCTGGAGGTTTTTAAAGTGAGATTGGCCGTGGCACTGAGTGCCATGATCTGGTAAAGGGACTGGAGTTGGACCAAGGGTTGGACTTGATGATCTCGGAGGTCTTTTCCAACCCAATCCATTCTGTGATTCTATGATTCTATTTATCTTCTCATCTCCCAAATGATCTTAGATGTCACACAGCACATTCATTCAACCTTCACAATTACCCCTCTTTGCAATCATGACATTTTTAAAATACACTTATAATTCTCTTTTAGAGGAAAACTTCAAAATTAGCCAAAACCTCCAGCAAAACTAGGTAAGAAAAAAAGAAAACACTCTGTAGGTCAGACACTGTGGTATCAATACCCAGGCACACTCATAACTCTCCTGCAGGTTCATTAGTGCCACATTGCATTAAAAAACTTGCATGGTTTCACTTCTTGTATAGGTCTCTCCACCACACACACATGCAAACTACAAAGGCTTACAGAGCAATTTCATTCCCAAATGCTGCTTTCCATCCACTTTCATTTTTCTTAAAATAATATTTTGACTCATTTCATCTTGCTTTTCACATGATGTTTTTTATGGGAAACACTTGAAATCATGTATATACACCTTGCAAGAACTGAATCCATTTACTTCATTTTTTATCTAAAAAAGTAGTTGTTTCTTGTAGAATTACAGCCATAAAACAAGACATAAACTAAAACTTCTCATAACTGCATGTATTTGGGCTAGTTAATTCTTAACAGCTAAAAATAAATATATACAATTTCAATTTACAATGTCTAAGCTTAAAAATTACTAAGCACATATGAAAGATAACTAGCTGGAGAAAGAGCACTTGAAGGCTTGAAGTCACAATTTTTCACTTTAATAAATACTTGTTTACTTATTACCCAGAAAAAGAACATAAAAAATGAATGATATGTCTATAACAGCTACGTGTTGGCACACAATAGCTGCAGTAACTAAAAATATCTTTCATAAAGATATATATATACAGGAGAAATAGTTGAATAAGTGATGGGGAAGAGTCTGACTGAGTATAAATAAGGACTTCAAGCTGTTCATCTGTACATCAGTATTTAACTTCTTTATATTTCATGCATATTCATACAATTCATGCACATTTTCCCAATAAATTTTAATTCTTTTGCAGCCTTTTTCTTATCCTAATATAAGCAGCATGTCTTAACATTACTAACAAATGAGAATCTTTAGAAGAATAATTAAAAAATTAAAATTTTATTTAAATTGATTATTTATGGGCAAGATGAAAGCATAAGCCTGAAGCAAACTACTGGAATAACAGTTTTGTGTATAAAAAGCAGGAAAATTTTTGTAAGTGAAAGGCAGAATCAGTATTTGTAGTAAAAGGCAGATAATTGAAAACATGAGAAATTTAGTTCTCATTCTTCTAAGGGTTTTGTTACTGGGTACAGAATGCACCTGTAATATTTAAAAACCAAACAGAATTCCCAAAGAAAAACATTGCTTGGTTTGCCATAAAATGACCTGCTCATGTCCAGCATTCCTACTGACCACCCATTAAAAAAACCCACAAAACAAACAAAAGTAACAGAAAGACCCAAACAATTCACCACCAAAAATCTCCAACTCCCCCACAAACCAAAAACCCTCAGAAAATCTCCCTCCCCTGCACTGCCCTCTCAACGTTATTATTCCAATAAACATGAAAAAATGAAGATTTCTTTATTCTGTTAAGTACCAATTCTACATTCTCCTCTCAGGTTATCAGGGTATCACCACTACAGCCACCACCACTGAACACACACCCCACTATTCCCAGTGCCACTTGTGGGAAATGGTGAACACAAAGGGCCATGTAGCAAACCATGAAAAGGTTGGGACTGTGAGGCAAACCTTAATGGGATGTTGTTGATACAGTAATCAATAAAAAATATCCACGTCCACAAGTCACTGCCAGTTGATTTTGGAATCAATTGTGCTTTTCTGATGAATGGGGCAAATTCAGCTTTGATGCATCTCCTCTGGAGGTAATGCTGCCAACTCTCAGGTTACACAAGGGCTGTTTTCCTTCCAACCAGAAGGGACACTGCTTTTTTAACTTAATGCAAGCCTGAAGGCCAAGTAATTTCCAGCAGCACTGGTGTTCTTGCCAGAGTTTATGGCAATGGGATAACGGAGCAGTCAAGGGTTCTCACAGTAATTTCCAAGTTAACTGCAGCAATGTTAAAAACCTGCAAAAGCAGTAACTGATTTTGAAAAAAACACTGGGAGTTGATTTTATGCTTGTTAAGCAGCACTCTAGTAATTATCTTGATCATCAACATCTTAAAATAGTAGAAATTAATTTTGTGCTTAAATTGCTTACATAAAATACAGATGATTTATGTTAATGCTCCAGAATTGAGAAAAACATGGCATGTATGACCTTCAGACTCCCATCTTCCCCCTTTGTCTGAAGACTCTTACTGACAATGACTCTTACTGACAATGACTCATCTGTTGGCAATGGTTTATTCTTAGCAATTACAGACTTAACATGAATGTTTAAATACCATCAAAAACATTATGATATTTCAAAGTACATTAATGCAACATTGGTACAATCTGTGAAATCCAGAGCAGTCACAAGCGAATATCAGAGGACAAGTTACTTCCTCTTTCCACCTCAGTGTAAACTGGGAGCTCAAACTGGGCAAAGAGACCCAGGAAAGGGTCTGTGCTCCAGGCCAGTCACCAGCAGGCTGGAACCTAAACCCCAAAAATGCCCTCTATAATCCTGGCCCCTTTTAAAAAGTCCACAAAACTAAAAAGCAAAGCACAGGACAACCCAATCTTTTCACTGCTTTCGGTTACTTATCCTTCTTTTGTGAAAAGATGGGACACTCAGAGAAGGAGACATCGTGTGAAAACATCCTTTCACAGTCTCATCAATCATATCCCTCCCTCATTTTATCCTCCTCATGCTCCTGCACAACCACTGCACCAGCACTTTGCTCCTCTCTCTTCACCAAGGAAGCATTTTCTGACTTGCCTCTCAGAGCTCTGGCTCAGGGTGTGTTTTATATATCTCTGTCAGACTGGCTTTTAAAGAAGCAACTGCCCTGCTTGTCCTACTCATAGTCTACTCCTCAACTGACATATTTTGATGACACAGATACATTAACTGATACGTTTCAGTCAGTAACATTCTGATTTCAAAGCAGAGCAGGCTCCACTCTACCTTAAATCCACAGCTGAGCTGAAGTGAGAACAGCAGAAACTGTTCAAACCGAGTAAATTCCTCTCTTTGGTCTTTTCTTTCTTGTTCCTCCCTGTTTTCTCTGCTAAGGATTGCAACCTCCACAGCAAAGGAAGCAAACCAGAAACGGAAGGTCTGACCATACCTCTGCCCCAGGCTAAGCTGGTTTTGCTGCTGCCATTTGTCTTCTTCAGTGACTTAACCACATGCCACATAAAAGCAATGGAATCATGATAATTTTACATTAAAAAAGATCTTTTTTTTTCTGTTTTCAAAATGACACTTTGGTGATTTTTGTATTTGCAGCTGGTGTTTGGAAAATTTGAAGTTTGGTATACTCAAAATCCTTGTAATAGGGGACTGATTTATTTTGCAAAGTTGTGAACGTCAAACACAGTAAATTATTTAGATTGAATTATCATAGAATCTATTTAAATACTTGATTCACTGATAGAATTGCAAATTTTATGGCACAGCAGGAAAAGGTTATCTATTCCTTGATCAATTTCTATAAAAAATTAAAATGCAGAAGTTTCTTCTACTACTTGATTAACACATGAACTACCTTCTTGAAAATTTAATCTTCCTTTGTCCCAACCTCTTCAAAAAATAAAACCAAAAAATGCCTCTGCATTTTCTTTATTTTGTATGTATCATGACATACCAAATCTACTCCAAAGTTTAAGGCAACAGGACCACCCCAACTCGCACATAATCCCTTCCCAACAAAATGATCCACCTCCCCTGACTCTCTTTCACCATTTATGGCATGGAATCTTTCCTATTCCTACACAGTATCATCCTCTCCAGTCATGATTTCCAACTCCACCCATCTCTGCAGGTGAAATCTTGGAGTCTGGAAGCCTGATGAGAGAAGCTGTTCCCACTATCACAAATAATGAAAGGAAAAATTGAGAATAGAATCACAGAATAATAGAATCAATTGGGTTGCAAAAGACCTCCGAGATCATCAAGTCCAACCCTTGGTCCAACTCCAGTCCCTTTACCAGATCATGGCACTCAGTGCCACGGCCAATCTCAGTTGAAAAACCTCCAGGGATGGTGAATCCACCCCCTCTCTGGGCAGCCCATTCCAGTGCCTGATTACTGTCCCTGTAAAGAATTTTTTCTTTTAGTCCTGTGCTCTTTCAAATCTCAGACGATGTGATTGACTTAATGCAACTCCCAGGAAAACAATCTGCCAAGAAGTGGATGCCTCAAGATTCTTGAGAACAAAACATTTAATGTTTTCAATAGTTTTTGGGAAAGATTAATATGCAGAAATATGTTTAGAAATTGCATTTAATTACAAAATTCTCAGCCCTGCAGGTCTATTTCCCAGCACATGCAACTCCATTAAAGAACAATTCCTTTCTCCAAGACACACAAGAGCTAAATTTAGAGGCCAGGAAGGAAAAAAATAGGCAAATTTGTTAAATGGAGGGAAATAAAATGACAAATTACAATTGAGGGGACCAAAACAGAATGTAAGCAGTAAAAAATTTAAAGAAGCACAGAAGAAACAAAGTGCTGTATCACCACGAATAACATCCAACTAATTAGGTAGAAAATGTTGCTTTAGAAGCTGATTCCCAAATCAGGAAACAAAAGAATCATTAGCTGCTAGAAAAGTAGAAATTATATAAAAAATGAGAACATTATTTTGCATAATAACTTTCTGTTTTACTAATTTTAAGAATTTCCATTTGACAATAGGGCAGCTGGGGGGGGGAAGAAACAAAACAAAGAGAAAAAAAAATCAAGTGACCCAAGCTGCTAATTCTTTTATTTTTCCCTTCAACTTTCTGTACATCCTTTGTCTTCCCAGGAAGTTCACTAACTTTAAGAAGCCTACATTAAATTTTTGATCTCCTGGAGTATCAGTGCTCATGTGGAATATTGCTGGAGTTCTCTGAGTATAGAGAGCACCTCACACACCTCAAATCCTGTCCTTGCTCTGCTCAGGCTCAGACACTTCACACTGAAGCACTTCTGTTTCTACAGCAGGTGGTGTTTAACTGCTCTGCCCTTGTGCACTCCTTGCAGTTTTAAGATGCAACACAACTTGTAAGAAATGTTAATTCAATTTGAAAGGACTCACACCTACCTTTAAACTAGACTCATAGTCTGTGTTCACTTTGAACATAAGCCCAAGTCGCAAATGAATTTCCTTGGCTCGACAAAAGCTGGGATCAACATAAAGCGCCTCCTGAAATGCTTTAATTGCCCTGAAAGAAAAACACAGATTGAAAATTATCTTTTACTGAAGCATTACTTTATAATCAATGTTATTTATATGACTAACAGAAAGTGGATCAGAAAGCACCGTTGCAGAAGAACTTATCAAAATAATGGTTTACAAGTAACATTTTTTGATCATGGCTTTTGATTCTTCAAGGATTGGGTAATTTTGTACTCCAGATATCCTGGTGTATTTGAAAGTCTAATCTTTTCCATTAATTTAGAGAAACTAATTTGCTGCATGAAATACAGTAACACATCTGATATTTCAGAAAGGATGACTCATGAATTAGTGCAACTTTAGAACAATGCAGTACAGTGATCCTTCATGCCACTGCCAACAGCCAGGTTGCTTTTGAATCCCATAGTGCAGCAGCAGAAGAACAGAAGGCCTAGGAGAGATCAGCCACATCTCCTCCCACTACACCAACCCGCTCCTTTTCCCACTTTCTCCTCCCTTTCCTGGCACCATTGCCATGCAGGGACTCAACAAATGGCTATTGCTCTGTTACTTTTGAGCCACTCAATTCCTCCCAGGAAAACACAGATACAAAATCCTGCCACTTCCTCCCTCTGTAACTTGCTTTCACATTCCCATGATAGGTGAAGCTGGCTCTGATTCTTTTTCCTGTCTTCAAATCCTCTCTCACATGCCTCTGTTAATGATGGCACTGCACCACATAAACCAAAAATGCTCTCACTACTCTGTCTTGGAGCAGAAACAATGTGATTGTAACCAGGGCTGTGTTGCCTCTCAGGCCAACCGCTTAAAACTGGGACAGCTGAAATGCAACTAAAAGTTAATAGAAATAAAGTCACAGAGGAAGTGAGAAAGAAGCTAAGACTCATTGTTGCCTGAATCCAATGACAGGTTGAAACAAAATACCTTCACACACACCACTGCCCACGAAACAATTCCCACTCAGGGCAGGTTGGAGCTCCAGGTCCAAGGAGCACAGTCCCATCTGCTGTCCCCGGGAAACTCAGAGACCAGGGCCAAGTGGGCAGGTGACAGGAATGTCCCTGGGGAGCACTGTACCCACAGGGACATGGGACAGGAATTAACCACAGTGCCCAAACTCACACACTGCTGAGGCACATTGATTAATTTCTACTCTCCAAGTGCAGTGATATTTGTAAGGAAAAAAGGTTAGCAGCTGCAATGGGAAATTCAATAAATATTTTTCATAGGCTTTTTTATTTACAAAACACATAAAAGATTGTTTTTTGCATCCATCAGCAAAAATGCTTCTGTCTCTAGAATTCTAACAGGCTTTTTTTCATTGATGGCAAACCAAAGGTAGAGAACTTCCTCTCAACAATGCAGCAACAGTTTGCACCTAAAGCATTATTTTACTTCTTTAAATAGAAGTTAAGAGCAGATGGGCTTAAAAAAAGTATTACATTTTTATTGTAGAGCTGATGTTTCCTTTATTATAACCCTTCAGAGAGACTTTCCTTACCCAGTACCCCACTTTTCTGCCTACACAATGAAAATGAGCAAGTGAAGAGCTAAAGGGACAAACCTGCACCAGCTACACAGTCTCTCACATCTCATCATAAACTTCCCTGGAATTGTATGGGTGGTGGTGAATCACACACCTCAGTATCTACACTGAACTCAAACCAAACAGGGCTCCATGTCTTATGACAGTACACTCACCACCACCACCATCATCATCATCATCACCATCATCATCTACAACACTGCTCAAACTGGAAGGCCACAGACTGGACTGACCACTAAGGATCAGCACAGATTTTAAGTCAGGCTTTTGTTACGCCAAATGAAAGATTCTGCATTATGTATTTCCCTTTCTGATCTTAACTCTAATGTGGTACTTGGTATGTTAGCCACTGGTATTTAAAATCCATTATTTTTATCTTGTTCAAAGACAGCATCCTAAGTTCCAAAAAAAAGAAGAAAACCTCTGCCTTATCAAAGTCACAACAAAAACCAAGAATAAAGACATTGCAGTTCTCTAACAGAGACTGTGACCACGCTCATTGACACTTTGGGAACTTCACAGTCTTCATTTCATCCATCTCCCTTGGCCAGAAAACAGTATTTCTGTATTTCCCCTATGTCATTTCTCAGTTGCAAAAATCATAGAAAGGTGGATTTCTAAAAAGACTTAAGAGAATCTGTAAGAGACAAAAATATTCCTGTCGTCTCTTGCTTACAGAACAAGACGTTGAGCAATAGAATTAAACAAAGCCACAAGTATAACAAAAGATTTTTAAGGACAGTTTTGACATTTATTTTGAATGTATGCTTTCATTAAAAAAAAATGTTGCCTAGCCTAATCTTGCAGAAGAACACAGCACTTAAACCACAGTAAATGACCATCAGTGGACAACATGAAAAGACTGCCACAGTTAGCACAGAACCTGCTGGTCCACGCCCCTCCAAGGTTTGTGTAAGGTTTATCTCTGTGCACGTTAAACTAACCAAAAATCAAATTTTATCTTCTAGATAATTCTAGTGCTAATTCTATATTGATTTTACAATTTGTAGTTTTTCCAGGATGAAAAGCATGAACAATAACAAGCAGAAATTACTTCCACTACTTCTGTGAAAAGGGGCATCCTCAAAACTTCACTAAGGAAGCGACATGAAACAGCATTTTCAACAATTCTTACCTAACCCTAATTCTTACCAGTGGTAGGTGCTCATGTCTAATTTGGTAACTATTGCCTCATTTCAAATAGGCAATACAATGTTTTTATGGAATAATCAAACTGTGAAAAGACATTTACTCATTAACTCTTATAGAGAGACAAGCAATTTTACATCATAGTTTAATATTGATGTAATTTCACTCTCAGGAAATATTTAAAGAAAATAGCAATGTGCTCATAAATGCTGGACTACAGTAAAAACCCTGGTTTATTATGGAATGGCACATTTTTCATTGCCATGCCCAGAGCTCCAGACTCAGTCCCTTCATCAGCAGCAGAACTCCTGCAGCACCACTGACATGCACTTCAGTTTAAAGTGGTCGGTAACAATCTCACAGGCAGCAGTGGGGCTTGGTACAGCTTGGTACAAGAAGGATGTGGACACCAGAAGTGAAAAGTAGGAGCAAGTGTTGTGGTAACAAAGGGAACCAGGAGAGAACATGGCCCAGTGTTGGAAACTCCAGTCCTTCCCAGCCCATCTGTTTGACAGAGTTGGGCCTTCCAGATACAGCTGGAGTCACTGCATTCTTGTTTTCCCTGAAACATCACTAATCCCATTTCTGTTCTCTGTCCAAGATTACATCCAGAAAGATACGGGTCTAGAGGATCCAAGGCATCCAAGTAACCCAGATGTTTTCCCTCAAAGCTGGTTTGAACAAAACCAGAAGAGCAGATACAACAGAACAGCTGCATGATCTGTCCCACACAAAGAAGAACTTGGCTCCAGAGTCCTCCTTAGGGGATGATGGCACGGAGCCTTCCTCAAGCAGGTCCTGAGTCTTCACCACTAATTAACTGGCCTTCATTGCAAGGTCATGGGTTTAATCCCATGTATGGGCCACTGACTTAAGAGTTGGACTCGATGATCCTTGCGGGTCCCTTCCAACTCAGAATACTCTGTGATTTTACTCCTTCAGCAGACTAAAGACTAGACCAAAGGAGAAACTATCCAGTGGAGGGCTGGGTGCTCTCATTCTGCAGAAATAAATGACAGTTGTCTGAATTCAGCAAGAGACAACTTTCCTCTTGTTCCCTGATGACACTGAAAACTGTGTGGTAAGAATCAACTTTGGTTGAGTCTACCAGACTTCATTAAAAACAAATAAGGACATTTTCCAAGAATGAGAGCAGTTCTACTAACAGGCAGAAAAGACTTTCTAACACTCAACAAAATGGGAAAGCAGGACTGGAAAACAGACACTCTGGGGGATGAAAACCATCTCTGGACTTTCATTTTACTGCTATAGCAATTCAGGAAAAATAAAAATGACATGAATCTTCATCTCTAAATCAAGACTTCCAAAATCAATACTGCAGCTATCTTCCCACCCACTAATCTATACAACAATGCCTACCATTATGAAAGTGAAGAAACCAGATGAATAATAATTAATAGATGATTATATTAAACATTTAGTGAACTCTCATAAGACTTTTATTGGATGGTTTTGCTTAAACAGACCGTGAATAAAATCAGCTTTGTACTAAGCAATAGAATATAATAAAAGAGCAACTATTTAACTATTCAAAAGTTAACACTTTTGTACATTTCAAACAAAACCCATGAAAATCAGAAAGAGCCAAAAGAACAAAAGAACCTAACATTATTCTAACATTGCTCAATGCAGCTGGAGTGAAACTTTCTTATTCTTAACCTCTTTCAATTTTCTGACCACTTATTCTAAGCCTCGTGTCATTTACTGCAAGTGACGTGAGGCTGTGATGGACAAGACTCAATTTTCACAGCTGATAAGGAAACCTTGGACCAAGGAGCCTCAGGGCAATGAGCCTAATGGGGCAGTGAGGGTGACTGATCTCAGCTTCCTGCAAGGTGTTCCTAAGGAATTCTGTGTCTTTCTCACACACACTGTCCAGTGATTTGCAAGGTGAAAGCACTGCAGGCTGGCCTGGGAGCAAAAGAACAGTTGGTTCACTGGGATCCAGAGGATGCCAAATTCAGCTCCAGGACACAACGGCAGAGCTTGGACTCCATCTTTTCATCTGATGGAAGCCAGAGCAAATCAGCAGAGGACAGATCAGTCAGGCTCAGAATCCTCACTGAGGGAAAGAAAAAACTTGGCATGAAAGCCACTCCACTTGGATGCAGGTATTGCACAATAATGAAGGGTAACCTTGGATTAACTACTGAAATTCTTTATTGCTCAGTGTAAAATACAACTACAGAGGAGATGAAATTATTCAAGTTATGTGAATATCTCAGCCAACCATATTCTGCCTGTTTTCTAAGAGGGAAACAACAGTGAAAATGAGACAACCACTTCACTTACCGCTTGAAGAAAAACGGTGTAAAAGAAGGGGAGTTACCAAAATTTGCAATCTGCAAGACCTATTTTACTATACTCAATTCAACTTATGGAGCTCTTTCCTTATGGCAAATCCTACCGTAATAACTGCATCAAATAGCTTTGGTATGATCACGCTGTTTGAATACACGTTGAAAACTTTGTACTTATACAAACAGCCAAACAAAATGACCAACATAAAATGCTGTATCAGCTGAGATTTGTACTTAAGATAATGCTGTAAAGCTGCTTTAGTATATAAATGAGAGTCCAATATTGAATTACAGTGAACTGCATACGTGTCTTGGATCCAATCCAACACTTCTTTTCATGAAAGCTGGGAAACTTAAAAAATAATGTAAAAAATACGGACAAGAATTCTAAATCTGACCTTATTCCCACCTGTTTTTTTTATTATCCCTGTTTACACAAGACATGAAAAAACCTCAAGCAGTTCCTCACCCTTTCCTTTTAGGAGAACTACGTGCTTGCCTCTCATTAAAATCTCTGAATATCTAAAGTGATGTCAATTAAAAAAAGAAAGTTCATGGATGAAGCATGACAGTTTAAACCACCTTAAACAGTCTGGAGGACTCCTCTACCTGCTTGAAATATAAAGATCCATGTCCTAGGAGCATAAATAGATGGAATAAATGCAGCAGGAAATACAGTTTGACAAGCATTTCACTCTGAAAGAAGGAGGAGTCTCCTTGCAAACTGCAAGGGAGTTCTGTGGAGGATTAAGGTCTACAAAGAAGAACAAATCTACTGTAAATGACTTGTTATCATCTCCATGTTTATTGTGGTTTTGTCACACCTGAACACCCACACATCCCACTCCTCTCACCCCAAAGAAAATGGAGAGGAAAGGCACTCAAAGGGGCTAAAACCCAATACTGCACACAAAGATGTAAGATTTTACCTGTATTAGATGTTCTTCCCCTAAAATTCTAACCAGTACCTTAGTGATACCCAACTTCCTCAGTACCACACGGTATGTAACTCTGTTGTATGAATGAACAGCAAAAATTATGATTCTACACAACCTTAACATAAGCTCTATGTGCAGTTATGTAAGTTAAGGCATCAGCTTATACTCATGTTCTCAACACCTTTGCTTAAAGGCATGGAAGAAAAATCTGAATTAATTTGAGGTTCTAATTTATTACCACTTAGGCCTCCCAATCACCTGACTTTGCTGCTCCATCCACTGTAAGGTGCTAAACATCACAATCTGCTGATGGCAAAAGCCTGTGTTGAGCAGGTGGTTGTATGAAAAACTAACTACTCAAACTGCTTTGTTTTATTTAATTTTATCTTACAGTTTTCTACCATTTTCACGGTGCAAATTGTAACAAGATACACCTGCAAGACCTTGTGCACAAAACCCCTCAGAATGGTAAATGCTGAAGACAAGACTGCATGAGAACTAAAACGTTCTGAAACTTGGTGAAATTTAACCAAGACTGATTACAATCTTTAAATAGTGAATTCTCAGGTTTTCTGAAAACTTTTCAGTTCTTCTCTTGTTAATTAAAATGTAAAAGAATTGCGTATCACATACAATACGCAGCAATCATTTAACCACTACCAATAAAGAAAGCAGGGAAGTTGCAAGATAAAAAAACAATCCAAGTTTTGAGCTCATGATTTGACCAACTTGTTTTAATTTGAGGACTAAAGTTTGTGTACGTTATTCTGAGGAAATCAAAAATCTTTTATGTTATAGATACACAGAAAGAATTTACTGAGGGGTGGAAGGAGAAATCCAACTTCATTGTTCTAAACCATCAGTCGGTGGTCACTTAGTGACTCTGTAACTGCATTTATGAAGTTTAGTAAAACAATGAAACTTTTTAATAATCAATCAAGTAGAACAGTCACACTTACTGTACTAATGGTTTCCATACTGATTGTAAAAAAGCATTGATATAACCACAACATCTTTCTGACTTTTTTCCAATGGCACTGACTCTTATCTCTGCAGGAATAAAGCCCAAACAAAAGTTTGAGGACTTTCCAACAGAACTCCAGTGCCTGAGTCCATTCCATTCATCATTCACCACTCACCACTGATAAAGCAAAACTAAAACCCCAACTGAAAACAGTCAGCAGCCCTGCTCAGTCCCCAAAGCCATGACAGAAGTTACAGCTCTTGAACTCTCAGTTTCTACATCACTTTTAAACACTCCAATTCAAATCTTGAACGTGCTGCTTCTCACATCCAAAACTCTCACCTGATGCAGTTATGTAAAAATTTCTGACTCCCAAGCACAATGAAAACAAGCCCATTTTGCCACTTCTTTTTCCAACAGGAAAGTAAACAGGCTTTCCAAACGTGCATAGGCTGCAGATTATCAATAGTAACAATTCACAAAAGCCTGTTGAGTCCTTCCACTCCAACCCCCTTCCTGAATCCTGTTACAGGGACCTGAAATCCTCCTGTCAGGGCTTTCCTTTGCAAGGAACTGCTGTGGCTGCCCCAAGTCAGAGATGTGACCCAGGAGAGATCCACCTGCAAACATCACATCTATAACAAACCCAAAACTAAACTGTGGCACACTCACACGGAGCTGAAGGTGAGATACTCACACTGATGAAACACACACACTGTAAATTTGTTCCAACTTACCATTGAAAGGCATTGTAATGGAAGTAGACCAAACCAAGGCCATATAAAAAGGCAGCATTCTGTAAAAGAAAGAAACAAGGTTTAAAACCCAGATTACACAACCATATGCTCTGAGATACAGTTTCCAGCATTTTATCCATCCTTTGACACTCTATTTCCATTATAAGATAAGTGTATTTAAAATTCACCTTGAACTGGAAACACCAAAAAGAAGGAATGAAAAGACTGGCAGACATTCAAGAAAAACTGACTTTCCATAATCACAAAAAGGTGTATTTTTTTTGGAAAAGTAACAATAATATTCAAATACTTTTGCATAAGAGAAACTGATGTGCTCTGTTCTACCTGTACAAAAGCAGGAGAGGAAATGATGGAGTGGAAATCCTTGGCTATTTATTATAATACAATAAAAATTTATGACCAAACACCATGTCATAGTCACAGTAATTTATACTCACATAAAAGTAAACAAAGCTACAAACTGTAATTTCAGTGTCTAACATGCAACATTAATAAAATGAATCTGAAAATATGCTGAAGGAAATTTCACTTTTCTGAAGACCAAAAAATACAGACCATCATCTTCAAACCTATGACAATCATATTTCTTCATCATTAATCAAATTTCTATTTCCTATCTCTCTATTTTGCTGAAGGGAAAATCCAAACCAAAACAACAAAAAGCATTTCTCTTCTGGAAACCCATTTTCTTTCCATTTTCTCTTCACAGACACTATGATTTACTTCTGAAGCGAAATTACTAATGACTTTTAATGAATGTTTAACTACCCAGTTCTATAAATAATTCATACATATTTCCTAAATTATGAAAAAACAAACAAATTGCTTTTCCTTTTGCAAAGTTACGCCACAGCACAGTTGTTTTCTATTTAGCAGGGCTGTTCCATTATTCACAGCAGACAACACTCTACATGCTGCCTGTGACACATTTTTAGGCTTTTCTCATACAGAATTCTGAGAGAGGTACAGATCCCAAAGCTCTGACACATGGACAAGAGCTGGAATTTCCATTGTCAAAGATTGCACTTCAAGATAATCCTTCTTCCATTTGCACACACTTCTTCAACAAATCATATTTCTAAACAATCCCAGTTATGCCTCAAACCCAACACAAATATAAAAGTTACAACCAAATTTCTCCTACAAAGTGACTGGTAACCAGAAGACAATTCAAAGAGAATTCACCAGGGCCTAATATGACAATTTCATTATCCATCATTTGCATCTTCTGAATGCAAATGAAAACCAGGGCAAATGCCACAGATCCTTTGCTGAATACAGCTGGATCGTGGCTTCAGCAATGGACAGCTTCCAAGGGAACAGCTTCCAGGGAAGCAGCTTCCAGGGGAGCAGCTTCCAGGGGAGCAGCTTCCAGGGGAACGCCGTGGGATGACCAGATACTACAGGAATCACAGGAGGAGTGGAGGGGAAGTGCACAAACAATAGAACATGACACTTTAATACTACCATAAAACCACATTCCTGTTTAATTGAACAAAAACACAACATAGAGATGATAAAGATAAAAGATCTCCATGCTTTTTCTGCCTTCCAAGTGTGCTCTGGTGAAATAGAAGGCAAGCCCAAAAGCTGAGCAATGTAATGCCTTGATTCAAAAATCACTTTAAATGAGGAAGTAAAATAAAAGCATTTTCACATGTTCAACATGCAAGCCTACAAAATAGAGCATACAGGAACCTTCACTGTCTTTGGGTCAGGCTCATTGGTAGAGCAGGACTTAAAATGATGCAGTATCCCCTCCAATATCCCCCAATCTCACTCAAGTCTAGATCATACAAATTGAGAGTAACAGTGATCACAAAAACCCTTCCACATCCACACTGCAAAATTCAAACAAAAATACACCAGACAACTAAAACCTCTCCTACCTGCAAAGAATTCAACTTCCTCTTAGGAAACCTACTAGAATTCACAGTCCAAGGAAGTTACAGATGCAGAATGATCTCCCTGGTATTCTGATCCTGAGGGTCAGGAATAACCAACTTTCAAGGCACAACCAAGATGTAGGTGGATTTGTCAAAACATAATTTATGTACCAAGTTCACATAAAGCTTTCAGAGGGACCTCACACCACTAAAATACAAATAAACCATCACTGCCCTGTCCTTCATTTTGTGACTGTTTTCCTCTCCTTCTCCTTTAGCCTTAAAAAGCTTTTGGGACTAACTTTAAAAATATGCTAAACTTCTATTGTCTTATCGATAAAAACTAGGGCAGGATTTCAGACTTCTCTTCAAATGCAGAGGTGCAAATTCTGAAATGTCATTGTGAATGGTGAATTTATCTGTTCTGACATGCCATAGCTCTAACCACATGTAATACCATTAGCACTGCTTGTTGATAAAACCAATCTAATAAACCAGGATTAAAAAATAGCTTTTAATCTGTGTTTGAACCTGCAATAGGATTTTCCCAAGAACTGGAGGACATCCCAGTGTTCCAATGTATGGCAGTACCTTTACCACAAGTATTTCAAGGTGAGGTATTTTTGCAGGATACCAAGTTCAACACACAGTTCCCATTGGCAACAGACAACATGAAAGGCTGCAACAGCTTCATGTAGATCAGGATCAAGCAGGATCATTATACAAAATTTTCATTTACAAAATGTCCTTTTTCTTAAAATCCTAAGATTCTGTGACTCTGTTTACCAGGAACACACCCCATCTCAAGCAACCTGTTTTCAGTTGCCTCAGTTACTTTTATTTGACAAGTTTCTCACAAGTAATATCCATTCCATGTGTCCCAGTAAAGATCACTCTTCCAATTTCGTCCCTGCTATAAATAGCTGTTGAGGTAGAATTTAAGCTCATTTTTTCCCCTCCAAACATTTTTCAGTGAGAAGTGGAAAACAAAATTATCTTATTACAATCTTTTGCTTGAACTTCTTAAAAACTCACACAATTTCTGGAGAAACTCATACTTTGGCTGCTAAATTTTAATTAAATTTTTATGTTATCAGGTCTTCCTTTTCACTAAAATCTACAATTTAAAAAAGATACAAGTCAAAATAGACTGTGCTTTGAATCTGAAGTTGAATATTTGGATTTTTTCATTCTACAGCCATGCTACTAAAAGCAGAGAAATTAGAAATGCTATTTCCAAGCCGACATCATTTACATTTTCTATGATCAAAAAATGTTAAAATGTTTCATACCAACCACTAGATGGCTCAAATACCTCTTTCCATTTTCCACACTTATGCAATTGAAGAAAACTGTCAAGCTTACACTGTGCATTCTGCTACTTACATGCACTATTTAATGCTGAGTAGCATTTGAATTCTATTTTATTAAAGTGTAGCACATACATTTGTCAACAGGTACCTCAGAAGGCAAAAATGTATCTGTATGTACCTTTTTATGTAACTGACATGAAAAAGACTTTTTGGTCTTGTTTGTTTTGAGCAATCAAGGAAAAAAAAAATTAACCAGTGAGGGAGACTCCACCCATGTCAGAAGCCTTCTATCTAATAACTGGTTTACAGTCTCTTTGAAGCAGCAGATGGAAACAGATCCCCAACATTCCAGGAGTTCTGTACTCCAGGCATTTCAAGGCCAAGTCCACACAAAGCCTTTTTCTCCATCTTCAAGGGTGCGAGCACATCCAGCAGAGAGGCACAGCCCAGCCCACCAGTGACACTTTATCTGGAAACAGAGGGCCAGAAAAATGCCCCTGTCCCACCTAACAAGTGGCCACCCTCTTGTTCAGATTAGAAACACCCATCTTAGACTGACTGTACAAATGTGTGGCTGCCACATCTGGGCCCAGATGTTCTGCACCAGTAACACACTTACCCGCACATGCAGCTGAGAACCTGTTCCTGACTCCAAATTTGCTTTTCTACAAACACAAGAATTAACTAAATTATGTCAGAGCATTCCCCAGCACTGCCTCTCATTTGTGCTGACTCAAGTATCTTCAGAGTAATGCAGCCAACTGGGCATCATAACTGACACAAGTCACTATTAACCAGATAAAAAGGGTTTTTAACTGGATCAGTTTCCCAGGCAAGTTCATTGGTAGCCCCCATAAACAACGACCTTAGCACAAGTTAGACTGGAGTATAACTAAAAGCTCTTTAAGCTTTTGCTACCACCAAAATGCATTTTAAACCTACAATGACTTTTCAAACACAACTGAAACCTCCTAAGCTATTAAAAATGTTTGACTTGAGAAAAAACAACATCTATGGGTCAGCACAAGATGGATAAAAACATGAAATGCCATCACAGCCTCCTGTCAGCCTTCTTCATGCAGTGAGACATGAAGGCAAATACACCATTTTTTCTATCAATAAAAATTAAATGTCTCCAAGGTGGGTGTCAGAGGATGGTGCCAGGCTCTTTTTGGTGGTGCCCCCATGAGGAGCAACAGCAATAAATTAAAATCAAGAACTTCCACCTCAACATGAGGAAGAACTTCTTTACATTGAGGGTGGCAGAGCACTGGAACAGCTGCCCAGGCAGGGTGTGGAGTCTCCCCCTCTGGAGACATTCCAAAGGCACCTGGATGCATTCCTGTGTCACCTGCTCCAGGTAACCCTGCCCTGGCACAGGGGTTGGACTGGATCTCCAGAAGTCCCTTCCAACCCTGACAGTTCTGTGATTATTTGTGACTCTAACAGGAAGGACCAGATGTAGGTAAAATAACTCACAGAGTAAGATGCCCACATTAAAAAGTTGGTAATACTTACACAGAAATTAGTGTGTATCCCACTGCACTACAAAATAAATAATAGAGGAAAAACAAAGTATCCATGAAGTTGGGCAGTGGAAGTCTGAAGGAAAACTATGAAAAAAATATGGGAGTTCAGCACCCTTATGAGACCTGTGACTGTTTTTCACTTGCTTACTATTGACAGCAATCAAAGTCTTTAATGACATATTAAAATTAATTCCAGCAGGGTCTGACCCCTTCCTGAGCCGCCCCAGATCTCAGTGGAACCAACAGCTCAGCCCACAGCACTGCAGGCTGCACAAGACACACGTGGGCAGGAGGCCACTGCTCCTCAGCAAACCCACCCAGGAAAACAGGGATTTACTGTTCACGTCGCATCCTGCGGTCACAGGGGCTCTCGGCCACCTGTTCGAAGCAAAAGTACAGTTTTTGTGTTCAAATGTGTGAATGTGTTTATTTCTTTACTTAAAAAAAAAAAAAAGATGAAGTTTTGACACTATGGTGCCTAATCCTTCCTCTTGACACTACTCAATACGTAGTAACAGCTCCCTGGAGAGTATGTACAGCATAAAAAAATTCCACTTGGGCTCCTGTGCATAAACAGCTCCCTGCCTTGGGGTTAGAGTAGCACAGAGATTGTAGGGAAGAAGAAGGGAGGGTTCTAATAAAATTTGTTTAGATTTGTACAACATGAAGAAAAGAGCTGCCTATCTCCATGTTCTGCATGTTGCCATCACCTGCAGAAGTACTAGGATCCCTATAAAGGGGAGCATTGCAAATTAATGTTGTTAGTTTTGCCTTCAAGGTCTTCAAGAAATATCATAGTACCTGAAAAACCATTAGGTTTATACAGGATCTCCAAAATACAGCTCTCTCTCCCATGCTTGCATGAGCCTGCTCCTTGAGCAGTAACCACAATAGTCAGAAATCTGCTGCTGGGTGTGTGTCTGCATCCCAGCAGCCATGTGAAAGCAATTAATATAGAAAAGTCATTACTCCCATGACAAACATATTCTGACATATGTAACATCTTGGTAAATAACTACAAAGTAGTTCCACATTGTAATATCTTGGTAAATAACTACAAAGTAATTCCTCATTGTCTTCAAGAAGATCTTTTCAGAGAGTAAGTATGGCCAAAATACACCTACTACTTGTAGAGGAAAACTGGCTAATAGATCTTAATTCATAAAAAACCTTTTATTTCACAGAAAAATTCTTAATAGAAATGAAACAGAAAAAAACCAAGACTAATACAAACCAAATAAAAATCCCACACCATCTACAAAGTTTAATTATTTTTTCTTTTTAAGTGGTAGGTATCTTCTAAATTACTATATTCTCTTCTCTGTCCTGCTCCCTTCTCATCACCTCTTTAGGAAGGACAGTACATTTGTCCATACCCTTTGCCATTCCCCACCAGTGCAGCATTTCCACATCCCCTACAGCTCCCCTCTGAATGCAAACTACTCATTCAGCTTCAAGAGGCACTGCTGTCTCCCCTGCACACTGTACAGCCCCCAAACACACACTGCAAGACATGCCTGGACAACCTGAGGTGAGAGCCTTGATCCAACACTGTCCCTCCAGTGGCTTTCCAGCACTATCTGTATAAACAGCTTCTTTTCACACAGCAAAGGAGGGGGGACATCAAGACAAGACTACAAGAAAATTATCCAAACCCACAAACAGTAATTAACTTGAGACACTAATAATATCAACCCCCCCGAGGAACACACTATGCAACACCCACTTTACAGGGAGAACTTTCATACGAGAGACAAAATGATAGAACATTAAGTAACTCAAATCCTCTTCTTTAATGGTGGAACTTATGCAGTTTTGTAAACTGGGTATTTCCTTATCCATAAGCAAACTTAGGGCCCTTGGTAAAAGGGATTACTGATCAACTAGTGTCCCTCCTCATGTTTGTCACACAAACAGCCAAGCAAATATGTAAATTGTGATCACTGGGTCTGATATGTGCCTTCCACCGAACCTTATAAAACATCACCTGATGTAAACATCTTTGTTATTCACTTGATACAAATACTTCCAATAATTTAATCATTTAAACAGAAAACAGCATTTTTCTCAAACAAATCAAGTGAGCAAAGGTGGTGTGCAACACACCAAGACTAAATTCACTTTGACAGACATTTTATAGCGATGATTCATCTAACCAAATTTAATACTCTACTTACAGATTCCCTGAATGCTGTTAACAATCACAACTTTCTGATTCATTTTATACATGATTTAAAAAAGAGAACAAAATCCCCCAAACAAACAAACAAAAAGCCTCACTCCAAATAGAAAGCCATATTTGAGAATAGACACTTTAGAAGTAACCCAATTTATCCAACATTTGCACAAGAAGACATGATATCTCTGGAGATCTTCTAGTCCAACCTTCTGCCCAAGGAAGGGACAACCAGAGCAGGTTGCCAAGGATGATGGCCAGTTAGGTTTTGACTGTCTCCATGGTCACAGGCCCCACAAGCTCTCAGAGTAACCTTCTCCACTGTTCAATCACCTTCACCATTAAATAAATCAATATATTTTTGTGTGTTTAAAATGAATTTTGTGTTTTGCATTTGTACCTGCTGCCTTTCCTTCTTTCACTAGGCACTACTAAGAAGACTCTGGCTCTATTTGTAGAGCTGGGTAAGATGATTCTGAACCTTCTTTTCTCCAGGCTGAAAAACCTCAGCTCTCTCAGCCTCCACCCCTTGAGTAACAGATGTTCCAAGTCCTTGGTCAGTCTTACAGGCCTATGGACTTGCTCCAGTATTTCCCTGCTCTGTTCCTCAGGAATCCAGCACTGCAGCCAGCACTCCACACACATCCCACCTGGGTTCAGTAGAGAGGAAAGATCACCCCCCTCAACCTGATGGTGATGCTTTGCCTTCTGCAGCCCAGGATGCCACTGGCTTATGGTGAACTCGTGCACCAGGACACCCCAGGCCTTAAGAGGACTCCATGAGGCTCCACTATGCTGTTTACCTCCCTCTGAACAGCAGCACAAATATGTCATCTCTTCCTGGCTTTGAGTTCTCTGCAAACCTGCTGACAGCAAATTCTACCCATAATGCAGGTCATTAACCCAAGATGCTGAAGAGCACTGGCCCCACTTCCAACCCGTGGGGTAAACCACTAGAGGCTGGTCTCCAGCTGGACTTTGTGATGCTGTCCAGGTTCTGGCTGGGATGGAGTTCATTTTCTTCTTAGTGGCTTGGTAAAGCACTGTGCTCTGGGTTTAGGATGAGAATATTGATAACACATGGCTGTTTTAGTTGCTGCTAACCTAAATCAAAACTCTGCAGCTCCCCATGCCCTGCCAGGGAGGAGCTGCACATGGAACCGGGAGGGCGCATGGCCAGGACAACTGATCCAACCTGGCCAAAGGGATAACCCATACCATAGAAAGTCATGTCCAGTATATAAACACAGGGAAACTGTCCAGAATGGGCTGATGGCTGATCAGAGACAGGCTGGGCATTGCCACTGGAGGGTGGGTAACTGTATTGTGTATCACTTGTTTTTCTTGGATTTTAACTCTCTCTCTCCTTTTTATTACAATTACCATTATTATTATAACTAGTAGTATTAGTTGTTATCACTCCCCCTGATTCTCCTCCCCTCCCCACCCCACCAGCAGGAAGCAGGGGAGTCAGAAAGGGGTTGTGTGGTACTGAGCTGCCATCTGGGACCAGACCAGGACAGATGATGATCCTAATCCTCTGAACCCAGATGAGCCAGATATCAACCTACCACTCTGACCACTCATCTAATCTGTATTTCATCAGTTTGTCTATCACCATATTATGTGGAACAGTGAGAAAAGCCTTACTAAACACAAGCAAGATCCATGGCTCTCACCCCCTCACCAAGTTACTCATTGTGTGGCAAATGCCTATAAGGTTCATCAGGCATTATTTCTCCTTCATAAATCCATGGTGACTTCTTCCAGTGACTTGTCTGCCCTCAGTGAGCTTGGAAACAAGTTGTCAAGGATAATTTGCTCTATCACCTTCACAAGGATGGAGGTGAAGCTGACTGGCCCACAGTTCCCTGGGTCCTCCTTCTTGTTGAGTGACATTTGCTTTCTTCCAGGCATCAGGAACCTTCCCCACGACCACGACCTTTCCAGGGTACTTGAAAGTAGACTCACAGTGACACAGATGAGCTCCCTCAGCACTCACTGATGTATCCCATCAGGTCCCATGAACTTGCAGATATCCCATTTGTTTAAATGTTCCCAAAATTCATCCTCCTCTATTGGGAGCAAGTCTTCTGGGTCCAGATTTGCCAACTGGTCTCAAAAGTCTTGGAATCCTGAAGGGGAGTCCTCCCAATAAAGACCAAGGTGAAGGTACTTCAGTGTTTTCCACATCCTTTGCTACCTGCCTCATTCAGCAGCAGAATCACATATTCTTTCACTTTCCTTTTGCTGCTGATACAGTTGTACAAGCTCTTGTTACGCTTCACATCCCTCACTAAACTCCATTGGGCTTTGGCTTTCCTTACGTGACCCCTGAATGCTTGGATAATGTCTCTATATTCCTCCAGAGTCCTCTATCCTCAATTCTTCCTCCTGTGTGCTTCTGTTTTATGCCTGAGTTTTGTCAGAAGCATCGTGTTCATCCATTCACAATTCCTTTCCTTTTTATATAACTTCCTTCAAGCCAGAACAGACTGTTCTTCAGCTCAGAGAAAGTTATTCTTCAAAATTAGAATGCCCTCTCATCAATCCCTCTCTTCTCCGGGGCCAGGTTCAAGGAATTCTTCCAAGCTGATCCCTGAGCAGATCAAGGTCTCTGCTCCTAAGGCTGGAGTTTTTATTCTCCCATTTGCCTTGTTTATTTGTCTCAGGATCATGCACTCCACCATTTCACAGTCCCAGCAGCCAAGACTGCCCTCAACCTTCACTCACAACCAATTCTTTTGTGAGTGCCAACAGGAGATGAGCCAACCATCTCCCCTTACTGGCTCTTCCATCAGCTGTGCTAGGAACTTGTCACCCATACACTTCAGAAACCTCCTGTGTTGCCCTGACAGCAGGTACCAGTATGGCTAAGCCCATTATTAGAACCAGTATCTGTAACTGCAATACTCCTGCCAGCTGTTGGAATAAGGCCTTATCTCCTCTGCCCTGGACCAGGTGTCTGCAGCAGACAACCACCATCCTCACTGATCAGCCATTAATCCCCACCCATAACCTCTCCACTCTCCATAGCAGGGCTCTGCATTCTGGCTGCTCTTTCATCCAGGGCTTCTCCCTTTCCTCACACTCCCAGGCTGTCCCTCCTAAAAAGCCTCCTCCCATCCTTTCCAGGGCTCCTGCTGCCCGAACCATCCCACTGCATGTTTATGATCCCTGTGAGATCACAGCCCTGCAACAGCAGCTGGACTTCTAACGCTTGCTACATTTATGCCCATGCTGCATCCATGTGTCTACAAGCACTTCAAAAAGACACCCATTCCTGCTGAATTCCCAGATTCCCCCATAATTCCCTGCAGTAACTTCTTTTTTTTGCCCATACCCTTCAGGTGGGGCCCAAATATTGCTTTGCACGAGCAACTTTAGCACAGAGCAGCTCTTCTCGAGCTCTGTTTTTCTTTGACAAGTACTGCTCTTATTTCATATTTATTAAAGGATTTGGCTTTCTCTTTTTCCCAGTTAGATATGCTGACCTGACAAAAAATAATAGATATCCTCACAAATGTTTTCAATCAAAGCACAGAAATTAATGTCAGTTCATGTATAAATACAAACATGACTGAAACATCTTTTTTGGAAGATGACATTTGGACAGTTTACTCAAGTGTTTTATTCCCTTTTATATGGCAAATGATCATTATTATTTATACTTATCATCCTCATAACATTTTATGAAGTAGAGTTACTAGCACAGAATTTCTGTCCTTGATTCATCATTTTTCCAACCCTTTCCAGCAAAGATAGGAATCCCACTGAGCTGACAAGTAGCCCCATTATTTCCCTGTCATTTTCTCACTGCTGGAGAATCACCAGAGTTGGAAAAAAGCCTTACTATCATTAATTACACAGCTGTTCTACCTGAGGCACTCCACAGAAAATGGGAGTGGACAAGCTGAATATACCAAGGCATGAATGACTACAGAGAGATTCAAATACACACAAACAAAGCAGTAAAAACAAAGGAACACAACCAGAGAAATTAGGTGGCCAAACTCTCTATGGCCAAATTCTCTGTGCTTTCTCCCCTTGAATTGTGCTGGGCAGTAACAAGAACTCAGCTGAATCTGGAACTCTGATTAATGGAAAAAAGTAAAACTTAATTTTAACCAAGTCCCCTAAGAATGATGTTACTGCTTTTACATTGCTCTTCTCTAGCTCAGTAACTCTTGAACCTAAAAGCTGCCTTCAAATGAATTCCAGAGAAGGCAAGACAGCTCAAAGATAGAAAACCTGAGTGTCTCTGAAAATACCTGATGGACAGAAAAAAGAGCCCCCAAACCAAAGCCCACTTGCAGAAAGCACAGAGCTTAATTACTGTCTTTTTTTGGGAAGAGACATTTAGCCCATTAGCATTGCTTTAAATCAAGCATGTGCTTTTCTTGCTCAGAGATGCCATAGGGAACAAGATGCCATTCAGGATGTTGCACTAGGAAAACCAGAGGAATTTCAGTTTGTGTGTGCTTAAGTGGGAGAAGAAAGGACAGGAGGTGTGAAAGGACAACAGACACCAGCCCGTCATTGCCCAGGCTTGCGTAGCTCCAGCACAAAAACAGTTTGTTCTCTAAACTGCAAACTGAACAAAATCCCACATTTGGAACAAAATTGTGAGTTATCAGCTTGGAAGAAAAAACCCTCACTGATTGCTTTAATTTTTATGTGATTTTTACATCAGTCAGTAGCATCTGGAAATTGAAAATGTTATTAGATAGTGTATTTTAGTGTATATTTTATGTATTCCTACAGATATATAAAAAACTAAATCAAGAATATGTCAATTTTGTAAAGGTTTGTTTTAAGTAGTGAAATCCAAGATCATTGATTAATAGTTGCTAGTTAGGGATCAATCAATTATTATTGAAAATGATTGTCCAATTAAGACTGTAGCTGGTTAAGTAGTGATGACTAATTGGTGTTCTAATTGGTGATTTGCTGTTTTATTTGTCAGAATGTGCAAATACTTCAAATGGGCTGCAAGAGCCAAGGCAGCAGGGCCCACATGACAGGATGGCCCCCAGCCAGGAGCAGAGCAGAGCAGCTGGGCAGCCACCAGCCATCCCCTCTGAGCGCTGCCATCCCAGCAAATCCGCATTTCTGAGCAGGAAGCTGCCTGTGCACCAGTACAGCTTCAGCCCACTTGGTGACTATATATGCTAGGGAGTTAAGGAGCCTTCTACTCCTAAAGGCAATACAAACCCAGAACAAAAATACAAACACACCAAAGGAGAGGGCACTTCTTTCACTGTCTCCACCTCTGCTCATTCTGCACTGCTCTACTTTGCTCTCCCTTCATCTGCTCCAGAGCTCAGCTGGCCTTCCCCTCACTAATCTCTTTTCTTCTTATCATTATATCACTGCTGTTCTACCTGATCTTACTTAATTGCTTCTGTCAACAGTTTAACTTCTCAAAAATTGACTTTGAGAAACTGCAAATGGAAACACCACAACTGTCCTGGATCAGGAACTGAAACATTTTTAAATCCAGTAGTTTCTCTTCAGTTCTATTACCTCATCTTATTAGGAAAGGTAAGAAACCTCTAAAAGTTCTACAAGCTTCTCCTCTGGGGCAGTTTATTCCTAAACTCTGTTACTTGAGCAGTTGGCTGACAGCCTGAAGGACGAGGGCAGAGAGGACAAGGGTGCAAATTAACCACCACCACCACACAGGGATTTTCTCCTCCTCTGTTAATTTGACATCCTTTTGCAACACTCCAGGGGGCTGTGATTTAAAGGTACCTTGCAAAGCTGAGTTCCACAAATTAATTTTAGGTGGTAATTGCTGCTCCTCAGTGTGAGTGGATACCCCTTCCTCTCACAGGACTCAGCAGAATCCCTTCCTAACCATATTCATGGGTAGGTGTTGACTCACCCTCCCTCCTGTCTGTCTCCTCTGCAAACAGCTCTTGGATATGATTTTATCATTTAATCTGAAATCTCATTCTGCTGTTCTGTGTCTGAGAGGAGGATGATTAGATTCTAGCAAAATGTCACATTAAACTACAGTTATCTTTTATATAAGACCATGCTTTTCACTACAGGTTTCTATATTGTTCTTTATTAAACTAAATATTGTCTGGGATTCTAACTTTGTCTTCATATTCTCTGCTTTTTCTGATACATCAGCTTCCTGGACATCATCAGCTATAGATACATAAGATGGTGGATACAATTCATTTCAAATACTACCATTAAAAATCTTAACATGCCATATGAAGTTCCTCTTGCTACTCAATTCTCCAAAGTCGTTCTCTGTACTTCTAAATTTGTACCGTACAACATACAAAATTTATCTTCCATTTTAGAGTATCAATATTCATTTTCACTTCCAATCATTAAAACCACTCAATCATAAAATAATTAACTATTTAATACCAGCCCCCACATTTACAGCTTTTCCATGACACTGCCTAATATACACCAATTTACATTTATTTTCTTAGATCAAAGATTGTGTGGGTTTTTCCCCCCTCGCAATTAACAAACTTTTTATACTTCAGAGAACATTAAAGACTGCCTAAACATATATTCTGTATGCTGCCTCCCATCTCGTCTGAATATGTGGTTCTTCTCCAGTGTAATCTGGATCTCTGTACCTTCTTATTTAAAGTAACATTTTCAAAAGGGACTTCACAGTTTTTTTATACTTTCTTTTAAGGTCCAGTTATCTATTACAAAAGGATTTCAGGATCTTTCTTTAATTGCACATACAAAAGATAAAGTAAATCACATCCACAGAAAGACAAGAGGTAGTTCCAAGGCATGAAATAATGTGGGCAGCTTCATAAACCTGGGATCATCCCCTTGTGATCACCCAGCAGATCTCAAAAGGGGCAGGCACAAACTCCCCACCTTAACATTATCAATACTCTTTGCATATTCTGCTTAACAGAAGAAGAAATGTGTCTCTTAGATGTACATAACAATGAGCACTAGCATGGGAAGATTATGGAAATTAATTAAGAGTACTTGAGTGACTGCTCTGCTAGGAACAACTCTCAACATAAAATATAAAAAAATGAACTCCTTGGGAGACAGACCAAAGCCACAGAAAGCCTGCTCTGACAGAGAGGGAATATGGCAGGCAAGGAGCCTGAGAAGGGCTCTTCGTGATCAGTGCCAGGGAAGAGAATATGAGCTCATCCTCTGGAAGATCTGCTGTGTGCCTCATGTCTTGGAGAAGCATTTCAAATAAGGAGCTTTGTGCAATGCTCGTCTCTCTCTTTTTAACACGTTTTCAACATTACACTTGATCCTGTTCTTAAAATCATCTACTTTGTGCTTTAGGAAGTCCAGGCTACATTTAATTGTTCAGCATGGCAATTAAAGATCTGATTCTGCATCAACTGGTAGATACATTCTACTTCTCACTTTCTCTTACCATTTCACAGAACGCCAGCGATGCCTCTCAAGCATTTTTTAAAACCTGTTTAGTGCCTTCACTGTGTGTCTGGCCTCAAATACTTTTCAGCCCTAAAATTCAGATCCTCTTTTGTAAAACAAAAAGAAAACTCAGGTTAACAACCCATTTCAGCCCTCCCTAAACCCCCTGGAGGAGTCTGCTGACTACACCATGCATGGGGTCAAAGCATAAAATAGAAAATTCTACTTTATTTACTTGCATTTAAGTGAAGTGGGAGTTTGCATATCTAGGATTTGGAGTCACGTGGCTTTATGAGATCCATGACTTTCTTACATATGACATTCACCCTTCATTCTCTTTTTCTAGAAGCAAAGTCTACCAAAATACCTCAGGAGAAGATGAACATTTCTGGATTTAGATGGGTTTGATAGCCCAGACCAATGAGCTGCTTTTCAGCTCACACCTGACTGACACAGCACAGAGACAAATTTTGTTGCACTTATGACAGAGTAATCCTTTATTCACATGGCAGTTCACATCCTTGTCCATAATTACAAACTGTCCACCACCTTCTTTTCACAGCCAGAACAGCTGAGTGGCCATGGAAGTGGAGTAGCACTTCAAGACAACATCCCAACAACACCTTGGTGATTCCCACTGTTCCAGCCACATAAGAAAGCAAAGTCCTACCCCTGGCACTTGCTCTCTGAGCTTTAATCACCAAAACATAAAGAAAAACACCCAGTTTGTATGTCCAGTGTACAGGCTGTAAGACTAAAAATATATAAACAGAATTAAATTTTTTTAAAAAGATAAAAATCAAGGTTTAGAGAGATGAGTTAACAGGGAACACAGAAAGATGCCACATGAACTTGGAGTTAAATGTCTAGCAAAACATTAACTGCAAAACCACTGAATGGTAGCATTTAAAA
This sequence comes from Pithys albifrons albifrons, assembly GCF_047495875.1. Taxonomy (NCBI): domain Eukaryota; kingdom Metazoa; phylum Chordata; class Aves; order Passeriformes; family Thamnophilidae; genus Pithys; species Pithys albifrons. The sequence goes on along the minus strand of NC_092458.1, from coordinate 120,238,052 downwards.
AAAAACCACCAGAAGTACCAGCTGTGTTCCTTTGGAGCCATTTTTATTTTGTACTATTTTTCCAAACAACACTTGATATTCATTCTCAGTTCAGGACAAGTTGCCTTCCTGTGGCAGCATCATTTGGGTTTGTCTTGTGCTCACAAGCAACATTTGTCATCTGTTTGCTTCAGTTTTCTCTTGATTGAAAGCCCAGGTCAGAAAAAACCCACCAGCAAACAGCACCAACAGGCTCCCCTCCCATAAAATCCAGTATTGCAGCCATCATGAACCAGGAGAGACTCCCCAGGAATCTCTCTGACACAGGTGAAAACACTGAAGAAAGAAAAAGGCTGCCATTCCTCTGAGAGACATCCTGAGTGAAATGGAAGTGCCTTCAAGACAAGCTTTTCTTCAGAAGTTATTCACAGGTTTCAGACAGATAGAGGGCTCTCTTTGCCCAGATTTTGAGACCAGAAACAGAATTTGGACACAGTTATAATGCTCCATTATGAACCAGATGGACGATTTCATTTATGCTGTTGTATCTTTATTGATTTCAGAGGGAGAGAACAGGATAATATACACTGAAATTCTTGAGTTCCTGTATAGCTTCATAGAGCAATTCTGCTCTAGACAACACCCAATGATCGCATTTCATCAGCAAATCATCCTTGCTGTTCCAAAGGTAAAGACTGTCACTAAAAGGGAACACAAGTCCAAGCAGGTGATCCTGGAGGGAGGGGACAGGTTATGGTACAATTCAGAAGTAACAGCGAACTTTTAAAATGCTGCTGTTGAAGTGACATTTAAGTGTAACTTCATTCACTTTTCTTACCATTACTTTAAACCCTCCTCTCCCAAGAACACCCTCCCAAGCTCCAGTAATTTGTGGTTCAGAGGTTTCCAAAGTCAGACAAAATGTCTTCTTGTTTAATTGCTCTTAATGGATTTTCTTCCCTGAATTTGTTCAGCTGCTTTTTGAAACCACTAAAACACTGTGAGTCCTCAGCATTCTGCAAAACTAATGTAACCTTCCATACAGCCAGTGATACAAAACCTTCTGGAGGATGCAGGAAGAATGAATTTCCTGCAGCAGTTGACAGCAGAACAGAAACACGGAAAATATAATTACCAGCACTGGCCTTTATAAAGAAATTCCCCCTTCTCTGTCACCACTACAGGGTTTCATCGCTTAGATATAATGAAGATATTTCAGAATTATAATCCATTTATAATATTTTTTTCCTTTCTAAAACTGTTCATATGACTTAAACCCACCTTCCCTTCCCTTCTACGGTATCTACCAGGAGTGGAATTGGATTTTTCAGCTCTTTTTCAGAAAAAGTTCACAGAGTTCTGATTACATCATTAAGATACCTGGGAATGGCTCTGTGTCGGATCCCAGTAATCAGAGTGACATAGGTAAATACATGAAATGGATCCAAATATTCTTTCTGAAGAGAGAAAAACAATACCTGAAATATTTCTAGTAAACATGTCAGACAGCATCAATGTAGTTGATGTCTGCTAATACAGCTTTATTGCTGTTTTTCTGATGACCTTGAGAATTCCTAAAAAAAAGAAGCTAAAACAATGTTTGGCAATGAGAAAAATAGTAATTAAAACTTAATGCAAGCAATAAGTAAAGCACTACATAAAACCTAATCCAGAAGGAAAGGGTGAGGAAAAAAGGAAAAATATCTGCATTTATTTTGGTTGGCAATACCAGGCAAAATTCAATTGAGAATCTTTTGGTCTTGCAGAACAAAGACTAACCTGGCAACGCAAAAAGCACAGTAAGAGATCCATAACTGATTGTTATTTCTCCCATATCAGAGATGTCATATCTCTCATCAATCCCTTTCCTCTGACAAATGACATGAGAAAAACGCCACAGCAAGAGGAACAGAAATTAGGAATTCTAAGCTATCCCTCAGAAGTTGGAATAGACACCTTGTACAAAACACTGCCACACAGTGACTTAGGAAATAGTACCTAATAATGTGAAATCAGCAGCCCACAGAAGTGGCATGGGGAGAAAAGCTGGTGTCTTCCCATGCTGGTAAATCCCTATCTACCTACCACAAACTTGCTGCACAGGAACAGATGATCAGCTACAGGTTATTGAGGTACCCGAGCAACCACTTAGAAATACTTTTGCTTGAACTATCCGAACTCAAAGGCTTTGTTTGGTTGCTGTTGGTTTTCTTTAGCATTTGAGTGTGCAGTATTTTTGCAGCCTCTCCCCCTTCCCACACGGACAGCACTCGGTGTTTTGGCACCGACCCCGCCTGGAGCAGCCCATAAGGACAAGAAGACACCAGAACCACTTCCTGCTGCACCTTTGCAGGTAAAAATGAGAGGCAGAACTCATCTCTATTTCTCCCCTAAATACTCATCCTCATAGGGCTGCTGCAGAGAGCAGAGCACAACCATGCTCAAAACTAATTAAAAACATGTTAAATTATTTGCCTTTTCTTAAAAGCATGAACTTATTTGCCTCATATAAGACACCTGTCAGCTCTTTAAGAGACTCCAAGTTCTATGTCTTGCCATCATCCCACCTGCTGCCTGCTCCATCTATTTGTACTAGATCCACTCACACTTCCACCACTCCTCCTCCCACACCCACCCCCACCTCAGGAAGAGGCTGGATCTGTATCCCCCAGAAAAGAGGAAATGATGCAGCTCAGTATTTTAATTAGGTGCATGCTTGAAAAGAGTATTTAAAAAACTAGAACTGAAATGCAAGTTGTGGACAGAGCTAAGTCAGAAACTCAAAATTTGCAAAATAAAGCAACTCTTGTTTCTAAAACTCAGGAAATATATCATCTTTTCAAAGAATGAACCTTAAATTGTAGAACATTAATTTCTGAAGTCATTCATTAACAATTCACAGTATCTGCATACAGATCAAACAGGACTCTACAAACATGAAAAATAGGATGGTGTGATTTGTTTTAACCCTTTAAATGCAAGTAATGAGCAATCACATGGGGTATATGAAGTGACTGCACCATTACTGGGGTTTCTGCAAACAACAGGCTACTTTTGCCAAAGGTTTCCATGCATTGCTAATAGAGCTGTTTATATTTAGAAAAAGATTTGGCCATTCAACGCTACCAATATTCAAGGCCACACCTTGAGTGTTGTGTTCAGTTCTGGGCCCCTCAGAACTGGAAAGATATTGAGGGGCTGGAGCGGGGCCAGAGAAGAGCAACAAGGCTGGAGAAGGGACTGGAGCACAAATCCTATGGGGAGAGGCTGAGGGAGCTGGGGGTGTTTAGCCTGGAGAAGAGAAGGCTCAGAGGTGACCTCAGCACTGTCTGGAACTGCCTGAAGGGAAGTTCTGGCCAGGTGGGGGTTGGTCTCTTTTCCCAGACACTCAGCAATAGGACAAGGGGGCACAGGCTCAAGCTCTGACAGGGGAAATTTAACTTGGAGAGCAGAAAAAAATTCTTTGCAGAGAGAGTGCTCAGGCATTGGAATGGGCTGCCCAGAGAGGGGATGGATTCCCCATCCCTGGAGGTTTTTCAACTGAGCTTGGCCGTGGCACTGAGTGCCATGATCTGGTAAAGGGACTGGAGTTGGACCAAGAGTTGGACTTGATGATCTTGGAAGTCTTTTCCAACACAATGCATTCTATGATTCTATGAAATAATATTCCTGCCTACTGAAGATGTGTCCTCCATTTGAGCCAGAACTGTCCTACTCAGCTGAATGTGCCTCCCTCTCCCTCAGCAATGTGAGTTGGTGGTTTCTCCACTGCCACACTCCAGCACATCTCCCATTTCAGCCTCCCGAATCCTCATCCCAGGCACTGAGGGAAGGAAGCTTGCTACTATTCTAAATGCCAGCAGATGAACGATGACAGTTTTTTTATTCTGCACAAAGGAAGCTTCTGCAAAAAACGCTTTTCTGAAGAGACTTTTCCATCAATCCTGATGATACTTATGTTGTTTGCACTCAGAGTATTTGGACTTCTGGACAGAGATCACACATACAGGGGGACAAGAAGAGCTTTCCTGCTGAATTTCCAAGGCAAAGCATCACCATTAGAAAACGTTATGAACATTGTGTGGAAACAAATGCCATGCTCAGGGTGAGGGGGGGTAATGTTTCTGTCTTGTCACCTCCTTGTTCTGACCCCAGCACAATTGTTCCCCAAAGCACATTCCTTCCTCTTTTAACATTAACATTTCAAGTATATTACAGATTTATCAGAGTTCTGAGTTCCTATAAATCCATTGATTAAAAAGACTGAGTGGCTTAATGAATGAATATATATTGAAAAAAATCAGAACTGCAGACATTGAAACAAGATTTTTTTTCTAATTTAGTGCAAATGCAAAATATTTCTAAACAGCAACTCACATGTTACCTGAAAAGCTCTAATGCTGCTTCTGACCCAGAGGTACATGATTTATATGTGCAGAGGGAGATTCATTTGTTTTGTGTGATGACAGTTAATAGAAAGAGACATAAAAAAGAAGCAAATCTATCAAATTGATCATGAGGTCAAAGGCAACATGTCAAAATTTATTAATTAAAATTGCTTGCCTCATTCTTTTTAAGATTTTACACGTACTCTTGATTCCTTTCAAGGGACAGAGTGCACTCTGCTGTCATAATTTCATTAGCTAAATCATCTCATCAGAGTCAGTTATTAGATCCTTGTACAGTTTTGCTCTACACAAAATTGGACATGCTGCATTATTTGTCTGCATTAACAACAGCAAAAAACAGTGTCTGCCTCTTTCCCTGTCATGGGACTGACAATCTCTGTGTTTTCACTGACAGAATTTTAGACACAGACACCCAACCTGCCCTCCCCACAATACACAACACCCAAACAAGTAACTCTTAAGATTTATTGGCCTTAAGAAGTATCTGGATAAATGTATATTCTGTTCTAAACTAGAGATCAATTTTGCTTTACTCTAAATAAACATGAAATAACATTTTCTTCTTAATCTTTCTATTTTGGCATTCATTTAACAACATGTTTTGCAAAAAAAAATTACTTCTTTCAACTTGTCTGCTTTACTGACATATAAGAACTAACATTTATTTTTAGCATCCAATATTACAATATCTTTTTCTGAAACTCAAGTACAGTTATTAACTTGCTCTGGGTTTTGTACATTTATAGATGACCAAATGTTATTGGTAACACAACCGTCATCACCTTTCCAGCATTCCAGAGTTTTCCTTTATTTATTAATAGCTTTCTCTACAATATTTTGGAAACATACACATAATTCTTTCACCCTTAGGAGACTGAATCCCAGTCTTCATAAACAGTTTGCATTTAAAAATCCCAATTTGTTCACATCACAGAGGAATCACACCTGCTGATCACACCTCTGGGATGCTGCAATAACCCCACTCACAGTGTTACCAAAGCTACCAAGCCTTCCAATACAGAAAAGAGATTATGTGGTGCACAATTCCTAAGTTCAGCCCTTCACTTCAGCAGTCTTCATACTCCAAATTTCTCTTGGGTTTTGTTCTTTTAACAACTTCTCTATCTTTTCAAGTATCTTCTCACATGCAATTTCTCTCTGCTGCAACATACTAAAGTAACAAGTTCATGATCCAAACGTATTAAGAACCCTTAAAAGAATCCTTAAATTACCCTTGATGATGCTGTATCTGCATTTTATTTTGCCTACTCTTTGTTTTGCCAGTACATCTCAGGATCAAAGTGAAAAGTTTTCACCAGCAGAATTACTCTTACTCACTGCACCCCCAAAAAACTTATTATGTTAAATGAGCTCTGATGTATCTTTCATCAGCATTCAGTAAAGGACTTTATGCACTTGCTAGATCCTTTGTTACTGTAGTCTCCTTTATTTGCAGACAGAAAATTGTTGTTCTCAGTAGCTGCATAAACATCTACATACATTAAAATTATTTTTGTTGTATTACTGAGAGTGGAATGGGCTCTCCAGCAAGGTGAGGACACAAAATTAATTTTTATTAGTTAATTGCAATTTCCTCCAATCTAAACATCCCAAATTTTTATTATCTACTTATCTTACTCCCCAAGTGACCCTCAGTGCTTTCACACTCTACCTTGTTCTTTCCTCAAAATAGAGGACTATCCAAGTCCTTTGACCAAGAAATGTGCTCCTCATCTGAACAGTTCCTTTCTTCCTTGGAATTATTTTTTTTCATTTTTTTACTCTCTCCACCGTGCTTGGTGAATTTATGACACAGAGGTTGCTGCTGGGGAGAAAGCAGGCAGGAGTCTCAGTTCAGATGCCCCACAATCCACTCTGGTATTATTCTATATATACACCTTCCTTCCTCCCTTCTTCCCATATGCTCTTAGCCTTCAAGTTTGCTTTTACTTGTATTCTTTCCCTTTACATTCAAATTCTCAGCAATTTCCCTTTCCCCACTCCCTGCAATTCTTCCTCTAGCCACATTTTTCTATTCCCCATATTATTTGTTTGCTTTCACTTGGCCTTGCAGTTTTTTCTCTCCTCAGCCTTCCCCCTCCCTTCTTTCCTTTTCCTTGGCCTGAGATCTTCCCATCCTGTATTATCATGCTGTGTCAGACTCAAGACTGTATTTCCAGACTGCCTTCCACAACAGTCTCCTGAAAATGCTTAGCCCATTAAATCCCATAAAAATGCTTTTTATCTCCATTATCACGACCCACTCTCATTAGTATTTAAAAATCAGGACAAACTTATCTCTGTTTTTCATTTGCTGTTCCATAACGCATAATATCATCATGCTTGTCTCCTCCTCTCAGTCTACATCAGGCCTTGAAATTATTACTTTTCAGTTAAATACCCTCTCAGAACATGGCCAGAATGACTTCATCAAAACCCTTCAAGTGAAAGGACTGAAATCCAAAAACTGTTTAGTCACAAGTGAGGGGTGGTGCAGAATTCCATGTGCTTCACTGATGACCACAGTATTGTCAGACAGAAGCAAAGACCAGACTGAAGGTATTATTAGTATCTCCCTTCTCAATGTCTTGCAGATCTGCTGAATCTTTACTTAATTTCTGGCCTTATTTTTCACCTTCTGATTCCCCATTTCCTCCTTCTATTTATTCCATTCCTACCCCATCATTTTGATTTGAAAACATTCCGAACTGCAGGTTTTCCCCTCACCCACCTTGAGGTCACTGCTGGATCTCCCAACTCCTCCTGCAATGCTCTTTGTCTCAGCAAATTCCACCTTCAGTGAGGATTTCTGAAACTTTGCTTTCCTGATCAAGTCTTCTCAGTTTCTCTGATTATGTCTCCTCTGAGCAAAGGGACTGCTCTGTCTTTCTGATTTTCCTGTACAAACCTTCTGTTGCTACGTGGCAATAATTTATATTAAAAGATTTTTTGTGCCATTTTCAAATTCTGTTTTCTGAGGACTCCTAAGAGGGAATTTCTCTCTTTACATGGGATATCCATCCTCTCAAAAATTCTCTTGAATAAAAAGCAGCATTCATAAATCATCCTATTTCCTTCTCCAACTTTTGTTCCAGGAGGGTGTTTGCTCCAGCAACTTGTACTGATCCTACACCACTGCCCTGTTTCAATTAAGCCAAGCATTTATATCTAATTAAAAAAATAATGGAAGTTTTGATGAATTCTGTTTAAAACACTACTTGGCTTTTTGAGTTTACAGCAGAAAATAAAACAGTTGTGAGTCAATGAAGTGGAAAATTGCTGTCTTATAACAGATCCTCTAAGGTGCAAAATGTTCTCTTATTTGCTGTTATCAGTATGTCGAGTAATTGCTTTTTGTCCAACTGTTTATAAAGGGAGAAACAGACTTACAGTCTGGAGGAAAAGAGACAGCAAAACTTAAACAAAATTAAAGCATTAATGTTTTTAAAATTGTTTTCCTATTTTATAGAATTAAGAAAACATACCAAGAAGTAATTTCACCTAACAAAATGGAAAAAACAGAGGGATGAAGAGAAGCTGCATAAAACAAATAAAACCAGCAACAGGACACATATGAAAACTTAAAATTCATGGTCTTTTGTTACTGTAGATCCCTGGGAAAAAAAAGCTTTGCTGCTAATTACAAAAGTGATTTAGCCATGAGCTTGAGAAATTTGTACATAGCTTTAATTACAGAACAGCATTTAAAAAAATTACCTGGCACTCAAATACACTTTAGATGAACATAAAAAGGAGTGTTATAAAATTGCTTTCTGTAACAAACCAACAGCTCAGCACAAAGATCACATCCCTCTTCCATGACTGGCACCCACACACACAACTGTGTATTCCTTTGGTGTTTGGCTTTATCAAGAGAATTTTAGTTGTTTTGTTTGGGAGATTTTTTGGTGTTTTGTTGTTGTTGTTTTGCAGCATCTCTGTGTGGTTTTGGATTCCCCTCTGTTTTTAAAGACTATCTGAGAAAAGCGAAAGGAAATTCTTTTATTTGCATACATACAAGCCAAAATTTAATTTCCAATAATTTATTTAAGAGACAAATATGAAGAAGGTCTGAGGTAAACACCTGAACTCAGGCAGTAATTCCAATGTCCAGTTCACATGGACAGGGAGACCCAAACAGGTACTTTCCATAACTAAATCAATACCTTACCTTGCTGGAAAGCTGTGGGATTTATTTCCCCAGCTAAATCTATCTTTTCTTTTGTTGGTTTTTTTTTTTTAACTAGACCATTCAGTCTCCCACCTAATAGCCTTGCAACTGTAAATTGTTTGCACTGTATTTGCACCCAGATATTCTCAAAACCCACTCAGTAGGTCTTAGGAAATCCTGGGCTTCACTAAACCACTTTGAAGTTTTCACCCTGGCCACATAAATGAAATCTTTATTAAAAAGAAAGGTTATTAGGGCCATTTTCATAACATAAGGAGAACCTGACAGATTTACTTTCCTTCTAGGCATCTTTCCAGCCAAAGACAACAGCTAACAAGAAGTCTATATCTGAATTCATGTTGGAGGATGTAACTCACTAATTAAGTGTTCTTTAAACATTTTAAGAAACATTCAGACTTTGTGACTGATCCACTTCAAGCACTGCTCTATAAGGAGATACTGAAGTTGAGTATAGCTGAGTAAGTTGAGGTTTCTTTTCTTTCTCAGGCATCCTCATCTAAGTTCTTGCATCCTATTCCACACCAAAGTCTTCTTTAATACAGGATTAACTCATTTTCACAGAAATTTCTATCATTTCAAGGTTCACTTAGATGTATTTCTAAATGCTGTGCCTTTGCAATCCTTCATTTTATTCACATATAGACAGACAGAAATGTTTAAGTACCTGTGTATCCTCTGTTGCTCTGATAAAACCAACCTTTTATAAAAACCCCTTGAAGCCACACAGGATGCTGCTCTTTGATGAAACAGCACAGAACAAGGTCCAACAGCAGCCCTGTCCTCATGCTCCTCATCACCTCTCCACAATCCCCTGGATTTAATCCTGTCTGTAAAGCTGCACAATCATTTCCCCAAGCACTGAGATGTCCCTCACAGATGCTCGTGGAAACACTGCAGAGAATCAGCACGTGGGAGCTGCTATTTAATATACTTGTACCAAAAGGTTTTATTTATCAGTTCAGGAAAGATCTTGAGGGGCTGGAGCGGGTCCAGAGAAGAGCAGCAAGGCTGGAGAAGGGACTGGAGCACAAGTGCTGTGGGGAGAGGCTGAGGGAGCTGGGGTTGTTTAGCCTGGAGAAGAGGAGGGTCAGAGGTGACCTCAGCACTGTCTAGAACTACCTGAAGGGAAGTTCTGACCAGGTGGGGGTTGGTCTCTTCTCCCAGGCACTCAGCAATAGGACAAGGGGGCACGATGGGCTCAAGCTCTGCCAAGGGAAATTTAACTTGGAGATCAGAAAAAAATTCTTTGCAGAGAGAGTGCTCAGGCATTGGAATGGGCTGCCCAGAGAGGCGGTGGATTCACCATCCCTGGAGGTTTTTCAACTGAGATTGGCCGTGGCACTGAGTGCCATGATCTGGTAAAGGGACTGGAGTTGGACCAAGGCTTGGACTTGATGATCTCGGAGGCCTTTTCCAACCCAAACAATTCTATGATTCTATTTATTCTGTGCTGCAGCAGCTACAGGTACACAATTGCCGACTGACAGTGTGTGAACACTCATCTACCTGCAAAGGCCACAAATACTCTTGAATCAAGACTATCAAACCACATAAAGGCTCCAGTAGCAGTGCCAAGCCAAGGCAGAGGAGATCTAATCAAAGCACCAGGTAACCAGGGTCTTCTGCACAACCCTCCCAGCATCTCCCCAGTGAGCACTGAAACCTCTGCAGCCCCAAATCTGTCCAACAAAGTTTCCACGTCTGTCCTGCCCTGGACAACCCTGTCAGTGTAACAGACCCAGATGTTTTACACATTTACACACTCTCAATTCACTAAGATTTCTGTTAGGACAGCCCTACCCAAACCCAAGCATTATATAAAAGGGTTCAGTGTGATCAAGTCCATTATAATACAACCATGAGATGATTAAAATAACTTTCTACAGGTGCCAGATATCTGCCATCATGTTCAGATAAAATCAGGAATATCTTACTCCTTGCTGAGCTTCTGCTTCCTCAGAATATGTCAAAACTGATAATAATCATGGCAGACACTTACACTTGATATCTTTATTTTCCCAGGAGCATCAAACCCTACAAACTGCAGTTCTGGTTGTCTCCCTCTCCTGAACTGCCCTTCGTATCTGCTCGTCCCCCACAGTCCTCACCTCCCCAACATGTTGACACGGGAGTTTTAAAAAGACATCAGAATGAAGTACATTGCACATAAGGGAGATTTATTTTAGCATAGGCACATAGGAAGGAGCATTGACAAAACTACTTGAATGCAAGAATGAAAGTTATCTCAGCTTCTACCCAAGTTGAGGTATTTACCTCATCACAGTTCAAAGCCAAGTAACGTTTCAGAATGCAGAGTAGTTAAGGTACCACCACAGTGCCCCTGCAGAAACTCAGTCATTGTGTGTTGATCTGTGGGGGCCCAAGGATAATAGTGCAAAAAGTGGTCAATTTAGGAATATGCAACAAAATGCAATCCAGCTCTTTCAAAACTCTCCATACAGGTATTGCTTCTTTGAAAGGAAATAATATTTCACGAGCACAGAGAGAGTATTGATCTGGTAAATGGCAAAATGCAGCATCTTCCTGACCTCTCACCTTCATTCTCTCACTACAGGATACATCCAGAATATATTTTCTAAAGTGTTTTTTCTTTCTCTTTTTGCTCCATAGGATCAACACAATGCTTACTGTACTCCCAACAAAAACAACCCAGGCACCAAATCCTGACAGAAAACAACCTCGTAACAAATTCAGGCCATCAGAAAAATCTATGGGGGGGAAATAAAAAGAAGATGAATTGTAGATTGAATATCATACAATGAACACTGCATGAAAATAATGCCAACATCATGCAACTTTAGTAGAAGACACTAAAAATACTATAAAAGGAGACTAAACTACACCAAAAGCAAGTTAAAGTCTCTCACAATCCTAAAACTTTTCTCTTTATAAAACGAAGAACCCATAGGACTACTTATTTCAATCACCAAAATTTGCACTGAACAGCAGTACATAATTTCAAATGCCCTGCCCAAGTTCATGAGACTGTTCCTGTCTGATTTAAAACCTGCCTTATGTAATAACCTTCATGTGATTCAGCACTCCCCGATTTCCCAGCTGTCTCACACAGCTCCCCTCACAGATCACAAACACCACCATTCCTTCACACCCTTCTCTTCCTTTCTTTGTCATCACAAATTCCAACAACTTATTACTGATGACAATACTAAAAATCTGACAAAAAAATCCACCAAAGAAGGAAATGTGACTTGTTTGGGGGGTTTTCTGCCATCTGTATCTCTTTATTAAAAAAAAATCACAAAGTGGAATAAAACAGCATAAAAGGTGTGACCAAAAATACATCACAAACTTACTGTTCTTGACTTAATGGTTTCTTACAGACACAAGGCATTAAGGATGACAAGAAACAATAAATCCTCTCAGCTGGGAGGAGGAGGGAAGGATCTTTCTCCAGACCCAGTCCAGGCAGCTTCCCACTGCCAGCTCCAGAATAGCCGCACCATCCATTAACAGGATGAAATATGATTCACCTGTGATTTTCACCAGTTTCAGTAAAAAAAGTTGATAGCTGAAAATTGGTTTGGGGCTCTTTCAGGCTCTTTTTCATGAACATAAAAATCAATAAGATGCCCTAAGATTCTGGGAGGAAAAAAACCACTTTGGGATACACATTTATAAGGAATGAGATCACGCAGGATTCTTTAATGGGGAGGAACAACGGAAGAAAAAGTAATTTTTGGTGGGTTTATTTTGGTTGTTTTATTTTGGTTGGGTTTCTTTTTCATTTGTAGACGTCAAAATGCTGTTTTCTCAGCTGAAAGAAATGCTCTCATGCTTGCAACTGGAATTGTTTGAATAATCTCTGCATGGTAAAATTCTGGAGATGACACAAGAAACAGGTGTGTTCAAGTATCAGCACATTGTACACAAACAGAAATTGCTTTCAAGAAGTCAAGCACAGATCACACATTTTACTGCCATCGATGCTCTTGAAATTAAACTGCAAAACAGTCTTGTATTTATTTTGTATTTATTTTAATTGCAGATAATATTCTGAGCCACACTGAAACACTCTATGCCTATAGAAGCTCATGTAATAATTTACATTACACCTGAAATCTCAAAAAATACAGGGGAAATAATTTACTAATTATCTACCACTTCTAATAATGAGCCAATAGGATAAAAACCAGAAAAAATAAGTCAAACGATTCTGAAATGCTTAACGTCAAAGAGCACAAACAACAGAAACTATTACAATAGATTTTTCATTAATCGATTGATTTTGACACTCATTTACAGGAATCTTTAACTCTCCAAGAGTATGTAAGAAGAACAGAGGAATAATTTTGTTGTTGCAATTTTTAAACTGCAGGGGTTACTTGTGGAAAATCTCTTAAACTCTGAAATGGCTCAGTGCAAAAATGGCACTCTCAGAACTTCAGCTGGAGCAGAGGCTTTACAGGACAATCCCATCGTTTTCCCAGGACCCTCCAAGTGGAAGATCTGCCACAAGACACAGATTTCAGTTCTCTCTTCTCCCCCTCATTATCCTGCCTTTCTCCCTTCCCAACACCCAAGTGGAGGGGCTGCCACAGCGTTCTTGGAATGTTCTGGCATTCTATAAAACGCAAAGAACACACACTGTTGTTTCCCTGATGCCACAGACATGGATGGTACTGATGCACCTCCATCAGCCCTATCTGAAATAAGCATTTCCCACAATTCTAAGGAAAACAGCTGCTCAAGACCACACAACTTTGTCCTGTGTTCTGTGCTTTCCTGCACCTCTGTCTCAACCATGAGCTTCAAATTATTTCACTTCTACCAACACTGACTATTTTTGATAGTATCACTTTAAGAACTTTTTCAATTTTATTCATTCTGAAGTGCTGATACCTCTCCATGAGCTCACAGAGAGGAGTGCCAGACTAACAGGATTTCTTTCTATCTTATATAAGAATGTTATTTAAAATACTCAAACGAACCTCATCAACAATTTGGTGTCTGTGGAAACAAAAAGCAACCTGAGAACATTTTTCCTCGTCCAAGTCCAACACCTGCACAGCATCTTTCAGGTCCTTCTGATGCTCTCAATACTCACACATATCCAAACATCTGTGCTAAATGAAAAACCCTGAGGCAATGGATAATGATGGCAAAAAAAAAAAATCTAAAACTTGTCAACTTAGCTGAGCTGCTGTTTCAACACACAGTGTGAAGATTTATTTCCACTGGGATTTATAAATTGTATGTATAGGTGAACATTTACATTAAGACCAATTAGTACCCAAAGAGTAATTGCAGGTAGATTTTCCAAGCTTATATTGAACAGAATTTACTTTAAAAATTCAAACATTTACAACAATACATAAAAAAACGAAAAAAAAAAGGCAGCATATACAGACCTTCCAGTAGTCAGATTGTAAACTGTAGTACCTCTGGTATGCAGATAATGCTGTAGGAAAAGAAAAATGAATGTTCAATTTGTTTTGCTTCATTTTCTTTGAAGAAAAAAGACAGAAAACCTTAAGAGTCAGAATACACAACACTAAAATGATAAATGGTTTAATAAAAGTAACACTGCCATGATAAGTACACTGTTGTGGGCAATGCATTCCTTAAGATTATAATTTTGTTTTATGAAATGTCAACCCCAAAGTGTATTTATTATTAATCTTACAAATGTAAATCAAGCAATATTTTAAAGAAAACCTATAACAAAGAAATCATTTGAAATTTTGGGATTTTCATCCTGGACAAAGCTGTTGTAAGATTTAAAAATTTAATCATGTAGCTCATTTACCATGCTCCCTGATGCCCTGTAATTTCTGAAGAACTGGTGAGGAGGGACATACAAAGAGAAATCAATTTCCCATGCCCTTTCATTCTGTAACTAGAGAAACAAAACCAAGCTGGGGGAAAAAAGCTTACATTTTATTCAACAGCAAGGGCCAAGACTAGCCTGGAAATCAGTGCTACCAACAGCTCTGCTCAGCAAAGTATTAGCTCTACTTAGCTACCAATTTCTAAAGTCACTATTCCTGCATCCTCTTCCTCACTAAAAATTGTGGTTGATTCATCTTGCCCTTTGGCTAAAGGGCTACATCAGATCAAAACACAGACTGGCTTTGTGTTTTCCTAAAAACATGGCACTAGAATCCATCCAAAACCAAAAGAATTTTAAGTAAAAATTCACTGCAGTTACTCCAAGGTATTGATTTTTCAAGTGTTTGCTGTTTAAGATTTAAGAATGGTTTCCACACAGTATGCATTTTCCAAACATCAGTAAAAGGCAACTCCTGCTTTGCAAAGCTCTAAGCACTAAACAGATTAAGACAATAAGAACATTGTGTACTTTATGTGCAGGTTTCATTTCCTCCAAGTGCCACGGATAAATCACATTCCTCAGTTTTATCACCCCTCAATGCCTGTCCTACAAACTCACTTCTGTAACTTAACAAAAGTCTTTCAGTCAAATAAGAACACCACACACATCAGGCACATAGAAATTCACCTTTGCACTCAGGTGTCTACAGAGACTCACAACCTTTATTTGTAAACTCCTAAATGCTGAACAATGCCCAGGAGTTGCCCCTCACCACTGAAATGCCTGTGAGGCCAATTTCTAGTTTTGATGCTCTGAACTGTGACTCATTTACATGACCAGAGTAGAAAAACAGACTTAGGAGATCCCTCATCATCTGTACATTATCAACATGCCGGATGTTTAAATGTTTACATGCAACTTAGACAAACAAAATCACTTAAAAATCTAATCAATGTCTTTCACAATTTGAGAATGCAATTCCTTCACCTTCCCCCCCCAAAACATTTGGAACAAACCAAACAATGTGATTGTAGTCTAACAATGGAAGTTAAGAACATTAAAACTAAGCACAGTTCAGTAACATTCTGTAATCATGTTATAAAGGACATTCACAGTAACACAAAATATCCTCCTACCCCCAAACAGCCCTTCTACCAGGTATCATTAACAAGTTATCAACAAAGAGGAATAATTGGCTTCTGAACACAGCAATGACTTTTCTTTCCCAAACAGGAAAACACAAAACACACCCTATGAAACAGTTTTGTAATGCACTAAACTTTAAAAAAAAAAGGGAGTATTTTCTTTTTTTTACTCAAGCAGTACCTGCCTCTATTTTAAATGTTAAAGCATATTTCAAATACTAAGGTCAACAACATCATATTATGCAAGATGCAGGAAACTGAGAACTTCTTGTAAACTATCTTTTTTTTTAACAAGTAACTACTGTAGTCAATTAAACAAGGGATATGGATAAAATGATGAAAAGAACATTAACTACAAAGCTAAAGATTTATACTATGAAAATAAAATGGAGAATTTTTTCACTGTAGCTATTAAAATATATAGGGAGCACCCACATGAGCACATCCATTAAGAGAGAAGGAATTGTTTCCCCATAGCAGTCAAGAGTCCTACTAATAAGTTTATAAAATGTCAGTATAAAAATTACATAAATAAACAGAAGAACATAAAAAGAAAATAGGAAAAAAAGAAGAAAGCAAGAAGAAAGAAACTGCTCACAAAGAAACCTGCCCAGACAAGTTCTGGCACCTCCATTTAACACACTGAAAAGTTATGAAAGAAATGAGTCTTTACTCCACGGTATCCTACCAGTTTTCCTTGGGAGTGCTGATGTTTCCCAATGATTTTCCCTCCCATTTGTCAATGAGGTGGAGCAGCTTCCCTAAGGAACAGGGAAGTGACCATTTCCATGTGCCAGGCTCGTGTTACAATTAAGATCAAGACCATGGAGAGCATGGACTGCTGCAGCAAATTTCATGTTCACACAGGAAGATGGTAAAGCCTCTGTTCAAAGGAGGTCACTTCACTCTTCCAGAGGAACAAAGAGGACACGACAATCGTCCTGCAGTGTCCAATCCAACTGCTGGGCTCACCAACTCCAGGTGTCCAGCCTTCCCTTCCAGGCCAAGGTATTCTCCTGCTACTGAACTTGCAGAGGAAATGCTAAAATTCTCAGAGTTGTGCTGAAAATGCTCAAGGATGAACCACGGAGGCTTCTCTCATACAAGAGCCGAATGTCCCTTTCCTCTCTATGAAAGTCAGACAACCACAAACTGCTACTGATGCACAATGTTAGTATTTAACAAGTGCTCATCTTACAGGAAGTTACCTGTGCAACATTATTTCATCCCCCTTTACATATATATTAAATATCTACTACAATAGCAATAAAGCTCTGCTGAAAAGGATTAAAGGAACAAATGATTGAAGAAAATGTTTTGTCGTTTTTTTTTACCAGAGCCCACATGAAACAACTCTAATCAAGGATATTCCGAAAAAGAATATTGCATGTAAGATGTTAGAAATCAAATTATGAAAACAAGATTTTTGAAAAACTAAACCAACCTAGTTTTAAAGCAGAAAATGAACCATAAATGTGAACCCTACCATACTTCCTCATCCCTGAGCAAGTCACCAGTAAGAAGACATTTATCCTTAATTCTATGATGCAGAAATTAGTACCTTACCTAAATAACGTATTGTGGAACTACAAGCAACTTCTCCCTTAAATTAACTTTGTATCTACAGGAAATGAGTGCAAATCCCTTAAAATGAAAACATCAATCTAGAATAAGAAGAAAAAAAGAGCAACTGGATCTGCTCAAGATCAAGTAACAAGAATTTTATGGGAGTGCCCATCGGAATCACAGGGTGTGCTCCGTCAGTGCTGTAATTCTGGCTGTAGATGATATTCTCTAGTCTATTATAAAGTCAAAAAATACAGTCAGTTTTGTCAGGCATCACACTAATAATATTAAACAGAAACAAAAATAAACTAAAAAAAATCCCAGCACTAAATGCTACAGTGGCATTTGCACCTTTGCTGTTCATCCAAGACTGGTCATTCCAAGGTGATATAATTTCCCACAAAACAATTCTATCAGCTACTGCCCAGCTTTCAAAACAGGGTCAACTCTCATTGTTACAGATACAAGTGAATTACCTCATTCCAGTTAAGATGTCTCTTCAAAATACTATTAAATGATTTGAAATCCCTTTTGGGCACAGCAGGATTCTGCAGACAATCTTCTGATTAAGGAACTTATTACTGAGCTTTTCCAATCTACAAGTTTGCCACTGAAATTCTTACACACATGGAACTGTTGAAGGATGTAAGAATTTTTTTTTCCCCATGCAAAACACTCCTGAGCATCCAGAAAATGAAGGTCTGGACTCAGAGGGAAGAGGACTGAGTGCCAACAGCAGGAGAACTACAGCTGTGAAACCATCTAGCCAACCACAGAAAACTCTCTTAAAATCACAAAGCTGACAGACCACATTCAGTCACCTAAAACAGTATTGGACAAGTGACTCAAGAATTCCTAAGAAAAGGGCTCAGTTACCTATTGCAATCCCCCTGGCCAGCTTTTCATAATTTACTGTTCAGTTTACACTCTTGCTCCTAACATCTCTCTCCAAAATTTACATTATTTTCCTGACATCTTTATGATCACATTCTTGAAAGGCATTAAACCTACTGAGTGACAGACACAGAACTTCCCTGAAGAGGCGAGGGGAGGTGCACACCCCAAAAGTCTATGCAGCTTTTCAGATCAATCACCAGCAGCTCCACTGAATAAAAATGCTTACCTAAAATAGCTCTGAAAAGCAAAGCACCGCCTTCCTGAAAGAATTACAACCACGGATCAGTAAGAATCCTGCTCAGCTCAGGTTTGCTCCAGAATCTGTCTTTAATCCTCAGGCACCTAATGCAGAGCTGACCCCCAGTGAGTTCACACAGGGTCTCTGCTGGTTTCCACTTCCCACAGGTCTTTACAGTCACCCAGGACTACCCACTTCACAATGTGTATAGTTCCCTTAACCCTGACAGCCTTTTTTATGTGCCCCAAAAGTTCACCTTCCTCTCCCACCAGGAGATCAAGGGACATGTCAGGATCAGAACACGGATAACACTTGTTTCTCACTTGCCCCTGTTTAAAATTCCTTGGTATCACACAGAGAATACAAAACACATTTGACATAATTACCATGCATGTGGTTTCAGAGTTTTATTTATTTTTAATCTACTTAAATGCATAAGGCATCTGCAAAACTTTATGAAACGCATAGTTCTTTCTTTAGTAAGACAGACAATCTCTCTTCATGCCAGGAGTCTGAATACATAACCTAAACAAACAAGCAAGGTGAAAATGGGGAGCAAAATGTCTAGACTGAATGACACCCACCCACCTGTGATCTTTAGCACATTCCATCACAAACCATGCATCACAGAAGGATGGCTTTCGTGATCTGCTCTAACAAACCTACTTCATGACACCTTAAAATTTAAGTGGCTTTTGGAAGTGATGCAAACGTGGAGCAGTTTGAGTATTTTAGTGCTTGAGTAAGGAAAAAGTGAACTAGATACTAACACCATCTAGTGGCACCTTGCAAGGCTAAATGTGACGAACACAGAGTTCTGGCTTACTAAACTTCAAAAACAGCAAGTATTAATTGGATGTCATACCCCTGAAAATAAAGCAACCAAAAGCTCCATATTCTTCTGTATAAATCAACACACGTTTTCTTAAACAGAGTTATTTTAATTTAATTTTTAAACAAGTACTAGTATTACTTAGTGGTTATCTGATGTGAAAACTAACAGTAAGATAGAAAATCATCTGAAAAACTGCACAAGAGAAGCATGAAAAAGGCTCATCTGTTGCTTTATATCTGATCGCTTCCAGGAAGAATATAAATCTTCCTGGGTCCAGAGAAAGAGCAATGAGGCTGGAGAAGGGACTGGGGCACAAGCCCTATGGAGAGAGGCTGAGGGAGCTGGGGGTGTTTAGCCTGGAGAAGAGGAGGCTCAGAGGTGACCTCAGCACTGTCTAGAACTGCCTGAAGGGAAGTTCTGGCCAGGTGGGGGTTGGTCTCTTTTCCAAGGCACTCAGCAATAGGACAAGGGGGCACGATGGGCTCAAGCTCTGCCAGGGGAAATTTAACTTGGAGAGAAGAAAAATATTCTTTGCAGAGAGAGTGCTCAGGCATTGGAATGGGCTGCCCAGAGAGCGGGTGGATTCCCCATCCCTGGAGGTTTTTCAACTGAGATTGGCCGTGGCACTGAGTGCCATGATCTGGTAAAGGGACTGGGGTTGGACCAAGGGTTGGACTTGATGATCTCAGAGGTCTTTTCCAACCCAATCCATTCTATAATTCTCTGATTCATTCAACATCTTGGAAAAACATGCAGGTTGTGGAAACAGTTTACTACAGAGAGCAGATTTTAGCCCCAAAAGTGTTTTGACCTCACAAAATGAACACTGCTGGGGCATAGAATTATCTCAGACATCAAAAGGTGTGGAAATGCCAAGGCTGGGTCAATGGAATTGTCTTTGCTGGGTTGGATGGCCAAGCCCAGAGAGTGGTGGGGAATGGAACTACATCCAGCTGGGAGCTGGACACCAGCAGGGCTGCTCAGGACTCAGGCTGGGGGTCAGTTCTGTTCAGTATCTTCATCAACAACCTGGACAAGGGTCCAAGGGCCACGGACAGTGGGGTTCAACAAGGCCAAGTGCTGGGTCCTGGCCTTGGGTCACAACACCACCCTGTACTCCAGGATGGGGCAGAGGGGATGGAAAGTTGCTCGGTGGAAAAGGGCCTTGGGGTGCTGATTGACAGCGGCTGAGCAAGAGTCATCAGGGTGCCCAGGTGACCACAAAGGCCACGGACATCCCAGCCTGTGTGGGTGTGACCAGCAGGAGCAGGAGAGGGATCATCCCCCTGCAGTCAGTACTGGTGAAGATGCACTTCCAATTCTGTGTTCAGTTTTGGGTCTCTCACAAGAAATAAATACACTGAGGGGCTGGAGTATGTCCAGAGAAGGGCAACAGAGCTGGGGAAGGGTGTGGAGCACAAGTCTGATGAGGAGGAGTTGAGGGAGCTGGGGGTATTTAGCCAGGAGAAAAAGAGGCTCAGGGGAGACCTTATACACAGGAGGTGGCAGCCAGGTAGGAGGTGGATTCATCTCCGTCCAAGTATCAAGAGAAATGACATGAAGAAAAGGCCTTAAGTTGCACGAGTGGAGATTTTGATTGGACATACAGAAAAGTTTTGCCACCCAAGGGTTTGTAAAGCACTGAAATACCCTGAGATTAGCTCAGTTGGTTAAAACTTGGTTGTAGTAATGCCGAGGTCATGGGTTCAATCCCCTGGTATGGGCCACTGACTTAAGAGCTGGACTCGATGATCCTTGTGGGTCCCTTCCAACTCAGAATAGTCTGTGATTCTGTGAAAGAGGCTGCCCAGGGAAGTGGTGGAGTCACCATCCCAGGAGGTGTCTAAAAGTCATGCAGATGTGTTGCACAGGGACATGTTTAGAGTGGACTTGGCAGTGCTGGGGTAACAACTGGACTGGGTGATCTTAAAGGCCTTTTCCAACCTACATGATTCTACAATTCTATAATAACAAAAAAAATGTTATGGAAGTGAAAGCAGCAAAATGCAGCTCAGGTCCTTTGTTCTAAGGCCTCAGGCAAGAGGTTGCTCCCTGTTTCCTCCAGAGACTGGTGCTGAAAGTACCAAAGAGACAATCAAAGAAGCCTAAAGCATGTCTTCCTTTTAACTCAGAGTGAAGGCAGACACACAAAGGCAACACAAGCACACATCTATGAAGGAAAAATCACCAAACATTCCTCTAAGATATTTTATTAACAACTACACATCCTCATCTGGAAACACAATGCAGCAGCAAAGCAATGGGAAGCCCACAGTCCCATGGAGTAGTAAATGTGTAAGATATACAAGAGCTTGCCAGAAAGTTGACAGATCCTTTAGATCATGGACTCTACTGAAGGGTCTTAAAATATTGAGAATATCAGTGAAGAAGAAACCCAATGGTCAAGCTCAAAAATCCTTCAAAAAGCATATTCCTCAAAAGGAATTTTAACAATTGTTTATTTAGAACACTGCCCAAAATAAAAATTTTCAAAACCCATGGCTCAGGTGTATTTTGTAATAAAACTGTTCACTGCTAAACCCTGCTCCACACACATACAATTTATAAAGAACAGTTTAATGATCTAAGCTTATGATAACATTCTTTCTTCTTTCTATAGGAATCTGACATAATGGCTTGAACCACCTCAAAATGAACCATCTAAAACTTAACTCCATCCTGAAGATGAAATCAAAGCAGTTCTAAATAGAAGCAACTGAAATTCTACCAAGTAATACCAATTACAAACAACAAAATAAAAGACCTTAAACCTAAAATCACACTTCTTTGAAAACACATCCATCTCTTGCTCAGCTCATTCAGGTGCCTTTGCTACTTAACAGTCAATGTGGTTCTTCAGAACTCATCAGTAAGACAGACCAGCCTGGCAGCAGCCAGGACAACCCTATTTATGCTGGGAAGTTGTACCTTGTGTCTTATAAAATGACTCTTCCTTTCCTGTACTTCAGAACACAGCACATGGAAACGCTTCCTAATGACAACACCTTCTGTCAAATTCCTAAAAGACTAAGACATTATTAGCCACCCCAGAGAGATTCTCCACAGAGCTGCAATGGCCTTGCAAGCAAACCAATTTACACACAATCAGAAAGTGGTTAAATTTTGTGTTTAGGCCCCATCTTAAAAATGAGCTGCTCAATAAACATTCTGGATGTTTTATGGGGTATTGATTTAAATTTTAACTTAACAATTGCTAAAACAAAAACATCCCTGGACTAAGAAACACCATCTTACAAATTACTTAAAATATTTTTGTATTAGTGCTTTTGACAATGCAGTCACTGCCTGAAAGCAAAATAAGTATTGCTAAAACTGTTCTGACACAGTACATTTAGAAATGTGAACACTTGAGTACAGCAGTAAGAATTATCTGAGTGAATTATTGTGTGTTGGTAACTGTGGCATGAGTAATTGCATGTTTGTCCCAAATCATTCATTAATTGCATTTTCTACTTCCAGGAATTCTGCTTAGAGAACAGCAATTCAAGGAGGCAAATTATGAAAGCACATCACCATTTGTGCAACTGTCCTGCAAGTCACAGGCTGGAACATGGTCACACATGTGACCCTTCCACAGAATAGATGAAAGGTTCCCTAAGGAAAACACAGATGATGTGAGTCCATGAGCTCATTAAACAGCACTCAAACAGATCCCAAACCTTGAACATCATTATCTACACACTCTGTACTTCTTATGGAAAGCAGTCATGAAATAAAAAATAACCTCCAACTGGAGATGTAACATCAGTTTCCTCCAAGAGTAGAGCAAATAATTTTGGTAAAATCCCAGGCCTCCAAAGGAATGCAGAAGCAAACAATGCTCACAGGTTTCCACCAGGGAGTCCTGGCTGGATTCACAATGCTCCCAGCATCCCAAAGCATCCATGACAACCCATCCACCTCCTCCAGCAAAACCCAAGACTGAGGTTTCACATTCTGGGGCAACTGCACTGCATTTTTCTGCTGGGTTGTTTTTCAGCTGGATCAGTTCCCCACACAGCTGCAGGCTCAGCTGTGCCAGCACAGACATGGGGGTGCCACTATAGGCACACCCAGGGAACAACAGCATTGGGAGCCTCCAAAACAATCCAACAGCTGGGGAATCACTGCCTCATTAACAAGGAAAGGAGGAAGCCATCACATTAGAGTTAAGAAAGTGCTACTGAGGAAATAAAATAATTTCACTCTCTGGGAGGAGCAAACATTCCCATTTTGGGAAATCCTGAAACCAAATTCTGACCACTCACAATGAAGACCAGAAAAGCTGAGCTGGATCCACCGGCCTTGGTCAGAAGTATCTGAACAGAAGTCAGTGGCTCACAGGATTCAGACTCTGCCAAGAGGCTGATCCCTCGCCCAGGACCTTCCCTAACAGCAGCACAGTGTCATTGGAACAAGGTAACTCCACCCCATGACTGCAAAGAAAACCCTTTAGGTGTCAACAGCCATTCAAACAGTGCATTTTGGGAAAACTACAATCTGCAGAGCAGCTTCAGACAGTTTTAAAGGCTGGGAATTACCCTGTGATACTCCAGTCCAAACTCAGATATAATGAGGAGAATCTCATTCAGTAATTTCTGATGTAAACTGTGTTCGTTTAAAAAAAATATCTAGAAAAAGGACTGGAGTTGGACCAAGGGTTGGACTTGATGATCTCGGGGGTCTTTTCGAACCCAATCCATTCTATGATTCTGTGAAACTCAACTTCTGTTGAAGACAAGCATTTCTTTTTATGGGGGAAAAAAAAAAGAAAATCACAATAAATATGGACTTCAATGGCTACAAGTGACAGAAAACAGAATGCATTTCAAAGGAAATTACTGTAACATTTAACAATTCTCATTAAAAATACAAATGTATATGACAAATATACAGAGAGTTCAGCATCAGATGTCAGCTTTCAAAAATCCCCTGTGTAGATGCAGCAAGGGCAGGATTTGCCTGGTTAGCTCCAATAATGTTACTTTTATTCTCCAACCTGTCATGAATATTTCTCAAGGTCCTTCTTTTCCAGGGTATGAATTCTAGTTCTTACAAAGAAATGACTTACAGGGTTTTTTTACTACATTCAGAAGGCATCAGCTATATAAAAACAAGAACACACAACAAATGCACCCACCTGCACAATCCTTGGTTGTCCAAGTATTTGTAAAAAATGAGAGAGAGATCAAAAGATCTCCATCAACCCAGCACTGCTTCATCTTGACCACTGACCCTACTGCTGCTGTCAGCTAACAGTGTTGTTCTGCTTCACACAAACTTTACTGCAAGCATTTTTAAACAAACAACACTATCACTTTTGCTTTATTAAAGAAACATTTTCTACTTTATATACAAAAGGTATTTATTGAAGGTATTTAATTAAATAACAGGCTTCCAAGAAAAAAAAAATTGTGCAGCATTACTCGGGCTATCTTGAGATATTTTATTAATTATATCCAATTTATTAAACTCATCAACCTCTCCATAACTTTGTTCAAGACTAACTTCAGACTACACAGTTTTACAGTTCTGAAGATTGTGCTTCTTCAGCATTTTACACTTCTGGAGCTTCAGGACTTAAAAACTGGATAAAATATACATTACGAAGATCAAAATATTCTGAACTCTCTTTACTTTTCTGTTCCAAATCACTTAAAATTTAACTATAATTGCAACAAGAATGTATAATAATTAAGTAACAGAATCTGCAGCACAGAATAAAATTTATTTTTACTTTAAATTTATAATGCAACACAAGCACTCCACTTTTCAAATAACAGTAATAAATTAATTATAGAACTCCTCTGACTTCTGGCATTGACAATATTTGGTATTGGAGTTCAAAAACTGTTGTGAGTGGGGATGTGTCCCTGATTTAATTAAAAAAAAAAACCCTTTAACTTCCCTTTTCACATCAATTTAAATTCCTCCAGTATTATTTTTCACTTCTACCCTATTTCTTTAAAAATATACACCTTTTTTTTAAATACTCCACAACTAACAAACTTTTTTCTTTTCTTGAGACTCCTTTCATGATTGAGATCTGACTTTAAACAGGCATCTAAGAAATCATTAAGTATTTAAATTTAGGTTTTTAATGCCTAAGTGTTTCTTCCCACATAGTTCTGCTCAAGCTCATTTACAGTTCTGGAGAACTGGTATTTTCAATCATCATTTGGATTTTTTAATGGTTGTTCTTAAAGCCACATGCACAGTACAAAGCAGACTCCCCATCACCAAACCTGCCCCTGATCCACAGCAACACCTGGTCCTGTCACTCTCAACTGTTATCAACTCAAAAGCAGAGTTAATACAGTTCAGCCCATAATCCTGTGCTGGTTTTGCTAAGTAAAATATATCTAGTAAGTCATACTGCACTCACACCACACCTAATTGTATTAGGCTAATCAGGAACAGCAGGGTAAGCTGTTTGCTGAGGGGGTGGCAGAATTTTCTTAAAATAAACCAAAACAAAATAAAAACAACAACATAGGATCAGACTCTTACTTAGTAAATTCCACAGCAAACATATTGCCATGTTCCCTTCAGGTTTTCCCATGTCTCTGGACTTGGAAACACCAGGGGTTATGTGACACTAATTGGGTGGGATGTGGTGTAAGAGATTCCTCCATCACCCAAACCCTTCTGAATTTGCAGACTGAATTTAGGTAACTGCAAGTGCACCTCGAGTAATATCACATCTCCATATCAAATCAAGATCAAAGTGTCACACTTTAAAAATGATGGAAGGGCCCGGGAACCCAAATTCACACTGGTTTGTGTCAGACATGGTGAACCAGAGGACTCAGACACACTGCTATGAGACAACCCACAGCCAGCCTGACTCACTAGGCAGTCCTTCTGAACTATCAGTTGTAATCAATTTCCCTGTTTCTACATCCCAAGGTAACTGCAAACCAGTATTTGTGTGCTTGGGAAAAGGTACAAGGTGGCAGCACACATTTTCAGGGCAAGGGTGTTGTCTGCTTTCCCTTGTACAAAGTCAAACAGAACTGCACTCATACCAGAATTAAAAAGCAAAAACAATGAAAAGGACTCCTTGTAAAATAAATAAATAGAAATTTTGCCCTGTTCTAACTAGCTCTCATCCACACCTTCCACAATCACTGAAAGGCGGGCAGCCATCAGACACTGGGACTGACAGCCAGTATGCCAAGAGGTGCCAAGAGGTGCCATGAGGTGGAAGCAGGACAAGCTGAAGATCTGGCCCTGTACCTCTGTCAGCAACACAGCAGAGCATCTTTGGGAATCCACACCACTACAAAAACAATCCTGCTGACCCAGAAACAACACAGCACAAGTACACAGAAGGTTCTGTGCCCAGTGGCTGCAACGATGGCCAAAACCATTAAAGGAATTTCAAAGACTGATGGAGCAGAGAACTCAAAAAATGCCCACTCCCACCCACCCCCAAGCTCTTACTCCTGTTCTTCTAATCAATATTTAAAACAGAACTTGGAACAAGCTCTATGTGCAGGTTTTTGCTTCCCAATTAACACTCTCAGCCCATCCTTACCTGTTGGGGTTGTGGACATACAATAAGCACCAAGACAGCCCCTTTCATTCTATGCCCATCTGTCTCCCACTTCCCCAGGAATCCTTTGGAGGCCGTGGGGATTCAACTGCTTGTTCAGTCATGGACTAAAGAACCAGCAAAACAAAGCAGGGCCTGTGCTAGAACTGTACACACTGAAGAAACTTCCTATTCATACCTGAGCCAGACAGGAAGAATACAGCTGTTTTTGTAAAGACATCACCAGTCTTGCTTCTTTCACAGGCTTTGAAATACAGTACAAACCAAGAAAGCAGCGAGTTATCCCAACGTTTTTCATTCTGTTGTGTCACCTACACCAAAGAAAAATCCCCCAAAGACATTTATCAGAAGAAATAAAAAGCCTTACCTTTTGGATAATCTTCCAATAAGAGGTTGAAGTGACCTAACTGACAAAAGAAATCAGACTCGACCTTTCCTTCAGCTTTCAAAATTAGCGATTCATAGCAGCGAACAGCCTGGGAAAAAGAAATACAAGGTTCTCAAAATTCTGTGTTTAACTAAAGCAAGTAATACATTTCCTGAGAAATAATAAAGTTTCTTATTAGCCTGCAAGACAAGAAGTCTATGAACACTCTCAATAACATGGTCAGCTTAATTTTCAAAGAAGAAATGTAATATTTAAGATGGAACAGATTTGGAAGCTCATTGATTGCAATGCAAATTGACAACATATGAACAATACAGGTTTTCTCTGGTTTATTTGTGGACATCTGATTTCCCCAAAACAAAACAAACCTCTAACTTACATGATGATTTTTTCATTAAAAAAACAGAAAAAAACCCCAATGAAATTCAAAACAATTGGTTTTATTTATTATTCCCAATCTGCAAGAAACATCTCAATTTATTTTCATTCTTTGTTGTTTTTTCCTTTAAAAATTGATTTCTCCTTCTGTCAGTTATTTCACTCATTTTTGCTAAACTGAAGAACATGCTACATCGACAAGGTTGCTGAGACAATTCATATATCTTCACATGTATTCCCCAAGATCTCACTCTTCACTTGTCTCTATCATGTCATAAAATCCACTTTACTTCCTTCTACTTACTACACAGTTACTGCAGACTTAGTACAGCTAAAGTTAGAAACATAAATCCAATTACAAATTCATTTTACTTTGAGAAAAGTTGCCCCAGAAGCTTTTAAGTGGCACACAGACAATCAAAGGTTGTTCTGTGCTACAACACACCCTTTCAACAGATTGAATTGACACCTTCTGTTCACCACAATGGCCACAATCTTTAACCTGTTACATCCTTACCTCATGATAGTATTTACACTTTGGGAATGAATGAACAAAAAATTTAAAAAATCTGTTTCCCAACGTCCTGAATTTCCAGTTTCTTGGTTTTTGAACGTACTGGCCATTAAATTGAAGCAGTTAAATAAATGGGAGAGAAGGTCCTTTGCAGCCAACTACACACCTCACAAAAGCTTGACACACTTCCAATGAATTCTAATTCTGGCTGATTAATCCGTGACTTTCACCAACTCATGGTCTGACTGTGTTTCAGATTTGGTCCCAATTATGAACTGCTTGATTTTAATATATTACAGTAATCACAGACATTAATACTTAACCTGAAATAAACTGGAAATTCAGAGGGGGGGGAAGGAAATCAAGTCTTTCCCATATTTAAAATTTATTTTGTGCAGACTTGTATTAATCATCAAAACGAGAGATTCCAAAAACTATACGAGGAAATGTTATGAAACAGTTAAAAAAACACACCTGTGGAGAATCCAAATTACTGATCTAATTTGTTATGAGTGGGTCTCAGTTGGCATTCCAAGACCGAGATGTATCACACACTTCCACCTACTTCCAAGTTCAGAAAAGTCTTATTTTATGGCTGTTTTCAAAGTTCTGATGAATAAAAACAAAGCAAAGCTGCTACAGAACTGCGGGTGGATGTGTGGTATTAAAATGATTTAATAAAAACATTTAAATTACGTATTTCCAACTGCAGCTCTTTGGCCATTTTCTGAAGATCTCAAACTGGGATGTGCGTTTGTCTCTGCATCAAAGAACTGCTACAGAACGTTTCCTTCATGCTGCAAGTGTTGCCTCAGCAAACTGCACTGGAAGGACAGTAATTCTGTTCACTGCTGATCAAAACTACCACTCTAATTTTATTCCCATTTCTATCAATACCTCTTGGAGTCAGCCAACTCTCTATCTTAAGTATATGATCTTTGAAATCAGAAGCAAAGTACACGACTAAAGTAAGTTTCTTAAAATCTGTCTGTATTTGTACTCACTCTCAACTTCAGGCTCACCAGCTGAACCTATTCCCATCTGCAAATATGTTAATGCAGAATCTTGGGTTTGCTGCTGTGCTTCCCCTCTCCAACTTTTGGTCTCATCTCTCTCTTTGTACAAATCGTAACAAAATTCTTGATGGTGCCCCTGATGTTACTGTCAGGTTGATTTGCAGACAGTCAAATGTTTCCTGATGATCTGCAGTACCAGCTGCAGCTGCTGAAGAGAATATTCACACTATGACATTTTCTTAAATTAATATTTTGCCTTCTACAATTCAGGTGCTGTTCAGAGCATACAGAAACTGCCACCACAGCAGACAGCTCAGAAAAACTGTACAGAAAGTTCAGGTAGTTTATTTCCTGAATTAGATGGCTGCAGTCATTTAAAGAGAATTTGACTTTATGAACAAATATAACAGGATTTTTCTGTACAGATGTTCAAGGAAGACATAAATCACACTTAAACACCTCAGCATCCAGGGACTTGCATGCTCCCCAGCCCCTTTTTAAGTGAATTCTCAATAAAGGATGTATGACAAGTGTCTGAAGCACAGGATACAGCAGGAATCCAAAAACCTGTGCCCAAGCCTTCTGCACATCTCGGATCAATTCTCAACAAGGCAGATTTTCCCTTGGCCTCAGAATACTCTCTGAAGATACTGCTAAGCCATCTCACTAATGCTGGCACAAGGCACGGCCCAAGACACCAGAACTGCCCCTTTAAGCCACAGTTAACTGTAAGTTAAGAGAAGAGCAACGAGGCTGGAGGAGGGACTGGAGCACAAGTGCTGTGGGGAGAGGCTGAGGGAGCTGGGGGTGTTTAGCCTGGAGAAGAGGAGGCTCAGAGGTGACCTCAGCACTGTCTGGAACTCCCTGAATGGAAGTTCTGGCCAGGTGGGGGTTGGTCTCTTCTCCCAGGCACTCAGCAATAGGACAAGGGGGCACGGGCTCAAGCTCTGCCAGGGGAAATTGAAGTGGACATCAGAAAAAAATTCTTTGCAGAGAGAGTGCTCAGGCATTGGAATGGGCTGCCCAGAGAGGGGGTGGATTCACCATCCCTGGAGGTTTTTAAACTGAGCTTGGCTGTGGCACTGAGTGCCATGATCTGGTACAGAGACTGGAGTTGGACCAAGGGTTGGACTTGATGATCTCGGAGCTCTTTTCCAACCCAATCCATTCTAGGATTCTCTGTTTCTGTAAGAGCAATTAAACTACACCATTAAAGCAAACGCTCTCAGCTGACCTCTAACCTATTGCAACATTATCGGGAAAACACTTGTTTTTATGCAAACTTAACTCATGAATGTTGTTCAAAACAAATTTTTAAAATGCTTTTAGCACACTGTAACAAAACGAAACAGAAACTAAAGCCAAGTTTTACTTCCCCGGCAGGAACACCAAGTCAGCTCTGAGTCTGCAGGGTGAGCAGGTTGGTCACTACGTGGCTCTTGTTCTTCCCTGTACCAGATTTATGGGGCAAAGTGACTTATCCAACTCTGGGTTTGGTCAAGAAACTTTCTTCCCCATCAGATCAGTCCACAAACATCTTAAGAAAATAACAACTATTTTTCTGCACAGGCAAGAATTAGTCTCTGCTGAATGAATGGATGTAAAGAGGGAGGACACAACCACATGTATTTGTATGTGATTCCTCTGAAGGAATAATCAAATGATCTCATTTCAGTGGATCTTTAACTGCCAAGGCCACCTATGGTAGCACTTGTGCAACCCATTAAAATTATCCAGAGACACCAAGAATTCTAAGCAAGTTAAAAACCCCTGAGGTTTTTACATACTGTTATTTCTCCACACAATATTTGGATCTCTGAGTGCATTCAATGGAGGCAGCCTTGAGAATTACCAGTATTGACAAACTACCAAGAAAGACCTTGAAATGAAAAGGGAGATTGCTACACAACATTGTACACTTCCTTCCCTTTGTTCCAAGCTGCATGAAGATAAAAGGCAAACCCGAAGATTTAGGAACTTGGCAAAATAATGGCCTGCAGCTCCTTTGCAGTGTGGCAACCAGGGCAGGATCAGGAAACCAACTCAGGAATGGCTGCAGGAAAAGAAACTGGCTCATAACACACCAAAAAAGCAACAATCTTCATGTTGTTTGCCACTTTCAACTGAAGGAATACATTTTTGCCATAGTAATTCCCTCATGAAATTGGGATTTGTGACTGGGAGCATCCTGATTTCACAAATTCAACCACCAATTATGAATATACCTTTAAATACAATATAGTGAAGAAAAAAGGCTTAGTCTATTTGCCAGTTCAGAAAAAGCCAGCAGAACATTCAGATGTGTTCACAAAAGGAAAAAATAGTTCTACAAATCCCTGTGTGTTCACTACTTATCCTTCCACAGGGAAAGGAATGATTTTTTTTTATTTCTGTTGCAAGATCATTCCCCCCACTCCTCACACTCACAAAAAAAGCCCCAAACCAAACAAAACCAACCCCATAAAGCAAATGTCAGTGCTGGCTATCATTAACATCATGTTATTTCATGAAGAAAATACCCTAGATTTGGGAAAATACCAAAACAAATATGTAAATAAATAAATAAACAAACCCAACCCAAAGCAACCTAACAGATAAAACCAGAATTCTCAATATTGTATACAGGAGTCACTGAAACATTACAGCTCTGCTTTATAAAGGAAAAGAAAGGAAGATGTTATTTCTACTTCCACTAATGTGAAGATAAAAACCTTTACCATTATCACTGGTTGCAAATATTTCTATTTTACAGCATGAATTCAAACTACTGTTAAACAACTGCACTAAGAAAAGGGAAAAAAATCAATACAGCTTATTTCAATTGTTTCTAAAGAAGAAAGTGGAATAATATCCTTTCTCAAGCACGACTGACTATTAAGTAATCAGGGCTAAATGGCCAAACGTGACGAAATGTTAATTCTTTAATATAGTAATCATATTAAAATGGAAGAGTGTACTGAGTCAGCAAATTTTTACTTAAAACACAGGAAAAGCACTGCCAACTACAAAGAACAGAAAAGCCATCAATTTAAACTGTTATCATGGCAACAGCTGGGCAGAAATATACAGTGAAAGAAATTATTTGACTTTTACTGGGTAATAGATGAACAACTCTAGAAAAAGACAGCATTTTAATGCAGACAATATAGTGTAATATGACAAATTCAAAGCTTCAAGATGTTCCTAAAACCTTCAGGTTCACAATAGAACACACTCCTGTATACGTAAACAAGCTGGGGGAAAATGACATAAACACACAGTTGATGCTTCTTTTTTCTTGGTTCTCCAGTGACCCTACTGGGCTTTGCCAGCAGGGAATGAGAGTGGGAAGCATGGAGAGGACATCAGTGGACTCTTCACAACCAAAGTGCACACTACACTAATGGTTAGAAACTGAATGTTTATTAGTTTTTAAGGGACATTTTATCCTTCTGGAAAATAAAGCAACTACGTGGACAGTGCTGGGCACTGAGGTGATGATCACACAAAGTGTGACCCGTCACTCTGAGTGCCTACAGACCAGAAAGGCAGAAGCATCTGTGCCTGTCTGTGTGCCTGTCCGTGTGCCTGTGTGTCTGTCTGTGTGCCTGTGTGTCTGTCTGTGTGCCTGTCCGCGTGCCTGTCCGCGTGCCTGACCGTGTGCCTGTGTGTCTGTCCATTGTGCCTGTGTGTCTGTCCGTGTGCCTGTCCGTGTGCCTGTCCGTGTGCCTGTCCGTGTGCCTGTCCGTGTGCCTGTCCGTGTGCCTGTGTGTCTGTCCATTGTGCCTGACCGTGTGCCTGTGTGTCTGTCTGTGTGCCTGTCCGTGTGCCCGTGTGCCTGTCTGTGTGCCCGTGTGCCTGTCTGTGTGCCTGTCCGTGTGTCTATGTGCCTGTGTGTCTGTCTGTGTGTCTGTCCATGTCTGTCCGTGTGGCTGCCTGTGTACCTGTCCACGTGCCTGTCCATCTTGTGTGTGTGTCTATGGGTCCGTGTGTTTGCCTGTGTGTCCGCGTCCGTCTGTCTGTGTCTGTGCTGGGCTCCTTCTCCCGACCTCACTGCCAACACAGGATGCTCCAAATTGCCTCCCTTCCCACCCCTTCCTCCATGCCACAGTTCACCAAACTGCACATGTGAATTTCTAACACCACCAACAGCCACTGCTCCCAGCACCTCCTGGTGCAGTTCCAGCTCCTGGTCTGCACCAAGACCAGTGTGAACAAAGCAAAGCTCCCTTCAGCTAAGCAACCAGAAAGATAAGCCTGAATTCCTCAGAATTTAAAACAATTGTTTTCCCCATCAATGACTGGCAGGATAAGCATCTCCTCCTGACCTGTAGGTGACTTAAATATCTCATTTACCTCTGCAGAGCAAAGCAAGCCGTTCTTATTTGACTGATGATAACCTGGATTAATTACAGACTATTCTGAGTGGGAAGGGACCCACAAGGATCATCAAGTCCAACTCTCAAGTCAATGGCCCACACAGGGGATTGAACCCATGACGTTGGCATTATTACAACCAAGATTTTTTAACCAACTGAGCTAATCTCAGGGTCATATGCAGCAGATCCTCCACTGAAGTCTCTCATATTATACACTGGCACAATATTTGTAACTTCCCTCACTTTTTCACTCAGTATCAATTCCCACTTCAGCCTTCAAAGCTTCTTTATATGCTCTCGTCTTTGTGATGTTCATTCTGTGTTGTAGAATTTCCCCCTCAGTTTAGCACATTTACTCTCTTTGTATTTCATGTATGGACTGTACTACAGAAAAGCCTCAATGAGTCTGATAAAGTACAACCTGCTGAACACAAATATGATCACACAACAACAGACTCGGGCTCCAGAAGGAAAAACATGCACTAGGCCTCTTCATTAGTTCTGTTCTTGCAGAATTTCTGTGGTATACTGGATAATCATGAATTTATTCTAGTCTGCTAATAATATTTAAGATCAAAGCCCTCATCATACCGGGGCAATGAGCACAGAACAACAGAAATTGATACTCCTCAAACATTTCTCAATAAATGTTTTGGGTAATTTATTTTCTTATGATTACTCCTTCCTGAATCAGGACACCAGAATGACAAGGACAAGCAAGAAAGGAGAAAAGCAGTTGCACACATTGGCTACATGCACAGTTTGATGGCAACAATTTAGATGAATTTTCTTTAAAAGCCTCTACTGTGGTTTAGGACTTTTCCACTTCCAGACTCTACTGAAGATGTCAAATATTTTGTTCAAGTGCTGTCTGTGGCAGATGAGAGATGACACAGCAAACAGCAGAAGGAAGGTCACGTTTACGAGTGACAATTAACATTAAGTCAATTATCACTGAACACGGAGGGATATTGCTGCACAAAAGGCACAGAACTGCAGAACAGAATACATGCAAACCAATGATTCAATGGAGAAAAGTGACATTTTAGCAGAGAGTAAAAAGCCGAACTTGCCTCCACTGAATATAGAACACTTATTATAAGACAGCCTTGACAAGTGCTTTCTGTAAGACACATGTAAACCCAAGAGTTTACACATTAAAAAGAGTTCACATACATAAAATACAGGAATCTCAGTCGTTTGGAGCCGACACTGTCCACAATCAACTGCATTTCATGAAAAATCTGTTGAGTGGAGTTCCCGCAGTGAATCACTCTGCAGTAACTCTGACATCACCTGGAGGATGCAGAACCTCCATTATTGCTTTTAAATACAGTAAAATACACTGTACAGATACCCATGTGTATGAAGGTACAGACACACCTACATAATGCCCACAAATTCTAAATTACCAAACAGAATCCTCTCTATTCTGCCTCTGAAAACATTTCATAATCAGATGACTCAAGAGATTATGACAAATTTTGTAGGGAGTTTCATCATTCCAAATCCTTCATAGAGAATATTACAAAAAAACCACAAAAAAAAACAAAACAAAAAAACCCACAAAAAACTAAACCAAAACAAACAAAAACCCCTCAAAAAAACAAAAAAACAAAAAAAACCAAAACAAAACAAAAAAAACAAAAAACAAAAAACAAAAAACCTTAAAGAAACCCACCAAACCCAAGAAGAAAACACAAACACTTATATAAAAAAGTAGCTTTTCTCACAGGCAACTGAAACAGATTATTTTTATCTGAGACTACAGGAACATCTTTTTGACTATTTTTACCATAATAAGTCTATTTCAAATAGAATTGCAGCACTTCATTAGCAGCTGTTCGAGCTCCTGTATAGCTCAGCACACACTAAAATTTAAGACAACTAAATCTCATTTTATTCCCACAATTCTTACCTACACCAACACAGACCATCACAACTGAGATGCAGGCATATCATTCTTCAGAACATTTAAACAGTTAATTCTGATTTATACATTTACTCTTTAAATGTTACACCAGTTTTAAGTAGGAGTCTACTGAGTTTCACATAGATTTTAAGTAAGATATGATACAACAAACAAATAGCTGGTTTTGTTTTCACTGGGTAAATAACTTTGGAAATACAATTAAAATCAACACAGAAAAAAACCCAAACACAGAAATCCACCCACAATTAAAGCCAGTCTGTATTAACAGTTGCCTGTTTTAACTAAGAAAAACACTCCAAATTTTAAATGTAACTTATTTATGCAAAGATTTCTGCTGGACACAAGTCTTTGGAAATGTAACACTGACTACCAGTCACCAAGTATAAAAATGACAATGAAACAAAGACTAAAAAAGCTTGGGAAAAAAGGTATTAAATAGAGAACAATGTACATACATATGCACAAAACAATTAGAAAGACTGACACAACAATAATATAATTGTGAAAATAAGTTTCAGACTAAACAGAATTATTTTCTGTGCTGTTCTTTGAATGCAAGGCAATATAGAAGGATAACTATTATAAAATATTAAAAATCTGCCACCAATTGCCCTGCTCTGCTAAACCTTCACAGTGTAAAGTTCAGTCCCAGGAGAGTTCAAGCACCAGAGATGGTCTGGTATTCAGAAACATACATTGTTGGTAGCTTAGTCTGAAAATACAAGGAAAAGAAGATTTATTTTAGAAGAATGGAAGTGAAAATGGGTCAGGAGCTGTTATATGAAGAAAGTGTAAAAACTAATGCTAATAGGGTGGGAAGTGTGGAATTTTCAGCACCACAGGAGACATAAAATTGGTAAAGGTACATTAAGACACAAAGGATAAAAAAAGAAAAAATCAAAATGGAAGGAGCCTGGTTTCAAATACTGAAATATTATTATTTCAAGGAGTCTCGGAATATTGGTACTTCTGAAATGAGCACTGCCATTGTTCCAGAAGGGTCCACCCCAATCGTTTTCCATCACATCACCAAAATCCCCTCCACAGGTCCACTCCATGTATCACGATCCTTTTCCACAGCCATTTGTATTTACTCCTCTGTAGCTGCTTAATTAACCTTCCACAATTATGCTCATATATAAAAATGAGAAACACTGGAACATTCTATGGAGAGAGGCTGAGGGAGCTGGGGGTGTTTAGCCTGGAGAAGAGGAGGCTCAGAGGTGACCTCAGCACTGTCTAGAACTACCTGAAGGGAAGTTCTGGCCAGGTGGGGGTAGGTCTCTTCTCCCAGGCACTCAGCAATAGGACAAGGGGGCATGATGGGCTCAAGCTCTGCCAGGGGAAATTGAAGTTGGAGATGAGAAAAAAATTCTTTGCAGAGAGAGTGCTCAGGCATTGGAATGGGCTGCCCAGAGAGGGGGTGGATTCCCCATCCCTGGAGGTTTTTCAACTGAGCTTGGCCGTGGCACTGAGTGCCATGATCTGGTAAAGGGACTGGAGTTGAACCAAGGGTTGGACTTGATGATCTCGGAGGTCTTTTCCAACCCAAACCATTCTATGATTCTGTGATCACTGAATGTGCATGAAAACCAGCCTGTACAGAAAAATGCTCTGGAGAAGAACTTTTTGCCCAATAAACCCTTTGAAAACCACTGCAATAATTCCCACCAGGAGCTGTAACCCTGCTCTGGCAAGGTCAGCAATATCCAGCCTTATCCCTCCCCTTTCCCCCCTCAGTCTGAAAAGAAACTGGAATGAGGAAACAAGAGGAGTGCAGCCCTCTGGATGGAACAGCCCACAGCCAGTGAGCAGCACCACTGGATGGAAGAGCTGGTGAACCTCATTCCAGGAAAAAAAAATAAAAAAGTCTATTTCGGCTATGCAGCAGCAGCAGATGGGGGAGGTCCATTCATACAGATTTCAGATTTTATATTTATGCACTACAAAGCCCAAAGTCCAAATTATTTCAGCTGCTGGTATGGATTTACCTCAAAATGTGCAGTAAACACCACACCAAATAACAATATGCTCCAAAATTGCTCAGTAACTGTTCAGAGTCTTCTGATAAATAAAACTTGGTACCGAATTGTCACAGGCAAAACATCCTAAAGAATCCTGGAGCTGCAGAATTGTCACCACAGGCTGTTTTAATTAACATTCCCCTGGAGCTGGATGTAAGACCTCCTTCTTGAATAATGCTCTCCAAGCCCTATCAAATTTGACATCCAAGATACAGAAATACCAAGTGGAAAAACATTTTTATATGGAGCTAAATGCCAATTCTCCAGGTATCTGTATATCTTTTCGGGGACACTACTTAACCAGAAGTCAGTTTGCTTCAAGGGACACAGCTCCTGTTAATATAGCAGGTCCGAAACCAATACTGTTATTGGGGGAAATGGGATACACAAAAATTCACAAAAACTCCCAAACAATAACATCATCTAACAAGGATATTAATCTAGAAAGAACAAGATTCAGGTACTTGCCTTATTTAAAATAAAGATTTGAGTTGTCCATACTCAGTAAACGCCTCAAGTATCAGATTCCAGAGTCAACCTCACCTTTAAGCCCAAAGTCATCACGATGACTCCCAGCAGGAACAACAGGCACTTAGACTTACCCACCCATCTTACCCACAGCCACAGTATGACCATGTCTAGAAAAGGCGAATTTTTTACTTAAAACAACTGGATAAATAAAAATGCAATCCTTTAGAAGTGGGGACTTGGGAGTTTGGGGCCACGACACCATCTGGCTTGGCTGAGCACCACAGACTAAATTGTGAGCTCTCAATTCTATCACGATGCCATTCCCTCCAACACAGGGATCTGCAGTCTCTTTTCTACCATTTCCACTGGAAAAACTCCAATATCCTCCTCTGTTGGACCCAACTTTTAGTCACCACATACCCTGACTTCCAAAGACTCCAATATTTGTGGACAAGAAGGCACCAATTCAAACCAGTCACACTTAACACCTTTAAATGTAACTCCGCTTATAAAAATCCCCCAATGGTTAAAGCTGTACTAGGACTGGAGTTGGACCAAGGGTTGAACTTGATGATCTCAGAGGTCTTTTCCAACCCAATCCACTCTATGATTCTATGATTACATTTGCCAGTCAATCACGGGAAATAGCTAATGGCCATTTAGTTCTTAAAACTGTCTATTTGTAGACAGAAAATTAAAAATTGCACAAGGGAAGTGGAATTCCACTGTAGGACATCCCAGTCTCTAACCTGGTGTTTATCCTGTGCTGTCTTTCAGGGTGACTAAATGAGTATCACTGAGCATTAAGAACAGTGCCTGCTGCTCACCAAAGAGAAAATTCAAAAATAAAGCAATCGAACTGTTAGAAAGCATTTTATTAACCCAATGAGGTGTGAAATCCATCCCCAGAGATCTGAAATGGGACAAGGTACCCCAAAGAGCAGGTGTGCAGATCTGCATTCAGCACCAGGAAGTCTGAAGGCTCTTGGCACCACCATAAACCAGGATGTCAATGTGACACACACCAAACACCTCTGAAGAGCCCCTTACGATACATTATTGCAGGGTTTGCATTTAAAATCAAATAATGATATAAATAACTGAATTACACACATCACAGACATTTGTTGAGAAGCTTCCATTTCTGCTAAATGTGCTGCATTCCACAGGATTCACTCCAAAGAAGACGAGGTGTTTTCCTAAGTTCTGACTCTCCAACTAAAGCTGTCACAAGTAGCACCTTTAGATGAACGAGAAGTTCTGACATTATTTACAGTGGCAGACATCAATTCAATTACACACTAATGCCAAACCTTAGAATGAGCTTCAGCAGTTTTACAGGCAAAATAGTTTCCAAAATGCAACTAACTTAGTGCTCTAAAAAATGCACCAAACAGTGACCCAGGGTCACTACAAGGTTTTCACTAAAAAGACAGTTCCTTAACACGCCAGAGTTGATTGTCTTCCTTTCTCACGTTGTGGATGAACAGGACACATCCATGTCTCCCAGTTCACTGTCACTAATATAATCTATCTTTGTTTACAGGATAAATTCACCTTCAAAGCACTCAATGATCTGATCACAGATCTTTGAATTGACAGAGAATACCAGCCTGACAACTGCAGTTAACAAGAACACTTCACAATGAAAAAAAAGCTTCTTTCCACAGAAGACTGGGGGTTTGTAAAGTACAGGTCCCAGGGAGGCAAACTAATCATTATTAGAAAAAGTATGTGGAAAGGTGCACACACTTCTACATTTGCCTTCATTATTATACAGAAACACCCCACCACACACTGTAGAAAAATTCCTGTCAAAACACTGTGTCACCATGAACAAGCAATTCCCCTGGTAAAGAAACAAGGAAAACAGCAAAACAAACCAAAAACCTCAGAACGAAGCATGGTAGAGGCAGACATTGAATCAAGTTCTCAGGAGTACAGTGGGCACAAGCACAGAAGTGGCAAATGAAAGCTAGTAAGCAGAGGAGTCAGTGAGAGGGAACACAGGAGACAAAACCTTCATCAGGGGAACAGCAGAGGGAAAGTAGAGATCACAATTTACTCAAGCCCTGAATGACAGTACCTTCTTTGCTGTGTTACAGTTCCATCCCTGCTCCATCTGGCAGCACAACAGCACCAATCCCATCATTACCCACCAAACACACCTTTATTGATGATTTAGATGAGGGGATTGAGTCCATCATCAGCAAATTTGC
This sequence comes from Pithys albifrons albifrons, assembly GCF_047495875.1. Lineage (NCBI taxonomy): Eukaryota > Metazoa > Chordata > Aves > Passeriformes > Thamnophilidae > Pithys > Pithys albifrons. Next base: position 120,198,120 of record NC_092458.1, on the reverse strand, counting down.
TGATGACACCAAGCTGGGAGGGAGTGTCAACCTGTGGAAGGCAGGAGGGCTCTGCAGAGGGACCTGGATAGACTGGAGAGATGGGCTGATTCCAATGGGATGAAGTTCAATAAGGACAAGTGCAGGTCCTGCCCTTTGGCCACAACAACCCCCTGCAGCGCTACAGGCTGGGCACAAAGTGGCTGGAGAGCAGCCAGGCAGAGGGACCCGAGGGGACTGAGTGACAGGAAGCTCAACAGGAGCCAACAGTGTGCCCAGGTGGCCAAGAAGGCCAATGGGATCCTGGCCTGTATCAAAAATAGCGTGGCCAGCAGGACCAGGGCAGTGACCCTTCCCCTGTACTCTGCATTGGTGAGGCCACACCTTGAGTGTTGTGTTCAGTTCTGGGCCCCTCAGTTCAGGAAAGAGATTGAGGGGCTGGAGTGGATCCAGAGAGGAGCAACAAGGCTGGTGAAGGGACTGGAGCACAAGTGCTGTGGGGAGAGGCTGAGGGAGCTGGGGATGTTTAGCCTGGAGAAGAGGAGGCTCAGAGGTGACCTCAGCACTGTCTAGAACTACCTGAAGGGAAGTTCTGGCCAGGTGGGGGTTGGTCTCTTCTCCCAGGAACTCAGCAATAGGACAAGGGGGCACGATGGGCTCAAGCTCTGCCAGGGGAAATTGAAGTTGGAGAGCAGAAAAAAATTCTTTGCAGAGAGAGTAATCAGGCATTGCAATGGGCTGCCCAGAGAGGGGGTGGATTCACCATCCTTGGAGGTTTTTCAACTGAGATTGGCCGTGGCACTGAGTGCCATGATCTGGTAAAGGGACTGCAGTTGGACCAAGGGTTGGACTTGATGATCTCGGAGGTCTTTTCCAACCCAATTGATTCTATGATTCGATGGACACACTGCATCGCCATGGAATAATCACCTCAGAAACGCCAGTCACTCAGAGAGCAAGTGATTATCCCCCTCTGCAGGTAATGTTTGGGGAGGATGAAGAAACACAAAGGTGACAGAGTTTAAGAACATTTGAAAATGCATCAAATTTAAAGACATTTTCCAGTAATCATAAAGGGCAAAGGGTAGCATGCAAGTCAGTCCCAAATGTCAATCTTTGTAAGCCTTTTATATTTAAGTGTCAACTGTAGTATAGAAGATTCATTTTTCATAGCCTTGTGCAGTAACAGATTTACTTATATCTAAAAAAAGCACACCCGTCATTCCGGGCCACCTGTGGCCTGTCCTCTGCAAGCAACAGGAGGTGTGTAACCTTTCTGCCAAAGCTTGGAAACAGGAATGACACTTGTATGTGCAAGAGAGATACCCATGTTTTGTTCAGGCCACAGATGGAGAACTGGGATCTCAGAAGGCACGCGTGGCCCACAGGGAAGAACTCCTGACTAGCTGCTCTTCAGTTCATGGAAAGCCTCAACTGCTTCCATCTTTTCCTGGCCAGTTATGGGAATAGCTCTGGGAGAAGCTGCTCCCACAGCCAGCATGGGCAGGGCCAGCAGCACTGACTGGGGCAAGGAGAGCAGCAGCCAGTGGGGCTGCCTCCCGTATTTATCTGCTTATTCATCTGCTGTTCCTTCCTCTCCACACCCCGAGCAGATACAACCGATCCTCAAAAGAGGCCCAGGGCTGCAGAAAAAGTAGAACCAGGAGGCACATAAGCCCAGGAGGTGACAAGAAGTCCTGGGGTCAGAGCAGAGACAAGGGAGAGTATCTGAAGTGTTACAAGTTGTAGGCATAAAATTTAAAAAATAAAAAAAATCTAGTCTTTGTGCAGACTAGTAGGACAAATCAAACAGAACTGACACAAAAAATTACAAGTACATTGAAAATATTTCAAACTTTTTTTGCTGCGAGACAACTTGAAAAAGTCAAAGTTCTTTGTGGAACATTAAAATGAAGTTTGAAGCTCTTGCTGATTTTATTTCCTTGCTTCCCCAGATGTGGATACTTGGCTGCTAATGTTGTGCTGGTCCCTCTCACACCAGGCAGGCCCAAAGGAGCAGAACCTCCACCCATTCTCCTCAGTGCCACAACACCTAATGCAGCTCCATCACACTGCACAATGTGCAGCAGGAGTAAATACATTTGTCAAAATGTATTCCTTCTGTGTAGTAATGGAATGAGATTTGAGACTCTGGTTCAGTTTCATGTACAGTTCAACACACTTTCGGTTTTCAAGCAAGTCAGACCAAGCTCTACCAAAAATCCATTTTCACAGGTATTTAATAGTGTTCAAGTAGCACAAAATTCAACATAAAAGGCGAGTTACACACACTTATTGGTGGTTTCTCATCACCCCATTGTTATCTCAATAATTTGCAGTGATAAGATATCGGCCTTTGGACTGAATTTACAGTATTATTTTAGGGCCATCAACCATAAATGAGGTGACTCCAAACCACACCCATCATCAGCCACAGATGGATTCTAAAAGGCTGTAAAACATTACACAGCCAGGTAAGATCCTGAACTCTGCAACAGGCTTATTAAAACTGCTCAAAAAAGCCTCAAGTACATTAATTATTGGATTATGAGGCAATAAACCAAGATACCAGCACAAGGCAGGTGAAAAAGCCATTCATGATTCTGGAGTTCAACAGGGAATAAATTTCCAGCAAAGTTAAATACAATGCCCATGATAAGTCAGACCAACAGTCAGACCAGCAGCAGCTCTTCATGTTTGCTTCAAGAGCAAATGTACCAAAAGAGCAATAATTTAATATTAGAACAATGGTATTTTTTTCTAATACTTTTCCAGACTACACCAATTTAAGTTCAGGAATTTCCTGGTGGTGCTGTTGTTCTTAACAGCTCCCAAAGGATTTCCCTTCCATTAATTTTCCCCATCACTTTCCAAACCCATGTCCACTCCTTTCACACTGTCAATATTCCACAGCAAGGAGTTCCACAGATTGACTGCAGGGAACCATCCTATTGGAATTTGTTTTCCTGGTAGTTTCAGTTGATACTCCCAAGCTATTGCAGTAGAAGACAGGGAAAAACCTGTTCTAAAAGCAAAAACATTAATACCACCTCAGAAGATTTATCTACAGAATTCTACACAATTTCCCTGCATTCAAAAAACAGAAATTAGATAAATTTAGAAGAGAACTGCAGTGGTAACAGGAAAGAAAAGTCTCTCTTGCAAAAGGAAGTCAAAATAAATTATTTTCCTTGGCAAATCAAAAGCTGGTGTGACTTTACTACAAGTACCAACAGGTCAAAACACCAGGGAATGAGAAGAGCTATTTCAGCCTGACAACGATGCCACACAAACGGGTGTAACTTTAGACAGGAAACTTTAAAGAGTTTGAAGAATCACAAAATTAGGCTCTTGCATAGCATTTACATGGAAACAGTAGAGGCAAAGAGCACTGAAGTACTTGTTGTTATCACTTTTAAGACCACAACTTTCATAAATATAATGCCATTAAATGTACCGGTGTATCTGTGATAGAACCACCTGCAACGGTTTGAGAAACAGCAGGAGACTCTCATGTAAGCCCAAGGACTCCCTTCTGCTCCCTCTCACAGACACAGGACTTCTGAAACAACTGCTATTGAGTGAGAACAGACCAGTATCAATACTTACCATAAAGAGATAAATTGTTAAACAAAGGGCTTATGCCCTTGAGGCACTTCTGAATAGAAGCATTTGAAAAACTTCAGGTAAAATTAACTCCTTGAGATTTTGAACTATCCCTTCCTTACTGTGGAGACAAGAAACAAAAATACTGTCTGTAAGGGGAGAGAATAATGACAAAACCCATGGACAGTATCTGGTAACTGACCAGATTCCATAACATAAATACATCTGGGATTCAGTGCTTGAAGTCTCTCTAGAGAATCTCACATTTAATTTTTAATTAATGAAGGAATGTAATTTTGTAGCAGATATATTTAATTTTTTAAGAACCAAACCCACATATTGTGGTTTCTCAGATTATATTTTGGTTTCAGTTTCAGCATTACTCCAGTAAGACAAGTACTAACACTGTGGCTTGTCAGGGTCACCTAATGAAACAACCAAAGCTTCCCATCTTCACACAAAGTAGCTTTCCTGAACACAAAGGTAAATAATTCTCTCCAAAAATTCAAGGGAAGTTTTAGTTTCACAACTCCCCAAGCAAAAATATAAATCAAAGAGACAAAGAATATTCACAAAAAGTCAGTAGCATTACACATTCTGTGATGTGCTTCCAAAACCTCACACAGAAAATGAAAATGATTTGAAAAAATAAATAATGGTTATTCCTCACTTTATTAAAAATGATTTAAAGAAGCAACAACAAGCAGCGCTCTCCCCCACCAAACACCAACAAAAGTGAGACTGGGTATCACTTGTGAAACATCTTTGGGTGTCTTGTGCTCAACACGCATTGCCACCCACAGCAGGTGCCAAAAGACTGAGCTCTCTGACCTCAAGAGATAACACTGATACAGGAAAACCAGGCCCTCAGTAATCAGGGTGGTTGCACATTTTAAAAAGTTTTATAACACTAAGCCACCCTCTTGAGCTCTCCAAAATCAGTATGTTCCACGGAATGGTTCACAGCATTTTTTTCCCAAAGATGCTCCCCCTACCCACATTCAAATGGGCAGACACACGACTTGCTTTCTGCTGCATCATTTATCTGGTGGGCAGGCTTTGGACTCAGACTTACTCCTTTTTCCAAAATATCATAGAATTTCTTGGGTTGGAAAAGACCTCCAAGACCATCAAGTCCAACCCCTGGTCCAACTCCAGTCCCTTTACCAGATCATGGCACTCAGTGCCATGGCCAATCTCAGTTTCAAAACCTCCAGGGATGGGGAATCCACCCCCTCTCTGGGCAGCCCATTCCAATGCCTGATGACTCTCTCTGCAAAGAATTTTTTTCTCATCTCCAACTTCAATTTCCCCTGGCAGAGCTTGAGCCTGTGCCCCCTTGTCCTATTGCTGAGTGCCTGGGAGAAGAGACCAATCCCCACCTGGCCAGAACTTCCCTTCAGGTAGGTATAAACAGCCATTGCCACCTATTTTTTGAAATGTTCTTAGTTCTCATAAAGCCAATGAATGTCAATCTTTTTCTCCAACCAGAAATAGTATCAACAATATCAAAAGCAAACGACAAAGGCAGCAGCAAATCCAGCAAAATGCAGCATTACAGTTGAAGCCTGCAGTCATTTTTGTTCAGAACTCAAAAATTAAATGGCTGATTTATTATCCATTTTCATCAAACCAAGTCTAAATCTGGCATGGTATTTTAAATTTTGAAAAGTGCTATTTTGAGTATTGCTGTCCTAATGCTGCTATTTGCTTTCACTATCAGAAACCCATCTTTGTCTACAGCCATCACAGTGAAAGCTGCTGATAGTGGTATCACCACCACTATTTTTATAGTTTATCTGAAAATGCAATACACCTTTTAAATAGAAACCACAGCTCCAGGTTGGTGAAACAGGTTTTCAGAGTGACACGCTAAGTGTAAAAATACTAAGTGAAAAGACCTTTGTCAATAAAATTTAACACAGTTTGTTTGCAAGTGGAATCTTGTGAGAGGCCTTCCAGAAGGCTCAGAGCAACTAAATAATGTCCTGAAAACAGGAAACACACAGTTCTGTCCACCAAGATATGACAAGTCATTGGAAAGCAGCTGTTGGTATTCCAGCTGCATCAGTGGTAGCTGCATTCCACAGTCCAGGTATGGAGAAAAGAAGCAGAAATTGTTGTGATACTTTCCCATGAGAAATTTCATGAGCCTGACCTGCTATAACAGGATCACACGAGAGAATATTTCTGTGCCACATGAAATGCACTGGGATTCATTCAGCACTGCCTTCTGCAGGCAGGAGGAGGGCTCAGGGACACCAAAGCCACCACAATCACAGAATAATAGAATCGATTGGGTTGCAAAAGACCTCCGAGATCATCAAGTCCAACCCTTGGTCCAACTCCAGTCCCTTTACCAGATCATGGCACTCAGTGCCACGGCCAATCTCACCTTAAAAACCTCCAGGGATGGGGAATCCACCCCCTCTCTGGGAAGGCCATTCCAATGTCTGATTACTCTCCCTGGAAAGAATTTTTTTCTGATCTCCAATTTCTCCTGGCAGAGCTTGAGCCCATGCCCCCTTGTCCTACTGCTGAGTGCCTGGGAGAAGAGACCAACCCCCACCTGGCTGGAACTTCCCTTCAGGGAGTTACAGACAGTGAGCCGCATAAGAAACGCACGACATACAAGTCTCAGACTTGGTGTTTAGAGGCAGATCATTGGGTATGGGAAAAAAACAAGTTAGGAAAAAAGCAGAGCTGAGTCTTCCTGGAAAGCAGCCAAGGAACTGCACATGGGCAGCTCCACTTCAGGTGCAGACAGTGCACTTTACAGACCTGAAAAAAGAAGGTGTCACTCATGGAAGTCAGAGCTAAACTCATGTCCACGGGCCTCACTCATTCTCTGGTTTTAAAGTCTTGCTAGACCAGTCTGGGAGATCACAAGATACCACAGAACACAGTCCACTGTATAAACCAAAATTCTGTGCTGTTAACAGAGCTCAAGTGAAGGAAAGGACAAATGAAATAATTCTTCTTTTACTACAAGCTCAGTAGTTGCATTCCAGGGAGACTACACGTGGCTAAACTGTCATTAGCTAAAGGATACTGAGCAATTCTCAAACATCGCTCCATACTCTTAAACGCTCTGTTAGAGTTTAAAGGGATTTATGTGTTGTGCACTCAAAACTCCCCCAAAAAAACTAGGCTTTAATCTCCTTCATTTTCCAGGCTCCCTTAAAACCACCAGCACTCACCTACTCCATGACCTCCTGTGCCAAGAGGCAACAAACAGGTCACTTTGTATCTGACCTACAGATCTTCAGGGGAGGCAAATAAAGATACTGCTCTGCCGCAACAGGTTTGCAATTTAGAGCCGCCTCAGAAACAAAACACAACCTCACTACAGGATGTACTTCTTGACCCCAGATTACGCCTTGCAAGGCTTTTCTATTTTAGAGGCCTATATTCAGAATGAGCAAATAATGGAGACATTTATGTCCTGAATATGGGTTACTTCCCAAAATCTTGGGATATGCTCCTTCCATTGGTTATAGTATTTTAAACATGTGAGAAGGTAACTTCCTGATTTACCCAAGCCATCACAGAATCATGGAATTGTTAAGGGTTGGAGAAGACCTTTAAGGTCACCAAATTCAGCTGTCAGTCCAGAACCACCACCACGTTTACCACTTAGCCATGTGCTCCAGTGCCAAATCCACGTTATGGGAAGGCTTCCAGGGATGGTGACTCCACAGCCACCCTGAGCAGCCTGTTCAGCACTTACAACCCTTTCCACGACAAAGTTTTTCTAATATTTGATGAAATCTCCCTTGGTGCAACTTCAGGACCTTTCTTTTTGTCCTATAACTTGTTACTTGGGAGGAGAGACCAAACCCCACCTGGCTACAACCTCCTTTCATGGAGCTGTAGAGAGTGACAAGGTCACCTCTGAACATCCTTTTCCCCAGGCTCAACAATCCTGGTTCCTTCAGCTGCTCCTCATCAGAATTGTGCTCCAGACCCTTCCCCCAGCTCTGCTGCCCTTCTCTGGACACCCTCCAGCACCTCAGCATTTTTCTGGTCATGAGGGGCCCAAAACCAGACACAGGATTCGAGGTGTGGCCTCACCAGTGCCCAGTAAAGGGGGGCAATCACTGCCCTGGTCCTGCTGGCCGCACTGTTGCTGACACAAGCCAGGATGCCACTGGCCTTCTTGGCCACCTGGGCACACAATGGCTCCACATTCAGCACCCCCAGGTCCTTTTCCACCAGACATCTTTCCAGACACTTTCCATGTGCTACTCCAGCTCCAATGCATACCTGGGCTGTCTCTCCCTTGCTGAGGCACCTCCAGAAGCACCATTTGACCACTTGTTCTTTCCTCTGTTATAAATCTTCCCACTACTCACAGTCCACTGTTACCCATCCATCCTTTCTTCCCTCCTCCCATTCCAATCACACACCTTTTGCTATTTTTCATTCCAGAAAGTAAATGCAAAAGTATTGCCAAGGCCTGCACCTGTTTCATACAACAATGTCTCAAGGGACAGTGAAATTCAGCTCAGTGGAGAAAGTTCTGGGTGACCAGACCTACAAACCTCCTATGCCAGCTCAGACAGATGTTACAGCGTATGAGGGCTCAACATCCAAGGGTTGGACTTGATGATCTCGGAGGTCTTTTCCAACCCAATCAATTCTATGATTCTATGATTTCATTTACTGAGAACACAAAACACAGACCACCTTCAAGAGCTGAAAGCTTTCACTCTGCCTGCATAAAGTAGATGACAATAAACTACAGGTATTTCCCCACAGATATTGCAGGCTACAGGCACAGAAGTGGAACACTAAACACTTGCATGACACCGTCCAAGAAAAAGCCACAGAGGTTCATTCTAAATACATAGACATTAAGAAGCACTATTACCACAGTTAATTAGGTTTGTTTTGCATATTTATTCACATGTTGATTGAAAAGCATAGTTGCAGACTTGAGGAAAGGTGGAGAATTCAGCAATACTGAAAATAAACAGTTTGAAACAATTTTTTCAAAAATTAATGAGTGTCTTCCCCTCATCCACATCTTTCCATATCACTGCATGCAAACTTAGGACTGACACCTCACACATCAGGACACTTTATGTGACAGGAGGCCACTTGTACGCAGAAATTGAGACAAGCAGAGCTAAAAATGTTGGGTGTGGAGGGGAAATGACAACATGATGGGGTGCACATGAAAAAATGAATCTATCAACTTGCTGGAGAAGTTGGAGGGCAACATCACACAGGCAGTGGAGCTTCAAGCTTAAACTGTTTCTAACCAACCAAAGACAACTTGCACAAATTTACAGCTTCACACAGACGTGTAGGTGCAACTCATGGGCACTTCTGTACAGCAAGTTCCACTGGCAATGGAAACTTCACCTCCCATTTCAGCTGAATCCCCAACTCCTGTGCCAGTGTCTCCCAAGAGCTGTTGCTTCTCCAAAACTAAGGGAATTGTCCCTTAAGTTCTATGTGCAAAGCAAGAAGTTCAACCAAAGGGATAATCAAATCCAAAGACTGGTTCATGTGCAGAAAGAAAATGAAACATTTCACTTCAAGTGTTCACTTCAAGAAGTAACAGAACCCACCTTTATACTGAGAACCAAAACTACTCAGAAGTAGCAATTAAATTCATTTGATGCCCTTATCTCTCTGCAGAAGGAGAGGCAATATGATAGTACTTCCCCCTACTCATTCAATGTCTGTTCTTTAATTTCTAAGCAGAATGTGAATTTCTTCACTTAAATGAATTACCAATGTAACAAGCACTATGAAGTTACATATATCACAGAATCATAGAAGGGATTGGGTTGGAAAAGACCTCCGAGATCATCAAGTCCAATCCTTGGTCCAACTCCAGTCCCTTTACCAGATCATGGCACTCAGTGCAACGGCCAATCTCAGTTTAAAAACCTCCAGGGATGAGGAATCCACCACCTCTCTGGGCAGCCCATTGCAATGCCTGATTACTCTCTCTGCAAAGAATTTTTTTCTGCTCTCCAACTTAAATTTCCCCTGGCAGAGCTTGAGCCCCCTTGTCCCATTGCTGAGTGCCTGGGAGAAGAGACCAACCCCCACCTGGCCAGAACTTCCCTTCAGGTAGTTCTAGACTGTGATGAGTTATGAACGTACCTGTTGTTTAATAATATTCTTCCGACTGCCACCAAAGTAATACCAGTCATTCCTCTTACACTACATGGCTTATTTCCCACAAGTGCCATCCCAACAGCACCAGGTGCAGACAGCAGTGCTGCTCACACAAATCAGCTCCACCATGTCCAGACACAAGAATAAGAACAAAATCCCACACGCTGGTACCTCCCCCAACTGTGGCAGCAGCACAGAGGTCCAAGGGTTTGATTCTGTCACTGCAGGTACCAGTGCAGTGATGCCAACAGAGGAACTCCTGTCGGAATACACTGTGTGGGATCAGAGGAAATTCCAGCACAGCCACAGCAGCAGAACCTGCTGCCCAACTGAGCTCCAAGTGGGAACACAAACACCAGGAGGTTATCCAAATTTGACAGCACACTCCTCTCTAAACCCAGGTACCAATAGGTACAGTGCTGGTAACTACTACTCCATAGTAATTTTATTCTTTTTATTTAGGAAAAGAAATCACTGGCAATCAAAGTGCTGCATGAAACAGTTAATCTGCTTATGAGAATAAACGAGTTAATTTCAGCCATGACATGACAAAAATCTGGAAAGGGTCTCAAATGCTTCAGAAAAATCATGAAAATGAAGTCACTGGAGCAGGAGTGTGTTCCTTCTCCTTCCCAGATGTCTGGAGCCTCACAGACCTCAAGCTACTCATTAATGAATTGCTTTGAATCATTTTGTTCTATTTTTGAGTTCTGACTGTGGAAGTGAGAAAGCCCTGAGGAGAAAGTTGTGAAATGACCTGTAGTTGAAACTTGTTTTCTTTTTTTCAGTTGGTAAATCTGCATATCTGCTAACCTATCCCCCTGGAAGCACCAGTTTCCTGGTGTTAGAAAATTCCTACCTACCAGTGTTGAAGAAAGTTTAAGTGGGTTCTAATGCACTGGAACCAGGCAGCATTATTATGGAAGCTTCACTCTAATCCCATAGCTTAAAAAAATAATAATCAAGAACAAATTATAATAATCTCAAAACATGAACAGATTTTCTCTACTCGACCCCTGCTGCTTGTCTGGACAATCAAAATTACACCTTAATCACTGAATACAGAAACAGAAGCAGAGCAGTCAGGCAAACCCCCAGTGCTGGGGATGGGGTAGGTGTTGTGTCCCAGCCCCTTCCAGCAGCACAGAAGTCCAGAGCTGCTCCTCAGTTCCACAGGCACCACGAGTTCCCTGAATCCCAAAACCTCCTTGTGCAAACTGACAGCTCTGGGGCATTTTCACCTTCACTAGAAATTGTACTAAAACCCACCCTTTCCATCGTCTCCACAACCAAGTAACAAATACTGGTCTCAAGTGGAAGGCATAAACTATTCCATTCTTTCAAACTACCAAGGACTTGGCTTAATTAGCAATTAAAAGCAAGTAGTACAAAAGGTTCCTTTCTCAGTGCATATAATGGAGTCGTCGTTGTTCTCGGATTTTTGGCGACAATTCGAGCAAGCTCCAAGTTTGCAACTGGCATTGCAGGAAAACACTCTACCATTCAAAAGCAGAAAAAAAGCTGCCACCATGGAAGAAAATCAACTAATAAAGAAAAATACAACTGAAGGTGACAGCATTTTTACTGGGAGGGAACAAATAGACTGCAATATTCCAATTCCATTTTCCTCCCTCATGTAGTTGGAACACATCCACACTCACAGATTGACTGAAGACAATCGTCAAGATTAAGCATCACAGTCCTGCCCAATGATCACACCCCTCCCAACACAAGTACCTAAGGAACCCTTCCACAATTCTTTCAAGTGTCCCAAATCTGCCTCCAATATATTTCTGTACTAAAATCTGGCTTCTTCTGTGCTCTTTCTTAAAGTAACAAATGTCTCCTTTCCAGATTCCATCCATTTATGTTTTTTTCAAATTATTTATGTAAAACTTTTAAAAATTATTTGCATTGAGACTATACATAGAAAAAAGTTCCACCAATTCAGCAGAGAGTGTATAACTGATCTCAAGAAACTGTCAAAACTAATAAATTTTTTAACACATGAACCTGTAAGTTAAGGGAGTAAAGGGAGACCTTTAAAGGCTGGAAATGAGACCCTAATTCTGCTCCTTAGTTAACAAGGACTCTGATGGTCTCTGGGATCTCACCTTACTTAGGCAGCTAAAATGATCTCTGCTATGAACACAAACACCTCCAAACCCTCCCCATATACAGCCAGAAAGGGCAGTACAGTAATTTCAACTTCTGATTTTCTCCATGCAGTAACTACAGTTTAAAAGTCCTCTACCTCAAACCCGTAACTTGATAGTTCAATTCTGTGCTCTCCTGTGCTAAAGGCAGGATGTGGATCCATGTTCAGGCACATGGTGGAATTCTGGGGGTTGTCCCATGCAGGGCCAGGAGTTGGACCTCAATGATCCTTGTGGGTCCCTTCCAGCTCAGGATATTCTTTGACTTCAGGTCTATTTGAGCGTTTTCATAAAGGACCCAGAAGAGGCTGCTCAGACAAACATCTCTCCAGGTCTCCCTAATTCTTCCAGTTTTGTTTTCATGCATAGTGTTTGTTTTTAACTTCCCCACCTCTTAGGCAAGGAGAAGTATGTACTGTTGGGATTCAAAATTAGCTGAACTGTTTCTAACTGTAATTTCTTTTTCATATACAGAGTAAAATCTATACTCACCCTTTCCTCTGAATTAAGAAAGGAACAAATAAACACTATTTTTTTCTTAAAAAGAAGTAAAAAAGAACTGCAAAGAAGCAAAAAATACCCTTAAACTAATTTGTTTATCATTTTAACAGGTAACACTTGAAATCTGATAGTCCTTCAAAGACTTTGTAGTTTCCCATTCTTTGAAAACTTAAAATGTTCAAGTGTTAATGAAATGACACATTCAAAGGCTCTGCCCTTCCAGCCATTAAACCCATGAGAGTAAAAGTACTCAGAAAACAAGAGATTTCTGTGCACCAGAAACACAAAATGAACACCAAGCTTCGAGAACCATGGTGTGCATAAACTACCTTTATTTACTGTTTTTGTAACTTGCTCAGAAGCTCCATTAAAGTTTACCAACCAATGTACTCAGTTTTTGTACTTCTTAATTCTCCTCAGTATCATTCCATCTTTTCTGCCCTACCAGAGATTGCTCATGACTTGCTTTATGATGTTATGTAATGGATGTTCTCTATTTTTCTTATCCTTCCACTTTATCTCACAGTCTTTCGACACTTTGTTGCATTAAACTGCACCACTCTATTCTCCAGATCAGCATCACTCTCCCTTACACAAGCTTTCAATTTACACTCTAAGCTATTTCTTGCCCTTTCAACATACCCCCCTCTATCTTCCACACTTGCTCAGCTTTCTTTATCCTTCAAATCTAAAGGCAGCAAAACATGACATGAGAACAGACACATGAGTGTTCTTGGCCTTCGCTTTCACCTTGAGGAAAGAGGAGAAGTAGCAGATTTCATTACTCTTCCCTTCCTTGAGGGGTAAGGAGGGAAAAGGAAACAGCAGTCAAAGATGAAGACATAGACAACACAGCCAACATCTATCTTCTATTTCAAAAATGGCACAGAGTTCTGTTACATTCTGAACTTAAGGCACGTAACTCCTATGAAGCTTTTTCCACACCCTACACAAACCCCCTGCAGTTTTGTTATCTCTGTTTTGTTCCCCTTTACCTTGTTTTAAAAATTTTTGAGGAAGGCACAAGGTCAAGTGCTTAAATGCTGCTTAAGGCAGCAGTGACACTTGGGTGGCATTCAGGAACAAGATCCAGGTAGCTCCTGGAAAGAGTAAACACACTCTGATTTACAGCCATTCCCCTCACCTTCCCTCTGCCACCATTTGGTCTGCACCCTTAAGCCACACATTTAATTCCTGGTTTCCTGCTCTTCCTCACATCTTCCAGGTACCCTTTTTCAACCTTTCCTCCATCATCAAGTCCAACCCTTGGTCCATCTCCAGTCCCTTTACCAGATCATGGCACACAGTGCCACGATCAATCTCAGTTTAAAACCTTCAGGGATGGGGAATCCACCCCCTCTCTGGGCAGCCCATTCCAATGCCTGAGCACTCTCTCTGCAAAGAATTTTTTTCTCATCTCCAACTTCAATTTCCCCTGGCAGAGCTTGAGCCCGTGCCCCCTTGTCCTATTGCTGAGTGCCTGGGAGAAGAGATCAACCCCCACCTGGCCAGAACTTCCCTTCAGGTAGTTCTGGACAGTGACGGAGAAGGAACCATTTCCCAGCCCGCTTTGGGTGCTGCCCATCACTCATTTCCCACTCAGCACACAGACCCCTCATCTGGAACAAAACACACCAGTTTCTCTAGGAAGTGGCTATGAGATACTGCATGGAAAGCCTTGAGGAAATCCAGGGAGACAAGGTCCACCCCTCATCCTACACCCACCAAGCAGGTTACTTTGTCACAGGAGGTGATCAGGTTTATCAAGCACCATTTGTCCTTGGTGAACCCACACCCAATCATGTGCTTCATTTGACTTGTGACAGTACCCAGAAAGATTTGTTCCATAACTTCCCCAGGGACTGAAGTAAGACCGATGGGCCTGTAATTTCCTTGATCCTCTTTGAAACCCTTCTTGAAGATGGGGTGACTTCAGCCTTCTTCCAGCCTTCCAGGATCTCACAACTGCTCCAAGATTATGGAGCAGCCTCACAACAATGTCAGCCTGCCCTCTTTAACATATTCAGGCAGGTAATTTGTAGGGGTCAAACTCCTGTAACAGTTCACACACCAACAATTCTTTCACCAACAGCAGGTCTGTGTTTGCATCAACCTGGATTTTTGTCCCAAGGCCAGGGGCCCAACAGTGCTGGTGGAGACAGAGGCGAAGGTGCTGAGATCTGACATTTCACCATTATCGGTAACTAATTCACCTCTTGTTTAACAGTGGGCCAGTATTGTCCTTCTGACCCTTTCCTGTGGTTTATGACATCTCTGGCCAAATGCAATTCCAGCTGAGCTTTTACTTTTCCAACTGCATCTCTGCACCCTCTGGCAATGCCCTTGTAGTTCTCAATGGGTACTTGTCCACTTTCCCATTCTTTTTGGTTTGGAGCAGACTGAGGAACTCTAAGTTAAAACAAGGTGGTCTCTTGCTGCATCAACTCCCCCTTCCCTTTAAAGAGGAAGGTTTTGTGCTGTCAGGAAAACATTCCTGAAAAACTCACAGTGCTCACTAGCTCCTTTATCCTTCATGAAAGCTTCCCAGAGAATCCCTCCCAACTCAGCTCCAAGCAAGATGAAGTTTTCTCTTCTAAAATCTAAAATCTCTTAGTACTAACCTTCAGTACTGGTTATTTAAAACTAATGAGTTTTCTATTTTTGCTAGATTATTTTTGAATTGAAATGGTTGTCCAGGCTGGTTCATCACACAGGCCCAAAGACAGTTCCACTGACACATGAAAAGCAACAGAGAGTACTTAAATTCTGTTACCTAGAAGGAAAATACATAAAACTAAAGCTTTCATTATTATAATTTAGATTCTTGTGCAACTAAGTTTTCAAATAATAAAAAAAAAGCTTAAATAAAAAAATTAAAATGGCAACTACAATGAAAGCAACATAATATTACCCCAAAAAGGGAGATCTATTGGCTCTATTTTATCAGTTATTGCACTGGATCTTTTGTCTAATGCTGAAAACTATATCCTGAAATTGTTCAGAATTTTAAATTCTCAAAATGGAACCAGAAATTTAATGAAAAGCACATTGACAATTCAGTCTGCTTTAGAGTTTTATAACCAATCTATACTGAGAATTGAATCATAATCCTCAAATGCCACTGCGAGAAAAGGAAATGACTTGAAGCCATTCTAACAAACAACAATTAATTTAACAACTTACCACAAAGGAAATTCATATGTAGACATACAGTGTTCTGGTTGTAATTCATAACACACTCTCAGTCACTCTCTTTACAAAACTGCAAATGAGCTCTTAATTCTACAACTTAATTAAATAAGCTTTTTCCATGAATGCAACACAGCAAATCCAAGAACCAAAAAGGAAGGTGTTTTGTCAATACAACTCTGATGGTGATCCACGTGTTTGTTGTCTCATACTCCAGAAGTATCCCAGGAAGAATATTCTTTGACTCCCAAGCACACTAAATGGGCTTTTTCTTCGTTAACACAGTGTTTTATGTATGTAAGGAATACTTTCCTGTGATTCTTTAAACACAAAGAATGGTATTCAGTATCAATAATAATACCTGATCCACTGAGAAACAATGAGAGAGTTTCATTTTAAAAATGTGCCATTCAACAAACTTTATTAGGTCCACAGGCAAACTACCAAGTGTTCCACACTACTTGTGATAGTATCAGTAGAACTTGTCTTGAAAACAAGCTTTGACCAAATCAGTATTTAAACAGGCCAGTCTTGGAAAGAGCCTTTCCACAGAGAATTTCACTGCTACAGCTTTTCCTTAGTTTGCCTTTCCACAAAGTGGAAACATACAATAAAATATTTAGTTACTTTCTTTTGCTTTACCTAACTTTCATGGTCCAACAAACTCAGATTAAACTGTGTCAAACACAGTTCCTCTCTTTCCTCACACCAAAAATGTGAGGTCCAAGACTGTCCTCTCAGGTGCTCCTACACAAATCATGGCAGCCTTCACAGGGTTCCTTACAGGACCACCTAGTTCAATTTTGTCTTTCAGAGACTACAAATTAGCACTCTGACAGTAAACAAGATTAACATTGTTAGCATTTGCAACAGAGACAATCAATTGGTGTCATTTGTAACGACACCTCAAGCTTAACAGGCATCACTTCAACATTTAATTGTGAAAATACATCACTCAAACGTTACACTCCAACCACAGCTGGGCAACTCAGTGAGAAGGTTAAAACAAAAAAGTAATCTACATGAGTTGTACAGGCACTCAGCAATAGGACAAGGGGGCACGGGCTTAAGCTCTGCCAGGGGAAATTGAAGTTGGAGATCAGAAAAAACTTCTTTGCAGAGAGAGTGCTCAGGCATTGGAATGGGCTGCCCAGAGAGGGGGTGGATTCCCCATCCCTGGAGGTTTTTCAACTGAGATTGGATGTGGCACTGAGTGCCATGATCTGGTAAAGGGACTGGAGTTGGACCAAGGGTTGGACTTGATGATCTCGTAGGTCTTTTCCAACCCAATCCATTCTACCATTCTGTGAGTTGTACGTGTAAAATACAAGGTAGGTGTGAAACTAAAGCACTGGAAGTTGTATCCATACACCTACACGTGTTCCGTCTGAGCAGAACAGTGGCTCAGCTCCTGGAATTATCCAATCCAACACTGAAACCTGTCACCCAGTTGAGCTCTGCATTCACCTCACCTTCACAGCCCACCTCCCTCATTCATTTCTGAAGAAGCTCAGCTAAGCCCTTTGAGCAGTAACTGGTTCTTACACAACTATTTTTGTCTTCTCAAACTACAAATACACACATTTCCTTCCCTTTCACTCTGTTGAAAATACTGCAAAATGTCTCCTACCACTGCAAACTTTTTTCACTTGAGGACAAAGAAGAACTTTTGTACAGCAGTCAGAGAAAAACCTGAAGTTTAACAGATGAATCTGTAAGGCCAGAAATAAACACTTCACTTCTCCACAGAACATAAGTTTGCCTTATTCTCAGTGGGATGAAGAACAACACTGGGCCATGGCACATAATTCTGGCAGTGGAAAGTCTTGTGACAAATGTTAATCAGTATAAAATCACTTTATAGCCATAAACATTTTCCATGACTCTCTTTAATTTTGTATCATGTAATGAAAACAAATGGTTCTACATGCAGAGAGTTCTCCAAGTATGAAACATCTACTCCTTTCTAAAATGGTGTAACAAACATATGGCGTGGCTTACAGAAGATGCTTCCAACACTTACTTCAGATGGTATCAACATTTGCAGATAGTTTTACCTCTATAATTATCAAGTCCACTCAACCCACTACAGTGAACAAGCAGCTATGCAGGCTGGCAAGAGGCACAGAGCTGTGCTGAAAGCTCATCTGAATAGACAAAAGCTACAGATTCTCTTTTCCTTCCTCACACACCACACCTGAGGTCACCTGTGTAGAAATTACAAAGCCACAGGCCATCAGTATCATGATGCACAAAAGGATCAATGGTTGAATGGAAGGAAAACAGTTGTGTTCTATCCTTGCCACAGTTCATCTTCACACTTTCAGTAATTAAATAATTTATCAGAACCTCTATTCCTCAGCTGTTAAAATACAGCAATATTTCTCTCTCTTCTCCATCCTGAACCTTGGCTGTTTGATGAAGTCAGTAGGGCATGAACTGCCTTACGTTGATGCACATGGACCCCTTGGAGAAATAAATGGGCCACTTCAGCCTCCACACTCAGTGGATTGGCACTCAAAAGCTACAATATGTAACATATTCCATAGGAAATATGAAAAACTAATATAACAAAGAAAAATCTTACATTATATTTCCTACTAAATTTAAGCTGGAGATCAGAAAGAAATTCTTTACAGGGACAGTAATCAGGCATTGGAATGGGCTGCCCAGAGAGGGGGTGGATTCACCATCCCTGGAGGTTTTGAAACAGGGATTGGCCGTGGCACTGAGTGCCATGATCTGGTAAAGGGACTGGAGTTGGACCAAGGCTTGGACTTGATGATCTCAGAGGTCTTTTCCAACCCGATCCCTTCTATGATACCAACAGTCTCCTGACAGAAAACATGAAGCTTGGTGAAATGCAAATACCAACATGCCAAATGTCCTGCCATCCTAATTACACCTTGACAGAAGCGCATTGTTTGTGGACATGAGACACCTCCTTGTTTCTTCATTAACATATTAAAATTACAAGTGTAACATTTCTGACTTCGTCTATTTCCTTGCCTTAAGAAAGCAGAACAAATAATGCACTTCAAACTTAAGGAACAGCCAAAACATTCAGGAAGATGTTTTGAGCAATAAACTCCTCACATTTTAAAGAAATACGCCTCGAATCTAGTTTTGAAAGTATCAAAACATGCTCAGTATTTCACACTTACAGTACTGTGTAACATCCATTGAAAGACAAAGTATTTTTTAAATGCCAGATGAAGTACAAATACTACATACCTCTAACCAAGTCCTGTATTATATAAATATTACATACACTGAAACTGTAATTTCTAAGTATAAACATGGTACAACCATGAACTACAGAACATGCCACTCATTACACCTTAATTGGATCCTAAAAGGCCTGATCTTATTAACACAAAGCCCAAACTGCAAACTAATAAATGCTAATCTTAAAAAAAAAAATGTATGGCTCCTTATAATTATCCAAGATAACCACTTAAAAATAGTGACACCTTCCAAAAAGGCTGGAAAAGCAGTTCCACTCATAACACAATTTAAAAAATTTTAACCAACTTCAACTTTTTCCACAGGACAGACAGTAGATAATAAATAATTAGAAATGCACAATGTATTAAAAAAGAAAAGCACATAAAGGAACAGCTCAGATATGAATTTGCAAGAACTGGCGAGGCTGCCACTTTCTGGAATGCCTTACAAATGTCTCCTGGTACCAATTCCCAGTTTCTCAGTTCCCAGTACTGCCATTATATAAGGCAAACACCATAATTTTTTTTTAAGCATATTTCTTTGTTTTGATGAAAATTAAACCAAAATGTTTCCAAAGCCATTAAGAATAATAATAACTTCACTACACCAAGACCTAAACCTGCTAAAATGTTTTCCTGCATAATTATTTTTCAAGCTGTCTGCCATTAATAAAAATGAAGATATTTAATTACAGATTAGTAGAAAATTAACATTAATATCAACACTGAAGGGACAAAGTCAACATATAGACTCTCCAAAACTATTTTTAAACAAGCAACACCTAGAATTGTAAGAAAAATTAAAGAATACTGTCTCTGTGCATTTATTTTGTAAGCTCATTAAAAGCACAGATAAGCACGTTGTTAATTTTGTCAACACACGTGGCCTTTACACAAAGGAAATACCATTTTTAAATCAGCTGGAAAACAAAAGGGCTGCAAAACCATGAGAGGGAACACAGACTAAAACGTGGCATATTGTGTGGAACTTCATCTCTCTTTAAATCGACTTCAACATCAATACTTCTAAATGGAAACAAGCCTCAGATTTTGTCCACAGGATATGACAAACTGATTAAACTCAATGAATAGGAATTAACAAGCATCTTATACCCAATACATCAGACCAGCTACATCAACCTACATCTGTACAGATGCCAATTACAGCTTATGAAACGATGGTTTGTCACTGCAATAAAGTCAACTTTGGCTAAACACTGGAAGTATAATCCAAAAAAGAAAGAAAGAAAAAGGAAATGCTTTACAATTCACTTCTAATACAATGGATATCTTCGCCCTCCCCCTCCTGTAATCTTTAAGCTTCACCTCCTGCCAGAATGTCTTCCTGGGAGACAGAGACATCAAGATACAGGAAGGGGTTTTGTTTTGGGGGTTTTTCCCTCCACTTCAATGTTCTTGTCAACTACAGACACATAACAGTGAGCACAGTTCTAATACACACGACTGGCTACATCGGATTTCCAGCATTTCAACCCGTTTGAAAGGTGATCTCTCTTTCAAATTCTGCCTCCACTCCCCCAAAACCACACTAGCTGCACACCATGACTTTCAAGCTCCTTTTCTGCAAAATAAACACAAAATTTTTGGCAACAGAAACCTCCATTCCTCTGTCACACGTACTAAGAGCGTGCACACCATTACAGGCAAGTTTGATTTCTTCTGGCTTATCACATATCCAATACACAGAGCAACAATACAATACTCCTGACCTTTAGTCTATACCTTCAATAATTCATAAAATTGTATAGATCTGATGTCTTATCTGTTTTTCTGATTTGCTGTACCCAGCAGCAGGACTCAATTCACAATACTACAACCCATACATGCCACACAGCAAAACTAACAAAAAAAAGGGGCCTGCAGTCCAGACCCAGAGCACGAATAAAACCCACAACTACATCAGAGCTCTAGACATGAAGCTTCTTCCATCCCGGAAAGAGATCCCAGTTTTCATCTTACCAAATTCTGCCAGGGTGTGGCTTCATTAAAACAGAGTCCCCACTGCAAAGGCCTCGTGAAATCTCCCCCATGAGCCTTGAGCCAACACGTGCCTTAGTGAACCCCACCAAAAATGAGGAGTCCCTCCTCACACAGAGGCACCAAATCCAAGCCCACAGGAGCCCTCCTGGAGCACAACTATCCAGGCAGGTAACGGAGCTGTTCCCCGAACACTCTTAACCCAGGACCTCCCTCCCCTCTGCCCAGACAGGCACCCTGCCCCTGCCACCTGAACCACAGGCACCCAGGGAACACTCCAGGCCTCCCAGAACAGACACTGCTCCAGCCTGGCAGCCTTTGGAAAAGGTTCAGTGGCCAGAGTGCTGCTCTCACATCGAGGGGAGCACTGATGAATTTCTGCCTTTGTGAAGGATTCCTCTGGAAAAATGTCTCAATGGTTTTCCTTACCTGCTACACTTGCACATAAATCTCACATTCTGACTTGAAGATTCTTAAATCAGTCAGGATTTCATAATTATGGACTCGAGGGTCTTTGTTAGCTGTTGTTGCTCCGTGCACAAAAGGAAAGATTTTGTTGCTATCACTGTAAAACCTATTAATTAACTGCACATATATACGGCCACATTTTCTACAATAAAAGTAACTGCTACATGGAATTAAAGTGATCTCCTAGATTAACTACTCTCAACCTTCCTGATCAGCATAATTTGCATGAAGCCTCACACCCAGAGAAAAGGAATTAAGTGTCTAACACCCTAAAAATAACAACTTCTTACTTATCGGTAACAGTAACAGAAACACATGCACGTCCCTAGAAGTAAAGAGAACAAACAAAACCGAAACTGGTTCAAGCCCAGAAATCCCTCTCGAACATCCTCGCACTGAGCAGTAACGGTTTAATCCTTCCACTTCCTTAACAATCCGCCTTTCTCAGAGACAAGTTTTACAAAGAATGTGCTCTGTGAGTTGCTGTGCAATTCATAAATGTCCAAAACACCACCTGAAAACTGAGGTGAAACAGCAAAATATTGGCTTGCTTGGGGTTTCTTTTAGTATTTGCTGCATGGATTCATACATTAATACTATAGAAAAACATGCAATGATATTACTAGGAATGTATTTCAAAACTATCAAAATGCCCCAGAACTTCAGTCATTTCAAACAGACTGTACATACTAAACTACAATTGCTTGGCATAAAAAATAATGCATTACACGTAAGAAAGGACTCAAAACTCAACTAATACACCAAAGTGCTGCCTGCATTACTTAATTTTACAGCACACAAAATAAAATTTAACCCAGGGATGTTATGTGACAGATGAGCTAACTACGTATTTTATTTGCTATCTGGCATCCATCCCATACGGAATTCTGTCTAATATTTCCGACAGCCTCGGCAGCATCCACAGAGCAGACACGAATTCTGGCCCACTAACAGTTAACGTACATTATTTAACTGGTCTGACATGTCACTCCCCTACCTTTTTGATTTATGGGAAAGAGTGCTCTTATAAATAACTCTGAAAATCGAAAGGAAACCACGAGATTTTTTTTAAATACAAGCACAAAGAAGAGTGTACTTGCTTTTCCTTCCATCCTTTCCCCCCTCCCCCAACGTCCTGACATTGAGCTTTTCCAATCCTGCCAGAAATAAACACCCAAACACAAGGAAAGGCCTGGGGGATCCAATTCAACACGGTTCGGAGCAAGATCTTCAGATCAACCAAAACCAACAACATGGAAAAAAAGAAAAAAATTCTCCACGACACAGCCCGGGCACAACAATGGGATGAACAGTGTCAAACGCGAGGCCACTGACAGGAACGAGCCAGGAAGCAGGAACCGGAGCAGCACCGTCTCCTCGCTCCAGCCATGTGGCATTTCAAAAACAGTCCCACTTGTGCTGTTACCCAGAGGTTTCGCTGGCTTTCGGTGCTGGAGCTCAGCTGGCAGACACTCGGCCCGCACAGCCTTTGTCAGGGCTCACGGATGGGCAGCAGAACGTGCTACAGGTTGATAAGGAGGGCACCGGCGCCGCGAAGCAGCAGGAAAAGCGCCCAGAAACAACTTGGGATGCGCAGGAGAGTTTCCCGTGGGCGCTCGCCGGGGGCTCCGCGCTCCCCACACTCGCTCCCGCTGTTTGTTTCGTGTTTACCTCCCCCCCCTTCCCTTTCTCCTCCCTGTCCGGCCATCTTGGGGCCGACAGGAGCAGCCATTACTTAACTAAATGACAGGGCCAACAACTTTCCACAGCGGCAGCAGCGCTGCCAGCGCCGGGGCCGGGCCGCTCTGTCAGCCCGGGCCGGCGGGGGCACACGGGGCTCGGCGGGGCCGGGCAGAGGCGACGGGGCCGGAGAGTAAACAACTCCCTCGGCCGGGCCCTGGGGCCGCTCCGCGCCGCGCCCGCCCCGGCCGGGACCCCGCAGGTCCCCGCGGGCTCCGCGCCCGGCCCCGCTCCGGGCGAAAATCACGAGGGAGGGTCCGGGCAGCGGCAACGTCAGCAGCGCCGAGCGCGCCCTCCCTCCCTCCTTCCATCGCTCTCCCCCCGCTGCCGCCGCCGCCTCCTCGCCCTCCGCCTCCCCCGCCGCCCCCGCGCCCCCTCCCCGGCCCGGCCCGGCCCGGCCTGGCCGCCCCCGGCCCGCGGCTCCGCCGCTCGGCCATGCCGGGCCCGGACGGGCACCCGCGTGGCGGCTCGTCCCGCTCGGGGACAGCGACAGGGGGGCCGGGAAAGGGGCAGAGGCGGCGGCGCCGGACCCCGCGGAGGTGGCGGTGCCCCCCGCGCCGGGCGGGCCCCGGGGAAGGGGCAGCGGGGCGGCCGCGCTGCCCATCCATCCATGCCCCGCTGCCCACCCGGCACACACCGCCTCCCTCCCCCCGCGCCATCCCCGCTCCACATCCACCCTCGCGCTTACCTTTAACAGCAAGGCCTTCGTTCTGGCGCCATCTTCATGAAGCCTCAGAAATCCGAAGAGCCGGCTGCGAGGAGGGGAGCGGGCGGGAGGGAGGGGAGGGAGGGAGAGAGAGAGAGAGAGGCACCGGCGTTAGCGGGAGCAGCTCGGCGGGCGGGCGAGGGCAGAGCGCGGGGCCCGGAGCGGCGGCGGCGCTGGGGGAGCCCGGGCCGGGCAGCGCGGGGGGCGCGGAGGGGGCGCGGGCCGAGCCGGGACACGGAGGCGGCCGGGGCGGAGTGGGGAGCGGGTACCTGTCGAGGCCGGATAGGGCTTCTCTCTCCTGGGCTGTCAAGCTGGCGAAGTCCTCCTCGCTCTGGCCGCTCGCTTTCCCCGCCGCCATTTTCTTTTCCTCATCACCGAAAGGAGCAGCAGAGGCGGCGGCGGCGAGCGACACTCCGCACGATTTCATGGAAACGCAGCGTAATTAACTCGCGGATCGCACCCCCCCCTCCCTGCGCGCCCCCAACACCCCCCAGCGCCGGGCGGGGCGGGGTGCCCGACACACACACACACCACAACTTTTATTACAACAACAACAGCCGGCAGGGAGGGGGAGGGAGGGAGGGAGGGAGGGGAGAGGGAGGGAGGGAGGCGGGGGGAAGCCCCGCTGCTCGGAGGAGGAGGAGGAGGAGGAGGAAGAGGACGGAGGGAGGGAGGGAGGGGGAGGGAGCCCCAGCGCTGGAGAGTCGGGGGAGGAGGCGGCGGCTGCGGATGGCGGCGGAGCGGTGTTTACATCGCCGCTCAGCCCCGAGGCGGCGGGAAGGGGTGTCGGGGAGCACGGGGGAGGGAGGGGACACCCTTCCCCGCCCGCCCCGCGGCCCGGGGCGTGTTTTGCTGCCCCAACAAACTTTTCGCCGGAGCCGCGGCCCAAAGTTGTTGTAATTGTGTCACCCCGCGGACCCCGCGCGCGCCGCCGCGGCCCCCCCCGGCCCCGCCCCGCCCCGCCCGCGCGCGCCGCCCCCCCGGCCAATCCGCGCCGCCGCCGCGACACACGTGACCTTTGTTGACTTACGTCAGTCACAGCGCTCCGCCGCCGCCGCGCGCCGCCCGCCCTCCCGCGGGTTCATCCCATTGGCTGGCGGCTCGGCGAGGGGGCGGGGTTTCACGGATCTGCGGGTTGTGATAGGTCGAGAGGGCTGTCGGTCAGACGAGCTTTGCGATTAGGGAGCGCCATCAGGTTGCGGTGCGCCTTTAAAAGCGGGCGGCGGGGCTGGGAGGGGCAGTGCCGGGAGTGGCGGGCGGGGCGCGGGGGGAGTTGCGTAACGGGGGCTCCGCTCTGGGGGAGTGGACGGCGCTGAGGAAGGGCCCATGCCCCACCGGGGGGGTGGGGGCACGCCGCGCTCCGCCCCGCCTTGCCATGGGCGCTGCGCTCTTGGCTCAAGCGGGAAATAATAGATTCGGGGAGCGCGGACGGTACCGGGCGGGGGGCGCTGGGGCGGCGGCGCTCGGTGTGGAAGGGAAGGGGCCGCCCCCGGCGCTTGGTTTGGTCCGTCCCGCCCCCCCCCCCCCAGCCCGTGACAGGTGGAGCGGCCCCCGCGCCCCCCCCCTTTCCCCCGCGGCTGTCACGTGGCGCCGCGCGCGAGACTCGCGTGCGCGGCGTTGGTCTCGCGATGCCTCGGTGGTCCCGGGGCGTGAGGGCGGGGAGGGTCCGGCCCGGAGCGGCGGGAAGGGCGGGAGGGAGCAAAGGCCGGGAATCCGGGAACCGGGGACCGTGTGAGTGAAGGATCCGGGATGCTGGGCACGCCCCGCGTGTGAGCAACGCTCTGGGCTCTCATTGCACGCCGGAGGGAAAGGGGATTTGCTTCACATACAGCTGAATGTGCCGAAGCGTTACCTGTGGGCGTCATGGAGCGGCCTGCGATGGGAGGGACTCACAGACTATTCTGAGTTGGAAGGGATCCACAGGGACCATCGAGTCCAACTCTTAATTCAATGGCCCCCATGGGGGATTGAACCCATGACCTTGGCATTATTACAACTAAGTGACCTTAAGGATTATCTCGTTTCAATGCCCTTCCCTGGGCAGGGACACCTTACACTGTCCCAAGTTGCTCAGGGCCCCATCCAACCTGGCCTTGAACACTCCAGGGATGGGGCAGCCACAGCTTCTCTGGGCCTCAGCACCATCGTTGGGTTCCTTGGTTCCTCGACCCTTCCCAGCTCACCTGGCAACCTCTGAGGGACCAGCTTTCTCTTTACAGTGGCACACAGCCAGGAGGCTTTATGGTTTGTTGGTTTGTTTTTGATGTGAGGTGTTTGTAACTCACTCCCTGATGGCTCTGCTGTGGTGCACTCTAGGAGGTGAGTCTGCTGTGGGGTGTGGGGGGCACAGCTCATTCCCTGCTGCTGGAAACGGATCAGAACACCCTCTGGAACAGCACTGTGATGCTTCTCCACTGTCGGGCTGAAGCCCCGTGGCTGGGCAGGCATTTCCCATTTGAATTTCCTGTTCTATGATTGCCAGGCACTCTAAAGCAAAAGTGAGGCCATTGTCTGCATTTGGGATTTAGGCAGACAAGGTCAGTGCCAAACTACAACTCTGTTCAGCCACAATGCTGCTGCTTGTGGGTTCTCCTTTAGTTGCCACCCTCAAACCATGTGCTCATTATATTGAAGCACATTTCTGCCTCTCTTGCTCTAAGTTAACATTTATGCATCAGTGGTGTTTTCCAGGTGGATCCCCAAGATTTGTTCTGCTCCTGATGATGCAGACACTGGCAGGAGTGGAGACTTGATCAAGGCAAAGTCTTGAATAATGCAAACAGAGAAGCAGATCAGTATGTCCTGCCTCCTTTTAAAAGCAGACTCTTGTCATGTAGCTCTGCCTTTGGATGGAAGTGCAGGTAGGACAAAAAAGCACTTGGGTTTGCTGAGGTTGCATTTCTTTATAAACAAGCAGCCAGTTTGAGTGTTGGTATGAGACAGGCATTTGTGTTCTGAGTTTGAAGTCCAGACAAAACCCAAGTTATTTTTGGTTCTGGGAATGGGCCATACTCTGCTAATACTGACAGCAGAGCAGTGATCAAACATCAGCCTTCATTCATTGCACAGAATCACAGACTATTCTGAGTTGGAAGGGACCCACAAGGATCATCAAGTCCAACTCTTAAGTCAGTGGCCCACACAGCGGATGGAACCCATGACCTTGGCATTATTACAACCAAGTTTTAACCAGCTGTATTGTCCGTTGCTTCTCTGTCATGTATTTTCTCAGCAGAGCTTCCTCAGGTACAAAACTCAGCAGCAAGAACTTTCCTGGTTGGAAATGTGCCAAAAATAAGTTATTTCAACATAGACTGTTTTGTGAGGATCTTGACTCTGACGTGTCAAGGTTCCACTTTGCAGTATCCCAAATAGATCAACAGAAAGAAGACAACAATTTTTCAGTAGGAGGAAGGGCTCTGCTAAACTACAAAGCAAATCAGAAGACTCTGTAAAAGCAAAGAAGAATTTTAATTTAGCTGAAAGGATAATGAGAAACATGAAGTCACAACACCTGAGTTACTTCTCTGGTGCAGTCAGCGCCACTCTAAACCCCCCACATGCCTGTATTGCTGCTATTGGAGTTCCAGATGCCTTTTCTTATTTATTTATGTGATCTGCTTGGATGACCTGGGAGGTCCCACAAAGGCCTCTGTATTGTTTTAGCTCTTCAAGAGGTATCCAGAGCTCAGAGTCTGTAGTAATAATAACAGAAGATTGAACATGGATCCTGAAACTGATACCCCTGTGCTTGCAAACAGTCACATTGACAGTTTTGGGGGCTGATATTGATACAGAAATGATGTGTATGGAAGGAGTGTGTGTGATGGTGGCCTCCAGTGCCAGGATATGCCCCAGAACTGACTTCAGAAGTGTCTTTAAATTAAGGAGGAGGAAGGAAACTGCAGTGTTGTTCTGTATCTGTCAAGTAAGGACCACCAAGATGACTGTAAGGATGGAGCACCATTCCTGTGAGGAAAGGCTGAGAGAATTGGGATTGTTCAGCTTGGAAAAGAGATTTGGGCTGACCTGACTGCAGCCTTACAGTGCCTGAAAGGAGCCCACAGGAATGATGGAGGGAGATTATTCACAAGAGCCAGGAATGACAGGACAAGGAGGAATAGATTCAAACTGAAAGGGAGTAGGTTTGTATTAGATATTAGGAAGAAATTCTTTACTGTGAGAGTGGTGGGGCCCTGGCACAGGTTGTGTAGAGAAGTTGTGGATGTCCCGTTCCTGGAAGTGTTCAAGGCCAGGTTGGATGGAGCTCCAGAGCAACCTGGTCCAGTTAGTGGGAAGTGTCCATGCCCACGGCAGGGAGTTGGAATGAGATGATCTTTAAGGACCTTTCCAACTCAAACCATTCTGTGATTCTGTGCAGTATTAGCTAACTCATTACATTTTAGCTTAGTTTAAATTTGGAGGTTGCCTGGGAGTCTCCAGAACCACTTTGTTACCTCCTGTGTGGACTGATAAACCTCTCGGACTGAACACTCTTTGGATCCCCTTTTCCCGCGTTCATTTCCCCTGCAGTTTCTTTGTGTACTCCCACACACTGCTGAACTTTGCCCTGTCACACTGCAAGACCTGCCCAGTCTCTGAGACTGAATGTTGTTGGTTCGTGCCAGGAGACCTCAGTGTCTCTGGGCAGTCTCTGCAGCTTGAAATTGAGATGCAAAGTTAATGTGCCGCCTCTTGAGAGTAGAAGCAGCAGAAGTTCATTCTGTATTTCTCCTTGTAAGTAAATACACATCACCTGGTAATCAGGCATTGGAATGGGCTGCCCAGAGAGGGGGTGGATTCCCCATCCCTGGAGGTTTTGAAACTGAGCTTGGCCGTGGCACTGAGTGCCATGATCTGGTAAAAGGACAGCCCATTCCAATGCCTGATTACTCTCCCTGTAAAGAATTTTTTTCTGCTCTCCAATTTCCCCTGGCAGAGCTTGAGCCTGTGCCCCCTTGTCCTATTGCTGAGTGCCTGGGAGAAGAGACCAACCCCCACCTGGCCAGAACTTCCCTTCATGCTCATACTGGCTCAGAGCACCTCAGACCATAAAGCAAATCCTTTTGCAGTAGCTGAGAAATGTGACAAGTCAACAATTTTGGATATGTGTGACAAGGTGCCCAGACTGAAAAACAGTGAAGAAAAAAGCAGGCAAACCAACAGAACCCATGAGGTGCCATTCTGTGTCTTACAAAACAAACCTAATGCTTGCATTTTTGCCATCTTGCCAAATTTTAGTCGAGCTGCCCCAAATATTTGACTGTTGGGCATATAAGGGAAAGCAGCATAAAGTAATACTGCCTGACAATATGTTAGGGGAAAAGCAGCCCCTTTGTTTAACCTCCCATTTTCATTAACATGAGGTTTGTTTCTACATCTGTTTTTCTTACTGCTCTTTTCCTCATTTACTCCAAGGTAAAAGCAGAAAATCTTGAATTACGAAGCTGTTTTGTTCTTGAAATTCAGAACAAAAAAGCCCACAGTTCTTCACTTTTGTATTTTAGCGGTAGCTCCTGCTTTGCCCAGGAGTTCACAATAAAATGTTCCTCATGTGACATGTGCCCTGTACTACCCTCATTAATGTTCTGATGGGTGTTGTGTGATGATCTCTGTTATATTTTCACAGTGTGTGGTGGTCAAGAAAGTGACAGGAACTGATATAAAACCCAAGGTGTTTGTTTTGGGTTTTTTTTTCTCCAAAATGCATAAAAAAGGCAAATGCTTTTGCTGGCAATGAGAAAAATCAATGCATTTAGAGAAGCATTATTGAAAATCAAAACTGTTGGGGAAAAAAGCCCTTCTGAAAGGGTTTATCCTTACACTGACGAAAAAAATTGCTCTTCAATCTCAGAAACACCTTAATAACTTTGTGTAGTGAAGGGAGTGAAATTGAGCTGATCAAGGAAATGTGTTATAAAGAAAAAATGGTATTTTTCTTTCAAAAAGTATTAAAAAACTAGTTATTACTTAATGCTTTACTAATAGACCTTAATTAGTGTTGTTGCTTGAATCATATAGTGATTTTTGTGTATTGCCCTCTCCTCCCCTTGGTTAACATGACTTTAAAACCTGAATTGTCCCTGAAAGACTCCATGCTGGAATTCATTTGGAATTTTAGGGATAACTCATGGTCCTGAGGAGTGCACACAGTTACCAGGTGAGCAGGAATGTCCATCACTGCAGCAACATCTCAGCAATCACCCTAAATACAGAAAACCTTGAATTTGTGTAAGTGACCTGTATTTTGAGCTGTTCCATTAAATTCAGAAATCAGGGGTTTAGATACTCTGTAGGTTTGTGGTGTGAGGGGCCAGTTCTCTGCATGTCAGCAAGAACCCACTGACCTGTTTGCTGGAGTTTGACCAGCAGAAGAAGGAACTTGTAGAAGAGCTTCCACACTATCATGTTTTTTGCAGAGTTGGACAAATAAATAATACAAAAAAAAAATTACACTTGTCTGGGAAGTGGTTTATTTGTGCTGCTTCTGTTAGTAGATTTTAATTTTTTTTTGTCAATTGTGCCCGTGCCTCCTGCCCTTGGCAGCTTTGACTGTGTCCATTGGTGTGTATTCCAAACGTGGGAATTATTTAATTTGTGGTAACAGTTTTGGAAGGTAACTGGGTAAGTGTTGCTCTTCTCCAGGAAGGATGTGTCAGCTTAGGACTTGCCACCTTCCAAGAAGTCACCTGTTGAACAGAAGAGGATCACAAACAAGGATCTCTGCCCTTCCAAAAGAGTGCAGTAAAAATCGAGTTTCTTGCATTTGTTACTGTGCAGGAATTTAATGTATCTCTTGAGAAGCCAAAAATAAAATTCTGTGTTTGTATTAACTTGTCTTCAGACTGACAATGGCAACTTTATAGAACTTGGGCAATGCTGTCAAGGAGGGGAAAAACTTATCATGACTTAACATGACCTGGGCTGATACCTTTGTAACCAACTGGTTTTCTGGCTAGTAAGTAAAACCAAGTAAATCACATTTCTGAAGCAGCTCTGAGCAAAGGATTTTTGTGTAAGCATTTGAAAAGAGCTGTTTGTGATGCTCAGCAAACTGGGTGAATGGGTATCTTGTTAACTTCTGTAAATCCTGGGACAGTATTATCCAAAATACATTATTATCTGATATTTTTGGTTTTCTCCTAGAGCAGAGTGTGCCATGTTCTCTTACTGGATTTAATTTGGTAGTGTCAGAAAAAATCTTTTCAGGAAAATAACAGAATTATTTATTTTAAAGGCCTCAGCTGTTGTATATGTTGCCTTTTGTTAACACTCTTGTGGATGTCTAAAAGGGTAAAATCTTAAATAACCAATCTGAGAAACTATTCTCTCCTGTCCATTTCCTACAACACCTGCCTGTGCAGCTGCTTTTAAAATCGGGTACTTTGCTCAAGTAATGGTGGGTATTAAGTCTTGTAATTGTGCACAGATGAGAGTTTTAAAGCTGCAAGTGCAGGAGCAGCTTTGGGACATGAGGTTTGTCAAAGTTACAGCAGTGGCTCGAGAAGCTCCATCACTAAACACAGACAAGGACAGTTCTCCATCCTCCAAACACAGTTCAGGAGTCCCTTAGAGCAGTGGGTGAGTCGGGGGGCATTTCAAATAAAATAAAACATGATGCTTAAATCATGGACATGCAACTCACCCTTTTGGAATGTTCCCAAAATGAGGTGGTATCTGTTAATTCAATGCTTAGGACACAATAAATACAGGACAGGGTTGTACCCAAAGCATGTAAATGTGTTCATTGTATGTGACTGAAGATAAACAAAACACCAAACTGAAATTTGGTGGGGGGGGGTTGTCTTGTTTGGGTTTGGGGTTTTTGGTTGTGTTTTGGGGTTTTTTTCCATTAAATTGCTATTATCAAGAGGTTCATTATGTTCAGATCTTCTCTAGTGGTTTGTGCTCTTCTGTGTCTCCAACATGTCAATAAGAGCTGGGTCACAGAGCTGAGAACATCAGGATGTTGTGAGGAAGACAAGTGTTTTCTAGCATCAGCTTGTCATTAGAAAACCAAAATCCAATCCTGCCCTTAAGTACACATTTTCCCTTGCCTCCTCCACCCATCAGCTGCACTGCACTTGGGAACCTGCAAAACAGGAAGTCCCTGGGAATTGTTGGGAGAATTGTCCATCTTAACATTTGTCAAGGTAAGGTTTGGTTTCTGTTTGAATGTTTGCAGTTGTGTGTTTATATAATTATACTCAGTACTACTGAAGTCAGTTTGTGAGCTGGTCTATAGTGGTGGTTTGGGTTGGGTTTTTTAACAAGCCCTGTGGTGGTTTACTCTTGTGAGGAAAATTAAAACACTGTTTCTCTCCATGGATATAATCCCAAACAAAGCCAAGTGAGAGGAAGGAAATTGCCATTGGTCTCAATGGGACAAGGTGCTCTTGGGAGGAGGGGTAGCAAAGGGAAGCTTCCCTGAGAATGGGCAAGGTTTTCTAGAGCCCTGGTATGCTTAAATTGGTGCTTTTTCTGCCAGCAGTGAATACACAAAATTTGACTAAGTTTTGGCTTTAAATCTTCATGAAACAAAATGCTTGTCCAGTGGTTTCATAGTATCAATGACAACAAAGTCCCTCTGATATTCCTTCCTCTCAATCAAAAAAATCCACAACCCCTGTTGAATTCACAGGCCTACACATAGGAATCCAAGTTACTGGAGAAACCATGAAACTACCAATGCAAGTGGCTCTACTTTAGAGACATCAAAAGTTTTGAAAGTACTTGGATACATTTCTTCTTCCCAAGGGTGGCTTTATACAAAAATGGCTGAGGCATAATCTTGAGAAGTTTACATTGGTCCTGCTCAGGTTATAGCTGTTCCCTGTACAAAAAAGAGGACAAATGTGTTATTTTAAAATTTAAATACTGCAGTCAATCATATTGGGGTTTTTGTTTGGTTGTTTTTTTCAGTAGGTGATCAGGTTTGTTTTTATTATGTATCCCCTCAGTGCAGGCACATTTCTAATGAGTTACCCACCATGCCAAGGACCCAAACCTGCAGGTTCTGAAATACCGTCTGAAGAAACTTTCTGCTCAGTAAAGATCAAGTCCAACTTTATAATGGATCATTTCAGATAAGTTTGGAAAGTTTGAATGATTATCAGAACTTCATTCAGGGAATTGGACAATACACAGGTTTTCATGCAAATTCAATGTTCTTCCTGTTTTCTGTACATCAACCCGTTTCAATGGAGACATCCTGCACTCTTTCCACTTCTGTCTGAAAACACACCCAAATACAATATGTATCCTCAGAGAAGTACAACTCTTACATAGCTACTGTTAAGCCTCTTATGAATCAATTGTGTTTTTCAAGTCTATTCAGGGTTATTAATCTTGCAGTGTAAGTGCTGTGTGTCACTGGTCTGCAAAACATGCGTGGGACACAGAAGCAAAAGGATTGGAGTTTGTCTCCCAGGGGGAGGGGTTTGGTTTCAAACCCTGCCCTGGGTGGGTGGTTTGAGTAAGAAACAAGAGATCCTGTCAGCAGCTGGTGGTGCCAGAGGCAACGGGAAGAAACTGATGCCCAGGAAGTTCCACCTGAATGTCATGAAGAACTTTCCTGTGACTGAGGGGTTGCCCAGAGAGTGTGTGGAGTCTCCGTCAGTGGAGATATTCCAGAGCCATCTGGATACAATCCTGTGCACTGAGATGTCCCTGCTGGATCAGGGAGATGGGACAGACAACCCATTGTGGTCCCTTCCAGCCTGACCCATCCTGTGATTCAGGGAACAATGAGATGAGGAGAGGAGAAGCCAAGGCTGGAGGTGGATTTGGCCTCTGGCTGGACAACCTTTTCTGTAGCTGAATTCCTGACCTGTCACTCCAGCTCTTCTTTCTGTCACAGTCGTAGTTTTCCGTGCATTGTGTAGAACATGAATGTTCTGTTAAAATGACAAAGTGTCTGGCAAAAAGCAGAAATGATCACATGGTTTTGGAGTTTTTCCCTCAGTCTTAACCAAACAAATGATTGTGTCAGCACTTTGTCAAAAATTAGGCCGCTGGGTAACCAAGATGAGGGTTGCCTCAGAAAGGGGTTACGTGCAACCCCTGCTTCTGACAGTCCCTTCCCAGCCACTGTCACCAACACTGTGCCATCCCTCAGCAATGCTCATTAACTGTTACAATGCCAAGATGAAACTGAGCCAAAGTCATTGAAATAATCCTGGATAAAAACAAAAACACCAGCCCCCTGGAAAAAATAAACAACAACAAAACCCCCCAAAACAAAAAAACCAACAAAACAAAACAATCCATAACAAATGAATCCCCACAAACCTCCAGATAGGAGCCAAGAGCCACTTCCAGACAACTTCTGTGGTCATTATTCCCATGCAATATTGTGTGGCATACTGAAAAATACTTAAGGATAACATCATTTTAATATGAAATTAAATGCCAGAATGGATGATACAGTGGTTGTATTATTGAGTAGCATATGGAATTCAATAGAATTTGTCATGCTAATAAATTTTGCATCACTGCTGACAGCTGCTGTGAAGAGTCCTGAGATTGTTCTGTAAGGCTGTGCAGTCCATTCCTAGCAGTGCCTCAGAGCTGGTGGACTCCTGCCCAGCACAGTGAGATGATTGCATCTTGTGAGGTTGATTGCAGATTGCTATCACAGTAATAAAGACCAAGTTGAAAATTACAAAACCCTGGAACCTACAGAAGCTTATGAGCCATAGAAATGACCTGCTCATAACTCTTTAGTGCCTCTGAGAAATTGTTAATTTGGTTGCCAGTTACTCAGATTTAAGTTGGTAGCGTTGGACAAATTGCTGTTGGTCTTTATCACAATGTCCCTTTTTGTGTTCCTCCCGTCCTGATGGGCAAGGAGAAATAACACTTGCTGTGTTACCTGGGTACACATTTTTTTTCTATTGGAGCATAGTCAAAAAGGAGCAAGTTCTGCACAGCTGGCAAGACTAAAAAAGCAACAGCATCATCTACCAAATGGTAAAATTGGTAGATTATATAGGAAAATATTCCACACACTTTTATTCTAAAGCGAACTTGTAGCAGGTTTTTTCTTTCATTTTTGTGTACTGTGTTTTACAAATCATGTTATTATTTGCAGAAACTTTTAGGAAAGAACTTGTGTCTTACAGATTAATTCTTAACTTTAGAAGTACAAAAATTATCTTCCTGAACTAACCACTCCTTCTCAAGCCCAGCTTTTAAATGTTTCCATTATGCTTATTCAGATGTGTAGGAATCATAGATGTCATTTCAGGAAAGTGTTTAAAGTAATGATAAATAAACAATAAAGACCATGAGGATTAAAGGTAAAAAATTAAACTTTTAACTAGTATCTCCTTGCTTTGCAGCCTCAATACATGCACCAGGATTCCTGCTGTGCATTAACATTCAGAAAGTTTTTCCCCATGAACATGTAATTGTTTGTATTAGAATCTTTACTGTTGTACTAGAAATTAGAATCATGCCTGTGGGTATTTAAAATGGAAGAATAATACGAGCTAATGACTTCAGTGTAACTCGTGAAATTACATCAGGGAGAGTATTTCAGATTCTGCAGATTGGCCAAATATATATTGATGGGGAACACATAAGATTTAGCTCAGTAAAATTTAATGAAACCAAGGATGTATTGAGGAAATGAAAGTGCACAGGCTTATTTGTTGCAATGTGTGGAAATTGGTTAACTTTTTATTTCAGAGATAAATGAAGTCCTGCTTTATGGAAATTTCTGATTATTTTTCTAAACCACTGTTATTTCTTTTGATGTAAACAGTTACATGGTCTTGCAGATAGGTTTCTTTAGTAAATTGAATTGATTGAACTTGTTTCTTCTCAGGCAAACATATTTCTTCACTGAGTCCACAGAGCCATATTCCTGTGCAGAAAGAGCTGAGCTGGTTTGAAATACAGAAGAAAACCAGAGGAGTTTCTGTTCAGAGTTTGAAATGTTTTCTAGAAAAATGCTCCATGGATTTACTGCCTGTTTTCAACTTTGTAACATCTTTTTCTGCTCAAAGATACACAAACCTTGTCTAAAGAACAAGCAGCTCATTACCTTGGGTCATATCAGTGTTCAGGTCCTGTCAAAATCCATCACCTGGCTTGCCATGTGAGCTCGGATGTGTGGAGGGTTCTGTTTTGATTCCTCCAGGAAGTACAACTCCTTCTCACTTTTATCCTCAGAAATTGGTGTAACTGCATCCCCCAATTTCATCTGTTTTGCTTAATCTAAACCACCAGGTTCTATAAATAACAATTTGCTGTGAAAGGTACAAGAGATACCGTTTTGGATCTTGATATTAACTGCAAAGAACCGAGAAGTTCAAGGTGAGAATATGGTCTGTCTTTTGGACTTCCTAGTGAAGATACAGAACCTGAAAAGATTAGAATATATTCGTTAATTAGCTCATCTAATTAATTATTTATTTGTTTGTTAATCGAATTTGTTGGACAACTTGCAGTAAAATTCTGGATGCTTTAAAAGTGTTACCAAAAAAGGGAGATGCAAATTCAAATACACCAATGCTTTAACGAACCAGGTACTTTCAAGCAATCAGTGGATGCACAGGTGCTGAAATAGAATAACATAAATCTCATTTTTAAA
The DNA here is from genome assembly GCF_047495875.1 of Pithys albifrons albifrons. Lineage (NCBI taxonomy): Eukaryota > Metazoa > Chordata > Aves > Passeriformes > Thamnophilidae > Pithys > Pithys albifrons. Next base: position 120,161,814 of record NC_092458.1, on the reverse strand, counting down.
GTTTGGCTGTTTATATAGTGAGTGAATCAAATTAAAAGCCTGTGTGTGATGTCCCACTGGCTTAGAAATACTGTAGTGAATGAACAAAAAGGTAAGCCTAATAATGTTATCCATGGAACATCTGAAAGGAAGCAGAACAGAACAACGTGTCTTAACCAAACAGCTCACAAAGGAGTCCTCTGATGTATCAGAGCTAATTAGGACAGCATCCAACAATTACAAAAGATATTTAGTCATAAAGAGATACCCAGCAATGTTTTGTCTTATCTCTTAAGCAGATCATTAAAGACTTCCTGTAATATTTTTTCCTGACTTCTTTTCAGGAAAATCCATTACTCTTTCCTCAGGAGGAGATTGAGAACTAGCAGAGCACTTTGTTTGGCCCCCTCCCAGCCACCCCATGGCCTGTGATCCAGCCAGGGAATAACAATCACCTGCATGAGTAGTTCTCACAACAGCAGTGTGCTCTGAGCGTTGCCTTTCCTGGTTGTCCTCATCACGCCACACAACGTGTGTTCACAGTTCTCATCCAGCTGAATCTGTGGAACATGAGCAGACAAGGCTCTGAAGTACCAGGGGAGTCATCCCAGCACAGAGGTGACTTATGCCATAGCAGCACGTTTGGGTACTGCTGACGTGGCATAGTCCCAAATCCCTGAGGAAAAGATAGCAATTGCCTGTAGGTTAATGCAGGGAGAAGCAGGGCAGGTACCTTCCGAGAAGTTTCTCAAAGTCTTTCTGCCAATGCCACCTTCTGCTTTCATGTGATTTTGTGTGTGATAGTCTGGGGCACAATCCTTTAACAAAACAACTCTTTTTACCTTTAAAGAAAGTCTGGGTAGAGTTGTCCTCCAGCAGGTTATTGGGGCAGATTTTCATTCCTGTACATATGAGAAACAGGTGGGAGCAGAGGTGATCAGCAGCCTCTATCCCAGACTGATGCCTGAAGGTTCCATTGTGTATTTTTTCACATCAATAAATATTGTAAAAATAACTTTTCAGCTAAACCTATTTACACACTCCCAGTTGACTTTTGTTCTTTTTATCCCTACTTGGCCATCCTCCACAACCTTGTAATGGAAATCACTGCACAGTTCTCTGCTCAGCCTTTAGACTTCTAATTCAAATGTGTTGCTCGTTTCAGGGTAAATGTGTGTGCTCCACAAGTATGTTTTTTCCAGGCTTCTTGTCACACTGTAGAGCTGATGCAAAGCACGTTCTGCCATTTTTCTAAGCAGAGGGAAAACTTGTGTAATCCCTCACAACAGATATTTCTTTGCCACTTGACCTGTCCATACCCACTGTTCAGTCTATCCATAGGTAACCTCACTTTTTAATGGAAACTTTCAGTTTAGAAAAAGGCAGATAATGTCAATGTTTTTCATGTGGGTTTTTGCCCTCACTTGATTTCAGTCTATATTTCAATAACAGAGCAGCTGAATATAATATGTAAAAATCCGTTTGTTTTCTGAAATTATGTGAACTTCATCCAAGCTCAAAATCCTGACAGTCACTTTTAACATTTGCAAGTACACACTGAAAAAAATATTTTGACATCTAGGCTGTCAGATAATCTGTCAGCAACATATATATCATTCAGGGAGAGAACTGTTAATTTCCCAAGTAATTTATTGGGAAAAATATGCATTTACTGCAGTGAAATGTCCTACTGGCTGCTAGAAAACTGCTTAGCATTTTTGCAGGCAGAGTAGTTGGCTTCAGAGCATGGGTTATCCTCTTGTGACAAAAACACAGGAAAAGAAGCACTTGCCAGAAATCATCAGTGAGGAGCACATACCTGCAAAGAGCAGGATGGTCACAGGCCTTCAGGAAGCATTAGGAGCTCTATGCAGAGGGATGTAATGCATGGAGAAAAGAGGAGCAGTGCTCAGGGTCACGCTCCTTACAGAACAGGCTCAGGGGGGGCAAAGGATCATACACCAAATGCTTTACTTGGAATAGTCTCTAAAAGCCAGGGAACTTCTCGGCACTGTGTGACTGTGCCTGGGACAACAGCACTGTCTTTGGGCAGAGGTGTTTGCTGGCACGATGCAGTCAGTGTTCTGCAGAGCTTTCACAGCAGTTGGTTTTACATCTTCCAATTCTACTTCAATTTTCTTTGTTAAAAATTGTTCATGTTTCTGTAGGGCAATGCTGGAGCACTGTGTGTAATGATGGTGCTGATCCTCCCCAAGGGGCTCAGATCTTGTCTGCTTCTGCTGTTGGGTGGTGTCAGTCCGAGGCTGCACCATGTGTATGTCTTTCATCTGGCATAATTTGTGTCCAATACTGATTTACACATAAAATTTAAGTTTTAACTGTGATTTCTTGAAAAGAAAATAAGCCATTTCTTCATGCTTTTTTTTGGTGTAATTTAAAAATAGTAAATTTTTTATCCTGCTTATTGCTGTTGGCAATGATGACAGTAAAAGCCATGATTTTGCAGGAACAAGCAAGACCAGGTCATGGAGGAAGATTGGCAGCTTTAAAGATGATTCAGCACTTAAAGAAATGTGTTTGCAACATGGGCAATCTCAGCTTTCCAGTTTTTCTTAATGCTGTCCCTGTCTAATTACTCAGCCAAGTCTCACTGGCACTCACCTTTCCCTGGTGGTTCATGCCACTCTCAGGGCTCTGTCAGGCTGCTGCCTCCAGAGGCCTTTTTCCTGTGCTCCCCCTGATGCAGGAGATGTTTTCCCTTTTCAGACAGACTAAGCCATTAGATTCAGCTGAGGAATTTCACTCTGAGTTTCGTGTGTTCTGAGTCACTTCTAGAAATTGCAAGGTAAAATATATAAGACACTGTCTTAAAGTTGTTAGACCTTAACCTCATCTACATCAACCTTTTACTCTGCTGCCATTTTTAGTGGCAGAACAACCTAACAAACAATTGTGGGAACTTCTGTGTTTTGTCATTTTCATTTCTCTTCAACGAAACTAAAAAATGATCAACTCTTTCCATATTCATCTTTGTTTATTCCCATTTGTTTTTCTGCATTCTTTTCTTTCTGAAGCAAATCAAAAGAGGGGGAAAGAAAAGGCTGAGAGTGAAAGGAGGAAAGAGTAAAACAAGAGCAAAACAAAGAGGAAAAAAAAACTTTTGATACTTCTTCTTGAAACTTTTTCATTTGAGAAAATATCCTACTTAAAAGGTTTAAGTTATTCCATACAGAATAACAGAAGTTTTGTCTTTCTTAAAAATTCTCTGCCATTTCTAATGTAAATTATCATAGCTCTACAAGGGCAGTTGAGGACAAGTTGCCCAAACTTTGGCCACTATATTAGCCCATGTTTAATTTATTTTAAAATACTTCATCCCAGCTGACAAGATGCACATATGATTTCTGAGTTATGGATTGAAGGGCTGTAGCTTTTAGCCTTCCTTTCTCTCCTCACTGTCATATTTCACTCACAATGTTACTGCATCAGGCTTGGATTATCAGCCTTTTTTTGTCAATAGAGCATCCAGCATATTAAAATATAGTGCATAAATTAGTATCATAAGAAATTTGAGTGCAATTCAACTAAAAAATCTAATACTTTTGCAAAATTACAGCATAAGCTGTCTAAGCTTTTCAGAATGTCTCGTGGATGTTGTTGTGATTTATGTGCTGTCAGTTATTTTTGTACATATTGGAAAAACCTGACAAGTTTCTATCTCACATTTCATCCATCAGGTTTTTCTGTATACAAAGCACGTGTCAGAAATCAGTCTCCAAACAACATGCCAGTTGGCTTCTCCATGTGGCAGCTTGTAAACAAAAATATTTGGGGACTGCGCATTTGGGACATGACATGTAAGGCAATGTATGAACACCAGTCATTGGGAAATAGCCTGTTCCTCTACACTGCTAATGAAGTGATAAATCATGTTTGCACTTCTCCGGCACAGTCAGCAGGCAGAGCTTCCCATGTTCAGGTAGTACTGTTGTTTTTCTCAAATAGGGTGTACTGAGAGGTTAAATGTTTTATTAGTGACCTTAGTGGCCTATCTGTGCATCAGAAGGATGTGTCAAAACTGACAAGGTGTTTTGTGCATTTAAGTTATTTGGAATTTTTTCCCCCCACATTAATTATGTTTTGGTCAGAGACAAATTCTGGTTATACTCAAATCATAGAATCATAGAATGGATTGGGTTGGAAAAGACCTCCGAGATCATCAAGTCCAACCCTTGGTCCAACCCCAGTCCCTTTACCAGATCATGGCACTCAGTGCCACGGCCAATCTCAGTTGAAAAACCTCCAGGGATGGGGAATCCACCACCTCTCTGGGTAGGCCATTCCAATGCCTGATTACTCTCTCTGAAAAGAATTTTTTTCTGATCTCCAACTTCAATTTCCCCTGGCAGAGCTTGAGCCCATCGTGCCCCCTTGTCCTATTGCTGAGTGCCTGGGAGAAGAGACCAACCCCCACCTGGCTGGAACTTCCCTTCAGGTAGTTCTAGACAGAGCTGAGGTCACCTCTGAACCTCCTCTTCTCCAGGCTAATCAGTGAAGGATTTTCCACCAGCTTCAGTGGGATCAGGAATGAGCTGTCAGAGGACAGAGGAGTTACCAGGGCAAGCTGTGTCATCTGCTCACATAGTGCAGGTCCCAAGGTGTGAATCAGCATCCGTGAGATTCAAACTCAGCGTGATGAGAACACAAAATGCACTGCTGGTAAAATATTCTATTCCATGAAAGCCCAAACAGGACAAGTCTTGTGGAGAAGATGTGAAGACACATTATTAAATCTTCCCAATACAAATGCAGCTGGAAAAGGCTAAAGCAAATTGTGTTTAAGGAATAAAAGGCTGAGAAGGATATAGGAAAACTAGAATGAACTAGAAGTAGTTGTTACCTGAGTGGATGCTCTTTAAATGAGCATTGCAGCACAGAGGGTTCAAGCAGGGCTGAAGATTCAACAGACCTAATAGTACAAAGTGCAGGACATGAAAATAATTTAAAACCCCCAAGCACTTCTATTATTAGTCAATGATGCAGATTCTTTTATCATTTTATCATTTTTTTGTTTGCTGTCAAACCTGCAAACACACATTCATAGGATCCTCTATAAAATTATTTGAGATTAGCTCAGTTGGTTAAAACTTGGTTGTAATAATGCCAAGGTCATGGGTTCAATCCCCTGTGTGGGCCATGGCTTAAGAGTTGAACTCGATGATCCTTGTGGGTCCCTTCCAACTCAGAGTAGTCTGTGATTCTGTGATATTTCTTGTTGTTCTTTTGCTGCTACATCCAGTAAAATATCTGGCATTTCTGTTCATGTGTCATGTTACTTTTTATGCCGCATTCATTTTTGCAAAATCAAATACCAAATAAAAGAAAACAATTAATGAACTGTACAATAGGTAAGTGGCTTCCTGGTGGTGTGACCAGGGGGGAAAACACTGGTTTTATTCCCATAAATCAAAGTAATCATGCAAATATATGAACTTTATAACCTTAATTTGTTTTCATAGGCTTCAAAATTTCCCTGTTACTTTCAGCCAAACATAAATTAATAATGGTTCTAAATGCCTGTGGATTATTTAATTAAAACAGAGTAAATTCATTCTTCATTCTCAGCTAAGTGATACAAAACAGACTTTGCAGAGTGAAGATCAGACTCAGGATTCTGATGCTCCTGAACCTTCTTTATCTCAAGAATTTTAATAAAGTCTTTATTGTTTTCATCTGTTTTTATTAACACACTGTGGTGTTTTACAGCAGGTGTCTGTAATCCCAAATTATATTTCTGTCCAAGGTTTGTGGGGTTTTTTTGGTAGTTGAAATGTTCTTCTGCTGTTTTGTTGTTGGTGGGTTTTTTTAAGTCTGTCTTCCTGCACACTTTCTGTGAACTTTTGTAGTTCAGACTCATTTGTTTAATTGATAAATAGTTTTGCATAGAATATTGTCTTTCCAGCCGTGTGCCCTTTGCCCAGCTGGTTTTGTAATTATTTCAAAAGGGGGAAACTGATAAGTCATTTAGAAAAAAGGAAGGAAGCTGATTATTATCAATTAACATGAATTCTGACATGCAAACACCAGAGAGGACTGAAATAATGCAAAAGCAGACTGAAAACAACAAATTGCAATCCTCCTGGCCAACTTCTGCGATCACATTTGAAATACCGATTTCAGTTTCATCTTGTTAACAGAAAAATAACCAGGGAATTTACAAAAGAACGGAAAACTGGCAGGGAGATTAAAAGTTACGAGTTAAACAGCATGATGTTAAAAAAACACACCCAAACATGAAATTGTTGCTGATTATCCTAATTAGCAATCTCTCAAGGAATGGGGTGGAGTCAGTGAGCTCCCTAAGGTTTGAATCCCAAGGTTTGGCATTATGTCTTTACAGTTTCAGAGGCTAAAATTATTAGCAAAAAAAAGGAATATTGACAGTGTTTATTGTGCTTCCTGGTTGTCCCATTCCCAAAATTTGCCACATGCTTGTGTGTACTTCTAAATCAGGTTTAAAATATTCAGGATTGATATACAATGGAACTACATAAGCTGAGGGAGCCCTGCAGCATCTGGAAGGGAACTAAAGTGCAACTCATTAAATAAAATGAAAGAAAATAGATGAAATTTTAAAAATACAAGACTCTGGCTAATTATTAGCAAACATTTAGCTACTGATGTTGACATGGCAGCATTAATCATTCCTTTGAACATTTAAACCAGATAGGAAAAGACATGGAAAAATGGGTGAATAATTCTGTATTGGTTGGATGTATTAGGATGACTAATAGAATATGTTTTTAATATCTAAGATCTGTACTGCATCCCTCTGAAACTGCATATACATGCATGCAAGGGATACAGGAATTTGACCCTATAATTGGTAAAATCCAATGACTTCAATTTGGCAAGACAACCCCAAAGTGCTCTGTGCTGCATGAGAATGAAGACTATAAATAAGTAATGTATTTATTTTTAAGTAAATGGGAACAAGTAAATTTTCCCATATCCCTAAATGCTCATAAATCATTGTGATTTACTGTGTCAGTCTTATTTTTCAGTTCTGCCATCTATTTCAGTTCTCCTTAAAGGCTGTACATATGGAGAGATTGACTACAAGATTTTCAGTCTGGAAATCCAATTCTGCCAGAAAAAAACGTGTCTGGAGGCCAAGATTATCCCTTTACCTACAGGAAGAAGTGGCAGCACTTTTAATTAGGCATTGTTCCAACCAGAACTGCCTTCTGTTTGTTACCTCAGGGGCTCTGGGATACAGCCCTACCTCTGTATAAAGATTTGTGTGGAGGATTTACTGGAAGGAAAACAAATAACAGGGCTCATGAGGAACATCTGACCAGCTTTTGGTGCTGTGGAGATGGGCAGCACAGTTGGAGGTGTTGTAAGAAGGGCCCAAGCAGCACATCAGCTTGGTCATGGGTCAGTGTTCCTGCTGAGCAGAGTGGTGGGAGGGAATGGGGAGAGCAGAGCTGAACATGAGCCAGCGTGTGCCCAGGGGGCCAGGAAGGCCAGTGACACCCTGGCCTGTGTTGGTGTGGCCAGCAGGACCTGGCACTGACTGTCCCCCTGTGCTGGGCACTGGTGAGGCCACACCTCCAGTGTTGTGTCCATTTCTGGGCCCCTCAATTCAGGAAGGACATGGAGGTGCTGGAGCAAGTCCAGAGAAGGGCAATGGAGCTGGGGAAGGGTGTGGAGCACAAATCCTGTGAGGAGCAGCTGAGGGAGCTGGGGTTGTTCAGCCTGGAGAAAAGGAGACTCAGGGGAGATCTTATTGCTCCTCCACAAGTCCCTGAAAGAGGTTGTAGCCAGGTGGGTTCAGCCTCTTCTCCCAGGCAACCAGTGACAGGACAAGAGGACATGGTCTTAAAGTGTGCCAGGGGAGGTTTAGATTGGACATCAGGAAGAATTTCTTTGCAGAAAGGGTGATTAGACATTGGAATGCGCTGCCCAGAGAGTGGTGGAGTCACCGTCCCTGGAGGTGTTTATGGCAGACTGGCCATGGGTCTCAGTGGCATGATCTGGTTGACATGGTGATGTTGGGTCACAGGTTGGACTCGATGATCTCAGAAGTCTTTTCCAACCTAACTGATTCTGATATTCAGCTTTACAGAGTGTGTTCTATAAAAAGCTCCTTTTGATGTCTCTCTCAGTTTCACTCTGCTCATTTTTTGTTTGAAAACTAAAACTTTCTCTCCCTGCAATTCCTCTGTTTCACATCAGTTTGCAGCACAGTGAATTAACTCTTCCAAACCAGGAGTCGATAACGTCTTGCTTCAGGAGGTGCCTAATCACTGTGATGAATTTTCCTAAAAAAAACGAGAGACCTTTACAGATGACATTTTCATTTGCAGTGAGTTGAAGATGGGTTTAGCAAACAGCTGCTTTCCACAAAAGCCAGGATTACTCATCTTACTCTTACATCAAGCATAAAGTAGTTATTTTATATGGAGAATTATGAAAGAGTCAAATAATTCTGTATTATTGATCTGCTTGTCTGCTGGGAGGCTGTGAGTGAAAAATCTTTTGCTCTGTTGTTCTTAATTCAGATGTCATTAGTGTAGAGGTTACTCTGGGCTCACTATGAAAGAAATTGATATAATGCCCACAGTGCTCCAAAATATGTTTATTTCCCAAATAAAAATAAATGGAAGTTAACAGGAAAAAAATGTGATATTTGGTAACTTAGAAACCAGAATGTTTTACAGTAGCAAGATCAATCAAAAGCTGTGGTAAAAGAGGACTTAAGACCTTGTAGAATTGTGTTTGATACTTCAGACATAACCAGCCTAAATACAGTGTAATCAGTAATTATTACCCCTGTCTTCTAAAGGATCTATTTGCACTTTCTTTGAATATCATCATAAAAATGCTCAGTTTTATGTGTGGTATAAATAAACTTTTTTCTGATTTCACAGTAATTGCCTGTGGTTGTTTAATTGGTTGCTGTGATTGAGACCTTTCCTCATTTACACTTCCAAAGTCCTATCGGCTCTCTGGAACAGTAACATGTTGTGTAACTGTGAAAATCAGTGCAGGGAATGATGCTGTAAACTAAAAAGTGCAGCACTACTTGCCCTTGTTTATACCCAAGTAATTGAGAGTGCTTTGTAGTAATTTCTACTGTACATTTTCTATATTTAGAAAACCAACTGTGTATCTTCTGCAATAATGAATAAGAAGCTGCAGAAATCTTCCAGCTCAGAGCAGGTGCTCACAGGTCCTTGCTTCTCTTCTGGTTTACATGGTGCCAGTTTGCATAATGGACCATTCCAAAGTGCCCAGCTGAACCCCTTGGATGCACCTGCCTCCCTGGATCACATCACGCTCCTGTTACATCACCTTTCCTGTTCCTCTAACTCTTCTTTGCTGCCTGATTTAATTCTTTTCACCTGAAGAGCAGAAACATTTTGGCTTTCTAATTTTACTACTTTCTTAAAGAATTCCTCCTGTTTCTCTTTATGGTTGAGTAGTTCTCAATGTCCATGTGACCCCAGGCCAGAAGGTGTTTTGTCCTGATCAGAGGGGCTGGTGGTGGGATCCATTCCAATGGAGCACTCCCATTCCATGTTTCAATATTGTTATTGCTTGGGCAACTTTGATCATAGCTGAGTGCTGGACACAGAGCTCAGCACTGGCCAGGAATCTCAGTGTGAGTTCAGAATGTAAAGAGATTTTAAGAAATGTTATTCAAATTCTTCTGATGTCAGCATAAATTAATATGCAGAAGTGAGAAGGATGAATTTATGTGTTAAACTGTGTTTGTATAAGGTGGCCCTTTAGAATCATAGAATTGCTTGGGTTGGAAAAGACCTCCGAGATCATCAAGTCCACCCCTTGGTCCAACTCCAGTCCCTTTACCAGATCATGGCACTCAGTGCCACGGCCAATCTCAGTTGAAAACCTCCAGGGATGGGGAATCCACCCTTCTCTGGGCAGCCCATTCCAATGCCTGAGCACTCTCTCTGCAAAGAATTTTTTTTCTGATCTCCAACTTCAATTTCCCCTGGCAGAGCTTGAGCCCATCGTGCGCCCTTGTCCTGTTGCTGAGTGCCTGGGAGAAGAGACCAACACCCACCTGACTGGAACTTCCCTTCAGGCAGCAAACAGTTACTCAGAGAAGATTGTGGCTGTGTCTGAAGTTCCAAAGGACTTTTTTATGGACTTTGTTGGAAAGAAAAAAGCTCTTTATATAATTTTTTCTTTATTCTGTGGAAGGTGAAATTTATTTTGTAAACAGAAAGCAGTTGTTTGCAGCACTAGACATAAAACTAGGAACTCTGTCTTAACTAAGAGCCTTTAATAAATTCACCATGTCAGTGCTAATGAACAAGTTGATTTTAATATGCATCACATTTCACTGTAGAAACCTCCTTATATTTTGTCTATTTTAATTTTATCCTCACTTGACATTCCCAATAGGCAAGGCCCAAAGCAAACTGGGATATGCAGTATAAGTGATAGAGATTGATGAAAAAGAAAGGGAACACTGGTGTAAATCTGCAGCAGCTGAGAGGACAGAGCTGCCTGACCCCCAAGCAAGACTCTCCAGCAGGTGAGGATGAAGCACAGCATCACCTACACCACCCCAAAAGTACAGCAGAGTGGGCAAGATGGGGACTTGCTGAAAACAAGCACAGTGAATTTCAGGCTGAGCAAAGGAGATGTGGGAGTGAAAAACAAGTAGGATCAGGTTTTCATCAGGTTGTCTGGATCCCTTGCATTTGCCAGTCCTCCTCCTGGTCAGGAAGGGAAGTCTCCCATTCACTGAGGGACAAATTTACAGAATCACAGACTATTCTGAGTTGGAAGGGACCCACAAGGATCACCGAGTCCAACTCTTAAGTCAATGGCCCACATGGGGGATTGAACCCATGACCTTGGCATTATTACAACCAAGTTTTAACCAGCTGAGCTAATCTCATTCTTTGGTTTTAGCATTATAATTTCACATTTTCCAGGTAATTAAAAACATACAAACATGCATGCACACTTTAAAAAACAGCAATGTATTTGTAATTGAGCTGTGACTAATTCCTCACATTTCATTACAAACTAATCAAAAGCTATTAAAGGGCAATGAATGGATCCTGCTAGGGGCATGTCCCTTTCCCCTCCAGTCTGTGTAACCTTTAGCTCCCAAAGCATGGGCTGACAGGGCAATTTGGCAGGATTTCCTACCTGCCTTGCCCATGTGAAGGCAACAGTGCAAGCTGTGAGGACTCTGAGCATCAGAACACCACAGACCTTTCAAGTTGTGTGTACACTCTGCCTCCGTGGAGGAGAATGGCATTTCTCCTGTTCCCAAGACAAAGAGGAACTTGCTTTGCATAGAATCATAGAAGCACAGAATCATAGAATCAGTTGGGTTGGAAAAGACCTCCAAGATCGTCAAGTCCACCCCTTGGTCCAACTCCAGTCCCTTTGCCAGATCATGGCACTCAGTGCCACATCCAATCTCACTTTAAAAACCTCCAGGGATGGGGAATCCACCCCCTCTCTGGGCAGGCCATTCCAATGCCTGAGCACTCTCTCTGCAAAGAATTTTTTTCTGCTCTCCAACTTAAATTTCCCCTGGCAGAGTTTCAGCCTGTGCCCCCTTGTCCTGTTGCTGAGTGCCTGGGAGAAGAGACCAACCCCCACCTGGCTAGAATTTCCTTTCCCTCCTTTTCCTTCCAAACAGAGACTGTAGGGACACAGGGATATTATCTTCTTGCTAGTGGCATGAAGGCAGGATCTCAGATATGGATTCCCTCTGAATTATCCCTCTTGACAAATAGGCTGTGAAACCAGAGCTTGGTTTCTTGGCAGGTCCCCACCCTGCCTTTGCCCAGGGAACCTGGGGCAGCTGCTGCCTCCTCTGTGCCACTGACACAGGCACACCTTTCCCTTTGCTACCCTGTGCATTCCAGGGGTTTTAATCCACCTGGGGCTTGGAATGGAACTGCACAGAGCAGGCACACTCAGAGGGCTCCATCTGTCACATGTTCAGTGAGCTGGGTTAAACACAGCAGCACCTGCCAGCTCTTCCACCAGAGCCACAGCTCTGCATGGAGCTCTAGCTCAGGACTTCTGAAATACCCTCTTTTTGCTAAACATACTGATTCCCTCATGGCTTCTTGCACCACTTGCTCCTGCCCCCAGATCTGTGAAACAGTATCATCCAGTTTTGCTGCTCTAACATTTGGGGAGGCAGGGAAAGGCACAACGAGGGAGTAAAAAAATGTATTTTTAGTTCCTTTTATTACCTTTCAGCATGATAGCTTTCTGGTTTCAAAGGAAGTGTAACTGAAATCCAATGTGGTTTTCAAGTAAGGAAAATGTTAGATAAAAATTAGCATTTAAAATCAGGGAAATGATTTGTGAATTAAAATACTTGCTTCTTGTGTCTTTGCAGAACCACCTTCCTTTTGCCTTTAGGGCAGCCAGAACAATTTTCAGGCCAAACCAATATTTGAATTCTTGTTCTTCCCAAAGAAAACTGGTGGGTGCGTTTTTGTCTAGGAGCTAAACCAGCAATTTGCCCTAGGGATTGGCTGCAGTTCAGCTTTGGGAAGACCACCATCCCATCTGTCCTGCCAACTTCCACCAGTAACAGGAACATGGAGCCAGGATGCAGACACAGGGATAGTGTTACACCAAAGTTGCTGCAATACCTGCTGTCCCACTGGTCATGGCAGAAAGAGAGTCTACAGCAAATAGATAAGAGCATTTTCCTTTATGAAAATACTCCATTTCCCCAAAGGAGTGATCCACTGCTTTACACTGACAATGCTCAGCAGTATCCTCAGTTGGCTGTTCTGCTACTACAGCCCCAAAGGAAACACAGGGAATATTCAACAAAAATATTCTGCAAAGGGCTTAACATTATGTTTGGGTTTTTTTTCTTTTTATTGTTGTTTTTGCTATGGCACAGCCATCTAAGGGAGAAGTTTCTGCTTGTTGGTTTGTTTAACAAATATGAACAACACCATTATAATGAGCAGCTGGAGTTAGGAATCAAGTCCATCATACCAAGCTAAGCAAGGAATGGCTGTAAGATATGGCTGGTGGTGAAAAAAAAAAAAAGAGAGATGAAAATCTGCTTCTCAGCCTTCCCCTGAAGCCCCTACTCTGCCTGTCCATGTGTTTGTAACCTACAGCCTTCATAGGGTAGGGAACAATGGCATATGTTCCCATAAATTCAGGATAAGTTTGAGCGACTCCATTATTCTTTGAACTCTAGGGAAGGGATGTATTTTCAGCATAATTTCCAAAGCAGAAAAATATTTTGGGGTAGTTTTGAACTGTGAACCAGGGAAGATATGCTGGAAGAGTCCAGGCTGCAGCCCACACGTAGGTCTGTCCTTGCTCCTCTGCCCTGGCACCGGCTGAGGGGTCTGGGAAACTCTCAGAATCTGCAAAGCTAAGGCACAGGAATGGGCCTGTGTCCTTTCCTGATGTGTTTCCCTGCACTACACCTGGTTTTGGGACAGAATGACCTGTGATGCTGATCCTTCCTGTGACCCGCTGGCAGTGTGGCAATGCCAGTGTCAGTGCTGGGATGAGGAGGGGCTGGGAAGCTCCAGCAAAATGGTGGGAGCAAGCAGCTGCTCCAGGGGTTCAGGCACCATACAGCATAGGCACCCCTGACAGGCTGGATCCCAGGTTCCCAACTTCATCCCCTGGGAGCACAGAGACCTGTGACTGTCCTCTGGAGGCAGAGGTTTCCCATTAGATGTCTGCAGTGCCCTGCAGAGATGGTGTGAGAACACCCCAGCCTGGCCTGGCTCATTATGTAAAATCCATTTGCATTTTACCATAATGAACCTGGACCAAAACCAAAGCAAAACTGGGACTACAACTTTGCATTCTTGAGTCAGCAACTGTGACAGAGCTCTTCATTCACACCACCTTTCAGCCCCCAGGATCTCCTGATCATGATATCCTAGAAGTCAATGATCAGTAAAAGATATTTTTGCAGGCCAGAAAACATGGAGCAGGGATTTCCATAAAGGAATCCTTCAGAATAATATTACCCATTATTATTTTCATAAAACCATATAATTATTTGGGGGTGAAACAGACCTTAAAGATCAACCAGTTCTAAATACCTTGCCATTTTGTTCATTGAAGGCATCCAGCTAGCCCTTTTCATCACAGATTTGAGTTTTTAATTCTTTAAATTATTTATCCTCTTAAATTCTTTGTGAGATATATTGCAGATAAGGCTTAGAGGCCCCACCTAACACAGTGGAGGAGATCTGAGACAAAATAACCACAAATCCCAGGCTGTGTCTTTGACCACTGGACCAACTTCTACAATCTTGCTGGATTATGGAAAAAAATACACAGTTTCTTTCACCCATAATCTAATAATATGGATTTTGCATTATGTATGTACTTTATATACAGACAGAGAGACAAAAGGTAGAAATGCATGCACAGTTATTTTAGGTAGTATTTAGTCTAATGGCATCTATGTAACATATGCATCGTTTATGTAACATCTACATTACATGGACATGCATATGTTTTTGAAACATTATTATTCATCATTATGACGTTTAGCATGGCATGTTGTCTCTCACTGCAAAAATAGTATTTTCTACTTTCTCCCCCCCAAACTTTCATTTTTTATTGTAACCCACAGGAAAGCAGGTTCATCAGTACCTGATTTTGGCTGCTGTGCACCTGTAAATGTGTAGCGTTCATTTGTCACGTTGCTGCTCTCCAAACGTTGCCACACGATTGCACTCCTGTTCTCTAAATGGCTCTCTGCGAGGGCTGTGTGGGAGCCTTTGCAGCAGGGAGGTTGGAAATTGTTTTTCTGAAAATCGTATGGAAAAGTCTGTCATTTTCAAGGTCTTGGCCTGCCACACAGCTATTTTCCTCTTTTCATTTTCTTTACTCCTGAAGCACTGAATAATAGTCCTTACCTAATATTTTATATATAAAATATGTAGTTGAATCTCTACCATATAGTCCCCTCTTTAGCAGCTTTTCCAGGGCACTGAGGCACTTTCAGGGGTTCTGCTTTTGCCAGTCAGTGCCTCTCAGACCAGTCAATTTAGGGACCAGTTTTACCATCATTACACTCATTGAGCATTCCATATATCACAGAATCGTAGAATGGTTTGGGTTGGAAAAGACCTCCGAGATCATCAAGTCCAACCCTTGGTCCAACTCCAGTCCCTTTACCAGATCATGGCACTCAGTGCCACAGCCAATCTCAGTTGAAAACCTCCAGGGATGGGGAATCCACCCCCTCTCTGGGCAGCCCATTCCAATCCCTGATTACTCTCTCTGCAAAGAATTTTTTTCTCATCTCCAACTTCAATTTCCCCTGGCAGAGCTTGAGCCTGTGCCCCCTTGTCCTATTGCTGAGTGCCTGGGAGAAGAGACCAACCCCCACCTGGCCAGAACTTCCCTTCAGGTAGTTCTGGACAGTGCTGAGGTCACCTCTGAGCCTCCTCTTCTCCAGGCTAAACACCCCCAGCTCCCTCAGCCTCTCCCCATAGGACTTGTGCTCCAGTCCCTTCACCAGCCTTGTGGTTCTTCTCTGGAAGGATGTAATTCCATGCAGTACCCCAGATGCAGGACCCTCATATTTATTGATACCACCTTATGTCAAAACCTTGTCTTGCTCACCTCTGACACCAAACACCCTGAGAAGCTGTTTCCAGAACACTGACCAGCCAGCATTAACACAGGTGCCAGTTTCCCCCAGAAAATTCCTTCTAGTTTTGATCACAGCCATGGAAAGGACAACCAAACCCTTCAGCACCATTAGTCTGTGTGGGGTCTTACACTCAGCTCATGTCAGCAGAGAAAAAGCACTGGACATCAACTTACAGCCAACCTGTTCCAGCAAACAGTGGGATGTAGGAGTTCACCAGGTCAGCAGCCAGGAGTTTGGTCCCAATGAAGAGGAGCCAAATGACCCTCAAGTGAAAATCCTCATCTCCTTCAAACTATACAGGGTCCCTTATTCAAGAAGGTCATGAGTATCCGACAAGAAAAAGGGATGGTCCTTTGCAGGGCTAAAGGTTGGACTTAATGATCCTTGTGGCTCCCTTCCAACTCAGCATATTCTGTGATTCTGTGACATATACATGAAAAACTGGATACTTTCCCTTGCTCCAGGGACTGTGATCCATAAAGAACTTCCAGAAATACAACTTTATTAATATGTTAAAAAGTTCAGACTGTGGAAAGAAGACATTTCTGAGAAACAGATTTTAGTCTTTGAAATAATTAGACTGAGCTGAACAGATTTTTGGCATTATTTGTAAGCCAGTCATTGTTCAGCCTTTGTACTTAGAAGAGCAATTATGACTCCTTTGGAAACATCCTTAGTTGAACTCTTAAAATAATAAAAACACTCCCCCATAAGACCACATCAACATATGGTTTTCGTAAGGACAGCACAAACAAATCACCCACTCATCAAACATTTAGGAAGAAGACAGGAAGAAATAGAACAAACAAATTTTCTAAAGATTACTTACTGGTCCTGATCAATCAGAAGGAAAAGGAAAAAAAAGCTGAATTGAATTTAGGAGCTGCCTATGGGATATAGAATGCACATAAAATATAAATAAGCAAAAATATAAACACTGTAAAGCAAAGTTTATAGACAATGTGCTGTGAAGTTGTATTTCAGAAATATTGAGCTGCTAATGCCCAGCTTTATGATCCCCTCACGATCACCTCACTAGTTTACTTTTTAACTTTGGTGGTATGTCTGTCGTGAATAAACAAGAAAGAGATAAAGTACATCTACACTAGGGGTCATCATCAGAACATCCTGCCTGGTTTCACCTCCTTGTTTTTAACTCCAGGGTGAGGACCCCATGGAACAAAAGCTGGTGGCTGATGTGCATCCCTGCTGCAGTTCCCTCTGGAGGATGCTGCTGTGTGGTGACTACACGGGTGTGAACTATTCTGAGAGTCACAGACACCTGTCCCCTTTCTCAGGCTCCAGCCAGCCGGGTGTATCTCTGTGGTGCACGCTGACGAGTCCCAGAGCACATCTATCCAGGCCTCTGGAGCTTAGTGCTGACACAGAAAACACCCTCACAACACAAACATCCATGCTTGGGACAGTCCTGAAAACACCCATGTCTTTAGAATCAGCAGAGTTGAGGTAAATAGACACACAAATGATTTGAACTATAAGTCACTTGTGATCTTACCTCATGTAACAATACAGAAACGAACATGCACACACACACAGGAGACCTACACCTCTTCATATCTCGTTTGCTCCCCACTTGTGGTAGTTTTAGCTAGGCCTCAAATTAGCAGGCTCAGAGAATCTACGTAGATGAGGAGAGACAGGTATGACCTGAATAAGTAACCAAAGAAATATTTCCTACCAGATGACGCAAACCTGAGATATGAATACAGGAGTGGGAGGTGTTCACTCAGTTCCATCACGGGCAAAGTAGAGGCAAGACATGCAGCTGTCTCGCTGGAGTCAGCCCTGCTGCTGCTGCTGCTGCTACTTGCATTTTGTTTGAGTTTCAGGGAAGTAGGAACATTTTGTCATTATACTTTCTGTTTCTTGCTAGGTGTCTTTTGGCGTGCTTATAGATGTAGAGTGATGGAATCTGTTTTCTGTGGGAGGTAGAAAATTGTTGTTATATCTAACTTGTGTGTGTATTATATTGTAGTTTACGTTTAATTTTCTCTTTTCTGTATAAATATATATAGTTACTTTTAAGTTTAAACAAGTTTCTAGGTTTTTCCCCTCCTCCCTTTTCTCAGCCAGAGGGAGGGAGGCTGACTCTGTGTTGGGCAGTTGGCATTTTGCCAGCTCAATCCAAGACACCACTTCTGAGCAGTTCTCCTGTGTGACCTCTGTCTGTGCAGCTCACATGTGGCTTCCTGGGTCTGAGAACCAAGAAAGACCTTGGCTGCCAGCAGCCACCAGAGCCACCTCCACACAACTCTCTGGAAAACTTCATCCAAACCTTGGTGTTCAGTAAAAATGAGCAAACAAACTCCACATTCAAAATAGGGTTTGCTATAGAATCATAGAATTGTTTGGGTTGGAAGGGATCTTAATGATCATCCACTTCCAACCCCTTGCCATAGGGAGGGACACCTTCCACTAGGCCAGGTTGCTCATAGCTCCATCTAACATGTCCTTGAACACTTCCAGGGATGGGACATCCACAATATCTCTGGGCAACCTGTGCCAGTGCCTCACCACCCTCACAGTAAAGAACTTCTGTGTATCAAACCTAAATTTCCCCTCTTTCATTCTGAACCCATAATTCCTTGTCCTGTCACTACAGTTCCTGATGTTCCATCTGACAAATACCCAGAGAGAGTCCTCTGTAAAAAATTGAATTTAAAAAATGAACATAGGCAGGTTCCTCCCAGAAGTGATCCTGCCTACTTGTAGGTCTGTTGGTTCTCCTTGCCCTCTTAAGACTACAGGAACAGACTAGAGAACTCTACATGCTAGTTTAGATTCCAGTTGGACACTGGACCAAGAAAATCTCCCACACTTCTCCTCCTCCCGCAAGGAACTCTAGACAACACTCAGTGAGGACAACAATCACTGATGGCTGGACTGGAGTCTCTGCTCCCTTGCTCTCACTGTTGCTGCACCCTGTAGGACTGGGCAGATGGTATCAGTGTCAGGAAATAAAATGGAGCAAAAACTTCTCAGATGGAGCCAGAATGTCTTACTCATTGTCAATGCAATGCGTTAATGACGGGAAGAGAAACTATGTTTCCTTCTCTAATCCCTATCCATGCCATTTTAAAGTCCAATCAGACTCAGGATTTCTGCTGCTGCTACAGATGTTTATCTCAGGATCATGTCCCAGACAGCTTCAGCAGATGGCACTGCCTCTGTCCTCCATGTGCTGAAAGTTCTGCAGAGCTGTGCTTGGTCTTCTTTAGCACAGATGTCACTCTGCAAAAATCATTATGAAGCTCTTGGAGAGACCAAAAGTGCTGAAGATGGTCCGTGGTGATGAATTATGGTGGGTAGAATACATCTACAGAAAGAAATATTAATGAAAACCAGGAGGAAAATGTAAACATTTTCTGTCTTTGAACAGTTCTACCAGAGGCAATGGTTACTTTCAATTTTTGTCAGGCTGCATTAGTATTTTATCAGAAATCAAGATCTGAGTAGTTAAAAGCCGGAAAAAATTAATAGTGCTACTGGAAACGATGTTGTGATATAGTTATTTTATTATTATTGAGCTTTGAAAGGTAACTAAATGACAGCCTGATCCTTTGGGCAATCTCTCAAGACTTAATCTTTGTTATGACAAAATCATTTAAATTTTATTTCCCGCTGCCTTTGTAAAGTTAGGGAAAGTCTTAGTGAAAGTACAGTTACTCTGCACTTGTACAATCAGGAACACCTCTCTAGCTCATCAGTCTGTCTCTCCAGTTGCCAGGGGCCTCAATCTTTGCAGAAAAATTACCCTTGAAAAACAAATCTAGTTCTCCTGATCTCAGAGTCACTAAGCAGGCTAATTGTTTGGCCAGAGAAATGTTATTTTGAGATCTGCATCTAGGAAGGGGATCCAGTCGTGGGGAATGGGGCAGTTGGCGGCAGCCCTGTACTGTGGGAGTCTCATGTTTGACTGCATTGGCAAGTGTTCAGTTTTCTGAGGGAAATGTATTTAGCTTTATTCCAGCCAAAACCAGGCAGCACGGGAGAAGAAACTGTAGGAGGGCTCTTCATAAGCTTGAGGTGAGCTGAGAGCACCCAGGTGTTTCAGTGAATGTTACCTGTGACTGGCACAGCAGCATCTGATCAAAAGTTTTCCTTGCCTGCAGTGCTGACTCACATGAATTATATTTTATTTTTGTATACTGTCTAGTGTTTACTCATTACAGTCTGTATTGGGTTTTGTTTTTTGCAAGAAAGCAAAAAACATTATCACCACATTTTCCTTCAGTTTAGGAGTTTTAACCTTTTTTTTGGTACAGGACTTCATGGACAGAAAAGTCTGAAATTCTCTGGGCTCTTCACCTCTCAGATGGAATTTCTGGAAGGTCTTCAACTTTTTCAGTTTTGATTTTTTCTAAAGCTGCCCAGCTCAGTTATTACCCTGTTAGTGTTAGCTTTGTAAAAAGCCATGCAAAGGAGTTTTGCTTTTCTCTTAATTGTTTATGTGCAGTTATGCTGCAGAAACTTATAGGAACACCTGTTAATTGTGGAAGTTGTGTGTATCATTGATTCCTCATCGCAGCTTCTCTAAGAAGTGATTCCCTACCTTTGTTTTGCAAGTAGGATTGCCAGCCTGTCAGTCTCTGTTCTCATTCTCTCCTTTGGTTTGTCCCAGTACTCAACTGACAGTAGCAAGGAATTCCAGAATACCTACAAGATTTAACAAGGGAATCAAGTATTTGTCTCTGAAGGACAATTTAAAATGTATCACTATACTCTTCATCACAGCTAAGAGCTGTTTGAAGAGTTTCTCTAAAATAATACAGCACTGCAGTCAGTGCCTTTTCCTGAAATGTTATAATATGAATATACAGAAAATACTTTTTTTTATTTACAAGAAAAGAACAAATTAAGAACACAAACTTTGCAGAACACAAATTTTGCAGAACTCTTTCATTAAAAAGTCCCTTTGTGTATATATGAGAAAAGTTTTTAACGTGAATATGACCAAAGCTGCATCTCAATGAGATCTATATCACATTGAAGACAACCTTCCAGTGGCTTGCAAGATGTTCTGCTCTTCTAAGGTTCAGTTCCCCTCACTACCCTTTATTTGCCCTGGTAATCACAGAAAACCTCAAATTTAGCTCAACACCACAGTTTTTATTAAGCATTTTGACTGTGCAAGATAAATCTTCACAAGCATGTAGCGCTACAGGCTGGGCACAGAGTGGCTGGAGAGCACCAGGCAGAGGGACCTGGGGGGACTGATTGACAGGAAGCTCAACATGAGCCAACAGTGTGCCCAGGTGGCCAAGAAAGCCAATGGGATCCTGGCCTGGATCAAAACTAGCGTGGCCAGCAGACTCAGGGCAGTGACCCTTCCCCTGGACTCTGCCTTGGGGAGGCCACACCTTGAGTGTTGTGTTCGGTTCTGGGCCCCTCAGTTCAGGAAAGAGATTGAGGGGCTGGAGTGGGTCCAGAGAAGAGAAATGAGGCTGGTGAAGGGAGTGGAGCACAAGTGCTGTGGGGAGAGGCTGAGGGAGCTGGGGGTGTTTAGCCTGGAGAAGAGGAGGCTCAGAGGTGACCTTATCACTCCCTACAACTACCCGAAAGGATGTTGTAGCCACGTGGGGATTGCTCTCTTCTCTCAGGCAACCAACAGCAGGACAAGGGGACATGGGCTTAAGCTCTGCCAGGGGAGGTTTAGGTTGGATATCAGGAAGAAGTTCTTTACAGAGAGAGTGGTCAGGCATTGGAATGGCCTGCCCAGAGAGATGGTGGATTCTCTGACCCTGGAGGTTTTTAAGGTGAGACTGGACATGGCACTGAGTGCCATGATCTGGTAATCAAAGTGAGGTTGGATTAAGGGTTGGACTTGATGATCTTGGAGGTCTCTTCCAACCCAAGTGAGTCTATGATTCTATGACTCAGAACACCTTCCCTGTTCCCCTGGCCAGGAAACCACCTGCCACAGCAACCAGCATCTGGCAGGATACCCAGACTGACCCAAAATACCTAAATACCTCCATAATGGGAACCTTTTTCAGAGATACCATGGGTGAGTTAGCTGGGCTGCCTTTTCTCTAGTCTTGGCACTGGGAAGGAAACCAGGAAAGCAGCCTTTTCCCCCAGACTCTTCTTTTTTTTTTTTTTTTTTTTTTTTTGGCTGCTAGTGTGAGAATAAAGATTGTAATTCATTTAGCAATGAAAGTCAACGAGCTTTTTGTTACTGACTGGGAAGTGAATCCTAAACCCATTAATTTTATGCTTAAATGTGAAAACTCTGAATATGTTCAGTGCTTGTCAAAACAAACCATGAGACACATTTGTGTTCCATACAGAAATATAATTATTGTAAACCTTAACAAATGCAGTATATTACCTTGTTCTTTCTGGCATGGTGTCACCTGCTCATCACAGTGGCAAATGATTGTAATAAAAATGGGTTAATATGCACACGACCACTTTGTACCCTAACTTCAAATTTTATATGCTACAGAAGTACCTTCTTGTCGAAGATGTGTTTCTTCTTTTTTTTGGCATGTCTGGTAAGGCTGGTGTAATTAAGGGGTTTAATTAAAATCTTAAATGCTTACTCCATAAAAATAGCTGTACGACATGGGGAAAAGCAGATTTTTTCCTTTATAATTGCTTGTCTTGTGCATTGGCAGCATAAGATTCCAAGCGTGTGGCTGTGAACACTTTTAAATAACCTGTTTCCAATTTTATTATTTATAAATGATGTCCATAGATGCTTTCTTGCCACAATGCACTGAAGCTGCACTTGGTGTGTCAGCCACCTCCACGCTATGCCTGGACACAATAAAAAAGTAAATAAAAGCAATAAAACACAATTATGGGGGTTTAGCCTGTTGAAACCCCAACAGTGCATTGAAGGAGGGAGCACAATAGGGTCAGGCGAGCCCAATTTTTTTTTTTTTAATATTTCACAGCTCGGCATCGGCTTTAACCTTTGTTCTTTGAGGGGCCTCGTTTTCTTTTGTGGTTGTTAATTTTTATGGGGCACACAGAGACAGAGTTATTCCGATGGGTCAGCACACCGGCTTGAATGCTGTGTGCAGTTTTGGGCACCACAGAATGAAAAAGACATTATTAAGCTGTTAGAGAACACTCTAAAGGTGAGGAGGATCATAGAATCATAGAATCAGTTGGGTTGGAAGAGACTCTGAGATCATCAAGTCCAACCCTTAATCCAACCCCACTTTGATTTCCTCAGTTCAGGAAAGATATTGAGGGGCTGGAGCAGGTCCGGAGAAGAGCAACAAGGCTGGAGAAGGGACTGGAGCACAAGTGCTGTGGGGAGAGGCTGAGGGAGCTGGGGGTGTTTAGCCTGGAGAAGAGGAGGCTCAGAGGTGACCTCAGCAATGTCTGGAACTGCCTGAAGGGAAGTTCTGGCCAGGTGGGGTTTGGTCTCTTCTCCCAGGCACTCAGCAATAGGACAAGGGGGCACGGGCTCAAGCTCTGCCAGGGGAAACTGAAGTTGGAGATCAGAAAAAATTCTTTGTAGAGAGAGTGGTCTGGCATTGGAATGGGCTGCCCAGAGAGGGGGTGGATTCCCCATCCCTGGAGGTTTTTAAGGTGAGATTGGACGTGGCACTGAGTGCCATGATCTAGCAGTCAGAGTGGGGTTGGATTAAGGAATGGACTTAATGATCTCGGAGGTCTCTTCCAACCCAACTGACTCTATGATTCTATGATTCCACATTCCATGTCCCGGCACATCCCATGGCCCCTCAGCGTTCCCTCAGGGGACACCCCCTGCGCGGGGAGGGGCGCGGGCTGCGCATGCGCGCGGGAGCTGCGCGGGGGCGGCCGCTGGGGGCGGAGCTCGGGCCAAGATGGCGGCGCGGCGGCCGCGCTCCGCCTCAGGTCAGTGCGGGCTCCTTCCCTCGCTTCCCCTCCTTCCTTCCCCTTGGGAGTGCCGGCCAGCCCGCTCTCTGCTGCCCGCGCCGCCTCCCGGGGCCGGAGGAGGGATGGCGCGGGCTCTGCGCCTCCCTCATCCGTGTGTGTGGGTGGCTGTGGGTCCCTCAGCCGCAGCGCCTCGGCCGCGGCACCCCCGTTATTCCTGGGATAAGACACTTTCCCGGGATTTAACCACTCAGCCCCCTCCTAGGCGGGCTCGGGGGGAAGCGGCGGGCCCTGGCACAGGCCGGACCTGCCGGGGCGGAGGGATGTGCGGCCTGGGGGCTGCGGGACAGGCCCGGAGCATCCTGCGGCGAGCGCGGCTCTGCGGGCAGCGCTGTGGCCTCCTGGCCCTGGCACTGCTGGATGTGCCTGGAGAATGGCCATAACACCGGGCCGCATGCAGGGGGTGTGTTTGATCGGCACAAATTGCGCTGGCGGTGTTGTTTTCCACGGAGCTTGTTTTATTTGTGTGAGTTTTGATTTGAATGGTATTAATTTACGGGCGGGATTGATGTAACTCTCCGTCTGTGGAAGTGTTTTGTTCTTCTCCATTTTGAGAAGTTAAACAGATTGTCCTCAATACCTCAAAGAAAGGCCATTAAATAACAACTTTTTAGCATTATGAGTCTTGCCATTTACCTTTCAGTACTCAAGAACTCTTGGATGGTAATAAAGGGAAATAGTGTAAACTTTCATGTGTATTTCTTGCACTCTGTGAACTTTTAATCCGTGCTTGTAGTACCAGTTTAAAAAGCTACCGAAATTCTTTATAAGATGCTTATATCTACAGTCTTACTTAATAATTCTAGGTAGTTATTTAACTGCTCTTCCTCTCAGGAGTGTCCCACCATTATTGCTGAACTTACATTTCTCCTTGAATATATTTAGTCAAAGGACTCCAATTCATGTATGTATTTCCACAGAACATGATATGCTTTTAAAATATTTCCCTTTAAAAACCTAAACCCATCTGTTCCCTCTGATGTTCAAATACACAAGATGTTTGGGATCTCTAATTTGAAGTTGTAGGATGCCTATTTTGAAAACATTGACAGAATTGTCCTGCAAACCTGGAACTTATTTTTTAAGTTTCAATCTCACCTGCTTTACCTGTTTTGAAAAAGGAACAGAAGTGTCTGTTCTTGGGTTTATTGGCATGTAGTGATGTTTGGCCCTCTGAGGAGGGCATTGAACTATAGGTTCTCAATCTTTCAGAGTTTTGATCTATCTGGAGGAGGAGTGTGTGCTTTCTCCTAAGTTAGAGATGCTTCATGTTGATTATGATCCTAAAAGCAGTTGTAGTAGGTTAGATGAAAGCCCAGCAGGCTGTGCCTGAGAGGGATCAGTGCAGGGTGAGCTCAGACAGACTGAACAGGGTAAGCAGGTCCTGGTGCCTTCTCAGAATGTTTGGAATGATTTTCAGGCCAGCTCATTAACCATGGGTGATGTCTTTGTGTCTGACAGACCTTGGTGTATTTTTATTCTGGTTTTGAGTTTTTTTTATTCCATTTAGATTGTTCTGTTGTTATTTGGAGTCCACATCAGCTTTGGGTCTGTACAGCATCCTGCAGTGAGCTGTTCCACCAGAACTCCTGGCAGGCAGAGGGTGAGGGAGAGGAAAGGAATAGCCTTTTTTTCCTTTGTCTGTGTTGAACAGGCCAATGGGTAATTTCATGGGATGCCTCTTTGTTCTTCTACTTGAACAAGTAGGATATTCCCCTTTTCAGTGCCAGTCATGGATTTTATAGATTATACCTTCCCTATAGCCTTGTCTTGGGTTGAGCTGGCCAACTGTCTAAGACAGAGAGAAAGGAGTCCTCCTCCCCCCAACCAGCCAAGGGAAAAGGAAGAGGGAGAGGGGAAAAAACCCCTCCAAACCAGGTTTATGCTGAAACTAACTATATGTATTTATACAGAAAAAACTAAGAGAAAACTACAATATAACGCACACTTACACAAGTTTTATATATATATATATATATATATATATAACAGGAAATAACTTCCCACTCCCCAGTTAATACAAAGCAAAGTCTATTACACTAGATCTGTAAGTACTCTAAGAGACACATAGCAAGAAACAGAAAGAGTAACAACAAAATGTTTCTACTTCCCTGAATTCACACAAAACGCAAGCAGCAGGAGCAGGGCCTACTCTAGCAAGACAGGAGTTGCACTACATCCTGTCTGTACCTCAGCTGTGGTGGAACTGACCAAGCCACTCCCACACACTGGATTTTACACCTTTTGAGATGATGTAGTATGGTATGGAATACAATATTATTGGCTAGAAGTCAGCTGTTAGCTAGCTCAGCCCAGCTCGAGTCAGCTGACAACTTCAGGCCCAGTCTGAACTTTAAAACCTAAATTTAGGCCCACCTGGCTAAACCCATAACAAGCCTTCTCCTCTTACCTCAAAGATTATGGCACATAATCCCAAAATCCCTTGTTCTGTGAGCTGCTGGACCATGGACACCCTGAGTGGTGCAAATCAAACCATTTGATTGGTCAGTTAACGCCCAAACTGGTTTTCAGGTTCTTACAGACATTGTTAATTTACTATATAGCAAAGAAAATAACTTTTTTCTTCCTTTTTCTTTTGAAGAGCATGACAGTGACGACGATTCCTACGAAGTGCTGGATCTGACGGAATACGCGCGGCGTCACCACTGGTGGAATCGCGTGTTCGGGCGCAGCTCTGGGCCAGTCGTGGAAAAATACTCGGTGGCCACTCAGATCGTGATGGGCGGCGTGACTGGCTGGTGAGGAGCTTCCCTTCCCATGGTGTCGTGGTTTGAGCTGGCAAAATGCCAACTGCCTAGTACAGAGTCAAAGGGTCCACTCCCAGAGAAGAGGAGTGAGGGAAAAAACCCAGAAACAAAGCTTTGAAATGGTGTGGGGTTTATATTTACACAGAAAAGAAGAACACTTAAAGCAGAGTGTGATATAACATGTATTGGAAAGAAATAACAACACCTCCACCCAAATTGCTCAGCTAATAACCCAGATTACAAACCACCCAAATCCCAGAAAACCTCCCAAAAACTCTTCTGAGAAACCTCTCAGCAAGAGAGAGAGAAATTAACAGGAAAATGTTCACCTCCCTAGATAAACAACAGCGTGGAATGGCCTAATCTCAGGAGCCAGGGCAGCAGGATCCTCTCCTGGTCAGGAGCAGGGACAGAAAAGAGACAGAAACTCCTCCTCCCTCTCTCATTATACCCCTTGACACTTCTTGATGATGTCAGATGATATGAAGTACCTCTTCGGCTGCTTAAGTCAGGTGATGTCTGTTCCCTCCAATTGATGTCACATCCTTTGAGGCCTGCTAAAAACTGAGGCCTAAATGGGACCTATACTGAAACTAAAGCCAAAACTACCACACATGGCTGCCCTAGACCTTTTAGTGAGTTAAAACATCCCTTCCCAAGGGTATTTCTAGCAGATAAATGTATCTTCTCTAGCGGGATTTCCTTTAGCATGGATCACGATTATTCATGAGTGAACAATTCTTAGCTCATTATTCTGACTCATCATTCTGAAGTGTTTTTTAATCACTGGTAAAAACACCCATTATCCAAGGGAACTCCTCCTAGTTACTGTGGAAAGGATTTGGGGAAACGTCAGAGCTCTAAGGAATAAATGGAAAATTACGGCTTACAGCTTGTATTTGTATGGAAAAGCTTATTTTCTTGCTGATCTGGATTTAGAAACCTAGTTATGTCATGGCTAAGATATGTCACAGGTAAAAGAGATGAAGGGAAAAAAAAAAGGTGGCAGAATATACTTTGAATTCAGAGCCCCATTTCACAGAGACAGTTTTTTCCTCTAAATTCAGCTGGAGCCCTTTTGAACAAATTCAGAGCCTGCTCTGATGTTCACTGAAGGGAGACACCACAGCATTCAGTTACACTAAAATAATTAATGGTGAAAGCCAGACAGTAAAGATGAGAACTTAAATGGAAAATGTGGCCACAGCCTGAGCAGCTATGTCAAGTTATTTGTTATTTCTCAGAGGTATTTTAATGGTAACTGTCTGTTCCAGTATTCTTAAAAAAATATAAATGCAGTGAAAAGCACCATTGTGAAAAGCACAGTGACTTTTAAATGGCATTATACAAGGGTTGGAAGATGAAATAGACTAAAAATGAAATTGTATCCAGGCTCGGTCCAGCTTTGACCTGTGGAGGTTTAGCTTTCAGTCTGACTTTGTTATTTGCTTCTGTAGCCTTAAAATTATTTTTAAAGGTTTGATGTGTACATGTAAACTTGGAGGCTTCTAGGGGATAGTTCATCTGGCATCCATAAAAAATGGCTTATTGAATGATCTGGGAAGTGGATATTTCAGTATCTGTAGATATCTCTGTGTGTGGACTGATCTATGTAAATATGAATTCCCTATTCACATGAAGGGGAAAAAAAATCCCCTCTGGTGTGGGCCACTGTTCAGACCCCAGCAGAGTTGCCCAGGGAAGTTGTGGAACCATCAGCCCTGGCAAAATCCCAGGCTTACCTGAGTCAGGGCCCTGGGCAGCCTGGCTGGGCTTGGAGGTTGGATTGGACTCTGCAGCTGGCCCAGTTTTGGGAGGGTGACTGGCCCAGGTGACCTCCAGGGACCCCTTCCTGCTCTGTCACCACTCTGTGATCTCACTGTCTGTCTGTTCTCTGTTTAATGTGGGAGGGTTTGGAGACTGAGAACAAGATAACTAATTTTCTGGTTGCCTTGATCCATTAAAAATAGACCAAGGCCATGTCCCAGTAGAGGGACCTCACTGAGTTTAACTCTCATGGTAGGGATGTATCTTCTTTTTACCATAATATTTAAGTTATGAACTGTGTAGTTAATATAAATGATGCCATGATATATTTACTTTCCATTTCGGAGCAGCCACAGGGGCACTGTTACATTATTACTTTTTGCTTTATTAACATGCTACATTCAACAGCAGCAAGATCTGGAGATCTCAAGTTTACTTTGAAGGGGCCACCAGACAGCCATGAACTGACAACCATTGCTCATGGTGACCTTTTTTAGGCCTTGTTAATTAAATATTGCTTGTACTAAATAGTCTGAATTTTAAATTTAAAAATGTGAAATGATGCATTTGCTTTGTTAAATAAAGGAATAGTAATAGTTGTAGTCAGGAATTGTTCATCAGACAACTTCATTGGACTGGGTTCTTTGTTTGTTTTGTTTTGTTCCCCTAAGGTGTGCGGGATTTTTGTTCCAGAAAGTCGGAAAGCTTGCAGCAACTGCAGTAGGTGGTGGCTTTCTTCTCCTTCAAGTATGTAGCATTTCATGCTTTATAAGTTGGCAAATGTTATTTACTAAACAATAGGAAAAACACAGCTGTGGTTGGGGTAACATTTAATTAGGAAGGCTTTTTATCTACTTCATCTTTTCAGTCTTATCAGTCAAAACTTTACATTTCAGCTGGAATATTGTGTACAAATGAGGCATTTCTGAGAATCAGTGGTATGTCACAATCTACTCTGTCCTGTAAAATAGTCTGTAGTAAGAAAAGAGAAACTGAGCTCCTGTATGTGATTCAGTGTGCCAGATGTGAGGAACTGCCTGTAAGCCCATGGTTAGGGAGAATTTAATCCATGTTTATTTAAATAGGTCTGGGAATTTTATCAGAGCTCCGGAAGAAGTGGCTGCTTTGCCAGTTGCTTGGAAGGCTTGCTCTGGTCCCAGTATGAGCTATGCTTTTCTCTTTTCTCCCTGTGCCATGTTATATCTGTTGAACGTCTGAAGCCTGGCTGGTGCCTGACAGACTCATTGCATCCCTCTCTCTGCTGGCTTTCAGCTTTTAAACTTCTAATGATGTTTTCTGGCATGACCATTTGCATTTTTCATCAGATACTGTGGTTGGGGGAGGACATAGTTTACCAAAACCTTTAAATTAGGTAAAAAAACTTTAATTGAAGGAGAATTTCACATGTCCTTCTGTACAATGCCAGGTTTTTACTGGCATTTTTCATGTCTTAATACCTGTGAGCTTCTCCTTTTTCCTCAAATTGTTCTAGAAGAGTTGGACCAGTACCTACTTAGGGTCAATAATATACCTTTTTTTGAGAATATATAGAGATGGATGGATGGATGGATGGATGGATGGATGGATGGATGGATGGATGGATGGATGGATGGATGGATGGATAGACGGATGGGCGGACGGATGGACAGATAGATAGATGGATGGATGGATGGATGGATGGATGGATAGACGGATGGGCGGACGGATGGACAGATAGATAGATGGATGGATGGATGGATGGATGGATGGATGGATGGATGGATGGATGGATGGATAGATGGATAGACGGATGGGCGGACGGATGGACAGATAGATAGATGGATAGATGGATGGATGGATAGATGGATAGATAGACAGACGGATAGATAGATAGATAGATAGATAGATAGATAGATAGATAGATAGATAGATAGATAGATAGATTCTTTCCAGCATCACCCTGGAGAGTTTCTGAAAGGCATATCCCACTTTTATTTCTTCTTTTGTTTTAATAGCTGATGCAGTCAAGCATTGATCCAGAAGGGTGGGGTAATACAGTTCTATGCTGATTTGGGGGTTAGTTTTGTTTGGTTTTTTTGTTTTAAATGCCAGGCTAAACATCTAAATGAACTGCAGAGAGTGTATGCTGTCTAAACTGTTTGGTCTAAGTTATTTTCAACAAATGTATAGTGTGTTTTATTTGAATTACTCAGAAGCAAACATCAACAACAGCAAAAAGTCAAAGAGGAATAGTTTTGATTTGAAACTTTATAGTGATGGTGTTTGTTCCACTTCACCATTGTGCACTGATGGCCTTTTGTAATCTCTTTGAATCACAGAATCATAGAATTGATTGGGTTGGAAAAGACCTCTGAGGTCATCAAGTCCAACCCTTGGTCCAACCCCAGTCCCTTTACTAGATCATGGCACTCAGTGCCATGGCCAATCTCAGTTGAAAAACCTCCAGGGATGGGGAATCCACCCCCTCTCTGGGCAGCCCATTCCAATGCCTGAGCACTCTCTCTGAAAAGAATTTGTTTCTCATCTCCAGCTTAAATTTCCCCTGGCAGACCTTGAGCCTGTGCCCCCTTGTCCTATTGCTGTTGGAACCACTGGTCATTGTACCGAAACACAGGGATGAATTTTACAACGGTGTTGAATCTGAAAAGGTTTAGAATTGTCCAGATGCAAGTTTTTTTGAAAAATGCATTATACCTGCAAATGGATCAATTATTATGGACTTCTTTAGCCCATAATGTGTGTTTCTGGATCATGAGGGAAGAATTAAGTCTGCAGTGGTTCTTGAAGTACTCATCATGCTTTCCATGTTGTTGACTTAAAGATGTGAGTCTCTCTTCCCATGGTTTAGGAGAGGCTGAGGGAGCTGGGGGTGTTTAGCCTGGAGAAGAGGAGACTCAGAGGTGACCTCATCACTGTCTAGAACTCCCTGAAGGGAAGTTCTGGCCAGGTGGGGGTTGGTCTCTTCTCCCAGACACTCAGCAATAGGACAAGGGGGCACGATGGGCTCAAGCTCTGTCAGGGGAAATTGAAGTTGGAGATCAGAAAAAAATTCTTTGCAGAGAGAGTAATAAGGCATTGGAATGGGCTGCCCAGAGAGGGGGTGGATTCCCCATCCCTAGAGATTTTTAAACTGAGCTTGGCCGTGGCACTGAGTGCCATGATCTGGTAAAGGGGCTGGAGTTGGACCAAGGGTTGGACTTGATGATCTCGGAGGTCTTTTCCAACCCAACTGATTCTATGATAATTCTTCTCTAAATATGAATTGCTGCTGGAGCAGAGATCTGGCACCCAGACCTTGCTGCCTTCCTTGGTACTTCTGAGCACAGGAAGCTGAAAAGTTGAAACACTCCTGCAGACACAGGAGAATAGAAATTGCTTAAAACACATTCCTTGTGCAAGATTTTTGCTTGTTGAGCTGTGAATTTTGGGGAGCTTTCCTGGACGTGCAGTAGGTTTGCCATGTGGTTGAGTGTCTGATTTCTTGGTTGATTCTCTGTTACTCTGTATTGGAGAAGGAGCATTATCCGAGAGGAAATATGAGTTGCATGTTTTAATTGAGTTGTCTGTATCTTAAGTAAGATCAGTTTTTGTTGGAAGGAAATGAAGTAAATGCTTTGGTCTCTCTTTTAATTCAAAACATTCTGCATTTTAAAGCTGAGTCATAAATTCTATGGTGTAATTATGTTTCTGTAGTCTTTAATTTTTTCATTTAAAGATCGCACGTTGTGATTCTATGAGTTTGTGTTCAGTGCTTCCCCTGAGTGGGCAGGGGAGCATTTCAGCACATTACTAGAACGTTCTTTTTTTATCTGTAGACTTCTCTGAAGTTGCAGATCTCATTTCAACTGCTGATTGCAATATTGACACTGTAATTCATGCTAACACAAGAATAATGACTACAGAAGGCAAGATTCTTGGCTGAAATCCATTCAGTGAAACATTTCAGTCTTAAAATTAAAAAAAAATAATTTTTTTTCTTCAGTGTGTGATGATTTCATCTCAAGAAATCCATCAGGAAACAGAAAGCAATAGATTTTTGAGTGTCAGTTTGTACAAGAAGCAGAAAAGGTTTTTCAGGTTTTTGTAGGTGATCTAGAACCTAATACAGGTTAAATGAAGAGGAAGAAAATAGAAAGGACATTAAGATATTTATAGCTTTTCAAAATTAAGATCTGTTATCACAGCCTTGTGGTGGATATTTCAGCAGCTTCATTTGATCAATTAACTATCCTTTCTATTGGAATAGGCTTAGTTCTTCAAATATGCTGGTAAAGGATCAATATTCATGTACTATATTAAAGAAAATATAATCCATTTCTCATAACAAAGGATTTTTATTAATAACTTCCAGTGTATAGAGCACAGCCTAGTGAAATTCTGAAGAGTAGGGAAGTGTGAACTCATGTGGTTCAGGTATAATAAATTAGTTAAAAACAATTGTTCTTAATGATCACCTAATATCTCTATTTCTTAAGCCCCATATCCTGAATGACAGTTTCATTGCTTTTTGCTCACCAGTCAGCATACCAATTACAGGTTTATCTATTGTGTGTTGACTATTATTTAATAATAAAATTGTATTTTTATTCAGTTATTTCACTGGTATATTTTGTCCCAGCCCATTAACAGGCCATTGATGAATTCTGCTCAATTCTTTATTTTCTGACTTGGGAAAAGCAAATCTTTGACAATGACACAAGAAACAAAATAAACCCTGAGATGCCTTTGGCTCTGTCTTGTACAGGAGTTCACTGATACCTTCCCATGGTGATGCTGATGGAGTCATG
Source organism: Pithys albifrons albifrons (assembly GCF_047495875.1). Classification (NCBI taxonomy): domain Eukaryota; kingdom Metazoa; phylum Chordata; class Aves; order Passeriformes; family Thamnophilidae; genus Pithys; species Pithys albifrons. The sequence goes on along the minus strand of NC_092458.1, from coordinate 120,128,974 downwards.
GAATGGTTTGGGTTGGAAGGGACCTTAAAGACCGTTGAGTTCCAACTCAGTGTGGCATCTTGGCAAGGTGGGGAGGGCACAATCTGCTTCTGGGGCTGGGGACGTGGTAAGGAGGAGTTTTACTCAGTTTTGTGTTGAATATCCCACTTATTAAAACTTGGTTGTAATAATGCCAAGGTCATGGGTTCAATTCCCTGTGTGGGCCATTGACTTGAGTTGGACTCGATGATCCTTGTGGGTCCCTTCCAGCTCAGAATAGTCTGGGATTCTGTGAAATGATTCCCTGACAGCGTGAGGGGGTTGTTGCCTTCCAAAACAGCAGAAAATACCTCAAAGTGTCCGTGGCTTCAGCTGAGCATGGGAGGTCCCCTGAGCCTTCTGGCCTTGCTTGGGCTGCTTCAGTGGGAGACATTTTGCCTTGAGGAAGTTAAAACTCTTTTGTCCCATCTAGCCATGTAAAGGTTTTGCTTCTCTGATATCACCCCCAAAGTGAGGTCTGACCTTGGAGATTCTCATTTGTCCTTGATTAGTGTACCAAAAGATGCACTTATTTTCTGTGCTCCTGCATTGATGCAATTCTTCAATTGACTTCTTGAAAAAATTCTGTTGTTTTTTTCAACAATTCTGTGAGGTCTTGAACAGAAGTAATTTTACTAATGAGCTATAAGATATATATATATATATATATATGTGTGTGTAATATGTATTATTCTATTATCACATAAAGAGATATTTCTGCATGCCCAGAAATCTACACCCCTCTATGTCTCTCTAATACAATTAATATGTACAGATCTATACAACTCTTTAATATATCTAAGTATGGAACTAATAATGGAATACTGGTTTTCTGGTTTGTTACTGCAGGGCCTGGGTTTAAAAATACTGGTGAACTTGTAAGAATAAATATACATATTTAAAATATAAATTTAATATATAAATTTACAGTGTTAAGCAAATAGTTTTTAAATTTTTATTAGACTCTTAAAATTGAAGTGTGTCTCCCCAGCACTGGAGTTCAGTGGGATAATTTCTGCCCTTACAAATGAAGTCACACAATTAACAGGGTTGCAGCCAAAGCAGATACAACACAGACTCTGACTATCACTGCTAAAGGGTTTTTTTTTTGTTCTCAGTTATTAAACTTATATTCAAAACGTTTTCCTCTGCTGCTTGTTTTATAGATGGATATAAACACTCGAAAGTAGAATTTGGGATTCCTGCTACTGAGTTCAGGAAGAAAAGTAGTGCAGTTTTTATGGTTTAAATTAGAGTTTTGATGCAAATGTGAGTTTGCTCTGCAGTAGTTACAAACAGAACTTAATTAAAAACTTCTGCCTCATCTTTGTGCTGTCTGGATAACTGAGCTAATTAAACTAGTCTTAATGAAATGTTTCTTTTAAAGTCCATTTGTGTTTTACAAGCAAGCAAACAAAACACATCAGCATTTCTGACATTGTGTTAGATGGGTAGATCAGCCCACATTGAATTTTGAGTTGTACAAGTGAGAAGGCACCAATTCAATGTTTGGGCCTTTTTTCAAATTCTTGATAATGTTAAATTCATGAAATAATAATTCCCCCAATGTGCAGCTTTATATTTTTTCCTTGGTATGTGATCCAGTGACTGGATGTGCCACCAGCACAACTTCCAAGCTGGTTTCATGTTTTCATCCTGTCCAGTCCTTAATGAGCTGTCCCTGCCCAGCTCCAGTGCCCATGTGAATAAATGGTTTTACAGCCAACAGGAAAAGTCATTTAATTGGGGACATTTTGAGGTGTGAAGTAACAGAGAGTTTAAAATATGGAAAGTTCATTTTGCTTTGTCCAGTTAATTGTTTTTTTGAAACTTACACAGAGATGGAATCTGAAATTTTACTTTCTTACATAGATGGTCTTTTAGGAGGTTTGTTTTGAATTCAGGCAAAATTTGTCTGGCACTTTTTTCTTTTTCTTTTCTCCTGGATCATAAAATTTTTAATTTGGGGTGGAATATATTGCTTAATTGTTGTGGCTGTTGTAATACAAGCTGGATGGTCTCATTTTGATTTCTTGGTAGAAAGAGCTGTGCAAGTCAAGCTTCAGTGCCTGTAAGTGATGGGAAACATTTCTTTTTAGGTTAAACCCAGTAAACTGTGCATTTAAATATCTGTTCCACAAAAGTTCATGATCTGTGACTTTGATTTACCAGTTGTACAGTTCTCACAGAATATTGTTAGATAATTTAGGTGATTTCCCCAACATGACCTCAAGGAAGACCTGAGAAATCTCTTTACAAAGAGTTTTTTATATAACAGTCATTTACCTGTAAATTTAGTGTTTTATATCTATTTGTCCTAACAGTTAAAATGAGCAGTAATCCTTAGTTTTGATTCTTTTATCTTTTTTTTCCTAATAATAATCTGTTTAACTGTTCTCTAGAGCATGCAACAGTTTCTTAATTGTTTGGGGTTTTTTTAAGCTGTGAGCTTATAAACATTTAAATATGTATTTATTTTGTGAATTGTCATAAGGAAATTGATGAGACTGTCATGGTTGGCCAAGTAACAGAACATTTTACTTTTTTCTAAGATCAAACCTTAGTAAGAGAAATAAGAAAAAGGGTTGGGATGATGGTTAAACATGCTAAAAATTTTGGGAGTTTGAGTGTAAATTGCTCCCCAAACTTACCCATTTTGCTGATGTTACAGAGCTTGTGCTGTACCCAGGACATTATTTTTCTACTTATTTGCTGTGTTTTGTAGAAACCATGAAAATTCCCTTGTATCAAATACTTTTTATTGGACAGTTTAAATCACGTAGGATAAAATAACAGCTTTTAGTATTTCTAATGATGATTTTATTTGCCCCAGATATTCTGTCACAAATCAGAATCCCACTATCCCGAAAGAAGCTGAAATGAAATTTTTTTCATTGTTGTCCTATAAACCCACTTTTCTTACAAGTTACAGTAAATGCTGAGGGGAAAACTTTGTAAAGCTTTTGTAACTAAAGAACAGAGAAAATTAACATTATTATTCTACTGAACTTTGCCATTGCTTGTTCTAATTTGAACTGCTGTTACTGGGGACAGTGTCAGTGTTTGAAGCAGAGTAACTGCTGAATTTGGAACAATGGGGTTTTTTTCCTGTACCTGTAATTAAAATAGAAAAAGAAAACTTTCTAGGCACTAAGATACTGTATTTTGCCTCAAGAAATGTGAACTTCAGCTGTACTAACTGCCCTTTGTTTCCCTAGATTGCTAGTCATAGTGGATATGTGCAAGTTGACTGGAAGAGAGTTGAAAAAGATGTAAACAAAGCAAAAAAGCAGTTAAAAAAGCGTGCAAATAAGGCAGCTCCTGAAATCAACACTTTAATTGAAGAGGTAAGTCTGAGGTGATAAACTGATCCTCACCAGCCAGTTTTTCTTACCTTTTCCTGCAGGTGAGGATGAGCTGAAAATGCAGCTGCAAAACTGGAAGGCACCAGAAACAGCCTGGCTGTGTATTTTATTAAAAGTTATCAGATTGTGCTCTTTTATTCATTTAGCTTTCTGTTTTGGTCACATAAAGATGACACACAAAGTCCAAAGTTCTGCATTTCTGTGGCTTGGGGGCTGCCTTTGGCTTTGCCCCTTGGTCTGTGCAGGTTCTTGGCGAGTGGCAAAGCCAGCCAGGTCACAGCATGGTAAGAATTCAGGTGTGGTTAAAGTATGGTAACCAGAAAGAAAAAATTGTAACAAAATTACTTGGCTGGACAAGAATGGCCTTTCTGGAGAAAAGCTGTAACTACTTTGTAACTAGAGTTGTGATTTTATCTCATTTTTCTACAGTTTGAAGAATATCTGTCTGCAGAATCTGTCAGTTATAGACTGTGTTGGAAAGAGGTGGCTGTGATACTGCTCAGTGCCACTGGGGCTGTGTCATCCTGCCATGTGAAGACTTTAATTTCATTGATTTTGTGCTGTGTTTTATTTTGTTTTGTTTTAAATCCTGTTTTCACATGTATTCACTTTCCATATGTTTAGGTTTAACCCGGACTGCTTTCTTCTTTCTTTCTTCTCTTCTCAGACAAGGAAAAAAACTGAAAAGAAAGCAAGAACTTAACAGAAACTGAATCAAATCAGAATATTTTCTAACATTTACAACTATGTATACAATTTGTACACACTATTGGGGGCCCCAGGGGAAAAGGGAAGAGGGAACAGGAAATAAGGAGGGACAAAAACAAACACAGAACAGACAAATACAATCAAAAACTAAAAAAGGAGAGAAACTGGCAAAAATACAATCTCACCAACAACTCTAAGAGAAAACTAGTTTGCTTTTTCTTTCTCTCTTTCTTTCTCTCTTTCTTTCTCTCTTTCTTTCTCTCTTTCTTTCTCTCTTTCTTTCTCTCTTTCTCTCTCTCTTTCTCTCTCTCTTTCTCTCTTTCTTTCTCTCTTTCTTTCTCTCTTTCTTTCTCTCTTTCTTTCTCTCTTTCTTTCTCTCTTTCTTTCTCTCTTTCTTTCTCTCTTTCTTTCTCTCTTTCTTTCTCTCTTTCTCTCTCTCTTTCTTTCTCTCTTTCTTTCTTTCTCTCTTTCTTTCTCTCTTTCTTCTCTCTCTTTCTTTCTCTCTTTCTCTCTCTCTCTCTCTCTCTCTCTCTCTCTCTCTCTCGCTGACTCTGGTGAGGGACCGACACTTGGGTTCCTTCTCCCCTAAGCCTCGCTAGAAGAAGAAAAAAAACCAACTTCCTATTTTTCTCTCAGTCCATCTTCCTTTGTTACATGGAAAACACGTGTGGAATACTTATGTAATGCCCATTTCCCGAGTTACAACTGGTTACTAAGGAAGCCTGGGTCAAACTCGTCACACCACACATCGCAATAGCTGAGTCCTCACTGGGAATGTGCTGCAGACATGAAACAGCAGCCACACTAGTGCTCTGTAATTAATGAGTTTTGACATCTCAGGTTTAACCTGTAAGGAGTTGCACATAATGGTTTTTAAAAATTACCTTAAATTTTAGCGTGAATAGGAGCTGAAAGTACAAGACAGGTGGTTTTCTACCTTCTTCTGTACCCCAGATAGCTTGACATGTCCTTCTCCCTTGCCCTGCAGAAATGGGTGGGACAAGATGGGGATTTTGGTTTTCCTTTGTGTTTTTCTCTCAGATTATATTGCCTTCTTCTAACTGTGTATTGGTAGCCAATCTCAAGTATTTAATGTGGGGGAGTTAGGAAGGAGCATATTTTGCACAACGTGTTATACTCTGGGCTGTTACTTCATGAAATATTTACTCCAGTGTGATCATACAGGGTTTTTTTTCAGGGATTAAGTTGTTAGAAAACTGGCTCAGTGGACTGAAGTGTATTTCTTTTCCAATGATCAAGCCTTCCAAAAACCAGTATCTTTTTTTAAACATTTTTCATGTGATTGCAACTGAAGTCATGGTGGTTCTCATGCTTTTTTGCCAGGGGAATTCATAATACATGTCGTTTTTATCAAAGCAAGAGAGTGGTGTTGGCATGAAATCGCAGTAATGATTCCTCTGTATTTTGACTTTTTAAAGTCTTACTGTATTTTAAATATGTTGGTTGATAAAAGCATCTCAGAGTCAGCTTGCCCTTCATTGATGCCACTTAGTTTTATAAGATTTTAAACATTTTGCTCCCCCTGCACCCCCTCCATAATTTTAATGTTCTTGTTTCCAGGTAGTTGTGATAAGTGTTAAATCCTACAGTCAGACACAATTAACTTAGACTCATAGAATCATAGAATGGATTGGGTTGGAAAAGACCTGCGAGATCATCAAGTCCAACCCTTGGTCCAACTTCAGTCCCTTTACCAGATCATGACACTCAGTGCCACGGCCAATCTCACTTTAAAAACCTCCTGGGAAGGTGAATCCACCCCCTCTCTGGGCAGCCCATTCCAATGCCTGATTACTCTCTCTGTAAAGAATTTTTTTCTGATCTCCAACTTCAATTTCCCCTGGCAGAGCTTGAGCCCATCGTGCCCCCTTGTCCTATTGCTGAGTGCCTGGGAGAAGAGACCAGCTCCCACCTGGCCAGAACTTCCCTTCAGGCAGTTCCAGACATTGCTGAGGTCACCTCTGAGCCTCCTCTTCTCCAGGCTAAACACCCCCAGCTCCCTCAGCCTCTCCCCACAGGACTTATGCTCCCTTGGTCCCTTATGAATATTCTTCTTCTTCTCAGTCCACAGAATTTATCAAGCAGAATATTGTGGTGTCCAGTGGGTTTGTTGGAGGCTTTTTGTTGGGCCTGGCATCGTAAGGAGCTGAACCGTCTCTTCCTGATGGGATCCACGTCGGCAAAGAACAGTTGTGGTGACAGCACTGAAGGCAGTGTGGGTCACTGGGCCTGCAGAGCAAGACAAGTGGACTAGGTAGACAACTTGGAAGCTTTCACATTTCAGGCTTTTGCCTCCTGAAGCTTGGCAAAAAAACTAGGATTTGCTGAAAAACTGTGCAGTGTGCTCATTATAGCAATTTCTGGGCAAAACTGGTTCATCTTCATCATGACTGTTTTTATCTATGGCCTTTCAAGATCTAGCATTTTTTAAAATGTTATTCTTGGAATATAGCTATGTAACCATACTGTAAGAATGAAAGCTCCATTTCTATGTTTTCAGTTAAATGTTTATTTAAAAAATACTTTTTTTCATGCTGTAGTAGGTAGTATCAATGACTACATACTGTATATGATATTGTAGTTTCAGCCTCATGGCTGTCCATCTTCTTTAGAAGTCACTGCAATAATTACCAATCTGTAATACCTTTTTTCAGAGTACATGATAACAAAGAATCATGAGCTTATTAAAGGTGAAAATTAACTTTGACTCTGGCCTTTGTGTACATAGAAATTAAGAAAGCCTCTCAGTTACAGCTGGCAGGCACCTGGTGCCACTGTTTGCAGAGACAGGTTTTTAAGGTGGTTTTAGTAATTTGTTGCTAAGTAATTCTAATTTTTCTGCATTTCAAACTCATGATCCTTTCACAAATTCCAACCCAAGGAGGAGTTTGCTCTACCATGATTTGTCTGGTTTTTACTGGTTGATGTGAACTTGAGTCTCTTTTTTGGGGGTTCTGTTGGGTTCTTATTCACATGGCTGAACAGCAATGATTCATTAGCGATGGATGGATGGATGGATGGATGGATGGATGGATGGATGGATGGATGGATGGATGGATGGATGGATGGATGGATGGTGGGTGTGTGGGTGTGTGGATGGATGGGTGTGTGGGTGTGTGGATGGATGGGTGTGTGGGTGTGTGGATGGATGGGTGGGTGGATGAATGGATGGATGGATGGGTGGGTGTGTGGATGGATGTGAACTTGGGATGCACAGGACATGAGATGTTTGACATAATCTACTAAATATTTAGATTTGTACATCTCTGGGCTTCAGAGGCTTGTGTTACGTGTTGGCCTCATCTGTGTGTGCTTGTGGGTAAGGTTAATAAGGTGTTAAAGCATGTCATCCACATCTCTGAGGTTTAAGGGTTTAATTAAGCCTGTTTATATGTCCTGAACCCCCTGCCCCAAACCAAAGTACATAAATGGCCATAAATAACACATTAGTATCCTAAGTATTTTGTATCAAGATGAATATCTAAAGCCATGTCAACCCCATTGTTGCAGTTTATTGGAAGTGGGAAGCCCGAGGAGGAATAATGTGCCTGTTGGGTTATCTGAGATTTAGAGAAAATCTAAGAAAGATGAAAATGTTAAAATGTGCCAATCTGTGCCTTGGTGTTCAGCCCAAAGGATAATGGGAAACCAGTCAGGTTTTTTCTGCTGATGAGGCTCTTGGACTTTTGGCATGACCAAAGAGTTACTGAAGCCAAGTGACGTGAGTCACCCACCCGCCCATCCTAAAGGGTATTGGGAGTGAAATGACCACCTCAGGAGTGTGAACCTGTAAATATGCATTTTTAGGCTTGGCTTCTCTGTGAAAGGATTCTGAAGGATCATCTTTTGTTTGCTGGCTAAAAAGGCTGCTCTTGTGACCAAGCAATATACTTCATCTTTAAAGTATATAGTAGCAGTATCCAAGACTGATCTCTGCAGAGGAAGGTTGTTCTGCTGTACTGTTGACATTGGCTGAGATTCTTAGGCAATGAATTAAGAACTGATTGAAATACATTTGAGGGTTTTATTGCTTTATTTTATGAATTAAATTTTTTGAGGATCTATTTTATTTATTTTAAGGCTTTGGACTAAGAGACATAATGCTGTACAAGTAAAACTGTCCCAAGGGCCAAAAAAAGGCAAAGAAAAATGGTATTGAAAAGGTGAACAGTGGTGGTTTGTATTGGGATTGGCTTTACATCCTTCACTTAGGACTGGAGAAGAATGATCCTGCTGGCACAGCAGCACTTGCTGATGCAGTTCCTTAGGCTGGTGAAGCAGAGGAGAGGCTGCCAGAGCTTCAGGTACAGCTGGCAGGGTGAGGAGATGATGGAGTGGCAGGTTTGGTAAAGTACCAAGGCAAATAAATGCAGCTTTTCTTGCAAATACCTGTGATTTGGTGCGTGTCAGCTCAGGCAGAGTCTCACCCAGCACTGAATGCTCTGTAAAGGTACAGTGGGACAAAGGGATGTGGATGGGGTTACTCAGAATGGAATGCAGCATAATGCTGGGAATGGAATGGAATACGGAGTTTCTGGTGGTACAATCGTCTCTGGAATTCTTTGAAAGTTACTGTTGTCCTCTCTGAGAAAAACTAATGCAGGCTAAGGAGTTTCAGAGAAGGGCAAAGGGTGGTGAGGCCCTGGCACAGGCTGCTCAGAGAAGTTGTGGATGCCCCATCTCTAGAAGTGTCCAAGGTCAGGGTAGATGTGGCTCTGGGCAACCTGGTCCAGTGGAAGGTGTCCTTGCCCTTGACAGGGGATTGGAATTGCACGACTTTTAAAGTCCCTTCCAACCTAAACCATGCTATGATTGCATGATTCTAAAATACAGACTGAATAAAACTTATTTGAAGATAACTTTCTGTGAAGAAAAAAAGGCACCTCATCAATTTTGAAAAGCAGATGATTAAGAAGGAAAGTGTTAAAAATATGTAAATTAATGAAAGGCTGGGCCATCATTTCTATGTTTTTTATTGTACAGCTGATGAATTTGACTGAAAGGTGGAAAATGGACGTAGCACAGGGAAACAGCTTTCCATAATGCCCACTGGATCTGTGGAACTCATCTCCACTCCTGTTACTGAGACCAAGGAACAGGCTCACTTCGGGAAAAGGTGGGGCAACATCAGAGGAGTCTCAGTTAAAGGTGGAAGAAAAACAACTTTAGCTTTCTCTGGCCATAGCTAATACAGCTTGGTGAAGTTCATGATAAAATTATTCCAGTGAGCAGATGATTCTACCTTTGCCTTCTACAGGCGTGTGTAAATGTTTTTGCCCACAAATAGTTGTAAGAAGCCACTTTTCAAAGTCAAATGCTGTGCTAAATGATTGAGGAAAGCATGGCATAAATCCCTCTGCAGTGAACAGCTCTTGAAAGCTTATTAACTAGTGAGTTTTGGGAGAGGTTGCTAACAAATCATCTAATTGTTTTCTATTATTTTAATGGGATAATCCATTTTCTGAAATGATTTTGTTTTAGTTCAAGCAGCATTGGGCAGTAACTTTTAATTTAAAATGAGATGTCTGGTGGATCAAAACCAGTGTGATCTAGTACTGAATTTTAAAGTCCAGAATTTAGCAGCCAGGCTGCAAATGAAAATTTTGTAGTTAAAATTAGAGCTGTCCCTCACATTCAAGTGCATTTGTCATGAGGGATGCAGGGTGAAATGCAGGAGTCAGGACTGTTATTCAGTAATTCTGCCTGTGCAGATTTCATAAATTACAGGGCATACAGAAATGTGAAGAAGAGTCAGTAATACCTCCCCCTAACCTTTTGTAAACTCCTGGAGGTGTCAGAGAATTACTTGAAAAATCAAACTTTTATAGGATGCAGGTGCTTGTTGTGGGGTCTGTAGATGATAGTGGAAAAAGAATGTTCACCCAAACAGCACAACTAGAATGATGTGACATTTTGGAAGGGAGATGGAGCATTAAAAAAAAAGCAAAACAAAACAAAAAAAAAAACAAACCAAAAATACCAAAAAACCCCGTGAGTTTTGGTCACCCAGGACTCTGCATGGGGCAGGTGGGTGGTGGGGGAAAAGGAGAGTCAATTCTTCCAAGGGGGAAGAGATGCCATCCTCGCTTGTCTTATGTTCAAAAATTAGACAGGAATGATGATCTTAGAGAACTGTTTTTTCCTTTTGTCAGGTTGGGAAGCAGGTCTGATGCAGTGTGGTAATGTCCAGTACTGGGACATATGGAAGACCTGGCCTTTGTTATTTTGGGGCAATTTGGGAAGTGAGCTGACATTGATCAGGACCTGTAAGGCTGGAAGTTAATTTTAATTAAGATAATTGTGGGGTAAGTGTGCACAAAACATCTGGTGCTGATGCAGCGCAGCCCTGAAACCTTGATTATATTTAGTCCCACTCTCCAGCTAAGGCACATCCAATCTTGGGGTGCTGAGGGATGTGGAGCAGACCTGGAATGTGGGCTGGACACAGCACAGCCACCTCCAGCACAGGTGGGGCGAGGCTTTAACTAGGAAATCTTGCTGGCCCCAATTTATAGCTTGGGGAAACCAATGGAGTGGCACAAATTTGCCAAGTTCATGGATTACGCACGTCGAGCTCTTCTGCCTGCCTCACCCTCTGCTCTTGTCCCCAGTTCCTCAGGGCACTCCCTGTTCCCACCTCCCTGCTTTATTTTTGCCTGCCTCCTCTTATCACAGCTCCCTGGGACAGACCAACACAGCACACAATGAGTTGTGCAAAAGAAGAAATGCAGCGCTCCCAAATGGAGTGAAATTGGGGAAATAAATCCCACATCTCAACTCGGCTGGGGGATTTCCCATTAGCTAATTAATGCCTCTGGGTTAGAGAGCTCAGGGAAACTGGAGACCACATTCCATTCCTCTTCCAGGGACACCTCTCCTGCTTCCTAGAGCAGTACCTGACCTTCCAAACCATAAGGTATTTTGGCATGAGACATCCTTGGTCTCTCCTGCTGATGCTCTTTGTTATGTGGATGTGTCTCAGCATTCACGGGAGCACAGACAAGGAACTTGAGTCTCAACTCCTCAAAGTTTCCCTGAAGTCACTGCTAAATAGTTAAAATATGCTGCTTGAGGTGAAAATGCTCTAACAGGAAGAAAGGAAGGCAGGTGACACACAGGATATTTTTTTACTTGTTTGGTAGGATGCTTACCTGAGAACTGGAATATATTATTATACATCCAGTCCTTGATACAAGGGCTTTTTGGCTTCACTGATGCCGTGAGTGACCCTCCCCCAAAGCAGGACACCAAGCCACTTCAGTGTAGGGTAAGATAAAAACTAAAGGTCCTTTAATATCACAGGGCCTACAGCCCACAGGAATACAGGATGACATGCATGTGTCCCAATTCTTGTTTCCATGGCTTTTATAATAAGATCCCTCCAATCATTGCTTTACACATTTCTCAGTCCAGCCCCAGTTCCGCCCCTGGTCCAACCCTTGTTCCAACCCCTGGAATTGGGTCTGGGGTAGTCAAGACCCTCTGTCTTCATCAGCTCTTCTTCCTCGGGCACACAAAGGTCTCTTGGAGTTCATCCAGTTTTGACTTCTGGGTCACTCTGACCTGTGTTTATGTTTCGTTTTGTAGACCTTCTGATATCCTTCAGCTCTACCTTGGAAAGGAGTCTAAACAAGATTAATTAACTAAAGGAATTTGAGCTCCCTGTTCTGGGACAGGGGTAGTGACAGAAAGGCATTAAACTGTTAGAAATATTAACACTCTAAAATCTACAAACTACTGTGTTCCTAAAATCTACAAAATGTGAAAATCAGAACAAAAACCCCTTTGGCATCATCACCATCAAACCCCCACAAAATAATTCCTCGTAGCCCTAAACTGTTAAAATTTTTTTTGCATATGTGGACTGTATATTTTAAAAAATACTTAATAGAAAATATTAATCCACCAAAAGAATAGAGTACTGAACCATCTGATTCCCATTTAATATAAATAATTCAGACTTTGGTTGCAACAAGAGACTGCCTACATACACTTGCCATACCCACTCATGTGGCCTGGAGAATGAAGAACCAATATATCTACCATGATTTGTAAAGAAATGTCTTACTTTCTTGAAGCATTAATGGTGAAGTAAAAGTTATCCTGTTTTCTCATGTGTTTAACAGACACTCAGCTCACACTGCAACCAAATTGCAGGTTTAATTTACAGATTTCAAATCCTCTCCATTGAGACAGTCAAAATGCCTTAATAGCCTAGATGTTGCTGAGACAGAAATCTAAGCCAAAATACATCTCAGTGAATCTGTAAAGGTAAGAAAACCCTATAGATGCATGAAAGAAATGTTTGAAAATCAAGTGTTGCCAAATATTGTTTCAAAATTCACTTGGGACAATAAAGAGGAGGAATGAAATTAACAGCATTTGGGGAATCTATATTCTTAATGCTCCTATATCAGTGTATGATTGTTAAGTTAAAAAATATTGAGAAATTGCCTTTCTACCACATTAATAGTATGCTTTTCTATTTACATGGCATCAAATATGATATTTAGTTTCCAGACTCAAAAGCTAAATTGTGTGGTGGCTTCTGTAGGAGCTTCGTTTTGAGGTAGATTGTGGAAGTAAAGCCTCCATATGCTTCAGTGTCTCACTGCTTTGTCCATGAAAGCAAAGGCAGAACAAACATTGGAAGGGATACACACATTTTCCCTCTTTTCATGATGTTCCAGAAATCTCTAGTTAGGCTTTGAGACCCTCAGGTTGTCTGCACAGAATCATAAGACCAGGGACCCCTCACTGTGTGGGAGTGAAGAAGTGGAATTTGCCTGAACACAGGTGTTGAGCTGGGTACCCTGTAGCCTGCTTTTGTTGATGTTCTGTGGCAAATTTACCTTCCTATAAACCATGGAATCACAGGATTATAGAATGGCTGGTGCTGGAAGGTCATCCAGTTCCAACCCTCTGCCATGCAAAGGGACACCTCCCACTAGACCAGGTTGCTCCAAGCCCCATCCAACCTGGCCTTGAGCACTTCAAGGGGTGGGGCAGCCATAATTTGTCTGGGGAGCCTGTCCCAGTGCCTCATCATCCTCACAGACATTCCAGTGGCTTGGGTGGATCTGGCCTAGAAGGACACAGTTTTCCCTGTTGTTTTAACGGCAGCCTGATCCATGAGTTGCTCACCTGCAGGTGCTGAGGGTTGGATGAGACAAATTCCATGAAGCACGTTGAACTGCCATGGGCATGAAGGATGACAAGGTGATTTACCAAGGGCAAGTCATGCTTAACCAGGCTGTTCTCTGATGAAATGACTGGCTCTTTAGACAGGGAGCTCTTAGCCAGGCCCTGCCAGCCCCGAGTGCAGTGATCGATGCCTTGGTGTCCAGCTGGAAGTGGTGGCAGGCAGAGTCCATCAGGGACTGCTGCCACACAAATATTGCTCAGTACCTTCATCAGAGATGTGTGTGATGGGCCAGAATGCAGCCCATTAACAGATGGTGGATGACACCAAATCAGGAGAGGTGTTTGGCAGATTAAACTGTAGAGCTTCAGTCCAAAGGCAAAGCTGAGAAGTTGAGCATTGCACAAAGAGCAACCTCAAAGAATCCAAGTGGCTTAAGTTGGAAGGGACCTTAAAGATTATTTAGTTCCAGCCTCCTGCCATGGGTAGGGGCACCTTCCACTAGAGAAGGTTTCTCCAAGCCCCATCCAATCTGGCCTTGAACACTTCCAAGAATGGGGCATCCAAAACCTCTCTAGGCAACCTGTTGCAGTGGCTTTCCACCCTCACAGAAAAGAATTTACTCCATATATCTGATCTAAATCTGATGTATTTTAGTTTTTAGCCACTCCTCTTTGTCCTGTCAACTCCATGCTCTTGTCAATAGTCCCTCCACCTTTTCCGTAGGCTTCCTTCAGGTGCTGGAAGGCTGTTGTACTAGAGCCTTCTCTTTTCCAGGCTCAATCCCACTTATCCCAGCCTTTTGAACTCCCTAGGCAGCCACTGCAGCAGTAGCAGCCAGACTGGGGAAGGCATGGAGGTTATGGGGGCTCTCAAATTGAATTTCTGTGAACCCTCAACACTTGCTGCAGAAACCACATGCTGAGGTGCTCGAGGAGGAGCATGACTGTCAATTATTACAAATCTGTGATCTGCCTGTCTGTACTCAGCCCTCATGAGACCACACCTGTAATCCCATCACTGTTTTAGGGCCCTCCAGTTGCAGGAAGATGTGGAGAAATAAGAAAAGTTCCAGAGAAAAACACCCAAGCTGATGAGGTGTGTGAAGCATTGGAGCTACAAGGGGAGCTGAGGTTGTTCAGCCTGGGAAAGAGGAGTCTGAGGGTCAGTCTAAGGCAGCCTATACAAAGATGATGGAGCCAGACCCTCCCTAACAAGGGGTAGCAGCCACAGGCTGTGGCTTGGGAGAGTCCTGCTGGACATTAGGAAAAGGTCTTCCACCAGGAGGGTGGTGCAGCAAGGGGGCAGGTCACCCAAGGCAGGTGTGGGGTTCTCCCTCCTCAGGGGTTTTATAGGATCTACCTGAACAAAGTGGCAGCTGATCTGACCCAGCCTGATTGGTGACCAACCATCCTCCTGTGAGCAAAGACTCCAGTGGTCCTCTCCACTATGAAAGTCAGGGTTTATCCCACTTAGCCCCTCTGTCCTCCCCCTCGGTTTAGCCTTGTGTTTCCTCACACCTGAACATACAACATAAATCCTTTTTATGGCTGGTCTCTTCATAATGTTGACACTGAGCAGGAAAAATAGACTCTGAGAGTGTGTGGTACTGCAATTAATCCTGTGTTTTCACTTAAAAAATCAAAAGAAATAAAGCAAATGTATTTGTTATATCAGCATTGAAAGGTTAGAGATCTGCCTTCTTTTTTTTTCATATTAGATTTTGCTTTTCAGAAATTAAGATCCTCTGGTAGGTGACATACAGGAGTTTGTGTATGTGGTTTGCTTGGAGCTGTTGCAGCAAATTCTTAATTATGGAACAGCCAGAAAAATGCATTTTTATCTGTTTTTTTTTCAGTAGGCACTCCTACATTAATTTAAAAATAGCAAACTGGGGCAAGGTAAGTATCACAGAGCCTAATGTGAAAAAGTACATTGATAGAAAATAAGGAATAGAGTATGTGATGAAGATTGACACCACAAGTTTAAAGAAAGGAAAAAAATACACAGAATAACAGGAGATACAAAGTGATGAGAGAGATGGGAAGGGAAAGTTGGTGACAGATGAGGCTGATAAGGCAAAGGGCCTAAAGGAATTCCTCGCCCCAGTAATCACAGAGGCAGCAGAAGGCAATATCCCAGGAACTGGGATTTGTTTTCCTCAGGGAAGGAAGGAAAATGTCAAAAGGTTTTACTCTCACACTGCAGTGGATAATAAGGCAATTAGTACTATTAAAATGTTCTCAGAGCACCCAGACTGGAGTAATAAATCACATCCTAGGATTGCAAAGAGAGAGGGAGATGCTTGAAAGCTTTTGAGGGACAATTATGATAACTTACTGGAAAGGGAATTACTGAGGACTGGTGAGTGTTTAATGAAGTTTTGGCATTTACAGATCTGTAAGCTTGACTACCCTCGACTTCAGGAGAGACCAGACACTGGTGAGTCATGACTTTGTAGATTTATATGTGTCAACATGAACTTACTATTAAAAATACATTATTTTAACATACACGCCACAAGAGAAGTATAAATAATACAAACAATTTGGAGCCTGCTGCACAAAAGATTTATGAAAATAACCTCCATTAATAGAATTTCTCATTGCAAATCCTTTCTTATTGATAAGAGAAGAGGTCTTGGCAATGTTACACTCATGAATTACTTTTCCAAAGGGTTTCTGACATTTTTACAATTTCAAATGTTTTTTCCTACATTAATATATATTATAGAAGAGGTAACTGCTAACCTTTTGCAAAGCTCTGTAAATACGTGCACTGTGCAGTTTCTCATCCACAGGTTGAATAAGAAAGGAGAGGAATACAAATTCTTCATATGCTATACCTGCATACACCTTCCCTCATCTGGTCTCCACACTGTTTTATTGCTTGATGTATTTTAGAAAGAAACATGATTCCTTTATAAAATAGTTTAACTGATGCCATAAAACCAAAATAAAAACAGGTAAACTACTCCACTTGGTATTGTGGGCTGGTTGAATCCTGTGTTGCCCAGGGGAGTCAGGTCCCATTGCCCCCATCCAGTCCCATTATCCCCATCCATCCCCAGGGGCTGGGGCTGAGGGGGCTGCCCCTGGCAGGGGTGACAGGCTGTGGTCTGGCAGCCCAGACATATCCCACCCCCAGCATGGAGCAGCTGGAGATGAAGAGGGGCTGAAGGAGTGAGACCAAGCAGGAGGAAGGTCACAAGCTGCAGAGGGTGTTTCATTTATCTTCTCCTAGAGCTGCATTTAGTGCTTTCCTCAGGGAGCACCACAGAGACCTCCCCACTTCCGAGGGCAAAAAAGGAGATAAGGAAATGGGATGGAAAAATCAACCTCTCAAGAGGAGCAACTTCCACAGGAAGTGGTTGAGTAAACCAGTTCCTCTCCAGCTGGCAGAAGGAATCATCTGCCAGAAGATGCCATCTGAAGAGTGGAAAAGATGCCTTCCAGAGTGCTTCCACAGTGCCCAGCACCAGCAGCACAGCTCTGACTGGGCTGGCCAGAGAAAACCAGTGGGAGCACCAGCCTGTATGAGAACAATGACCACTGTGGAAATGAGAGGAATGTTCAGGGACACAAAGCATCATTCAGGTCCTCCCCCTCCACAGCAGCCACTCTGCCCAGTACAGTGCCATGAGGGACTTCTCCAGGGCTTGTGCAGGCCCAAACCCTGAACAGAGTCAGCAGGGCATGTTAATCCCTGCAGGGTGGCCGACAGACCCTCACAGATCCTGCAATTCTTGTGTGGTTCCCAAGGCTGGGAGGTTTGACAGGACCACCATGTAGCTGCACTGCAGAGGCAAAAGAGCTGCCAAGGCCAGCCCCGACAGGATGCCTGGAGACATGGCCACCCAGAGCTGGGACCTTGGGCAGACCTCTGTCCTGCTCCCATCTAAGGAGAAACTCCCCTCCTCCTCAGATCCCCATGGACACCAACTCATCTTCCAGCACAGCCCTCTGCTCTGCTTGGCAGCTGCTGTCTGTTTTGGATGTCCAAACTCATCCTTGGCTGAATTTCAGCACTTGGGAAAAGTAAAGGCACAACTGAGTCCAGCTGGAATTATCCTGCCAGAAAATCTGCTGGTGGCCCAGTGAGTGGCTGTGTGTCTGTGCAGGCACACACCATCCTCCTGGGGTTTGTGCACTGGTCCAGCAAGCATGGCCCACCTGAGTCCTTGCTTCACCTCGAGGTGTCAAAGTTAATTCCTGCTTTTCCACACTGTGCAATATGGACAGGACACAGCCATAGTGCTGGTGGTTTGCAGCAACATCTCTCCCTGTGTGGAACAGAATCCCCAGGGCTGGCAGGGACATCAGGGGCTCAGAGCACCACATGGACCTTTACCTTGAGGGATGACAGTAACCTCAGAAAAGCTGGTTATTCCTGTGCAGTGGGAGGTAATATCAAGGACACGACCCGAACATCACCTAATTTCTGATCAACCCTCAAACAGCCTTGATTTTTTTGGTTGGTTTTGTTGTTTTAAAGAATTCAATATGTTTCCTTGAAGTGGTTTTTTGCTCCTGGATTCTTGAGCTCTACAGCAAGCCTGTCTGGACATCCCTACCTCTGACTGTAATTGTACCTCCCTTATCTGTGTGCTGACTTTCTCAGGGCTTTCTCAGCAGCCTGACTCAAGGTTACACAGCTGTGCTGTGTCACAGCTGGGCCTTGGGCCCTACAAACACAGGCAGCAGAGCTCCCTGGGGGAGGCCACAGAGGCAGGGGAGAACAGCACTGCCCTGCCCTGCCCTGCCTATTACAGTGTGGGTATTTTGGGAAAGACAAACGAGCCTACAAAACTGTGCTGTGCTCCTCAGGTCACGAAATGGAGGGGCATTGCTTGAGTTCCTGTTGACTTGGAGGTAACAAGGCAGTGCCCTCTGCTGTCCCCCATCATTTTTGTTCCTCCTGTTATCATGTCACACCACCAAGGAGACATAACACACAGTGTTTGCTGAGTGAAATCTGAGCACAACTAATTCTACAGATTGCTAAAAGTGAAACCATTCCTGTGCAATATGTATGTGCCGGGTCCTGCCCTTTGGCCAAAACAACCCCCTGCAGCGCTCCAGGTTGGGCACAGAGTGGCTGGAGAGCACCAGGCAGAAAGGGACCTGGAGGTACCTATTGACAGGAAGCTCAACATGAGCCAGCAGTGTGCCCAGGTGGCCAAGAAGGCCAATGGGATCCTGGCCTGGATCAAAAATAGAGTGGCCAGCAGGCCCAGAGCAGTGACCCTTCCCCTGTACTCTACACTGGGGAGGCCACACCTTGAGTGTTGTGTTCAGTTCTGGGCCCCTCAGTTCAGAAAGGATATTGAGGTGCTGGAGGGGGTCCAGAGAAGAGCAACAAGGCTGGTGAAGGGACTGGAGCACAAGTGCTGTGGGGAGAGGCTGAGGGAGCTGGGGGTGTTTAGCCTGGAGAAGAGGAGGCTCAGAGGTGACCTCAGCACTGTCTAGAACTACCCGAAGGGAAGTTCTGGCCAGGTGGGGGTTGGTCTCTTCTCCCAGGCACTCAGCAATAGGACAAGGGGGCACAGGCTTAAGCTCTGCCAGGGGAAATTGAAGTTGGGGATGAGAAAAAAATTCTTTTCAGAGAGAGTGCTCAGGCATTGGAATGGGCTGCCCAGAGAGGGGGTAGATTCCCCATCCCTGGAGATTTTTAAATGCAGATTGGACATGACACTAAGTGCCATGATCTGGTAAAGGGACTGGAGTTGGACCAAGGGTTGGACTTGATGATCTCGGAGGTCTTTTCCAACCCAATCCATTCGATGATTCTATGATTCTCAGTTTTGGGTTTGAGTTTCTTCCAGCCTGCTCAGCATCAGGAGAGACAGAGTCTTGTTTGCTCATTGCTTTTTCCTCACATTGATCCCCTTCAAGACAACGAGCAGGGATGGACTTGATCTCCCCAGCTCCATAATCTGAACTGCAATGGTGGTGTGAGGAACCCACAGTTCCTTTTCAAAGGCTGCCAGTACTTTTCATGGATGAGCAGCAGCAATGCCAACTGATTGTGGATTTTAGAGAGGGTTCCTGTTCCTTTCCACTTTTCAGAGAGAGTAAATCAATTTTCATGCAAGAAGATGTTTTCTGAAGTGAGGAGGAGATGTGGACACGTGTAACACAAAGTTGACACCCGGAGCCACATGTGCAGCTGAAGTGGCATCACTGGTCCTACATGGATGAGAAAGAGCTCCTGAGTGACTCCTAAAATGATTGTATTTGGGGTTTGTTGATTATCTGCACTGCTTTTCCTAATCTCCAGAAGAAGCAGGAAGCCTATTGTGTTACTACCCAGGTTACCTAATGTTCCTTTCCTTGGCTCAGCAACTTGTGACTTGAGCCACTGCAAGTTCGATACAAAATCAGGACCAGCCAGATAAAGTCTTCAAACATTTTTATTGCAACAAAATTGTAAACCTTTATCTCACTAAAAGAATTTACAGATTGAACATGACACTGTTAAATAACAGTATCAATTCAATGTCTGTCAGGTCTCCTCTCAGAGGACTAAAACCTGTTTGCAGAAGGATAGAGATGGTTATCAAATGATCATTCCTGTCTCTTTCTTTTATGAAAACTGCCTGTTTTTCGGCCAAGTGGCATGAAAGTAAAATAATTTGGGAGAGTTATTTTAAAGCCAAAATCAGGTTCTCAGAAAATTTGTCTCCTGGTGTTTCAGTAGTTACAAGGTTGTTATAAAGAGGATTATCATCAACTGCTCATCATGTCCATCAAAAGAAGAACAAAAGGAAATCTGTTTAAACTGAAGAAGATTTAAGCCTGGGAATAGAGAAAAACTTCCTAGTGATGTTAATCATGCAACACTGGCAGATGTAACCCAGAGATGTTCTGTTCAACTTTTCAAAGAGAATATTATGGAACCATCCAGCACCGATGGTTCAGAAATGCTCAGCCCTGTATCAGTGCATGAGGCAGCAAGGATTGGGAGGCTGTCCCTTCCAGCAGAGAATTCCTGTGGCTTTGAAATGTGCTAATCTAGTGCAGTGGGAGGCTTTTCAGGCAGCTTTTCCCTGCTGAGGAGTTCACAGAGGCACAGCAAAGTCTTTCAGTTTTTTTGTCCTGCTAAGCATCCAGAAGTTCACTTGATGGACCAGTGCCATCCCTGCAGGCAAACAATTTCTTGACCAAGATTTTATAGCTTTGGGTGCCACCTCATCTCTGGTAGGGCACCAGAGGGGCAAGACTCATGTGCCTGAACCGAGGGGTGCAGCATTTGGATACCTCTGGGTAGCTGAGCCATTCATATGGGGGTCTGTGTCATCTCTACCAGCTACAGATGGATGACTTGGACACTGAAGGGTGTTTCACATAGGGCAGGATATCTCAGTTTAAACAACCAAATCACAGCCCTAAGACCCAGCTTGTCTCTGCAGCAGTGTCTCACCTCAGCCTCTATACAGACCATGTTTGAAAACATACAAACAACTCCCAACAAATCTTCTTCCCAAACATGAAACTGCTGAGCCTGGGGCTGAGTTATTTTTCCAAATATCATCACAATTACTCAAACCTCCTGTAAACTGCCTGCAGCAAAGCACAGCAAACATTGCACCCCAAAGAATGCCTCAGCTGAGAGAAGTGTAGTGGCCAGAATGACCACACTCTATATGGAATGATGGCCTTTTCCTTTCCCAGGACCTCAAGTTGATGTGATAGGAAAGGCAGACATGTTCTATGCTCAGCTCTTGCTGGTAGCTTGGTCCTGTAAAAATCTTGGTGCTTTAAATTACCATAACAATCCTCACCACAGCTGACCAAGCACCAGAAACATGGAAAACTGTGGTCAGCCACAGCAAAGAACAGAACACAGCCCCTTTCTCTTGGGACTGGTCTGACATCATGCTCTATGTGTCTTGTCACTTGATGTGCAGACTAAAGTTGTGATTATACTTCCCCTCACCTTCATGTTCTGACCTAAGAGAGAAACTTGACCAAAAAAACAAAAAAAAAAAAAAAGAGGAAAATGTGATTTCAAAGCTGTATAAATCAACAGAGGGATCCCAGGATCTGTTAGTTCCTGAATTTATTTAAATTTTTTTAATGCCTAATTTCAGTTTGATAGGTCCCTTTGAGAACTAAGCAGGTCATGTTGCTAAACTAAGCAAGAGCTTGTCTTTGTCAACTGCTTCTGAGTCGTGTTTGTGCTCAAAGGGAACAGTGTCATGCATTAATTGAGTCTCACTGGTTTAATTTCCAATTGACAAGTAAATAGATCTTGTTTTTAAAAAATTGTACAACAGAAAAACCTCCCAGTAATACTCTGGTGACTGTCTTCTCAGGTACACTTTTTTCCCTCTCCAGATCAGCACAAACTGCAAATGCAGTTGATATTGCATCATTCAGTTTCAATGAATGTGTTATAGTTCATTGTATTAATCTGGTTATATTGAATTTTGGCACTTATTTACAATTAAATTAAGTTTACTTCTTTAATAATGCTGCATGTTTAACATTTAATAAAGTTTCTAACCATTTCAGGGAGTCTGATTTTGTCCCAAAGCAAAATTCATTGAATCTGCCAAACATCTGGGTGAGGAATCCAGGAAAAACAAAAGCAGAATAGACACAGCTGAAGGCTCAGCCTTTCCCAGCTGCTTACAGATGCAGAAGTGAATTTAGGCCTGGTGATCTCCCCCCAGGGAAGAAGAAAGTTGGGATGCTTACCTTCCTGGTTATAGAAATTACAGAGGAACCAGCTTCTCCTTTTTCCAGTTCTGAGAGGGTTCTAGCATGAAGCAATACTGGTGGGGGAAGACAGGAGGTAAAAGGGGATTGTGGCTGGGACCTCCTATGGATTCTCTGTGTAGATGCCAACCCATCACCATGGCTGGGCAGTACAAACCACCCCAGGCCACTTTTGCCCTATTTACATACTTGCTTCTTGTCAGGAGACTCACAGCAATCACCTGAGCACTGAGTGTTTCCTGTGTGAAGCAAAATACTTCACAAATGTACAGTGTCTTAGGAATGGATTCTTGGGGTTTTTTTTATCATCTGCTGGTCAAGGAAAACAAGGTGTGAAAACACAGTCAATTTGAGATTAATGTTGTGTATTTCAAACTGGTGTTAGGGCTCTACCATTGCACCTGTAAAGCAAATTAATAATGTCACTAATCAAAGTTATTTTTTTCAATAATCAGTTCTATTATTTTGTCAAAAGCAGTTCCACTATACACTCAGTAGTGCAAATGCACTGACATGAGGGAATTACCTCCACAGATGACCTGCAAAATGTGCCCCACAATGTGGTCCATAACACAGGAGGAGCATATTTTTGTGTCTCACAAAATGAGGAAATCACAGTGTTGAGTTTACAAGGTTCAAATGTCTCCTGACATGGTTTCCCACTTTCACAGCTTGTCCCATGTCTTGTTCTAGTTGAGTTACTGCTCACCTGGAACCTACAGACAGTCTTGCAACAGGTGACACAACACTAAGTTCCCTTGGCCAGAGCATAATTTGTTTTTCTCTGAGGGAAGGAATGGCTGCAGAGAGGGGTGTTGAGAAGCAGAGCTGCAGTCAAGTTGAATCCACCTGTAGGAGATTCACTTCCAACAATCAGTGTTAAAGCAATCCTGGAACAGAGAATAGGGGATGAAAGGGACTTGGGGGCCTCAGATAGAGATGAGCTCTGGCATCAAACCATGTTGCTCCCAGTTTGAGAAAGACAGGGCTTGGAAACCTTCAAGATGAAGCCTGCACAGCTTCCCTGGGGAACCTGCTCCACTTGAGGCTTGTGATTGTGGGGAACAAGTTCCTCTTGTGTCCAGTCTGAGTCTCTTGTTTCAATGTGTGCCTGTTTTCCCTCTCCACTCTGCCACGCAGCCCTGAAGAGCCCATCTGCCTCACCTCAGTGCCCTCCCTGTAGGTGTGGGAAGGTGGGTTCTAGATCCCTTCACCAGCTGTCCCAAGCTGGACGGACAAATGTCAAGAAGCCACTGACACTTTCCATTTTATTTAAACAATTTGGACTCGTATTGATAGGAGTCAGTGAAATTCCTATCCCATGGATATAAATAAATTCATTATTAACTAAGCAGTCTTTTTTCTAGATGCAATGTTGTATTGAATTAAAGCAATGGCTTCTCTCCCCTCTTCTTCATAAAACAGAAAAAACAAGGTTTAGGAGAGAATCTTTCTCTGCATCTCAAAGTCCCTTTTATTGTCTGTGCAGCCAGCACAGATCAGAAATGGTGCTGCATTTCCTCTGTGCCCATGTAATGACAGTCCATTTACCCAGGGGCTGCACCCTTGGTATGAAAACAATCCATCTAGTCTGGAATCTACATTGCCTCCTAAACCAGAAGGGATGCTCTAAATAATTCTGTATAGCCAGGACTAAAACCTGTAGTGCTGTACAGAGGGACTTAGATCATAACTGCATAGGAACCCTTATTCCTGGCAGCTCCTATCTTTGTAACCAGAATATTTTCTCAGTCTTCTTTTTTAAGATTCTGATTAATATTAATATGCTGATGAGTTGCATAACACAGTGACATTTGCAGTATCTCTTCGTGATCTGCAAAGGAGGTGGGGGAGCAACACTTGAAGGTGACATGAAGTTATCCAGGTTAGGCTGAGCCAATGGAGAGAAAAAGATTCTCAGAAGTTTTGTCCAGTCTGAGTGTGTGGGCAGTTGGACAATAAAGCTCTGTTGGTGCTCATTAATGCAAAATCATGTCCAGTGGGTAGACTGACCTAGAGCCCCCTGAACAGTGCTTGGTCCCAAATCATAGCCAGCAAAGTCAGGGGAAAACTGAGACACTCACCTGGAAGTTCAGTGTAAACAATGGTCAAATCACAAACAGCGTTCGGAATTAAGTGGAAAATAGACTCAGTATTATGACATTTCAGTGCCAGAAAGGTTTAGGGATTCCCCTGGAACGCTGGATCTAGTTGTGGTCAACCTAATGCTCTGCAGACACCTGCTCAGAAGAGCTAATTTAGCTTAAGGAGCTTACTCAAACCTGTCTGCAGACAAGAACAAGCTCTGGCTCTCTCCTGGGAGATATTTCAAGGATCTCACAAGAAGTTACTCTTCTCCACAATCCTTCAGAATAACCTGGCTTTCTCCATTAAAAAAGAGGCAAATGTTCACCCTTTCTCTGTCAAGACACAGAAATGTGAGGCATGATTAATGAAAATTGTTGGGGAAGTTGGGAAAAATGAAACCAGATGAAGACTAAGGAAGCTATTGAATTACACAGGGAGCAATCAGAACCCTACAAGCCAAGACAGTCAAGAGCAGGCAGACCTGGCACTCCTGACATTTTCATAGTAAGATAACAAAAGCCATCAGTGACACAGAAAGGCAGGGGATGAGAAGAGAGGAAGGCTGTTCCACAGAATGAAGGGATGAATTTTCACTGCCTTGACAGCCTTGCAGAAATAAAGAAAATGTCATCCACTGCACAACTGCCAGCAGATACAATAGAGGGGCTGAAACACAAGCAGCCCCAGGGCTTGGGTAGTTGCACTTCAGATTATGACTTAAACCACTTCATGTAGGAGCTGGATTCTCTTATTTGCCATTCTTCCTTCACCAAGGAGCAGTTTTTTCACTGGTTACCCACTCACACACCTTCTGTGCTTCTTTCTGAGGTGTCGGGCCCAGCTACCCCCAGAGACAAAATATTGCACCTGCTGGATGGGTCCTTGTGACCTCCTCAGCCACTTCTGGGGGAGAATACAGTCACCAGCTGTGCAGGAGGAAAAGAGACCACAGGGACAGGCCTGAATGTGCACCTGGGAGCAGTTGGTGAGCCAGATTGTTGGGAGTGAAAGGCCACCCATCCCCTCACCTTTCAAGGGGGGTTCCTGCCAGGCCATTCCTGCAGAGACACACCATAATCCTGGGTGAAACACAGTGCTGAAAGAAGACAATTCACACACTCATTTACAACATCCTACTGAACCTGGGGTGGATCAGCTGTACCTGAGCCGTGCCTGGCAGAAATCTGTCTAACCTGTTGATATAAGCACTGGGAGATGAAGATGTGTGTGTGATGCTCTTCTTCACCATCCTCACTTCCTGAACATGTCTCTGGTGTAACCGGATTATCCACTGTGGCCAACAAACATAGGTAAAGAATTTCCCCACATTTTCTGATCTCCTTAAGGCATTGGCACAACTATGTGGGATACAGAACCACATCAAGGTGCTGTAAGTACTGTGAAGGTTGTCCCTGACTTATCTGCAAGGTTTTTGGGTCTTCTCCTTGGCCACACCTTTTCCTGCTGTTTGTCTCGGAAGCACAGGATGCTCAAAGCTACTCAGCAAACAGCCACACCAGCCCACATCCTGCTCCCTACATCCTTCTCTTCTCACTGCACATCCTCTTTAAAAAGGGCCACAACTGCTCCCAGCTGCAAGAGCACAACCTACCACTCACCTCTCCCTCCCAGCTCTCTTCAGCTGAGGTACTCCCTGCATTTTACAGCCATTATAGACCCCACAGTCTCCAGTGTAGACACCTGGATAAGTACTGGCAGAGGGAACCAGAGGGGATCTCCCATTTCACCTATTTGAAAGCTGTATTTGTGGTAGGTCTGTCCAGCCCCTCCCTTGGCCCTCAGAACACACACACTTGTGTGTGGCACATATGATTTCTCTTGTACCTACAGCACCTGTTTCCTTGTCATAAAAGGAAACCTGGTGGATTTGCAAAAAGGTAAATCATATCAAGCCTCATCTCATTGAAAAACTCCATGGAATTATAAACCACCTGATTGGTTGTATCAGTCTTTTCTTAGGAATCACAGGCACAGTGATTGTTTCTAATTCCCTGGATCCACAATTACCTGCCCCTACTTTTAACAATAGTACTATGTTTGTCCTCTTCTAGTCTTCTTTTACAAAGAAGCTTTATGAGCCTCTCAGCATTACCTACCAATTTCCCTACCCAGAGAGTAATTCTTCCCTTGGTTTCTTTTCTTGTTGTTATCAAAAATGCCCTTAAAATTATTATTAGTATAAGAAAAGATTAGGAGAAGTATTTTATTTTGTGCTTTAGACTTTCTGCTTTTGTCTTTGTACACTCACGCTGAGGGTTTTTTAACATTCATTTTTAGATATTTGACCTAGTTTCTATATTCTGTACACTCCCTTCTTGCACTTGAGATCATTGAAGAGCTTGTGATTTCACAGATGTCTCCTGCTGCATTTTCTATTCTCTCTACATACTGGGATGTTTTGTGATTCTGCTGCTACTGTCTTTTGTTTATTCTTTTTTTAAATTTAATGAACCATCAGCTCTTTCTGGAACTCTTTCCTTCCACAGATTTGATTCCCAGAGGAATTTACCTGCCAATATGCTCTATGTTCATTAAAGTCTGCTGCCTTCAAGTCCTGTGCTTTCAGGTTGATGTTATCCTTCCTTTCCTCTCTGAGGCTTACAAATCCTGTAACTCTCTCACCGACATTGTTCTCCACCTTCATGCTCCCCAGCTGTTCCTCTTCCATGGCAGGAACTCCAGGACTCCAGGATCACCACCTGGGAGCCGCTTTCTGTGCTGCTGTATGACAAAATGCCAGTGACACTTGCTGAGCAAGCCGTGCCCTGGTTTATCATGTTCTTTAGAATTATGGGAGTAATTAAAGTCCCCCCCACAAGCCAATCGACCCTGTTTTTGTTTAAATTATTCTGCTATCTGCTCAAGAAAGACCCTCATCTATCTGAGTTACTTGGTTAGCGGAAAGAAGAATGCAATGGACATGAGTTTTTTACTGCATTGTTTCCTGCTGCTATTTAGAGATCAGGTTTAACACGCTGTACACTCTTTGTCTGAGAAGAAATGTGTGTATCTGCTTTTCCCTCTCCAGTTCATGTTTCTCCAGTTCAGTGCTTTCCATTTCTTCCTCCTCTCCACAGCCTCCTGCAGACTCTGCAGAGCATCCTGGTGGGAGAGGAGGGCAGAGCTCTGGCAGTCGCTGAACCTCCCCTGCCTGTGAGACATGAGAGTTGCACGGAGAAGGCAAGACCTCTAAGGGAGATTACTTCACCTTTCCAAAAAGTCACATAAATTAGGCAGTAAGACTTTGCCCAAACCAGCAGCCATGACTTGACTATCAGGATCACTTAATTTCTCATTTCTTTAATAGGCAGCTTTTCTTCTTGAACACAGACAGCTTAAAATTTGATGCTGAGACCATGCTGGATCATTCAGTTCAGTCTGATTTGATCTTGTCATCTTCACTATGAACTGTCCCTACAATTTGAAACAGAAACATCATAGCTACATTAAATACCAATAAAATTATGTGCAAATACAAAGATTAACTCATTCTAACTTGATTTTTCACAGCATGATCCCGTCCTCCTCATCCACATAAAAATTATTCAGCCGCAAAAAGCCCTTGAGCATAACCTGACATTTACAGCATCTCTGACTATTTCTTGTTTTTTTCTCATAAATTTCCTTTGGTAATAACTTAGTCACTCAACAACACTGTGCTGCATACACATAGGTTACATGATTATCTCATATTTTATACAACACACGTTAAAGTAATTAATTTTCCCTGGCAAATGTCATACCATTTAGTTCACCGTTAGGAGCCAAATATTTGTGCAACCGCTTGTTACAAATATATGCACAACCACAGAACACTTCAGCTCCCTGGTATTTATTAAGTGTAATTTAAAGGGACGCTGTCAAGGTTGTTACAGCCTCAACTTTCACTGTAGTTTTTGTACCACTTGAAATCCCCTTAAGTACTGGACCTCAACTCATTTATTTATTTGTCAACTAACCTTGCTACAGCATAAGATAAATATGGTGTGGAACGTGCTAGTGATGAGCTATGTTGTGCCCTGGCATTTCAGAAGGGTTTCATCTCTCACTCAAACCTTCTTTATCCTTTAATTGACAAGATCTGGAGTTTGCCCCATCTTTAAAGTAGAAACATAGTAAAATAGGTACCTCCTTCATAGAAAGAATTGATTTTAATCACAAGTTCAAGATTAACTTCAGGTGAAGCCATTTCTTTCTGTGCTAACACAGGTTGCTTCCAAAGAAAGAGGAAAAACCCCACCAGGACAACAGCTCTAATTCCAAAGGATGGAAGGCAATATAGCCATGGAGCATCAGGAGCAGTTGCCTTGAAAAATACATTTTAAGGGCATGAAAACACCTCTGATAGATAGTGAAGTCTGCTTCTCCCATCCCCTAAATTAGGTCTTACCCATACTCCTCACACACTGGTACAAAAGCTCTTCAAAGTACATTTAGAGAGAGGAAAAGCGAAGTGGAGCCGTGCAGGGAGAAATTGTGCTCAGAAACTTGACAGGCTGAACCAGACGGCTCCATTCAAGTTAACAGCCCAATAAATCCTATTCCCCACAGATCACTTATTCTTCAGCATGTTCAATCAACAGGTTTGGAAAGGAGGACCCGGCACTTTTCTCACTTATTTTGGCCTTCAATGAGAAAAGCATCAGTGAAGAAAGGAAGCAGAACTGAAGCAGTACAAGTGGAAATGAGAGGAGGCAGGAGGAAGCACAAACCTGAGAAAGCAGAAAAACAGGAGAAAGAAATATTGAGAAGACATGGCAGAGTGACAGCAGAGATGAGAGTGATGGGAACAGTGCAGCACCATGGTGAGAGAGAGTTCTTTCAGGCTATTGTGCATAGATACCTTTATTCAAGGAAGACACATTCAGGCTGGAGCAAGCAGAGAGAAAATCAGAGATGGGAGTTCAGAAGGAAGAGGAACTATCACATAAGCAGTGTGCCAAAACGTCTGGTTTGCTAAACTTGGCCAAAAGCTGAAAAGAGATGTGATTGCTATCTGCATTTACGTAAGGAGGAGGCTTCGAACAGCAAAAAGACACGTTATTCAAAAGACAGTGCCAAAACAAGGATCAAAAGGATCTGTTTCCCATGAATGCCTTTAGGCTGGAAGTCAGAATAAATCCTAATCAGCAAAGGGACTAGGTTTGGGGTAAAGCTCAATTCCTAACTTATGTGTAATTGACCGATTTCAGTCAGTTTTCAGAAGCTGGTATTGACCAAGACTTTTGATCCATACAGATGACCTAACTATCATGAGGACAGAGCTTGATTAAGAAACAATTTCTGATGTGGTGCCTGCAATTGCCCGTGTCTTGGTCTCTGTGATGGAAAGGATTGCTGCTCTGTTATTCTGGCAGGCTTCACCAATTTTGAGACCACTGCTTAGAAAACCCAAAATGCACTTGCTGCTTTGATATCTAATACTGCCTTAATTTTCTCCTATGGACAATGAGCTATCGTATATTGAAGCAGAAGGGATGAATTCTCAAAGCAGCTTTGATCTGTCCTAGATCCTCAAAGCAGCCTGCAAGAATAGCTTGAAAGCTTTTTATTTAAAGTAAGTGGCATTTCCTCCCCTCTCATTTTAATTGAAATACATGCTGAATGCAGGGGAAATTGTATTGTAAGCTTGATTGTAGACAGCAAGTATACTTCTAAACCTGCCTTGATCAATAGTAGTTTCTGGTAATTTACTGTAATCTCTCTATCTATTTATTGTCATGGGAATTTTAAAAATTGTTGGGTTTTTTTGTTGTTGTTTGATCCATCAGCTGAAAAGATTAAGCTTGAAAATGGAGGATGGGAGAGAGGGAGGGATTGATCAGTCATGCAGCCTCATGGCGTATCCTCAAGGCAACATGCAAGACTTGGAGAAACGCCGCCAAAATTTTCCTAGGCACGAGGAAGAAGACTGGTAAGTCTGGCTGAACAGAGCCAGGGCTGGGCTTTTTTAGTGCCATGGGGTGCCTTGTTGGCTGCATGGGAGAGCTTTGACAATGGGCATGGAGAGTCAGGCCATTGGCAAATTACACCACTGCTGGAAAGGAGGAAAGGTGTATTGACACTTCTGTTGAACCAAACCCCTCATCTTTGTCAGAAAGGCAGTGTGAGAGGAAGATCAGGATGGATTCAGTCCCATTCACCTCAAACAAATCAGGACCGAAGGAAGGGAAATTAAATACAGTCAGGAGTGTAGTATCTGCCTCCCTTCTTCATTGTGCCCAGGGGTGCCACTCCCCATTGCCCAGTGCTTGGCATGGTCACCAGGGGTCTGGGCGCTGCAGCTGAAGGGACAGCAGCACTTCCCTGACTTTCATGGGGCTGTGTGGGGGCGGCTGCCCTGTCAGGCTGTGGGACAGTCACTGTGCCTCCCTGCCACGGGGACTTTGTGCTCCCAAGCAATTTGTCTTCACCCTGAGCGAGCTGTTAACTGGAGGGAGGGAGGCGCAGGTGATGGCACAGCTCGGGGGGCTCAGCTGCACTTGGACGTGTGGTTACAGCACTGCTGCCGCTGAGCGCCGTGTTCCTACTTTCATATTACTTTCCTGTTCCTACTTCCCAGCCATCACTGCATTCCGTATTAAATGCGTGTCTATAGTTTAATTGAAAAAAAATCTGCATTACGCTTCTGAATTAAATTAGAGGCTCTTCTGTCAGGTTCCTTTCAGTAGCGTGCCTGCATCTCAAATCAGCCCACATAAGGAGGGTGGAGAGGAACAGAACAGCTACTCTGTAGTGCAGATCTCACTGAATATATGCAGCAGGGGCTACTCAAAGGTATCTACCAGGCCCAGAATATTTCTTTTTCCATGCACTTTCAGAAGTGTGGGGGACTTAGGAAAGCAGCCCCTCATATTCTCCTCAATTTCAATGACAGGGAAGTCGGGCTGATTGCAAATATCCCTGTGAAGCTCACACCTTATGTAAAAGAGTTGGGTATCAGATGAGTAGGAACTTCAAAACACTTCAAACGGGCACAGCAAAGTGAAACATGCCCAATGAGCTTGTTCTGTGAGGCAGCAAACTTCTCCCATTAAGTTTCCAGATGAGTTTGTGATGGTGTGATGGGCTGGGGACAGAAGGGGAGGAAAAGCAGCCTCCAGTACAGCCCCCAGCACACAGGCTGTGCCAGGGAGGAGCAACAACGGGGTACTGCAGCTCCCACCCTCACCCCTGACCAATGCCTCACTTCCCCAAAGGCCATGGCACATCTGAGCAAGGTCACTGATTTGCAAACATGCCTTATTAGGACAGGATAAACTGGAGCCATTGGCTGTGGAAAGGTCATTCCAGCTAAGAAAACCCTCCAGTGAGACCCAACTGGACCTAACAACTTTTATGTTCTCCTATCCCCCATGACATCACCAGGAAAAAAATGTCACTGGCCATGAGCTGCAGAAATTCACATTTTTCCTTCCTGGGCCAGTGGGCAGCTGCAGCAATTCTGCACCAAGCATCTGTGTGGTACATGGCCAGCACAGACCTGCAGCTGCAGAAGTGCCTGATTTCCCCGTGTGTGTGTTGTCTGGAGCACCCCACAGTGCAGCCAAGTGCTGTGATCTCAGCATTGTTTTCTGGCCATTGAAAGAGTGTTTTTATAGGCTACATGTTCAATGACCAGTGAAATCAAAATGAATGAGGTAATAAAAGACATGGACACCATAAGGAATTGATATTTTTAAGGGCTGTTCTGATTTTGGACAGCCCAGACTTAACATAGCCTGTGAAACCAGTCCCAGGAAGAGGATGAAGTGACATGTATGACAGAAACAGAGACATGTCTTCACAGACAAGTGACACTAAATCATGCTGATTTTAGCCAAACTTTCCTGGTCTCCTTTCTAAATTTCCCTATCCTAAACTGACACAACTTGGAAGTGGAAGACTTGGTGTTCGACTCAGACAAATGGACTAACAAGCCTGGAGACAACAGCATTCAGTCAGAGAAAATAAACAGTATTTTTTAAAAAAATTAAGCCTCTTTAGAAAGTTTGGGGTTGTTCAGTTTAGAATTTTAACCCCCCTACTCATTTCGTTTGCTAGTAAAACTCAATCCCAATACAAAAAGACCAGAATCTCTGTCTTTTTTGCCACACAACCAGTATTTTCCATGTATTTCCCAGCTTTAGCTTCCCTCCTGCTTTCTTCCTCCTTTGAACTGTACAACTAATGCAGTCCTCTGTACATCCACCACTATCATCTGCAGAGCAGTCAGAAGACACAGTTAATTTCATGCTGCCAACTGCTTGCTGTTGTTGTCATTAACAATCTTCATTTAATAAAAAGCTTTTATCAAAATTGGTTTTCCTGGAGTACTTTTATTTTTCCCAGAAAAGGCATTAAAATTAATTTGTTTTCACTTGGTCTGTGCTGTTGGGTGAATACAGCAAGGAACAAAAAAGATAAACATGTGAGAGAAACCCCAAAGAGAAGGTAATGTAGAAAGAAGCAATTCTGTTCTAAAGTAGATTATATTCTTTTTTTTCCCCTTTGCTTTGGAAAGGAAAAAAACTATTGAAGACTGGTAGAAAACATCAAATTGTAGCAGTGCTTTGGTGCACAAGGAAAATGTTCCCATTCTCCACAGCTCCCTGTGGCTCCTTCTCTGAGTGAGGCAGAGGTAATCCTGTGCAGACAGATTTGACCTGAAGGTGAGGGACAATTCATAGGATTTTCTGTTGGAAATGCACTGGACTTTACTGATGCTTTGCGTTTCACTGACCTTCCTCCAGCAGAAGGGTATTAAGACATTTCAACCACCCTGCTATGAAATGAGTGACAAAAACTTAACAGGAGATACTAGTTCTGGAGGAAAAATGAAGTGAAAAGAGGCACCAGCTCCTCACTGCTGTGTTTTGATGATGGTTAGTTACTGACCCAAATGAGAAGCTGTGCCATTAGTTGTAAGAGGCCGATGGGGATTCTGCATAAAGCTGCAGCAAGGCTGGTTCGTTCATCTCAGAGAGATTTTCCTTTTTCTTTTCCTTTCCCTTTCCCTTTCCCCTTCTCTTTCCCTTTCCCCTTCTCTTTCCCTTTCCCTTTCCCCTTCTCTTTCCCTTTCCCCTTCTCTTTTCCCTTCCCTTTCCCTTTCCCTTCCTTTCCCCCTTCTCTTTCCCTTTCCCTTTCCCTTTCCCTTCCCCTTCCCCTTCCCCTTCCCTTCCCCTTCCCCTTCCCTTCCCTTCCCCTTCCCCTTCCCCTTCCCCTTCCCCTTCCCCTTCCCCTTCCCCTTCCCCTTCCCCTTCCCTTCCCTTCCCTCCCCTCCCCTCCCCTCCCCTCCCCTCCCCTCCCCTCCCCTCCCCTCCCCTCCCCTCCCCTCCCCTCCCCTCCCCTCCCCTCCCCTTCCCTCCCCTCCCCTCCCCTCCCTCCCCTCCCCTCCCCTCCCCTCCCCTCCCCTCCCCTCCCCTCCCCTCCCCTCCCCTCCCCTCCCCTCCCCTCCCCTCCCCTCCCCTCCCCTCCCCTCCCCTCCCCTCCCCTCCCCTTCCCTTCCCTTCCCTTCCCTTCCCTTCCCTTCCCTTCCCTTCCCTTCCCTTCCCTTCCCTTCCCTTCCCTTCCCTTCCCTTCCCTTCCCTTCCCTTCCCTTCCCTTCCCTTCCCTTCCCTTCCCTTCCCTTCCCTTCCCTTCCCTTCCCTTCCCTTCCCTTCCCTTCCCTTCCCTTCCCTTCCCTTCCCTTCCCTTCCCTTCCCTTCCCTTCCCTTCCCTTCCCTTCCCTCCCCTTCCCTTCCCTCCCCTTCCCTCCCCTCCCCTCCCCTCCCCTCCCCTCCCCTCCCCTCCCCTCCCCTCCCCTCCCCTCCCCTCCCCTCCCCTCCCCCTTCCCCTTCCCCTTCCCCTTCCCCTTCCCCTTCCCCTTCCCCTTCCCCTTCCCCTTCCCCTTCCCCTTCCCCTTCCCCTTCCCCTTCCCCTTCCCCTTCCCCTTCCCTTCCTTCTGATTTCTTTCCTTCCGAATTCCTTCTGAATTCCTTCCAAATTCCTTCCGAATTTCTTCTGAATTCCTTCCTTCCCTCCTTCCTTCCCTCCTTCCTTTCTTTCCTCTCTTCCCCCCTCCTCTCCCCATTTCAAACCTCAGGGAAAAAATCTAAACAACTAAACTAAAGACTTTTCACTGAAATAACAGTTTTTGAAATCAGAATATTTTTGGCTAAATACCAATTCAGAGAACTGGGAACTGCACAGGGAGTCCCTCCCAGGCTCATTCAGACTGAACACATCGCCCATGCTGTTCCACAAGCCTCTGTTTCAGGGAGGAGGGATGATATGTTATAGGATTTCACGGTCTGATGGATCATAGAGTATGAAATACGGCATGGGAGATCCACTCTGTGAGAATGAGGACATTAAGCAACTGAAGTACAGCTCCTCTGAGACAGTGTAATGACAGATCAGAACTGGAATATTTGGGTTTAAGCTACTACTTCCATAAACTCATTTTTCTGTAAAAAGCAGTTCTAATTAAAAGAATGTATTAATGAACAGCTCCATGTAAAATGGAGGAACATAAGACAGCATGGTTGATGTTCTCTGGAACAGGCTTTGGAAGAGATCTGGAAAGCACCCTCCCTTATTAACAAGGAAAATGTTACTTCCATTAAAGAAAGAAACAACCCTTCCCCCCACAAACCATCCGTGAGAAACTCTGTTTATTTTCTGTTTGAAATTTAAATTTGAGCATAATACCACCCACTGTACAAAATGAATGTGATTAAAAGGATGGTTCCTCTTATTTTCAATTAAAATACATTTTAAATGTTTACCTTTCCACACTAAATGCAAATGCAGATGTGCAACACAGCACCGGGAAACCAGAAGGTGGAAACCCACTGACCCAGTTTCACAATCCCAGTGGACTAAAATGAAAAAAACAAACAAACAAAAAGCTGTAAAAGCATCCCACACCCTCCTCCCTCAAGTCCACCAGGGCCCCAGAGCAAAATGTGCTGTCTAAGAGTCACAAAACAAAAAACATTAAAAATTAATTGGTGCAGAAAACGGCAAATGAGGTGGGATTTGCCTCGTCAGTGACCCCAGTTCCAGAGGTATTGCGGCGGGACCATGTCCAGAGAGGTCACTGAGCCTCACCAGAGGGGAGAGAGCGAGGGGACAAGGCAAGGTTCTGGGCCTGAGGAACATTTTCACAGAATCACAGAATCAATTAGGTTGGAAAAGACCTCTGAGATCAAGCCCAACCTTTGACCAATCACCAACTTGTCAACTAAACCACAGCACTAAAAGCCATATCCGTGCATTTCTTAAACATCTCCAGTGATGGTGACTCCACCACCTTCCTGGGCAGCCCCTTCCAATGCTTAACTACCCTTTCAGTGAAGAAATTCCTCCTGATGTCCAGCCTGAACCTCCCCTGGCACAGCTCAAGGCCATTTCCTCCTGTCCTGTGGCTGATCACCTGGAAGAAGAGCCCGACCCACCCCTGGCTACAACCTCCTGTCCGGGAGTTGTGGAGAGTGACAAGGTCATCCCAGAGCCACCTTTTGTCCAAACTTGGAGAGATTTGTGATGAAAATGGCCATGAGTTGTGAAAAATCAAATAAATGCATTTAGTATGCATTAGTGTTGGATTCAATGTGTAATTAGCATTTAGTAAGTAATAAGGTATAATAAGTAACATATACAAGATATATGGACCCAATATATTTTATATAGTGATGTATAGTAAATAAGACATTGTTTAATGATAACTAACATGTATAATATATAACAATATATATTAGATTATACTAAATATAATATAGCATATATACTGTATAAACTATATATAATATAGTATATATGATATATATAATATAAATTATATAGTATACTATATATTATATTTACTATAGTATATATGATACATAATATATTTAATATGTATTGTACAAAAACCATACTATATATAATAGATATATTGGATTTTATTATATAAATAACACGTTAATAATACTATTTTATATTTATAAATATATGTAATGATATATATTATATAAAATATTTATATATTATATATTTTATATATGTCTATATGTACCTATTATATGTTTTATATACATATAAAAAGTATTCTATATATTATAGATATATAATATATATTTTGGCATATTATACAGTTATAATATCTATTTTAATAATTATATGTATAAGATATATATTTTATATATGCGTATGTATAATATATTGAAAATATATTATAATTTAAAATAATTGAATATATACTGAAATATATATAAAAGTATAAAAATATATATACAAATATAGATAACGATATATAAAATATGTGTAAAGATAAAGATAAAGATAAAGATAAAGATATATAAATATGTGTGTATATATATGTATATAGATATGTATTTATAATTGAAAATATATATACTGTAGAATGAATTTCGTTCTACTTCGCCCCCAAGGGTCGCCAACCCAGCCCCGGGCAGGGCATCCGTCCCTGCGGGCTGTATCCCGGAGAGCGCATCTGGATCATGCCCCGCAGTCCCCGCGCCCCTTTCCCCGCCCCGTGACGTCATCCCAGCCGTGACGTCACGGGCCGTATCCTGGCAACGCGGCGCGCAGCGGGAGCGGGTGGCGATGGCGTTGCCGCTGCTGCCCGGCCTGTCCCTCCGCCGCAACGTGAGTGACAGCGCAGGGACGAACCTTCCCCTCCGCCCGCCCGGCCCCGGCGATCCCCTTTCCCCTCTCCCGTCCCGGCCGGCGGGGCCGCTGGGACTGCTGGGCATCCCCGCGCTCCGTGCGGGTGCCGCGACGCGGGGAGGTCTCGGTCCCAACAGTGCCAGGGCAAGGTTAAGCTGGACAGCTGGGAGAATATCCCTCACGGAAAGGGTTGTTGGGCGTTGGAAGGGGCTGCCCAGGGACGTGGTGGAGTCGCTGTCCCTGCAGGTGTTAAAGGAAAGCCCCGTGGTCTGGGTGACTTGGTGGTGATCAGTGATGGGTTGGGCTCGATCTCAGAGGTGTTTCCAGCCTAATGGGTTCTGTGATTCTGTCACTGTGACCCGGCAGCTGCCGAGGGGCTGTTTGAGCGCTTGGTGCATTTCCAACAGAGTAAAACAGAGAGACAGATGCCCCCTACATACAGAAAACAGCCTTTGCACAGTGTGGTCATGCCGGGGGTGCTCAGGTGGGGTTTCAGAGGTGTCAATACTGTGAGTGCCAGTGGCAGGCTGAGTAGATAAGATGGGGAGTTTATCATAGCAAACAAAATGCTCTGTCCTATGAAGAGCAGCTGAGAGAGCTGGGGGTGTTTCTCCTGGAGGAGAGGAGGCTCAGTGGAGACCTTATTGCTCTCTACAACTCCCTGGAAGAGGTTGTAGCCAGCTGGGTTCAGCCTCTTCTCTCAGGCAACCGGTAACATGACGAGGCCATAGTCTTAAGCTGGGCCGGGGAAGGTTTAGCTTGGACATTAGGAAGAATTTCTTCACAGAAAGGGTGATTAAACATTAGAACAGGCTGCCCAGGGAAGTGGTGGAGTCTCTGTCCCTGGAGTGTTTAAGGAAGTGCCTCTGAAGTGCCATGGTCTGGTTGACAAGGTGATGGTTGGTCAAAGGTTGGGCTTTATGATCTCAGAGGTCTTTTCCAACAAATTCCATCATTCCGTGATGTGGCAGCTGCTGTGGGGCAGTCTGAGCTCTTGTTGCATCTCTAACAGAGCAGAACAGGGGCAGACATGTACCCCCTGCATAAACCAAAGGTTTTGCAGAGCAGGGAAATGCTGTGGATGTGAACATGATGTTTCAGAGTTGCCAATACTGTTAATACCAATGGCAGGCTGAATAGACAAGATGGTATTTTTATCATGGCAAACAAAAGAGAAGGCTGCCCTCACTACTTCAATCTGGTTCATGAAGGATAGTTAGAACTTTGTTCAACATAATCTGCACAATGAAGTAGTACAGGGGGTAAGGGAGGATTGTGCACAGCACTTTAACTGGTGCTTTCAGGAGACAAATGAAACTGTAGATTTTTTTTTTAATAATCCTAGAATATCTGTAAGGGAATCTGTTATTTTCACACTATGAACTTGTAATGGCCAAAGCTGCCCAGAAAAGTTGTGGATACCCCATCCCTGGAAGTGTTCAAGGCCAGACTGGATGTGGCTGTCAGCAATCTCTTCTCGTGGAATGTGTCTCTACCCGTGGCAGGGCAGTTGGAACTGGGACATCTTTAATGTCTCTTCCAACCCAAACCATTCTATGATTCTATGATAGAGCCCTCATTTCTGTATCCTGACTGCGGGGGTGCTTTGCCAGCACCTGAGTCTGACCACCCTATGAGGGAGTATACCAAAGGTGATACTGCAGTTCAGGGACAGTTTGCAAATGTTTTGTCAAGACACGTGTTTTGATGCCAGTGACACCACAAGCATCAAGACCCCTTCTATATGAGGCATGAAATTGCACAGAAATCTGTGGACTCCCAGCCCAGTGTAGAAGCAGTGAGGATCTTTCAGGAAACTCCTTCCCTGGAAACAGCAGGCTGGATGCTATTTTACAAGGAAAAAAAAAAGAGGTCTGGCTGTGAATACTTATTGTCTCTTGCTGGATTGAAATTTGTATTGTTAAGAGTTGGTTATGTGTATAACACTTGAGGTGGCTGCTGAGTGGGTGTATCAGCAACATTAAAATAACTGTGTGCCATTGGTACCTGCTGGGTGGAAGCAGAGAAGCTCAGCTCAGTGCTATCTGTGACTTTGTTGGTTTCCAAATTTCAATTTAACTTAATGTATTTAATTTAACTTCACATGCTTGGGAAGAGTTACAGAGAGCGTTGAATGCCCCATGCTGAAGTACATACAGTGAGTATTTTGTGAGAACTAAAGGTGTGAAAACTGTCACAATTGCCACAAGACAGCATTGTAAAACCATGGTTTTACCCTTGTTAGCACTCCAGACTTCTCTTTTTGTCAGTCCTTAAGGTAGTGAAGTTAATAGTTGTAACTCACCTTTATTGAAAAGCATTTCTGATCTCCACTTAGTTGTTGGCTATTAGATTTAATTTTATTTTCATATAGCTCCATGAATGGGAAGTTGAGAGCAGCATATAAAGGGAAAA
Source organism: Pithys albifrons albifrons (assembly GCF_047495875.1). Taxonomy (NCBI): domain Eukaryota; kingdom Metazoa; phylum Chordata; class Aves; order Passeriformes; family Thamnophilidae; genus Pithys; species Pithys albifrons. The sequence goes on along the minus strand of NC_092458.1, from coordinate 120,089,840 downwards.
AAGTGTCACTGCTGTAGATAAATTGACAAGGAAGAAATTGTTTTCACCTGTTAGGACTTTGAGCATCACCATCAATGCCTCTCTCTGGACAGAAAAAACAGTGGCAGAGCATTCCCTGCAGAAGGATTCACAGAGGACAGGGCACTGCTATTCCTGTCAGCCCTTGTTTTGTAATTATGGTATTAATTCCACTCATCACTGTTCAAGCTATGTGCACAATCCTCATGTCTCTGCCCCTAATGCCACATCTATAGGTGCATAAGAGGCAGTGCAAGAGCAGTACACGCATGTTTTGCCTGCCTTGGATGTGTTTGGTAAGGAGGCTGGGCTACCTCTGAATAATCAGAGCTGTAAGCTCAGAGGGACATGGAGCCTGACTCCAAGGGCATCAGGACTGCAGTGGCAAATGGGCAGTGAGCAATCTTGTCACAGCACTTAGTTCTCTGAATCTGAGAGCCTGTGCCCTTTGTATTGCCCTTCATTATGATCATTATTACTTCTAGCTCACTTTACCAGCAATGCTTACTTCTCCAGCCAAGAGCAGAGACACTTCTCCAGCCAGGACTGAGGGCAGTGAGGCCAGGCAGCTCTCAGCTGCCCGTGGTGCTGGCACACCATGAAAGGCTGCCTGGTTTTTCATCTTCTGCCTGGTTTTGCCTATTTTCCCCTCCCTGTAATGGGGTGCCCAATTCAGCAACATCCCAGAGGGCAATGCTGCAACTGCAGTCCTGTGTAGCTGGGGAAAAACCTTGGTGCTTGGGCATCACAGCTGGTGAAACTGGGAGAAAACTCAGGAAGGTGAGAGGTGCTTCTAAAACTGATGGAGTGGTTCCTATGGGAACATAGAGTAATGTTTCCTTTGTGCTAAACAAAGAGCAGGAATGAAAGGGACAGATGTGGCAAAAGCAGTGCCATGTTTGATGTTTGGTTCGATGGGCTGGAGAAGAATGACAGCAGAAGGTGTCAGGAACATAAAATATTTAATGTCTACAAAGAGAGAAAAAAGGAATATTAAAATCCAAATTACAGTATTTTGTGTACACATAAGTCCATCCATCGAATAAACACCCTTCAGCTCTTTTCAAACTCCTGTTCCTTTTCCCTTTGCTGAGCCTGGGGAGGGCAGAGTCAGTGCTGGGAGTGCTGCTGCCCCTGGGCAAGGCTGGTGCTCCTCTGTCCTGGCAGCCTTAGAGAAATGCCCTTGTTGTCCTGGCAGTGGCAGGGTGTGGTACTTACACAACATTTACCACCCTATTAATTCATTTCTTTGTTTTCACAAGCAGGCAGTAATGTGTGGGCTGCCCATTTGGAAATTCCTACCTGTTACATACCCTTGAAAAGGGAATTCCTCTGTTCTTTTGTTCTGTACCTGTTTCTGAAGCCAATGTTTAAAAGCCATGGGGAGACCTTGGTACTGTGGCTTCTGCCTGCAGAGCCCAACTGGTATTGAAATCTTGCAATAATGACATTTTCAGCTTTGTCCATACAAGTTCTATGCTTGTTGCCTGTTTGTCAGGATACAAAACCACAGATCTTTAATTCTGCATTTGGTGGAAATGCAACATACAATAAGTTTTTTCTGTTACTGCAAGAAAAAGTTTATGCCTGTGGAGTCTGGACCATATTCAGAATGACACTGGTTGCAACCCAAGTACCAGCTTTGTTAGTGTTTCTGGTCTGCCTCCCATTCTCAAAGGCAGCTGCTCCCCCTGATTCCAGATTGATGTCCTTACCTTATGTCAGCAGCCAGTGAAGAGAACACATACTCCCATGGGCCAGATTTGCCAAGTCTTGGCTGACCAGTGTATTTTCTTGCCTGAAGTTTGAAGTCCCTCTCTCAGAAAGAGAATTCTGTGCAAAAATTCTGCATGTCATTTCCTTGAGAACTGGAGAATAAGTTTATAGATCTCAGGGGGAAAATATATCCTTGAAAATACCAGTTTCTGTTGCAAACTTCAGTGACACAGCAGAAATTTGACTTTTTCCTTGTTTATTGCAGGAGCTTGGAATTGCCCTCAACTGTGCTACTGTTGCTCTCTCTGTGTTTCCAAGCTTAGGTATTTTCTGCTGCTCTGTAATCACTGTCACCAAAATGCAACATAATTTTTTACTGACAGAACATTTGCCCTCCTGTTAATAAGTAATCCTGCCTGTTGTCCCTTCTTTCCCTGGCTGTCTTTCCTGAGCCCCTTCCTTTGCCTTCTGCCTCTTAGTCCCTCTCCTCTAGATCTCTGTATGTTAACAACCCCCAGGCCCAAATCTTTATGTAGCTGCCCCGCAGGGTTTTATTTTGGACCTTTTACTTTAACCATCTATTTTCTTATTTCAGGCTGTACCAGCTCAGGCATTAAGAGCAAGCCAATAGAATCATGGAATGCTTTGGGTTTGAAGGGACATTTAAAGGTCATCCAGTCCAACCCCCTGCCATGAGCAGGGACATCTCCAACTAGATCAGGTTGCTCAGAGTCTTATCCAATATAACCTTGAATGTTTCCAGGAATGGGTCATCCACCACCTTTCTGGGCAACATGTTCCAGTGTTTCACCACCCTGAATAATCCCTCTTTTAGTTTTAAAACTATAACCCCTTGTCCTGTTGCAACAGGCCCTGCTAAAAAGTCTGTCCCCATCTTTCTTAGAATCCCCCTTTAGGTATTGAAAGCCCAAAATAAGGTCTCCCTGCAGCCTTCTTTTCTCCAGGCTGAACAATCCCAACTCTCTCAGCCTGTCCTTATAGGAGAGGAGGTGTTCCATCCCTCTGATTTTTGTGGCTTTCTTCTGGACCTGCTCCACAAATCCATATGCTGATCCAGGCTGTCAGTGTTGCTGCACCTTGTTGTGTGGTGTGTTCCAGGGGCATCAGAGTTGCTGGGTCTTAAGGTGTTCCTCCTTTGGAAGTGCCACTTATCCCCTGAACATCCTGAGGCCTCTGCAACAAGACAGGGGTGATAGAAGAGTTGAGAATCTGAATTTGACTGGCACAGTGTACATTTATTTCCATTACTTAGTTGAAGCCACCAGGAGACTGTATCAGCAGCCTAGAATAGTTCAGAAATGCCACAGTTCATCCTGATACAGGATTTGAGCATGACATCCACAGTGCAGTTGCTGTTCTCAAGGTGGGAATTAAAAATGGATATGGGATAGAGAGCTGGAATGCTCCCAGTGACTTCTGCTGTAACTCCTTGTGGGACTGGGTTGAAACCATGTGTCTGCTGGGACAGGGTGTTCCACTGAGGGCTCTCCCATCACTCCAGCCTCTGTTCTGGGACATTTCCAATGTGTGTGGTTCAGCTGAAAGGTGCAGCTCCCTGATGAGTTTGCTGTGACTGTTACAGAGCAAGATGGAGCGAGCACGAGGGAGTGTTCCCCAAGGGCTGCAGTGCCTGAGTTTGCAAAGCCAATAGTTGCAGTCAGAGAACCCTGACCTTTGCATTAGTCACTATTGAAGGTATCCTCAGTATTTTTCAGGCTCACTGCACAGGAAATGTCCAGCTTTATTCAGCAGATCTACAGCCTGCTCTGTTTAGTTGCATTAGCACAGCACAGTCAAGCTCTTTCTCTGCTCTCTAAAAGATTTCTTTTAGAAGTCATTTAGTATTACTGTGGAGGTAACATGATCTTCTGTCACTATTTTAGGCTGGATGTGGTCTGAGTTCATTAGCTGAAGTTTCCCAAATGCATTTTTTCTCTTTTGTGATCTTCAATGATAATTACTCTTTTTCTTAAACTTTCTATTTTTGTTGTTGTTTTGGTTCTTTTTAAAGAAACAACTGTACAGACTTTTAGATGAGACTGTTTTGCCGATGGATTTGGGTGCTTTTCTGGAGAAGGGGATTGTAACTAATTCTTTGATTAGGAATCTAACATAATCTTTTTGTTAAACCCTAAAAAGCTACAAGAATACCACAAAAGATCCTTAAGAGAACTGAAGCTGTTTGGCCATGGTTTTTTTCATATAAAATTGTGAAGAATGTTGTGATTTTAGCCCTAAATTCTGGAAATTGCCAGCAGGGCCAAACCTGGATTACCTTGATGAACACCTTACCATACTGTAGCTTGCTAAAACCCAGAGACATGTGAGCAGCAAATGCTTCCAGAAGAAGCTCTGAGGACATGAAAAGCTTTCCTTTGCCCAGGAAAACTCACCCTCACTGTGCTTTGCTAACTGTGCCTTTCTCCCTAACTCACACTTTGGTAATAGGGGGAAAATAATTAAATACTTGCTGTGCCAGAAAGTGAATCTGTTCTACAGCACCTTCAGTATAAATCAGATGTTCTGGCCTAGAAATTTCCCTTTTAAAGCTCAGCTTGACTGTAGTTCTTCTATATTTGAACTGATGAATGCAGGAAGCTCCCTTCCTTTCTGACTTTTTCACAACTCTTTATCAGCTTACTGAGGAATAAAAAAGTTAAAAAAAGAAGTAAAAGAAGAAAGAGCAGCTCAGTAGCACCCAAAGGAGAGGGAGGAAACCATCCCAAGTGCAGGTGTGTTACAAAGCCTGTATGTTCCAGAGTCAGGCACCAGGAGAGCCTCTGTGCTCGCTTCTTGAGGGAGAGGTGGGATGACCACATGAAGATCTGCTCCTGATGCCTAAATGTCAGTGCTGACACTGCACACTGAAACATGACATTTTATATCAGAGCTCAAAAAACTGTGCCAATATGAAATATTTGATTTTGGGCATTATTCCTGCAAATGTGCAATTCTTTTTTAAGTCTGATTAAATTCCTGGCTTGAGTGATGCTCTGTGATAGGGGGACTCATGGGCTGCTAGTCAGTACACAGGCATTTCCTTTATTGATTTTCTCGTTTATTCAGTAACCCTTGATCTTGAGTTACATGGTTCAGGAGTACTTGTTTTTTTCCTTTGTATTATTCTTTAAACTGTGATACTTGTCATGTGCCCTTTTATTGACCTTTGCTCAAAACTTTGCATGCCTTTTAAATATCTTTTTTGGGATGTGATTCCATACCACTGATTGTTTCTGTCCTCAGAATGTGAACCCCATCTCATTTTGCAGTGACTATTTCAAAGTCTAGCTCAGCTTTTTTTAACCTAAGCAAGGTATGGGCATTGATTATTATGGTATTAAAAATACTAATTTATAAAAATAGCAAGTATTCTTTTTCATACCACTGTCCTTGCAGAAGTATTTTAAGTAAAGGGTGAGCTAAAGCAGTGACTGAGCTATTTATGTCAGCATCTCTCCATCCTGTTTCATTGGACTTGGAGCACCTTGAGGCAGGGGAACAGTTCACATTGTGACCTCCAGTGTGCAGTAGTTTGTGTAGACCAGCACTCAATGTTTTGTGCCATGAGGCTGCTTTGCTTCCTCCCAGATTCCTGACTCTCTTTCTTGTTGGCAGAATGAAATAACTACTCAGGTACTTGCAGCTTTTGTTGCTTCACCGCTTGCACTTGTTCCCAGAACTGCTGTGCTGAGCATGTGTTATGTTATCTGGGAGCAACTGAGTGTTTCCACAATGAAAAAAGATTATTTGTACAGTTTTTTGATTTGTGATAGTAACTTAGATCTGTCTGCACCTCTCTGGGGAGTAGTGGTTTACATACATGTATGTGATAATCAGTGATGCCAAATGGGGTGGGGAGGCAGTTTTGTCCCTCTGCTACTTCACTGACATACCTGCTCTGGTGCTGCTGTGAACACTTTTGCTGTCCAGCCTTTTCCTCTACCCATGGCCTTTACTGTGCTAATCCATGACATCAGTTCTTCCCCCTTTAGCCTCATCTTCCCCCATGTTCTCCCAGTCCCAGGCTGAGGGAGGGCACAGCTCTGGTGGTGTTTTGTAACCCTTACTGAGTGTGTCAGGATGCAGTTACCCAATGTCCCCTCTCTGCCTTCCCAGATAAAGTATTTTGAGGATTTGAGAAGGCAAGGCAGGGAAGAATAGCAGAGTGAGAGGAGCTAACAAGCCAGGATTGCTGCATATGGAAGGAGGTGGATCTTTCTCATTCCCTGTCCTCTTGCAGGAGCCTGATGTGTGGGTTGCTGGGGCATTGCTGCCCAAGCACAGCACAGCTGCCTCCCTTGGGGGGAACTGGCCAGCAAAGCAGGCAGCTGGTGAGGAAGGGCATTCCCACAGGCAGGAGGTCATTCCTGTGAGGAATGGGGGCTTTTCTGTGCCCTTTGAAGACTGGCTCCAGCCCTAGCCAAGAAATTCAAATAGGCAAAATGGGTTTCTTTGCAGTTGGTTATTCCTATGTTTTTAAGCACTCCATCCTTAATTGCCTGAAAAATTAGTAATAATGTAGAGAAAACACTACAGAGACCTTGTTTTGAAATAAGCCCAGATGGAATGAATATTCTGTCATTTGATTCAGGTCCAACCTCCCAAAATTCAAATGTATTCACTAATACAGAGGAATTTATTTTGCACTGGGGGACACAAGTGTAAATAAGATCCTTGACATGAGTAACAAGAGCAGGCTGTTCTCAGAGTGCTGCTGAACTGTTTCCATTTGCCCTCTGGAGAGCTATAGAAAAGGTTTTTCTCCACCTTTAACAACAGTTCTTGGGGTTGACTTGCTTGTTTCTACCACGTACCTCAATCCCTGTTGCAGGGAAGGAGTGCCTGTGGGAAACAGTTGGTATCATCCAGTCTCTCAGCCTGGGTAAATTGCTGGAATATTACTCCATTTTTGTCTATAAGACTGGCAGATGGACCACTGAAAAGTGTCACTTCCCTTGCAGCATTCCAGTTGTTAGAAGTTTTGAGACTATTAAAAGTAATTATAGAGAAACTTTAATGTGATTAATTCTCCTTGCCTATCTAGGTAACTACTATGGATTTAAAAACAAACACACAGACAACGTTTTCTCTTTTTCTTCCAAAATTTTCACAGATAGGGGGAGAAAATTTCCACAAGTCACAGCGCTGGGGTTTCTGCAATAAGGTTCCCATGCTGTTTGAAGAAAAACCTGGAATAGGAGGTCAACCATTACTTGATCAGAGGCCAAAACCTAAATACAGTGAGTTTCCTGAAGGGATGGGGAGTAATCCTCCAGCTTGGATAGCATTTGACAAGCAGGTATGTAGAAATCTATATCTTAAGTTTCTTTATAAATAGCTACAGTGTGACAGAGCATAAAGATGAAATTCAGTTAGTCAGATATTTCAGAAGATTGATTTGGGCATGAAAGAAGTGCTCCTAGATAGAAAAAAGAGGGGTAACAAATATTTTTCATTATTTTTACATATTGGGGGATTCATAGAAATATATATCCAGCAACATATAAAAATATTTCTGTATTGGGGTATATCTTCTACAGGATGTGACAAAAATAAGGGAGTGGTTAACATATTTGTTTTTAGTGAGAATGGTGACAGTACAGGAATTATTTGGCAACCTGAACCTGGTAAGAATGAGTGTAAGGCAGGCTCCAGTCCAGGAGAAAAGGTGCATGGGCACTTGGGAACCATTAAATTCAGTGGAATGCCATATGCTTGGGATTCACTTATGCCATCGTAATTGCATGGTCAAAGTCTTCTTAACTTTTGTGTGATCTGTTCATGTGTAATAAATTATGTCCTTTATAGACCCAAGGGTTTTAAGTAAGTGTTTTTTTATTTTATTTTTCAAGAATGTAGTGACACCTTTAAAGTTAGGGAGTTACCAAATAACTGTAATCTGTGGTGACAGGAATTCTGTAGCACACTGTTGTTACTTTCCATGTTTAAATTTTCATTGAATTCTACTTAGTGATGTTTTATTTCAAAAAGCAAAACGCCTGCAATCAGAGAAGGAAAATGATCCAGAAAAAGAAATCATTCAGCAGATCACAGAAATGTTGCATGACTAAATGATTACAGCCTTTAAATATTGGGAATGATGGCTGATCTTGTAATTTCTGCTTTAAAAGAGAAGCCATGCAGGTAATTGCGGTACAATTACACATTCATCTTTGGCAGACCAGAACTACAACAAGAAAATGTAAGGCTTGAAGAGCTACACATGCCCTTGGTTGGCATTGCCTCTGAAATCCCTTGTGTTGCTCACAGGGGTTTCAGCAACATGCTCAGATATGGACTGGTCTAGTGTGTTGAGGTGTTAAGACTTCAGCCAGTCCTGCACATACTTTGACTACACCCTTCTTGGAACAGGGAGGTGTGTATTGGCTTCTCAGAGCCACGTGTAAGTTAGCAGGCCTTGGATCCAAGGAATGAAAGGGATTTATGGAGTAAAGGGGTTAGGTGGGCAGGAGGCAGAGGGACCTGGTCTTGGTGAGAGGAGCTTGCTGACCTTTTGACATTCCTCATCTAATCAGTCCATGCCCCAACAGGGCAGTCAGGACAGGAGTTTGCAGGTTTGGAATTGTCCTCTGGAGGGCTCATGTGTTGGTATTAATTGCAAACTCTTAAAGGGCATTGTACTTAATATCCAACTAATTTAGATTCCCCAGCCCGAAAAGCAGCTCTGTCCTCTGGTGCTGCAGTTCATAACTCAGCAGAGGACTGCCTGGAAAATGGTTGGAGTGCTGTGTGTGGGGTGACAGTGACTGCATCCCTTAAGGAAAGGTGTTTGGAGTGCACCTTAAAGAGAAGAGAGCTACCTGGAGTGTGTGTGGGCTTGTAGCCCATGAGAGGCTGTGGTGTATGCAAGGTGAATTGGTTAACCAATAATGTAGTGGCATGTTGGATGTGAGCGGGTATAAGAAGTGTGGATGTTACTGAGTGAGGTGAGATGATGTAATAGGAACTTCTAGAAAGTACTATGAGCTATGAGGAAATGTCTGTTATCTATCTTGAATAAACTCCCTAAGTTGTAAGCCTTCTGATCAAGCCTTCTGATGTCTGCTGTGCCTGAGCTCTTCTGACTGTCAATCCACGCTGCGCCCCTGCTTGGGACTAAGGGGCTTACCCCTATATTTGGTGACCCCAATAGTGGTGTTCATATTTTGAAATGTAATCTGCTTTCTTACAATTCTTCTTTGGTTTCTAACTTTCAGCAGTGCCACAGTAACTGGAGGAAGGATAGGCAAAAAACTTAATTATTAAGTAGGCTGAGAAATAGTTTTTGCAATTCCATATGCCTAATAGGAAGCAGGTGTAAATTTCATTTCCTCTACAATTAAATACACACAGAAGGCCTCCTGTGCTTGAAATGATGTTTATAATTTGGCTACCACAGGTGCCAAAACCCCTTTGTGCCAACTTTACCAAGTGCCACAGAGTTTATTCAATATTTGTTACTTTTGGTGTTCATAGGTAACATTTAGTCTTTTAAGGAGCAAGAGTGGGAACTTTGCACACAGCCAATGTACTACAGATGAGACATGAGTTAGGGAGTGATACATTTCAAGTATTTTTAAAACTAACTTTGCTTCAAAATGAAAAGTTAGTCATCTTTTCTGTTCCTTCCCCTCCTCACCTTTTCTGAAAATTGCAAAATTGCAGTTGCTTGCTGCATATATTTCAGTCATACAGTAGAATGTTGATAAGAGTATAAAGAGGAAAAAGTAGGATTGCAAAAGAACCTGCACAAACTCCTCAAATGGAATAAACCAGAACATAGGTGAATGCTCAGAGAAAGAAAAGAATCCAGTGCATTAAGGATGTGACTGGGCTTGGAGCTCTGTGCACACGGACTATTTTGCCTGGCTGGTGTTTCAGGAAAAAATCATTGAAAAAATTTAGAACAGTTAGTAATGAAAGAGGGCTCTTGAACAGTGTGTTTGTCAAATGTCTGTATTCCAGTGGGACTGGCAGAATAGGGAGAAGAGGGTATAGCAGTTTCCATGTTTCCAAAGGTTGCATTGCTTGTCAGCAGCTCAGGATGTTCAGACTAGGATGCAATGGTTCCACCAGAGTACATTTTAAGTCCCCTGGAGTATTTATACAGATCTCTAGAAGAGATTTTACAGAGCTCCTCATCATTCCAGAATAGTTGCTGAAGGCCAGAAAAGGTACCTTGGTCAGCAAAAATGGCACTCTACATGAGTGTTTAGACAAATGAAAGGCAGAAGAGATGTTGAAGGTTGATAGAGTATGTGTTGGCTTTGTTCTGTATAAGAGTTTTTTTGTGTTTGATACATGAAACAGGGAAATCCACAGTTTAAAAATGTGGACAGCATGAATTTTTTAATTTATTTTCAACTATTTAGTCTGTAGGTTGTGCAGAAACTTGCATATTGTACTAAATAAGCAAACCATAACTGAGTTGTCTGCATTCTTTTGTGTGATCTCATGCCACCAGTTTAACAGGTGATGGTTATATCACTTGATTATAATTTGAGTTTTATTTCTTTAATGGTGGAGGGTCATAGTGCAGGACAGTAGATGCCAAAAATGTGTCTGTTATACTGTTTGATGAAAGCTGCAAATCAGGGGGATTTGAGCCTTTGAAATCATTTATGGAAACAGTTTTTCTAATCTTGCACTTAATCTGCCTGAGAGAAGGGAATGTGACCTGTTGAAAAGTCTGAGTAGGACACAGGGTGCTGTTGTTGTGTGCTCCTGGGCAAGCCACGAGCCCTCCCTCCCCAGGTGTAGGAAAGAAGGTTGTTTTTTTCTATTAGGTGTTTTAAAATCTCTGTCATCAGCATTCATGGAAACACTTTGAGATTCCCAAAGGCATGTGCTAAAGGAGTGCAAACCATTAACCAGTGTGTTCTGCCATGTAGGGAATGCAGCCACTTTACTAGATTTCAAACATTTCCAAGCAAAGGTCTGATAGATGTTTGTTGAAACATAGGGAACTGCTAAGTTGTCTTTTTTCAATGCTTTAGTTTGTCTGATGAACCAAGAATAAAGGTAATTGAATTTATTAAATATAACCAGTCTGAAAAATGAAATATAAATTAGCACTGATTTGACCCAAATGTATTGGGGTGTGGGCAGGATGGAAACCTGTTTTAATGAATTCCTTCCTGCCATACTTATCCCAGCAACCATCCTGGCAGATAATGCACTACCAAGCAGATGTGTCTTGTGTGCTCCCTTAAAATTGGTCTTGGTGATTGAAGACTATAAATTATACCAAGAAGTGCAAAAGTTGTGTAATGGTTTGCCAAGTCTGAGCTGGGACTTTCAGGCATAAAGGCCACTGTATAAACCACTGAGCACCTCTCCTGTGAAGGTGTTTTTTTTGGCATCATTGCTGTTGCAAAATACCATGAAGACCAGTTGCTGTACTCTCTGAGATTTCCCCACTTTTTGCAGAACCAGGTAAGTTCTGAAATGTCAGTACTGCACAGCTGTAAATGACTCCTGAAAAATATAATTTCTCTCTGAGCATCTTCAGTGCTGTTCATTTGAAAGCTTTCAGGATCTGCTTAAAAAGAACTCTTTCCACTTACTTCAATGGTAAAGCCATTGCTGTCATAATGCACTTTATTTTTCAGTAATTCGTAAAATAGCAGTCTAAAATTTGCTTTTGTATTTAGGGAGCTCATTGTGTCATCAAAATGCTTTGTTGGAGAGATTTTCCAAGCAGCCTGCTGATAGTTTTATATTTGATTTATTTCTTTACTTTAGAGTTCCATCTCTGGTTAGATGTTGTGATAATAAAAAATGCCAAGGAAAGAATTTTAAATTTATGTGACTTACTGTGGATTTCTGTTCTTACACTTCTGAGAAATAAATCTACCTCCTGAAATGCAAACATTTAGTTGCTTTTAATCTATATAAATTTTTTGATGTATTTTGCAGAAGTGTTGGTGATTTTGGTGCTTTATATTTATTTATTGTTTCTAATAGGTGCTGAATTTTGATGCCTATTTCAAAGAAGAAGTGCCTGACAAAAATCAAGAGCTTTATAGAATCAGACACTGTAAAATATACTTCTACCTTGAAGATGATACAATTCAAGTGACTGAACCCCATGTGCTAAATAGTGGCATAGATCAAGGTATCTATTTTTAATAGCACTCTTTTGTTTTCTTTATATTTTTCTTCAGTACAGTCTTGGTCCATTCCAAAGGATACATAATGTGAGTTCTTATAGATAAAATGGGATGTAAGTGCACAGCTATAATTGTCTTTTCTTGTTACAGATCATGATGTGAACTTTTTATTGTCTAAGTTTCTCAAGAGGCAGGTTTTGGAAGGCTGAATCCCCTCCCATACAAAAACATATCATTTTTTCTCTAATATAGTTGTTTGAAGTCATACAATGGTAGGTCTTTATCAGTGTTGTGTCACTTCTGCAGAAGCATTTTTGTTCTAGATCTCCATGGCTGAGCCTGGCTCCTCCCACCTTGGCACTGACAGGGAGTTCTGTAGCAGCAGCTCTGCAATTGTTCATTAGCTACAGCAGTGTCTCTGCCATTATTGAAGAGGAGCATCTTTTGTGCCTCTGACTCTTAGTTCTTTAGTGACTGAAGTGTCCTTGGCCCAGTAATTTTTCCTGGACGCCTCTAAGCTGAGAAGCTGCCTTGCCTCAGTGTGTCACATCACTGCACTTGGACCAGCCTGAGGGCTTTGGGAGGAGGGTTTCCTGAGCTGATTTACTGGGTTATTAATGGACTTGGTTTATGCTAAGAAAATGTGACCTAGCGGTCAACATCCTGTTGCAGAAGAGGAACACAGCTGCTGCTTCTTGGTGTTTATGGGTCACTGCCAAAATGAAAAGTTTTCAAGGGATATAATCCAAAGAAGAAGGATGTCTTGGGATGGCTGCGCCTCCCAGTCCCCAAAGGTATTTTGTGCATTCTGGTGGATCTTAGCACAGCAATTTTCAAAATAAATTAACCATTGCACTACCTTGTTCTTTTCCCAGATGAGCAGATGCTACCAATGTATCTATCCCCAGAGCGAGATCCCCCTCATCACAAGTGACAGGGCTTCAGGGAATGGCATGAAACTGAGGCAGGGAAGGTTTAGGCTGGATATCAGGAAAAGGTTTTTCACCCAGAGATTGGCTGAACACTGGAACAGCCTCCCCCAGGAAGTGGTCGCAGTACCAAGCCTATCTGAGTTCAAGGTGCATTTGGACAATTATCTCATAGAATCATAGAAGCAATTGGGTTGGAAAAGACCTCCGAGATCATCAAGTCCAACCCTTGGTCCCAACTCCAGTTCCTTTACCAGATCATGGCACTCAGTGCCACGTCCAATTTGCGTTTAAAAACCTCCAGGGATGGTGAATCCTCCACCTCTCTGGGCAGGCCATTCCAATGCCTGAGTACTCTCTCTGGAAAGAATTTTTTTCTGATCTCCAACTTAAATTTGCCCTGGCAGAGCTTGAGCCCGTGCCCCCTTGTCCTACTGCTGAGTGCCTGGGAGAAGAGACCAACTCCCACCTGGCTGGAACTTCCCTTCAGGTAGTTCTAGACAGTGCTGAGGTCACCTCTGAGCCTTCTTTTCTCCAGGCTAAACAACTCCAGCTCCCTCAGCCTCAGGCATATGGTGTGATTGTTGGAGCTTTCCTGTGCAGGGCCAAGGGTTGGACTCAATGACACTGATTGGTCCCTTCCAGCTCAGCATATTCTGTGATTCTGGGATATTTAAAGGTGTTAAGTATATCATTACTGTTAGATCTGGGATAAAATTGCCCATGAATCTCTTCTTAAACCAGTGCTTCAGGCTCTGCTCTCCCTGTGTTGAGTAGTTCTTGCCAGAATTCTTGTAGGCTCGTTAGCAGGGACTCATTCTGAATGCAGAGAAACCTCATCCTACACCTTCCTGGGCAAGTTCTTTTTAAAGATGTGAAGAATAGCATGTTGGAGCTCTTTTCTTGGAAACATATATCTGCTTATCCCCTCTCTGCACCCAACTGCATGACATGGAAGACATCACCAGGTTTAGGCTTTCCTTGACTTGTGTGTCACGGGACTGAAAGTGGCTGTTTCTGAATTTTGTGGCTTAGAACAAATGTTCATTGACACAGGAAGCACAGTTAACCTGAGAGGGAGAGGTGACACCTTTGAAAGCAGAATCCAGATTCATTAGAGCAGGATAAAGCAAATTTGAAGGTAATTCCTTTGAGTGAGTTATTTTCATTGTCTTTGTGGTATGGGTTGCAAACTATCTCTTCAGCCCCGATATTCCTGGCAGTCTAGTCCTGTTCCTGGAGCGACAGGAAGGCTACAATTTCCCCTTGTTTCCTTAGTTGTAACTCGTGTTAATTGTTGGAGTCATCTATGGTGCCAGATCTAAAATTAACTGAATGGTATTAAACAAGAATTTTCTTACTCTTGCATGCAAGACTGTTTTGAAGTCCTCTAAGACTTTGTCAGAGTACTTTATGTGGGATACACACAATATATTTAACTGATGGATTAAAAAGAAACATTTCAGGATCTCAAAAGTGCACTTAACTTATTTGTCGCTACTATCTGGGCTGGTAAGGAAGCTTTGTGTATTGATTGTGCTTAAGAAGGAAAAGACTGTAGTTTGCAAGGCCCAAGGACTGTTTGGAGAGTGTTTAGGATTCTCAGTTGATTAATAGTTCTGGAGCCTCTACTTTATCATAATAATCTAAATAAATATTCTTTTTATCCTAAAGAGTAATATGATGTAGAGTGAAAAAGGTGGTGGAGATGCCTATCAGAGGATTCTCTACTCACATACACTTGGACATTGACTTCATGCTCCCTACCCAAAGACCAGTGACAAAGTTGTTATGTTAAAGGCACTAAATATTTGTTATAAATATATGCAAAAGTAATGTTTCTTTTAAAAAAATCCCAAATCATTAACTGATAATCTTACTGCATTTTCAATCAAAAATTGTCCTTTCCTCCTTTATTATAATTATCTATCTATATCTATCTATCTATCTATCTATCTATCTATCTATCTATCTATCTATCTATCTATATTTCTATGTACCTTATTTATATTTATGTCTTATGTTATTCAAATTCCTTATCCTGACTGGGAATTTGTAAGCTCAAGAATGACAGAAGTGTAAGTGCCTACATTGTGAAGCTGGTAAACTGAAGTACAAAGGAATGAAAATCTTAGCCATGATCACACAGAAAAGGTCATAAAAGGATGAGGAACTGAACTGAGCTGAAGTTCAGGATCTTAACCATAATGCTGTCTTCTACACATCTGCTGAAATACAACTTTGCAGTTAATTAAAATTCCAGAGATTTGTAGAGGAGAGTTCAACTGTAGGAGAGCTTGGGTTGTTGAAAGGCAAACAGCACTGAAGAAGGGAGCACAGGTGTGGGGATGTGGGTGAAGAAAGAAATGTGGGGACATTAGGAGCAGGATAGGCTCAGTCTACATGAACAGCTGGAGAGTTAGTGTGGCAGGAGGGAGGAACAGCAAAAACCAGTGATGGATAAAGTGGAATTGAACTGTTGAAGGCAGAAGGTGGTGGTGACCTTAACTTGGACATTTGCCCTGGCAGAAAAGATGTAAAAGACAGCTGAAATCCTGTTCTCAGGAGGCTTTTTGGAGAGAAGATAGAGAAGAGTGGGGTAGATCTTCTTAGCTTGGCTGGTGAATGCCTTGAGGCCAGGAGGTTACCAGTGCTTGTGCCATAACCCACAGATGAGACTCTGATGGTCTGAATGGGTGTTCCTGGGAATGGGGGGACTGCAGAAATGCAATAGTCCCACTGTACTGTTCTAGTTGTGGCTTTGCAAAAAGAAACTTGGAGAGGCTTACAGATTGCAGGAAGATCTGGTGAAGAAATAGTTGTCAAAAAAAATTAGAAGAATTTCTAAATTTTATTATGAATTTACAAAACTACAACAAATTGGCTTCAGAGATAAAAAAAGGCAGAAAATGTGCTTTTACCATTGATCAAAATTTCAGAGTGACAAAGTGAATAATCTGTGAGAAATGTGTTTCAAGGACTTTAAAAACTGCTTCAAAAAATTGGCTGGTGTACTTGGCTGTGAACTTGGACATATAAGGTTGCTACTAAATAACTGAAATTTAAACTTCATTTAATTTTGGAAACTGGAAGATTTTAGAAACATTAGTAGAAATCTGCACAAATAGAGAAAGGAATGCAGAGGCCAACCTGAACTTGAGAAAACAGAATCAAAGGAAAAAACACCAGAACAAAACAGTGCACAAGACCCAAATAAAGATAAGGGAGTACAGAGTGAAGAGGAGGACAGTGAACTCAACCACATGCTTCTTCCACAGCCAGAATGATGATCATTCTTTCAATATATAAAGAAATTCTCCCATAGAGAGCCAGGCTAGATATGGCAGTTTAAGTGTTTTGTACATTAATTCCCAGTGAACAAGACTGTGGCTGGCTGATAATGTCTTATCAAAAGGTCATTTCTGTTCCCATGGGATTGACTGTAGCTTCCAATGCAATCCAGACCCTGCAAGCCAGAGCAGAGTGGAGCAGCTGGCTGGTTTCCCCAAGGTCATCCAGCTGAGAAAGAGAGTGGAGCTGCCTGCTGGATGGGTTCCCAAGGCCGGCTGGATGGAAAGTACAAGCAGGAAAATGAAGTTTCAATCAGCTCTTCCAATAGAACCAATTATCTGAGAGTTTAAGCCTCCCCTGAGGCCTTGAAATAATTGTGATTTTGCCATACTTGATGGTGGCCAAATCATGACCTTGCTACGTTCTGAGATGGCTGAATAAGTGAATGTAAGAAGCCTTCTTGTTTATTGGGGTGAACTCCCTGTGTTGCAGGAATAGTAGTGGTGTCTTCTCCTCCTTTCTGTGCAAAGAGTGTACAAACTCCAGGTGTTACTCATTCTCCTCTCTCTAATGCACTCTTGAGTTGTGCAGAGAGTCAGAGAGCTGGTCTGAGGGAACTCTGGATACCACTTAATTTCTTCTGCAGAGCAGGGAAACAGCAGAAACCAAATGATTTGCTGACCAGCTTCATTGTCAAAGGCCTTCACTACCAGGGAGGTCTCCTTAAGCAGCTGCTGTGGTTGCCAAATAATCAGAAGCCCCTAGAGACAAGAAGATATGCTACAAATTATGATGTGGGAACTCAATGCCACCACCACTGTCAGAGAAAAGCAGTACCCCAAGTCACTTTCCAAGAGCACAGTAAAGGAAAGCATTGATAAATTTCCATTTCAACAGTATAAAATGTATCCTATACATGTGTATGTCAGGCACAGTGATATCTAATAAAGGCAAAGGATTGCTACAGGTATTATCTCTGCAAGACATTTTCCATTAGGAAAGAAATTCTTATCCCTCAGAATAAAATGGGCTTGTGTATTTTACCCTGAAAAGTGATATAAAAACTGACTGAAGGCTTATTCAGCAAATCTGAGTCGAATATACCTTCAGAAAACATCCTGTATTAGAAAATTGTCAACTATTGTATTTTCACTAAAGTTATGATTCAGCAAGATTTGCATGTTCTAGCTTGGCACATTATCTGTTGATTTTTGTAGGAGTGACCTGAGGATTATTAAAGTATGTGCTTTTGTTAATGCTAACGCAATGCAATTTTGCATCATGTTAAAATGTGCTAAATTTTCACCCTTTCTAACATATTTTAGTGAGAGTGCATCTTAAATAGGTATATAATATATTTAAGTAGATAGAGGACAAAATATGTTTAACAGTCAAATATTAGTAACCAGGACATTAGACCTGGTACATGTGAAACATCAGGACACTGAACAGGTCCTAAATAATTATTTTAATGGGAACAAAGAAGAAATCTGCTTTGTTGCTTTATTCCCCTGAAAAAATTAGGGACAAGTTTTCATTGCAGGAACTAGAATTTAGCAAACAACTCGGATAGTAATGAAAGGCATTTCATACAAATTAGTCCATAGGGAAAGAAAATGAACAAGAAAAAATTTCCACAACTAACTTAAGAATAAGGCCCTTCAAACAACAAACAAGGCACTCAGTGATATTTTCCTCCTGCTCCACCTCTCATTATTCCCTCTGTCCCCAAGCCCCACTCCACCCTCACCTACCTCTGAAACAAATCAGCAGTGCTAGAAAAGCATCGAACAGGACTCAGTGGGAAACCAAACCAGATACTTATTAAAAGGGCACTGGAAAGAGATCCAGTTCTGTAGTGAGTGATAATGAGATAGACCTTTCAGCTAATTTTGTCTAATAATCTATTATTGTATTAACACATTGGTATTGGAACTACTTTTAGTTTTGTAATTTTTCAAGTGTTTACTGTGTTTGTCTTTAAATCACAACACCTTTTACAGTTCCTGTCATTTCAGAGTTGTTGGGAACCTATGTGGCAAGTAATTATTATAATATTATGGGTGGGTGGTTCCTGTCTGGTCATAGCCAGTGGGTGTATACACATTGTAAAGCTGGTCTTGAGGGTGTCTGGGTTGATAAGCACAACAAAGAGCCTGAGGTTGAACGCTGGACCATCTTTTTATTTTCTACAGGGTATTTTCACAGCAATATTTGAGGTATTGATTATGGCAAAACTTTGACTATTGTCCTTTTTGTTCTCTCATAATGTTGAATAAAACAATTCAGTCCTAGCTGGACCAATCTGCTGTTCTTTGCAAACCTGGAATAAACCATATGTGTTCCTACATGCAGCTGCATACCTGTCTTTAATATACGGCTTACAAACTGGTTTAACCTACTAAAGATGTAGCTTGTAAGTTGATTCTAATATTTTTGTAAGGTTTTTTTTTTAAATACTTGTAGTATTAGAATAGTAGTAACAGAAATGTTGAGGGTGGAAGACACCTTAAGATTGTTTAGTCCACCCCACTGTTCTGAGCAGAAATCAGTCAGAGCCAGATGCCCAGGGCCGTGTCCTGTTGGTTTCAAGTATCTTGAAGAATGGAGGCATTGCAACCTTTTTGAGCAGTCTGTTCTGGTATTTGATCACCCTCACTGTAAAAAAGTGGATTTGTGTGTTCAGATGGAATTTTGTACTTTATAATTGGCTCTCATCCTGTCAGTGGGCACAATGGAGAGGAGCCTGGCACCATCTTCTTCATTCCTCCCATCAGGTATTTAAAAATACTGACAAGTTTTATCCCCCTTTCACAGGAACTATTCTTCGTCGGCATCGGATTCGACTTCCACCTCCTCATGAAGACCAGTTCTATACTGTACATCATTTCAATATCAACATAGACGTAAACTTTTATTCTCGGATATTTAAGATTGTAGATTGTGACCTGTATACAAAAAATTTCCTGAAGAAGATGGGAATCAGAGTAAATCCTCCTGGAACTCGTCCAGCAGACCCATACATCACAGAGAGACAACAGGTCAGATGAGGCAGTAGGAGTGAAAACTTGATACTATTAATATGCCTTATAAAAGTTATTTCTTTAAAACACAATAGAAAGCAGCTATTCCAACATAATAAATCCCAGGATAAAACTTACTTTTAAAAATTTTGGTATATGTCTCATTGTACTATATAATTAAATATAACTGATTTTCTCCTGATGTGTTCTCACACATTTTAAAACAGAACAAAATTAATTGGGAAAAATAAAATAAACCTTTCAGTATTAAACTGAAAAGGAAAATAAAGGTGTACTTACCACATGTTCTTCTTACGGTTTTGCTTGAGCTAATTTGATGGTAATAAACACTTTTACAGTGTTTAAAGGAAGATCTAATTGGAATCGTGGTTCAGCCACACCGTTGGCTTCCTGCAGGCTCCCTTGTTCTATTAATTTGTCATCTTTCTTCTATATGCCCCACATTTTTAACAGCTCTTTGCATGTATAAAGCAAATTCTTCTGCCTTACAGAACCCAGAGCTCTGCAGTTTTAAGACTCATGAGGTTTTATTTGAAGGTAGTTCCCTCTTTTATAAGTATATGAGAACACATATACACACACAGATACACCTCCTCCGAAAATCTCTCTCACAACTATGTGCTCTGTGGATTCCCCTTTGCAGTGTTTGGGGTCCTTTTTTTTCTTCCTGGGAACAGTGATGGGAGTGATTTTTTTCCACAGGGAATAATGTTTCTTCCAGTTCTTTTTTTCTTGATTAATATGAGTGCAGGTGGCACTTGACCTGACTCTGGTAGTACAGAGGCCCATGATATGCAGCTTGTTGTGACAGATCCAGCCTGGTCCTCTGAAAGCAGCAAATACTCCTTTGTCTGCTGTGTTCAGCTTAATGCTCTTACTGAGCAAACTGCTGCAGGTCTCAGCAGCAAAAATGTGAGGTGACTGTGACTGAGATGCGCAGGACAATTTCCACATCTCTGAGGCACTCTCAGGCCAACATGTTGGTTTATCTTCCTTCATGCTGCCACCTTTTTGCAGCATTTGTAATACATCTCCTGGTTCTGTATTGTGATTCAAACTGGCCCTGGGTTACTTTTCCCTTACTCAGGCTTTGCAGGTAACAGCTGTAGATATTAACACATGCTGAGTTGTCTGATATTGTCAGACTGTGTCAACATTATGTATGGTTCTGTATAACCTGCTTAGATTTTGTTTGGGTTTTTTTTTTTATAACAAGCAAAACAGTCAAATATTGTGCATATTTGTACCTAAAGAAAAAGGAAGAGGGGAAAAAGATTTGATAAATAAGAGCATCAGAAGATAAAATTTACTAAAATCTATGTCTTCGTGTTCTCAGTTATTGAGAAATTACAGAAGTTATCTAGCAAATTCTGATTGCCTTGTGCTCTCACTTTTCTGTGCCCAATTTGTGGAAGGTAATTTTTTTTTGATTGCTCTGGACTGGTTTGAGCAAAGTTAGATTGGTTTGCACCAGACTCCTAATAGGTGGCCAGAAAATGAAGGTATGAAGGAAAGTAAGAAATGTGATGGCATAGAAAATGACCCCAGTGTAAAGTGCAGCAAACCACTTAGATTCACATTTCACAGAATCATTTAGGTTGGAAAAAACCTCTGAGATCATCAAGTCCAACCTTTGAACAATCACCACCTTGTCAACTAGACCAGAGCACAAAGTATCACTTCCAGCAGTTCCTTGAACATGTCTAGGGATGGTGACTCCACCACCCTCCTGGGCAGCCCCTTCCAATGCTAAACAACCCTTTCTGTGAAGAAATTCCTGCCATATTTCTGGAGATGGTGTCCCATAGGTGATGTTACCTGGCTCTGTGGTGATGTTTGGTTACTTGTTGCATCTTTAAGGTTGAGGAAGGAGCAAAGAGGACAAGTAGAAGGGAAACAACTGAGTTGGAGCATCTATGGCTGAAATGGAAAAAGTCCTGCAGATCAACAGGGATATTGGCAGGCAAAACTTGGTTCTGCTCTCCTTATTTTAAGATTTGATGCTCTGAAAGAATAGACCTTGTCTCTCTCAGATTTTTAAGGTCTGAAGTTGTATTCGGGAATATAACAAAAATTTAGACAATGATAAAAACTGCCACAGTCAACAGTTCTTTCTGTGACTCTGTGATTCCTTCTATGATTCAATGATTCAAACAGTTCAGCTTACATTGTCCCATCAATGTCTGTCACCATTCTTCTTTGGAAGCTATTTTGTAGATTTTTTTTAGATTGGAAGGGTTGTACTGCCCTTTTTAATGCCCTTTGGATGTGACGGATTTTGACTTAGGAAAAACACCCTGTTCACCATTTATGTAAGTGAACTGACAATGTATAAATGCAGTCCTTGGGTTGGTTCATCATCCTGGGATCCAGTTTATTGCAATGTCACTGGTTTTGCAGCAACCGTGGCTGTAGGCAGCACCTTGTCACAGGTCACATCATCTGGAACGTGACTTTTGTTGGAGATTTGCTGTTCCCTTCCAGACCAACATACATGCCCAGTACCTGCCAGCTGCAGCACATGAATCAAAAGCTGATAAACTGTGTTTTACACTTAAAAGACAAAAAGTACTGAAGGGAAAAGAAATAATCAATTCTTTATGCCACATTATATATAAGAAATAATTCTGAAGGAAGTAAATCAGGAAGGGGGATGCTATTTGGAGTTGTAGCCATCTGATTACCATGGGCAATTTGTGGAAAATGCGAGCTGTACTATAAATAATTTAACAATTCTCTGATCTGAAGCACCTTACTGCAAGAAAAGCAAGGAATAAAACCAATCCAAAATTGTTTTCATATATTTTCTGAAGGCACAGCAACCCTGTAAACACTTCCTTGGTAATGGCATAAATAGTCTTTCCTGTACTGTAATTGTGTGGGATCATTTGAAAATCCTAAACTCGTATTTTAAGGTTCGTATCACGCTGTTGTTATCTTGTTTTTCAGAACAAATAATTAAAAATGTGTTTTTCTTAACTTCTTCTTTCTCAGCGGCTTCTGGACAGCACAAATCCATTGCACCCTTACGAGCGCTTCGACACTTTGAAACAATTTCTGGAGTACGATGGGCAAGTTTTAGGTTTTAGCTGCGTCTGGAGTGACTCAGAATGCCAGTACTATGGCCCACGAGAACTTGTTCTTCGTTATTATTTGTCTGATGATACAATTGATATAAGAGAAGTTTTACCAGAAAACTCAGGCCGGGATGTGGTTCCACTTTTCCTCAAAAGAGATAAGCTGCCAAAGGTGAGGAGTGAAAATTTCAACGTCATTTGAATTCTTCTACTAAATAAGAAATATTGAATGCCTTGTTTTGAAAATGCTCTACTAGGATTGTAATGATATTTAGAAAGTGTTTTCAGAGTATTATTTATAATTGCATGATTTAGGTTTTGCACATATATTTATATACTAACTTAGTAAATGATGGAAAAATAGATTTAGGCTTGTCATGTTTAAAGTAAAGCACAGAGGTCCTATGATTTTCTTTCTCCTATATTAGTGTATTAAGGTAAATCTACTAATAAAGCTCTGCAGTAATGGAAGTCCAGAAAATTAATTGATATTGATAAGTTCATATAAAACTGAGGTGAATTCAGATTTGATCCATGGTTTATATTTGCAACCTTTGGAAAAGTCGATTTTAGTACTCATACCTCTTTGTAGCCAATCTAGTATGATTTCTTAAAATTGAGTTTCTGGATTTGGGACCTTAAGCAAAGCTGGTTAAAATCAATAGGAATCCATCAATAATCTTTGTTGGGCATTAATCACATGCTTATGTGAGAAAGACTCCTCTCAGAAAAATCATCAAAGGGCTTGAGTCCTCTGTAACCTGTTATGATTATGAAATTAATGATCTGGATACACTTCTGTGTCACTCCAGACAGATCCTGATGTTGGAATAATATCAGCCCACAGATGGAGTAAAATACTGAGAATCTTTCCCTCCTTTCCTTCTAACTCTGATAATCTATTTGTGATGCCATAGATGTGCATGAGAATTTGTAGTAAAAACCTAACAGCAAAATATTACACTTTTCTCACCTTGTGCATCCTGTGTTTTGAGATGCTGATTTATCAATGGCACTATGTTATAAGATTCCTTCTACCACTGAAGTGCCATGTTGCAATTTTAAGGACTGACTTCTTCCTCTGGAAATTTTAAAGAGATCAGTCAAAAATTGGTTTTCAGGGAAGGTGGTATGGAAAAATAACTCATTTTGATTACCATGCACCAGCAGTTAATTCATCATTTTAAAGAATTGTAATGTATTCCTGGGATAAATTACTACTTTAATTTTGAAACTCACAAAAGAAACAAATATGCAAATGATTTAGCTAACAGAATCATTCTGACTTGAATCTCCTATGTTTGTGCATTAGTTCAGACCAACCTGGAATGTTTCTTTGTATGTTTTTATAATTATTGCCAATGAAAATAATAACCTTTAGAGCAGATGTTGACAATGATGTGGTACTTTGGATGTGCTGACCTTTGCTTTCTGTTTGCTCCAAAGAAAAAAAGAGACTTTACCTTTGGGTGCACAGTGAAATTCTGGATGCTGCTTCTGGCTTTTGACTGGCTTTTGGGTTTGGTGCTGTAATCTTACCTTAGAACTTACTAAAAATTCTCCCAGGAAAATACTACAATAACAGTCTATAACAAACCCGCTAGTTCTAAGGTCAGAGTTCTCTTTCTTCACTGTTACCTGTATTTCTGAAGAGCTGGTCTCTTCTCTTGCAGGATGCTCCCACTGAGATGTATCAGCCGGGCACCGTCACCAATTACACTCTTCTCAATGTGTTGGGAAGGTCAGGAAGAAACAAAGGCTGGTACATTCGGGACCCTCTGCAGGTCATATATTATTGAATGCCTCCAGCTGGTGAATATCCTCATAGCAGTTTTTGTAATTTTGGTGGTTGTTATCCTCTACAACAAAGAGGGTTATTTATAGAATCATGCTGCCACCAGAGAATAGCTCAAATGCAAACTCCCGAGGTTTACTTCATGTAAACCCCTCATTTGTAAAAGTGAAGTGACTTAACATGGGGTGAACTATATTTGCAAATGGACTTCAAAGGTTATGTGTTAAATCACATGCATTAAATGACCTGGATTTTAAAAAAGGTTGTGGGATTCTGAGATTTATGGAGCCCCTGTATGAATGTTCCCTCTTTTATTAGACAGGAGCGGTGCGTCAGGAGTTTTACAAAGACTGTGACTTGAAAATAGGGGCAGTAATTAATGTTTGGGGAAGGAAGATGGTAATCTGTGATTGTGATGAATTCACTAAAGAATATTACAGGAAAAAGTACGGAATTGGTAAGTAGTGATAATTATCCTTTCCTTATGAGCATTTTTATACTCCCGAGTTTGACAGAGCTGTCTTCAAATTTTATTACTGACAAAACATGTTCATTAAAACATTTAGCAATAACAATCTGTTGTAGGCCATTAGCAGCAAAGCAGTAATTTTGCAGGTGATCCTGAAGAGCTTTCTTATGTGTTACTCCATTGAAAACTAACACATAACGCACATGTTCTTTTCCTAACTGCCTCTATTTTAAAATGACAATGACAGAATAGTCATATGGTTAGGCTGCCATTTCTTCTCCTCTCCTTCCTGCTCCTGTGCCAATAGCTGTGTTTGCAGTCAGAAAATAATAAAGAACATGTAATGAGCGGGAAAGTAGAATGAGCTCAATTATTCCCCATATGTTTCATTTTGTATGGATGTCAGAATCCTCACATAATAAGATTTTCTGACATGACAGTATTAGACTATCACATTCTTGGTTCTTACAATGCAGTTTTGTGTACTCTGGGCCATTAGAGTATGCACCCTGTGAAGTTCCAGCACTGAATTCTGGAAACATTTAGCAACTCTGTCCATAATGGAAAAGCATTTTGGAAATGAATAACAATAGCAGTTTTCATTTATCTGTCTTTGAATGTCCTCAGTTGGACTTGCTAATGGTTCCATCATGGACATTTTCCTGCAAAAATGACTTAGTTATTTTCTGGCAGCTTATTCATTCAACAAATATAACTAAGCAACTGACTTTTCAGATATGGTTCAAGATTTCTACTATGGCCTCTCTCTCTCTGATATTGTGAAACAAAATACTGGAGTAGGCTATTTCTTCTGCCTTAGCTTGTGATCAGCTGGCGTGGGGAACAGAGCCTGTCTGCTGCACTGGGGGAATTACATGATGTAGCTCTGCCATTCAAACACTAAATTTTTTAATTGGTGAAACATACCTCATTAGGACTCTTTTAATAACACCTTTGCATGTCTGTATCAAAACCCCTCTGTTCTAATATAACCAGTGTGTGAAGGAGCCATGTCCAATAACCATAGTATTACCTGTAAGAATCTACAATAATAGGAGTCTAACTCCAGAGGTGCAAAACAGGGGCTTCTTCCCTGAGAATTTCTTCAGCCAAAGCCACTGCTTGGCAGCAATATCCTGTCTAAGCAAAATATCCTGGAACTGTGAATGGGGATTTCTTACTCAGGGCAGGCAGTAAATGAGCTGCAGCTGACCATCCTGCATCAAACAAGCAGCGCAACCAAGCATTAGTCAAACCCAAAGGCTCTTCCCCTTCTCTAATGCTGGCTCAGTAATTACTAGTTATGTCCCTGGATGTTAAAGTCAGATGATTTGCAAGTTAGGAGGAGTCAGAAGTTGCTGATGTGCAGAATTCTAAGAAAATTGGGGCTGTAGGTGATTTAACCAGTTCCCATTGTCCTGAGGCAGGGTAGTGCATATACGTAGATGGTCACTGACAGATGTTTGTGTGGCCTTTAATCAATATTCTCCAGTAAAGGAGATTTCTTTGCCTCCTGAGGTGTCTTGTCCAAACCTCATAGTGAGAAATGATGTTTAATAGCTACTCTGTGTAAACTGAGAGGGTACATTTTTGTCTTACCTTTGTTGGACCTGGAGAAGAACTGCTCAGTATCCTCTTCTAATGACAACCTTGTACATATTTAAGCACTATTCCAACACACCACCTTACCACCCTACCCCCTCCCTGGGCCATTTGCTGCTATGAGAAACCTTTCACTCTTTCTCCATAATCCATTATTTTTATCTGTGATAATTTTTTTTAGTGCTCTCTCCAGTTTCTCTGCCTCCTTGACACAAAACCCACAAAGATGTGCTCTAGCTGAGACCTTTGGGAGATGGGAAGTGTTTTACACAGACCTTTAAGGATACGTAATGGCAGACACTGTGGCTAACACGAAAAACCATCCAACTTGATACAACCTGTCTTGTTCACAGAAAATACACACTTTATTGGAGAGAAGAAATTCACTCACTTTGTTTGCCCCATCAATACTAAGAAAATATAGGTATGACTTTTTAACTAGAAGGGGACCACAAGTAGAATCAGAGTAGGTTTTAGCTTAGAAACACGTTTTGAGAGAGAAAAGTGAGTGTCTACCTTTTACTCTTGATGAGTTACATATTTTGTTTGTGTCTGGTGGATGTACAAGGTACTCTCAGTGGGCTGAGTCCCACAAAGTGCTCAACATTCCTCTCCAATCCAATTAAACACTGAAACATTCTTAATTGCAGCTCAAATCCAGGGAGACCATTTACTTGAGCAAGAGTAAGCAAGTGGATAAATTAGTTCTTACATCAAGGCACAGTCCTCAGCACCTCATGGCATCAATCCAGCTGTTTTGTTATTGTATTTTCACATTACTCCCCTTCAATTTGTACCTTTCTGCCAAAGCCATTAAAGAGGCTGCCATTTGTTTGAGAGTCTGCAGTTTTAGCAGAAGTGGCTTGCCTATGGAATTTGCCCTTTAGGGAGAATTAAGAGTATTTTAGATTTGTCTTGAAGAGCATGATTATGATATCCTGTGTATCTCCAATGTGAGGTTTGCCTGTTTTAATATGTTTGTGAAAAGCAGAGTTTTTCCATTGATAAACATAGATTATGCCCTTCAATAGGAAGCTAATCACTGGAACTTAGAAGTGCTATGAATGCAAGGGAAAGTGCATTAATGTGTGATATTACCTGTCCAGACTTGTTAGTGCAGCTTCAGAGGAGGAGAAAAACCTTCTATAGCTGTGTGGGTGCTGTGGTCGCCCTGCTGAAATGGGAAATAAGCTGATGTGCAGTGGGGTGAAGTTGATACTCATCCTTCTCACTTAATAGAGTATCTTAGCACAGAGCTGAGTATAAAATGTTCTTTCTTAAAAAACAAATTACTCCTGAAGGAACAAAACCGGTAAAATCTGGTTTTCTACTGATCTTTCTTCACTGTCCCGGCACCTCCCAAGCCTGTGTGTTCTGCCTTTTGTTCACAGCACCCTGCAATCCCTCTCCCGTCCCAGCCCTCCTCACCCTCCCACCCCCTCATTTCTCAGGCTCCTCTCTGACCCTCTGCCTGGGCAGGGCAGTGTGTGGGGTGATGAGCTGGACAGTCCATGTGTGCTGGTGGCCAGGCAGCTGCTGCTGGAGAACAGCTGACTCCTTACTTTCCCTTCAGCGAGGCATTAAAGCGTGCTGCCAGTTTTCACCAGACTTGTCAGAGGTCGGTGTCTCTGCTGTCTAACCCCTCCACTACACTTGGTGGAGGCTGAGCAGCAGCTTCTAAATATACTTGTGCACCTTCAGATGCCTTTTTTCCTCAGGTAACTGTACTAATCATGAAATGAGACTCTGTACATGGAGATTTACTTTGAATCAGGATAAACACTGTCACCTTTCAGCTTCATGGACAGTTCTGTGAGCAGTAAATTTTCTTTAATCCTGCATGTCAAAGTTCTGAAGATGGCTTTATTACCTTCTTATTTTACTTCTTTCCTCAGCTGTGAAATAGACTTTCAATTAAACCTGGTCTCAACTGTTTGTTGTACGTCTTCTTACGTAGAGAAGATCATGTTAACAATGCCATCACTCCACGTTATCACCACCTCTTATATTGTTCAAGTCCAGTGGGATTTCCCTCTCCTATTCTTGCCTGTAAAGCTCAGAGGTGCCACTTCCTCTGAAAGTAGAATTTCTTCCTGCCTGCTCTATACTGATATTCAGTATGATTATCACTCTAATCCAAAGTATGTGGCACTTGACTCTTCCTTGAAATATAGCCTTATGTAGCACATGAGGGTTTTCCTACAGTTCTTTCATGAGGGCAGAAGGTAATCTGGTATACCAGAATCTTTCAGTGTATACTGAAATTGAAAGCTGGCCAGTTCATTTGAGCAGATTTAATTCTGCCTCTCTGGCAACAAACTCTTCTTGAGGAATTTAGTTTTCCTTACTAAGAAGGCTTTGCAATTTTCAAACTGTTTTTATGCTAAAGATGTGGCTGAAGCTGTTTTGTTTCTTGAAGTTCCCAGCGTTTCTTCAAATCTCAGTCAGATTTTGATGTTGTGAGAAAGCTACAAGTATGAAATAACCCCCTAGTTATTGCAGTAACAAGGGGGGAAACTGTCCATGTTAAAAATACCCATGCTATTCTTTCTGGAAGTAGAAATTTGTAATCCTGAACTTCCAGTTTACTCTCTCTCTCCCCGCTGTAAATTCACAATAAATGTACTACAACCTGGAAGGAGAGAGCATTGATTCCTTTGCCAGACTGGACAGAGGTAATTTTCTTAAGCACCAGTGATCACCTTGAGAAGAATGTGTTTTATATGTAAGTGCCTGTCTGATTCTGCTCTCATGCTGTGTGGCAGAACAAAGATGAAATGAGTCTTCAGCTTAGGTAGCTGGCTGTTCGCAAGTTGCAGAAGTGAGTTTTTGACTAGTTTTGTAAGCTGTATTTCTCCATGGCAATTTCTCTCTGAATTTCCTCACTCACAGGAGAGAATCTGAATACATAATCCTCTAAAATCCTGGAAAATATAGGTAGCACAAGGCTGGAGGTTTGCACTGTTCTCCTTAGTGAATCTAGACAGGTGAGGATTAGTCTCTTCTCCCAGATAGCAAGTGAAAGGACAGATGAAATGCTTCAAGTTGTGCCAGAGAAGGTTTAGTTTGGATATTAGAAAAAATTTCTTGACTGAAAAGGTTGTCAAGCACTGGAAGAGGATGCCCAGGAGAGCGGTAGAGTTACCATCTCTGGAAGTGTTCAAAAAACATGTAGATGTGGCACTAAGGGACATGATTTAGCAGTGATGAATATTTGGACTCCAAAATAATGATTCTATGAATAAAGCCAAGTCATTTTACTTCATGGTTGCAATGGGAACCAAAATGCTGAACTTTTCTTTGGACTTCATTTACTCCACGCTTTTGTTGTGAGGGATTTAACATACCCTCCAGGGGCGACACACTATTCCTCTTAATTTGTAGTTTCCTTCTAGTTTATATATCTAATTTTCATCTGCATGTTCTAAAGTGTATACAAAGGGAAATGTTTCGTAATGAATGCCTGATGCGTGAGTGTGAATGTGCAGACACTGTGACCGGAGCATCTTGTTCTCTACGTCCAGGGGTCCCGAGCACTTCTGGCAGGACCTGCGGACACCGAGCAAGGAGGAGGGGCTCGTGTGTGCCGGAATGCGCTGAGACATGTCGCGTAATTAAGCAATAACCGCTCGGGCTGATCAGCAGCATCCCAGCGCTCGTGTCGCCGCCGTCCTGCCGCGCTGCCACGAGGTGGCGCTGCGGGAGCGCCGGAGCTGCCGCCTGCTTTTCCCGGTGCCGCTTCTCCCGGTTCTTCTTTTCCCGGTGCCGCTTTTCCCGGTGCTGTTTTCCCCGGCGCCCCTTCTCCCGGTGCCGCTTTTCCCGGCGCTGTTTTTCCCGGCTCGGGAGTGGGAATCCCGGGGGTGTGCAGTGCCTGCGGGCATCGCGGTTTGCTCTGTGCCTCCGTCTCTGCCGATTTACAGGCTCCTTGTTTATGGTATCCAGAATTTGCCTGTATTAGTTACACACTGTGGCGCTGTGAAAGTGTGGAATTTTGGTAGCAAAGGATATAGAAAGTAGGGAATCTCGTAGAATTAGGGAATCTCATGGAATTAGTAAGATTTGGTAAGCGGAGTGTAACGTGTTGCACCTGTGTTGGAGCAACCTCCAGTATGAGTCCAAGCTGGGGATGAGTAGATGGAGAGCAGCCTTGCCAGAAGGACTTGGGATTGCTTCCGGAGGAGAGGCTGACACGACCCAGCCATGTGCACTTGTAGCCCAGAAATCAACCATGTCCTGGGCTGTATCCAAAGCAGTGTATCAGCAGGTCAAGGAGGGGATTCTGCCCCCCTGCTCTGCTCAGGTGGTCCCCACCTGCAGTGCTGCATCCAGCTCTGGGGTCCCAGCACAGGAAGGACATACAGATGTTGGATTGAATCTGGAGGAGGCCACCAAGATGATCAGAGGGATGGAAAGGCTGAGAGAATTAGGTTTGTTCAACATGGAAAAGAGAAGTGTTCAGGATGCCCTAATTGTGGCCTCCTGAAAGATGCAAGAAAGATGGAGAGAGACTATTTCCAATGGCATGTAATGACAGGAAAGGGGGAATGACTTCAAACTGAAAGAGAGTAGGTTTAGGTTACTTATTTGGAGGAAGTTCTTTGCTGTGAGAATGGAAAGGCACTGGAACAGGTTACCCAGAGAAGTTGTGGATGCCCCATCCCTGGAAGTGTTCAAGGCCAGGTTGGATGGGGCTCTGAGCAACCTGGTCTAGTGGGAGTTGTCCATGCCCATAGCAGGGGAGTTTGAACTAGATGATCTTTGAGATCCCTTCCAACCCTAAACCATTCTATGATTCTATGATTTTGCAGTGTGTTTATACCCACACACACTCTTTTGTGGTGGAGATGGCTTTGAAAATTTCTAAATGGAATTTTGCACATGGGCTTGGTCTTTTTGCTTCTGAATCACAGAAAGGGCACATGTATTTTTTATGGAGAAAAATGTTAACATGGTTTTATAATCCCCCTTTTTCATTGATTCAGGTGTAAGTATCAGCTTTTTGAGTGAGACCATGTTCTTCTAAGAAGTAAAGGCCAAAGGAGATGTCATTGTGTTTTCAAGTTAAAGCAAAACTCTGAAATTTGAATGCTTGCTTTTTCAGCTCACACTGCTGCTAAGCAAATCAGATTTTAAGAATGTTGTGCTCTGATCTTCTCATACAGCCATGTTTAAAACATCTTAATCACAAACTGGTTCAGTGTTCCAAGTGACAGGAGTTTTGTCATCCTCCTCTATTGGCACTAAAACCCAAGCTACGAGTTTAGTTTATTCATGTCTCCTCAGTTCTGGATAGAAAAGTTAAGTTTTAAAGAGGAAAAGCTTTTATTTCATGTGATCCACTTTTGTACACTGGTCACTTATATCAGCCTTTGTCCCTTTGACTGTGGTTTATTGTTCATCTTCTTCCAGTTTGGTTCATGTGTTTGTCTTTTGTCTGTGAGACCCAAACAAGGCACTGTGTCCCATTTTGGGTCTGTCAGGCCGGGAAAGGCATAGACCAGCCAGGGCGAGTTCAGGAGAGGCCCCAGGACAGTCAGGGCTGAGGAACACTTGGGGGCCACGGTTTGTTCAGCCTGAGAAGAGCCCCGAGTGGCCAGTTATGTCCATCCATGGGGAGGTGGGGAGACCAGGCAGCCTGACCCTTCTCAGGGGTACATGGCAGGGGGCTCCAGACAACAGACATGAGGGGAAACAAAGAGTGTCAGAGTAGGATATCAGGAAAAACTTTATTCCCTGGGGCAGGCTGTGCAGACTCTGCCCTGGGAGGTGTTGAGCTCCAATTGGACACAGCCCTGGGCAGCCTGGCCTGACCTGGAACTGACCCTGCGCTGAGCAGGAGACCCTGCCAGAGACTTCCCGAGGTCCTGTCCAACCTGAATTA
Organism: Pithys albifrons albifrons; assembly: GCF_047495875.1. Lineage (NCBI taxonomy): Eukaryota > Metazoa > Chordata > Aves > Passeriformes > Thamnophilidae > Pithys > Pithys albifrons. The sequence goes on along the minus strand of NC_092458.1, from coordinate 120,057,885 downwards.
CCCTGTGTTCCTATGGCTGATGTCCTCAGTTCCCTCTAGTTTGTCCATTTACCTTTTCCCAGGTTACTTGTTTTCCCCCTTACCACCTTTTCCATTTTTCATTAACCTCATTTAAGCAGAAAACTGTGTCGCTGTTCTGGGCTGTGCAGGGGTACAACAAGGGGCCAAATGGTACAGCAAGATTTTCACCAGCAGAGGAATCAAGAGGATCAGGAAAGCACAGATTTCAGGGACAGCCTCTGTGGGAACTGAGTGCAGGTCCCTGACCAGAAATGCCTCTGCTGAACCAGGAAAGCTCCTGCTGTGTATCTGGGATTGTCATTGATCACTGCAAGAGTGGACTTGCTTCCAAAAAAACAAAGCTTCCAAAATTCTGGATATAATAATGTGGACTGAAGCTATTGGCTTCAGTGTACCAAAGACTTCTTATATATGTATATTTTAAATAATGAATAAAATTTTATTTATTTATGTGTTTATTTTCCTCTAGCCAGAAGCAGAGGGCAGGAAACTCATAAGCCAATTATTTACTTAATCATGTTGTCTCAAAGGATAAAACTGAAAAATTAATTTAGAATTTTTAATTTACTATTTTATCCCATTTTGAAACTCTATTTATCTTTCCTTTTGCCTGTGTATGTCAGTGATATTTTTCAAACATTTAAGATTATAGATGAAATCCTAAAACTCTTGAAGAAACAATACATTTGCTGTTAGCTCAATGGAGTCTTTTTCTGCCCTGTAACAGTAGGAGGGATCCTGGTTTGACTTTGATCAGTGCTGTGTTACACAAATAGCCTAATAATCTTCTAATTCATATTGGAAGTTTAAATTCTTAGTAGAATGGCTTAATCACAGCAGTAATGAATAAGTTTTGCTGTCTTTATTGCAGAGGATTTCACCCCAGTTCAATATAAAGCTCCACCACCTCCAAAACCAGAAAAACCTATTCCTCCTTATACTGGATTTGGTTCTGAAGAGGATTCTCTGTGTTCCTGTAAGAGTCTGCTTCCCAAAGCTCCCCACAAAGATTTCAGGAAATTCCTGGAAAAAGACAGGTATTTTGCATTAAAAAGATTCCAATTTTTTAAATTAGGTATTTTCATGAAGAAGATAAATGTTATGTAGGGATGTAATTTTCTTCAGCAAAATATACAGCTCATCAGACTTTTAAGGGACAGGTGCATGAGGCCTGAGTTAGTGATACAGTACTGCAATTTTCTGCAAACTCTGCAAAATTTCCCTTTGGAGAAGGCAAATATTCTGACCTTTACATCCCCTACCTCCTTTCCTCTACTGTCTTCAGTGGGAGTCTGATGGAAATGTTAGTCCCAGCATTAGTCAGGAATTTTGTATGTTCCAGCAGTCCAAGACAGATTTGGTTTTGTGTTTGACTTTCTGATACTTACTTTTTTTTTGTCTGCTGAATTTCATGCAGTTTACTGTAGTCCTTTTAAAGCTGTAACCCTTTAATTTCATTATGAAATGGTTTGTCAGGCAGCAGTTGTTGAAGCCTAACCAAAAGAGCAAAGTCTTGTGCCAAAGATTCACCTGTAGAACACCTGTAAAAGAAGAAAACTGTTAAAAAAACGCATATAGAGTCACTGCAAATTATTTAAAACACGATCACTTAACAAATATCCAACTAGTAAGATCATCTGGCGGACCTGAATTTGTGGAGCTAATCCTAGTATGAATTGCTATTCAGAGTTTAATTTGTAAATATAAATGCCTAAATGTGTTCTTCCCTTATAAATTTTCTGGAAAGAAACTTGGAGCTTGATTTGCAACTGAACTTGAATACAAATTCATTCCAGATTTGTGGCAGAGAAATAATTTTCCCCTGAAAATTATTCCTTTCTATCTGGCTGACTCCAGCTGGTTCTGTTAATTTAAGCTGAAAATGGTTTTTGATGAAGTAGTGAATCTTATGCCATTTCCCTTCTTGGTCCAGGAATAACACAATTAATGTACGTTACAAAACTCAGGGGAAGGCATCTCTTAGGGGTGAAACCTTTTCTCATGCTGTGTTTTTGATTTCTTACCTTTTCCTGTGCCTTTTGTAGATACGGCATGGAAAGTAACACGCTGCACTTTGGTGCAAAATTCATCACGGACAGTCCCATTGACAAGGATCGGAAATTCATTATCTCCTACTTCCTGGTCGATGACACCATCTCAGTTTTTGAATACGCAGAGCGAAACACAGGTAAGTCAGGCCCAGTTTCCCTGCTCATTTGGTTAGAGTTTCCAATAAACATTGTGGCCAGACTCAGCGTTGGCAGAAACAGGGATGTGGATTTTTAAATGCAATGGTAATTACATCAGCAGGTCCACTGCATTGTCCTGCATAGCTGTATGTCATAGTAATTCATGATCTTCCTCACCCAGAATTATGCTGTTCATTACATGACTTTACAATATCCTTTGGGAACTGCAAGTTTAATGCATTAGAACTTTTATTACATTTTAATTTGAAAAGGTGACCTTTAAACACTTGCTTTTGTTGTGCGTAACATGCAGAAATTGTATTGTTACTGATGATAAATAGGGAAAGGGAATGTAAGACATAAAGAATGAAAACTAAATCCTTTGTTTTGCAAAATCATGTTATGAAACCTATACAACATCCATTCTGTAGAAGCAGCTCATGAAAGCAAAACAGCTGTGATAGTTTTTAACATACTTCATCATTAATTATGGAGTGTTGAGCATGTAAAGGGTGAAGATTACCCTGTGCTGGAGTCTGTATGTGTGTGTTTGTATAATACTGAACTGAATTCAGGGAGCCAGAGTGCCAGTGTTTAAGTGACAAATGCTTTGTTACTTCTCAGTTGCTTGATCACATTTATCCTGTTGCTGGAGCATGGTTGCCAAACGTCGTGGTTAAATTCTTTTGACCACTGTTGTCTGTTGTAGGCTGCCTCCAGATGAGGATATGAAAGGTTTTGTGATTTTCAAGCGCTTTTTATTTCCTTGAAGTGCCTTGTGCATGGATGGAAGCACACAGGACTGGGAAGGATGTCAGGAAGTCATTCTGTAACTCAGAGAAATAGGGAATCTTTGGCATGGCATGACCCTGTTGGAGAGATTAGTGTATTTCTGACGAGTCCTCAAAACTTGTGCAGCAACAGTTTCAGAGAATTAACATCCAGAAGGGCTCTGGCACCTCTCAACATGTGCCTAAAAGCTACTCTCATCTTCTGATAAACCTATAGAGAGAAAAACATCAGGAAACCACATTCAAAGACATGGGAAACGAGTGATAGAAGGTTTCCTTAGTTACCATGTTAGGCTCTTGTGGAACCTCATGAATTGCTCTTTTGATACTGCTCGAATTGCCCTAAATCAGCTTCTTGGCACAGAGTACCTGTGTGAGACTTCAGGTACCCCCTTCAGGTACCTGGTGACCACATCACTGTGCTCAGCACTGACCTGGTCTCACTGTCACAGCAAGGACTGTCCCAGGGAGGACTATTCCCTCCCCTTTGCTTCAGGCTCTAGTGCCAGCAGTTGACTTTCTGAGATCCAGTTATCCAGCTTGGAGTTAAGGACAGAATATTCTTGTGGCCCTACACTTCAGCCTTTACTGAAAATTATTTCTGATGTTAATACTTTTCAGACCAATGAATGAACATCATATCTGTGTGGTGAATATCTAGAGCCCTCTGTATTCCTGGAGAACACTTTCTGTGCCTGTGGTCCTACTAAGTGATTTTGAACACCCTGCACACGAGCAGGATTTTTGGGAAGGTCTGAGCCTTTTAATCCACAGAACCTCCAATGGCATCTCAGCTTGTATCCAACCATATTATGAATGCTTAAGTAGGAACTTCACACCCAACTAAATTACAAGCAATTCTCTGAGAAGTGAAAATGTGTAGAGTACCTGCTTGAGGCTCCAGTGAGCATTCCCAGTTGGTCCTGCTTCATTACAACATCAAGATTTAGCACTCCTTTTGACAGCAATGTCCTGCCATCATTATTTTACCCTTTTCCTGCCAACCAGTGGCCTGTAATTTATACAACTTCTCTTGCTGCAGCTAAATACACATACTTTTATCTATATATTTTATCTATAAATTATGCAATGCTGCTGTGAGGCTCCAGAGCAGCTCAGTTCTCCACCAGTGAATGTCATATTTGGCATTCATTGTGTCTGGAGGCAAAAAGGATGTTAATGGTAGAGCTGCACTGTTAAAGAAGTCCAGAGAAGAGTTTGAATCTTGGCCCCCAATCATATGTATTGTCTGTTTGGCCATTCCTGGTTCTCCTTTGCACCATTACAGCTAGACAAGGTCTCAGAGAACCTGGTGTCCCTCCTGGAGGTCTTTCAGTAAAGACAATGGTGCACCAGGTTTGGCTTTCTCCACCCTTATCAGTGATCTAACACGATCCCGGAAGGTTTTGCAGACTCAGACATCCTTCTGCCACACCCGGGGATGCAATACCTACCCTCAGTTTTGTGCTGTAATCCCCCACTGCCTGGGCCTGCAGCACAGCCCACACACACCTCCAGGCAGTTTGAACACTCAAAAGTAGTAGATGTGTCTTTAGAGCCCAAATTCATGCTACAGCAGCCAGAGCAGAGCCAGAGCCCCACACTGCAATGCAGATGTGCTCAGCTGGTCTGGCTATCAACAGCAGGAGTGCCAGGCCAGAGATTGCTGCCTGCCTTCCTTCCTCCTGTTTTGGAATGGGAATATATGCTGGGATTTCATCTGGGAGCCCACTGAACATTGTCAGTCAAACAAAAGGTGAAATAATAAATGGGAAAACTCTGCATACTAATAGGAACAAATGCTTCAAGACACATGTCAGAGTCATGTGTCTGTAAATGGGTTTTTAATTTCCCTGGGATGTTAAATGGGATGGAGTAGCTGATTTTCAGAGATGGTAGAAAGGTAAAATGGGAGGATGTGGCTAAGAATTGGCCAATGGAGAGTTTAGTGAGAACAGCATTGAAGAGACAGGATAAGGAGTAGGGATGGGGTAAAGAAGGTAGAGCAGCTGTTGGAAAGAAGCCTGGGGCTGCAGAAGTGTCTTTGTTCCCACTTCTCTTCTTTTCTTTCTTCTTTCTTTCTCTTCTCTCACTATCCCTACCTCATTTTAGTCCTGTCTGAAGAAAAAGTGAGTTTCTTCAATGTTAAGAGTGAGAAGGTTTTGCAGAGGTCAGATAAGAGTGGCCAAGGAAAAGGAGCAAGATGTGCAATATAACCTGACCATCCCTCTTGTGCACAGGTTCAGAGGGGTACTTTTGCTTTTTAATTTACATGAACTGGTACAAATTGGCAAGTAATGCCTCAGATCCCAATCCTAAAATGGAAGTAATAAGTTGGTCATAGTTTCCTCAGTTCAGCATCCTGAAGGTTGCAGAGAAGTACTTCACAGTATCAGTAACACTGTGAAACTGCAGAATCCACAGGGCTGGACATCTTGAAGCACTTCTTGAGATGGGGATCAAAGCATGAGAACTTTGGCTCCCCATGCAGAAGATCACAACCCTTTTTTACTCAATGTAAGACCCAGCCAACAGCTGTACAAACACCTGCAAACTCTGATCTGATCTTAATGGAAGAAGGACTTACATTGTGGTGTTTATTTTGTGCTTTGAGCCTGGCTCTTGTAGATTTCCATCAAAACTCCTTATCAGATTTCAGTGTAAAATCTCTAACTTAATGAGATATTTTCAGTCATTTTTTTTGTATCATTTGTAATGTACTAACCTGTAACATTTAAAAAGTAATTATGAGACAGAATTATTAAGATAAGTCTCCAATATAAGTGCACAATTGCAAGGAAATAGAGAGGTGAGAGTGAAGTTCCAATCTTATAGAGACATATTGAACATTAAAAACAATTGTCAGGATTATATAACCTAAAATTTCATATTTGTTTTAATAGCTGGGTGTAAAGGAATGTGTTAAGCCCAGAGTCTCATCAGTGATTTGAATTTTTTGATTCAAGCTAGATCTGACCACTGCAATAGTGTATTTTCTTTTGTCCTTTGCTTTTGTGGTGCTAATAAAGCAACTAAGACAGACATCTGCTGTGAACTCTGGTTTAATAAGTAGTTTGGGTTTCACATTTATTTTTAATTTTGACTGTAAAAGGCATTGTAATTACACTGTTCATCAGCCTTTTTTGGACTTGCATCACTACCTGATATTAAGGCATCATTAAACATTACTAAAGAGTGCTTTTGGCTTTTGGCTTGGAAGCTCAATTATCAACAGGAAACAAACCCCAGAGCTGTTGTAGGGCACATATCCTTGTGAAACCAAACATGTGACAAGGTTTTCTAGAAAGCTTGGTATGTGCAGTGCAACTTGTGGTGCACCAGAAGATAATACTGGAAAGCAAAATGTTCCTTTTAGTATCTTACCTACCCTTAAGGGCCATGTGCAGTTTCTGTTAGTATGAACAAAATCGTCATCACGTGAAAAGAAATCATGTGATGTACCCACCTCATAAAGGAAAGAGCAGATTACAATTAAATTGCAGTGGCAGAACAATGTGTGGAAGACAGTGTCATATCATTCCTATATTTTAAAAACATTCAAAAGCCCTTAAAAAGAAGTTAGAACCCATGATCTTCATAGGACAGTGCTCTCTAAAGTTGTGATTTTTTTTCTCCTTTTCTTGCTTTTAACAGTTTAGGGATAATTGCCTGCATCTCACATTTGCATCTTGTGTTTCTCAAGGGTCAGTTCCAAGGCTGTCAACAGGGTTATGGGAAAGATTTGGAGAGGCACATTTCTGTCCCAGTTTAAAGAAAACAAGAGCAGGGAAGGTGTTTGGCAGGCATTCAAATGAGACAGGTCACAGAATAGGCACACTGTAACTGTTGCTGTGGACACTGGCAGAGACAGTTCTTTTAGCAAGGAGAGGGAGGGGAAGAGAGTGTTACAAGACAAGAAACTGAAGCACAAAAACTGGTATTTAAATACTAATCATCTGTTTTGGGATGTCTTTTGGTTGGTGGTTTGGAGTTTTTCATGTATGTGTTTTGTTTGTTTGCTTGTTTGTTTTTCATAAGTAGAACCACAATTAATTATTTTTAATTCTATTCCCACAGGGATACCTGGTGGGAGGTTCTTGGAAAGAGGTCGCATTAAGAAGCCTGGGCAGGAACTCTTTAAGAGTGAGCCATCTGAATACTACAAGGCTCATGATCTGTTTGTTGGAGCCAGAGTTTGTTTCCATGGTCACAGCTTTCTTTTGGTGGATGCTGATGAGTACACGTTCAGCTACATGGAGAAGAATGCAAATGAGGTGAAGCAGGCTCTTGTTGTTTTTTATTATCTTTAAGGACTGTGGTTTAGTTGTATATTTTTCAGAATTATTTGTACCAAGTTTCCTCATCCGAAGTTCACAGCCCACTGCTCTCTGCCTAGCAACGGTTTTGGGAGGTGCCAGCTAAGGAGTGCATGCAAGTCTGGCCACTCTTTACTGTCCCTTCCCCTCTCCTTTCTCAGAATCCACTTGTAATGCATTAGGGATTATTAGAAGGTATATCCCTCCTATTCCTTCTTGAGACTGTCTATGGACCTCTTGTTCCTGAGTTGATGTAACCCCTGTTGAACCTACAGATATTGTCAGTTCCACAACTTTCTGTGGCAGCAAAGTTGAAAAGTTCACTGCCTGCTATGAAGAACAAATATTTGATAAAAGAAGTATCTTTTATCTGTTTTAAGCCAATCTCCTACTAGTTTCAGTGCCAGTCCTAGTGTTATGGGGTGTAGTAATGATCCCCATTCTCTTTATGCACCACTTTCATAATTTTGTAAATCTATGACAATCTTCCCCCTCAGCCTAATCCTGTCTAGTTAAGAATTTCACACTTTTTAGTCTGCTTGCAAGGTAACTGTGAGATTTGGAGACTGGAACAGTGCAGGGTACTCAAGATCTGAGCACACCCAATTTAATGTTATGGATGAGGCTATTTTATTTCTTGATTTGATTTTTTGGGGTTCATACATATTTTTCTGCCAAAACGTTTCCCTTGTAATATTAGAAATTCATATCACAGTCACAACTTCAGGCTTACTCTGTATACTGAATTAGGTGTTGCTTTCAGAGGGGAGAGCAACAATAACCTGAGAGCTGGGGTGCTTCTGCTGATATGTATTCTACCAGAACAGTGTGATTTCTTTGTAAATTAATGTTGGTTAGCACATTAGCACCACCTGCCTTCCCTGGAGTAACAAGGAAGATCTGCAAGGTGCTTGTGGATGTAAAATGCTAAGGCTGCTAAATGCTTTAAGCAGTAAAATAGAAAGCTCTATACATTATGTTTCCTTAGTACTGGACTTTCTCCTCCTGGTAAAAGTAAGGACACAATTTGTTTGCCTCAGTTCTTCATTAGGGGATCACATCCTCAATCACAACACTTTCAGCAGTTATTAGAGAAGAGCTGGAAGATACTTTAAAGAAAGAGAAACAATTTGAATATGACTATTTTTCAGTTGTTTCTAAAATTCAAAAACAAATAATTTTCCTTCTGAATAGACAGAGGTTTTCTTGCAGCAGGACACATCAGTATGTTTTCTGAAAACTGGTGAAAGACATCCATGTGGAATGTTTTTCTTCTGGAAATTGCTGTTTTGAGCACAGTTCTATGTGGTGATTCAGGTGAAATTTTGATTGGTAAAATGCAGGTGGATATTGAACATTTGTTTGACATTGTATGAGATATTTGGAGCATTTGAGCTTTCTGTTTCAAAATTGTACCTGTTTTACTGGTTTTAAGTTATAAGGAGAGAAAAATCACTGAGTCTTATAATTTGGATTACCACTTGTACCAAAATTAACTTTAAGGATCTAACTCAAAACTTTTCAGCACTTTTAGTTTGTTTTCAATTTGAGGGAAAAAATATTTATTTTGAAAGTGAAGCTTTACTGGAAAAATAGAACATGTGTTTTGTGCACAGTCCTACTGGTATTATCCAGATTTGGGAAGGACTGTTTCAAACAAGGCATCACTCCTTGGAAGGGAATTCACTGTCTCTGAAACAATCTCAATTGTTCTAATTTTGCTGTCTGTTGCAACATGAAAGTGGATTTTAATTCTATTGAATTCAGAATAATAACCTCTGACTTAGTCAAGCCAATCAAACAAAACTAGAGAGTGACAAGATGCTGATGTGTCAGCAATTACATGAGAAGAAGGAAAGGGGTAAAGTTATGGCCATGCTACTGGGATACTCAGTGTCTATGTAGGTGTTTGGAATATGTGGTTTAGAAAAAAAGATGTAAAAACAGCTGTTTTGATAATGTGAAGACAGGAATAGGCTGAATGGTTTAAATACTCTGCTCATTGAGTCCTTCTGCTCGGCCTGTTCTTGATCCCTGTTCCTTGCTTTGTCAGCAAAAAGCTGTGTCCTTATGGCCCAAGCAGTCACATCTTGGGGAGGGGACTGGAAAAGCTGCTGACCTAAAACTCTTGGATTGCTGGTCCAGCTGCTCCACCCGACTGCCTTTTCTGCCGGGGCTGCTCCTGGAGTTTTGGCATAGGCAGAAATTGTCTTCTCTAAATCTGAGAGGAACTTGCAACCACTGATTATTGATTAAACTTGGATCAATTTTAGTGGTCTGGCAGTGTCACAGGGACTTTAAATACTCTTTCCTAGATCTCTTTGGACTGAAACAAAGCTGTAGACACACTTAAGTGTAGTTGTGAGTGAAACACAGTTTCTGTGTCCTGTTCCTTTATAGCAGCCATACCAAATTTCAAATAATTACTAATAAAAACAACATTGGTTGCTGGAGTAAATGGGAGAAAACTGTTTTCAGATGACTCATTTTCCATTTTAAGTGAGGTAGACCATGACAGTTCTAAGGACATCTTGGATAATTGCACTTGAACTCAACACCAAATTAATGACTAATTACTTTTACATTTAAAATGAATATAGCAAATAAATCTTTGGTAGACCACTAACACAACAATCTGAATATAGGGTGGAAGACTTAGTGCTGCAGTTCTGTTTAATCTGAGTTGAAATTTATTTTAATGGCCTGTTTAGGAAGAAATAAACATTTAAACATTCTTCTAAACAATTGGAAAAATTGGTTCCTAACAAATGTCCAGTGTGCTAGTTCTGAGTATATAAGGCAACATAGTACCATATAAATGACACTAACTGTTGGAATATTTCATTAGAGCCAATGGTGAAAAGATGAACTTGGTGAGATGGATTACTTGAGAATTCAGTGAGGTGCACCAACATAAAATGAGGACCAAGTTATTAGAACTGTACTTTAAATGTTTCCACTTCTCCTTTCACAATGCAACATTTGAAGCAAAAGTGAATGTCCTTTTATGTAGCTGGGATAAACTTTCTGAGAGTGCATGATCTGATGATTTTTGTTGAATTGTTTATGTTCTTGGTAGGAAGCAATTTTTTTTTCAGCAGCAAGTTTTCCTCCAAACTTAACACAGTGCTGATTTATGCATTTGAAGTGAGAAAAGCAAGAAACTAATGACACTCAGCATTTCAGTATTGCCCTACATCCTGACAACATGCATGGTTGGTTGCAGAGTGCTTATCATAGAATGGCTTGGGTTGGAAGGAACCTTAAAGATCATCTCATTCCAACCCCTTTGCTGTGGTCAGGGACACTTTCCACTAGACCAGATTGTTCGGAGCTCAGCCTTCCATGGATGGGGCATTGGTAACCTCTCTGGGCAATCTGTGCCAGTGCCTTACCACCCTCACAGCACAGAACTTCCTCCTAATACCTAATCTAAACCTCTGTCAGTTTGAAGCCATTCCCTCTTGTCCTCTTAGCCCCTGCTCTTGCAAAAAATCTCTCTCCATCTTTCTTGTAGCCTCCCTTCAAGTACTTGTAGGCCACATAGATCACCCTGAAGTCTTCTCTCTTCCAGGCTGAACAATCCCAATTCTTTCAGCCTTTCCTCGTATGACAGTTGTTTTGTCCTTCTAATCATCTTGGTGGCCTCCTCTGGACTCACTCCAAAAGTTGGTGTTGCTGGGTCATGTCCAGCCTCTCATCCCCCAGCACTCCCACATGCTTCTCCCCAGGACTCTTCTCCATCTTCTCATCCCTCAGTCTGGGCTGATACCAGGGGTTACCCTGACCCAGGTGCAGCACTTTGCCCTTGGTCTTGTTAAACCTCAGGAGATTCCCATGGACCCACTTCCTGAGCTTGGCCAGGTCCCTCTGGATGTCATCCCATCCTTCAGGTCTTTGTAACCTCTGTGTTGCTTTCCTTTCTTAAGTTCCCTGTGGCTGATATTGGTGTCATCCTGATGAAACTGAAGGACAAGACGGAATCTCGTTCCAAAGAAATCAGAAAGACCTTTGCCACTACTGACCCTGAGCATACCAATGTGGTTGACTATGACACTTTCAGGTAAGAGTGGATTTGGGGTTTAATATTTAGTGAAGGCATATTCCCCCAAAATGTATAAAGCATGACAGTTTTTGATGCTTTCTGCACATGTTCACTGACAAATGGCATAGATTTGTTTTGCATTTGCTTGGAAATTGTGAAAAAGAGAGTGGAAAAAGAGAAATGTGGTAGTTTCAAGTAAGCTGTAAAGCACAACTGAAATCTGTCTACTTTTTATGGAGCTGGCACAGGGTGTTGTGAAGAAGGCACAAGTCATGGCAATATATACACTGAAATACAAAGAAAAGTCCATCCTAAGGGTCAAACATATTAACTAGCAGTTTTGAAATTAAAGTAGGAATGTTTGAGTTGCCTTCCAAAAATAGTGTCAGTTGGGTTTTGAGTCAGAAGGGTCTTGATGGAAGCAAGGTGTATTGAAATTCTAGAAGGCAGTGGTAAACATGTTTAAAAAAGACTGGAAAGCAGTGGTGAGAGCAATAATTCAATAATTAATGCTTGGATAGACAGAGGAAGCAGAAATCTGGATTCTGGCGATGATTCAGATATGGCAATGGGTACTTGAAAAAGGAAGTCATGCTCAAACACAAGCTGATTTCAGTTTATCCCACAGTCAGAATGCTTGAGCATATGAACTGTGTTGGGTAAAGTTAATTATGTGGAAGAGAGGAGAAAATTTTACTTAGAAGCATTTGGTTTTCACAAAAGTAATACACTGTGTATTTAGGAACAGCCATAATAACTAAAGCATATAAGTAGATGTATATTGCATGGAATGTCATCCCCATTGGAATTTTAAGCAAGGCAGGAATTGCTTCAGAAATATCTCAGAAAAGCAGAGGGTTCTTCCAGGAATTAAAAGTGAAAGTGGTGAGAAATTAACACAAACTGCTATTTAGAAATGAAAAATAAGTGGTTAATAAGTAAGATTAAAACAAAGAGAGGCCACAGTTATTGGCAGCTTTTGATCAAAATAATTCTGAACTCAGATATTTTACTCAACAGAAGCAAGATTTTGAATTTTTAACTGCATTAAGATGGAAAATGTTACTAGAGTAACAAGGGGAGAAAATTGAAAGTTAATGTTTATCTGGAGAAAGTTTTTAGAGCTTGGAAAAGGGTTTTAATTTATATACACTGTAGCTAGTTAAAATAATTATGGCTTTAAATTATGAAGTGATAATCTGCAAAAGTTTGTATGCAGACTAAGAGCAGGTCAAAGGTTTGGAACATTTGCACGACAAAGTGAGGGAAACACTTTTAGAAGGGGTGGTTGTGTGTTTAAATGGCAGGGAAAAATTTTTGTTTTGTCAAGAAGAGGCTCAGTTGGGTGTAAATTTAATCATGGATGTGTTCTGTGCAGCTGGGAACAGCCCAGCTCTTTAATTTAGGGTGGTGCTGTCCTGTGGCATGGAGAGAGATTTGTCTGATTATGTGTATTGAGGGACTTGGTTTCAGCAACAAAAAGTGCAGTAGCCCTCTCCATGAGCAAGAGAGCTGAGGAACCCACATAATAAATGTTCTTTTGGCCTCAGTACTCACCTGGGCCAGTCTGAACACCCACTAATGTCTTCACCCCTCCTGCAGGGGGAATGCAGGGGTCTGACAGAAAATACAGGTCTTATTTTAGAATGAAAGAAGCATTTTTAATGCCAAAGACAAGAGCAATTCTTTGCATCTCTGAAAAGTCAAAGATATTTTTTTGTGAATAAAGCTTTGGAATGGCCTGCCCCGAGAGGTAGTGGATTCCCCATCCCTGGAGGTTTTTAAACTGAGATTGGCCGTGGCACCGAGTGCCATGATCTGGTAAAGGGACTGGAGTTGGACTTGATGATCTCGGAGGTCTTTTACAACCCAATTGATTCTATGATTCTATGTATTTTTCTTTTTTTTTTTAATTGTGTACATCACTGTTTATTTTTAATCTGCTATGGCATTTGATTATTATAACTATAAATGATTATTTTTAGTACAGGCAATTATCACTGTGACAGCTTCAATGATAATCCTTGTGTCTTAAATACAGCTAAATCTTCACTGTGCTCTGAATTTGGCTGTTCAGATTTCTTCCTTTCTACTTATGTAATTTTATATGAGCTGCATTTAAAATTACATGTAGAAGTATGATGTAGTGAAGCAGAATTGTAATTACACAATTTACTTTAAGTGCATTCAGAATCCAAATCTACAGTATTCATCCAGAAAATAAATATGTGATGTACACTGAAGCCATCCCTTAAGCTATCATTAAAACTATTGAAAGCTTTGTTAAAAAAGGAACAAAAAGTAACAAAAACTCAGATGCCTGTGCATCACACAGCCCTATCCTGTCTGTTTTTTCTCATAAGCTACTGGCAAGACTGTTCACTGATACAGACAAAGAGCCATGTGGGTCTAACAAAGATGCCTATCTTCAATTCAGCTTGAGAAGCAGCTCCCTTAAGCAGTTAATTATTATTTCTTCTTTCTGTAATAAATTCAGATTGCAATCTGTCTTATTCTTGTGGAACAAAAAAAAAAGAAAGGAAAATAAAAGATAGCAAAGCTCTGGGAAAAATTGTTGCAGCTTGTTTCTTTTTGTCAGGAAGAGTTTAGATGTTTAGAATTTAATTCTGTTTGCGACTCTTGAGTCCCACTCATTTGTTCCTGGCAATCACTAAAATATTCCTTAGCTCCCAAATGAGACAATAGTTTTATCTGTGGGTTTTGAGGATCAGATTGTCACTGACTGAACTGAGAAAATAAAAGACTTTTAAAATCCTGACACTGGAAAAATATATGCCATGTATGGAAATCCACTATGTGGAAATATCCCAATGGCTGATGTTATCTCTGTGATTCCGGCTCTGCCAGCCCAAGCATTTGGAATGCCAGGTTTATCAGCAGCATTGTACTCCTCTTTGTGTTTGCAGTAGTGTTACTGCAGGTAGGCTCCAGCTTTGACTGGATCTCTGAATGCTGCTACAGTATAAATAATGATATTCAGTAAGTGGGATAATAATACTGACAAGATAATATTAGTAGATGGACCAAGTTTTGGTCACTAAGTTTACATAATCTCAAATAAGGTTTGCTACTGTCAGTGACTTGTCTCTTTCTTGTATTTATTTCTTGCCACTGCAAATAAAGGATTGTTCTGATCTGTGTAATATGAAAAAAGCAGCAGCTTGTTCAGAGTAGACACTCTACAGTGTTTAATATCTGTTCTTTTAATAGCTGTGTAAGCACAATCATATTATATAAAGGGATACCTTCCTTTTGAACAGGGCCACACAAACCTCTGAGAGGAAGCAAGTGAAAAATTATGTTCCTTATGAAAATACTGCAAATTTGGAAGGGTCCTAAGTTTCTGTGCTTTCAGTTCACATGTGGATGTTGAGACCCATCACCAGATTAATTCAACAGTTGAAGTATTCTCCAGCCATCAGTTTGAGTCTTGTGTCAGAACTATAAGTGCATCACTACTAATTTCTTGTGTTTGTTTTCAAGGATCAGTGTGTAATCACAGTGATTCAGTATCCTCAAGGGTACCGCAAGGTACAGCACTAATTGCATCAGCAATTACAGTGAACTTTATCCAGAAATATTATATGCAATTAATTTAATTTTGACAGAGACACATAGGCCTATGTTGATGCTTGTTGATAAAGCATCTTGTTGAACATGGATGCACCAGAGGCAGATGTTTGGAATCACAGAACCAATGCAGTTACACTAAGCCAGGTTTGACAGGAGGCCTTGTACAGCTGAGGGAACCGACAATCAGTGCCAGCATTGGACAATCAGATGGATCTCAGGAACATTTCCTTTCCTTGGGCTGGGCTGATTGGTCTGAGCAGCACATACAGTCTTGGGAGTGCATCCCAGGGTCATCCCTGCATGGGATGTGATTTCCACTTACAATGTCCAGGTTTAAACTGGTCTTACTGCTGCCTCCTGTCTTCCATTCTTTCCAGAAGGGTTTGTGATTACAAGTTAGGTACAATTTTCTTCCCTTTCTCTGTGACCAATTTCTGTTTCACTTCGCCCTGCTTTTCCCTGAAAGCTGCCCATCAGGCCCAGCTTTCACAATGCTTTGTGAACTCTGTGAAGCGTGGCTTGGCAGCTGATTCATATTCTGTTCTCTCCTGGCATCTTCTGCCTCACTTCTCCTCTGCCATTGTCATTTCTCTCTGTGTGTTCTATACAGCTGTTGTTGTGCTTGCTTTGTGTTTACAGACAATTAACCACGTGCTGCAGAATGCAAAATGCAATTAGGAACAAGACAGGGCAATACCTTGTTATGCCACTCTCTTTTGGATAAATGCAAAGGGAAAATTAACCTCTGCTATTATTCCACACCAGGGTGACATCTCTGGTAAAACTCTTCACTTGTGACTAGTGTGTATTTTTGTATGTATAGCCAAGTACTGATGAAAAGTGGACATCTTTCCTCTCCCAAATTTAGTTATTATTAACTGGTTTATTAACATTTACTTAAAACTAAAGTAGGCTGTTGTTTTTGTGACCAGAAATTGGATAGTCAGTGTCGCTGGTGGAGCATTTTCAGAACACGAAATTATGACTCTTGGGCGCCACTATGGTGTGAGAGATGACAGTCAAATAGACCTCACCTTCCTCCTTGCAGTGGCTCATGAAAAACTAAAGAAAAATAGCTTTGAGAATTTTGATCAGCTGTCTGCAGTGTTTGTATACAACGACCGTGAAAAGTAAGTTTCCTTTATTTGTCCTTAGCTGTTGTTTTGGAAGCTCTGCTTGTAAATTTACCTACTTTCTATTTGTTGCTGAGCAAATGTTAAATTGTGGGTAAAGAATATTTTTGTAATCTTAAGCCTCTCTCAGGACTTGAAAGTAGACAAGAAAAGGACTTATTTTTTAACTTTTTCATTTTGTGTGTGGACATTTTATTATAGGTGCTTACTGAACACTCTGTGACATCAGATACCTGTTCACAGGCAAAACACAAGACTTGAAATCAAAGAGGAAAAATAGTTACTTAAGGGAAAAAATAAAGGATTTGGATTCTTTATGTAACTCATTTGCCTTTTTTTGTTTCGTAAAGAATGACAGGAATTTATTCAGGACCTCAGTATGACGAGAAAGACCATGACATGACCTTCAAGTTTCTTGGCTTTGTAATAGTGAAATTTCATAAAACCTTGTCATCTTTACCTCTATCCTGATATTCCTATTCACAGAAACATCCATTTGAAGTAAACCTAGAAAATACCTAATGTATGCTTCTACCCCTCTCTTTCTCATGTGCAGATGTGGAGTGCTGCCCTATGACACATGCAGGACTATTTGCAAATCCTTCAGGTTGCCACTGTCTGATGAACTACTAGAAAATTTACTGACCAAGTAAGTTAAGGGCATATAATGTGAGCTGCATGCATGGGTGCAAATACCTAAAGGTCTACTGCAGACACAAACCTTAAGAATTTGTCATTTATTTAATATGAATCATTTCATGATGCAGCTTTTGTCCCCTATTTCCTATTTATAGAATATTTATAATCAGCTGAGGTGCACCCATCTTAGCAACTTCTCTTCATTTTGTCTGGCATGATGAATCATCTGAGGTTTGGCAGAATTCTATGGAATTAGTCTTTTCAGACTCAGTTGCTGATACTTATAATTTTCAATGAGATTCAGGTTTTTTTGCTTTTATTTTTCATGTCTGTAAGGTAAAAACAATAACCTTATGAAAGCACATTATGTGAGTTTTAAGAAACACACCAAGATGAATACAATGAAATGTCTTTGAATCAAGTAGACAGCATCACTTGTAAATAAAAGTGGTTTGCTACTCCTTTTAATCTCACCTGAAACCCATTTTAGTGTAATGTTTCAAAAGGAAAAGGAGTCCTGGCATGAGTTTGGTACTTTTATATAGTGCATTTAACTGTTTTGAGACAAATTTCTTGGCTAGCTGTGTTAGTGGGAATAGAATTGAAAAGAACTAGTATTCAGTGCACTTGTATTGAAGACTAGAGTTCAGAGTAAGCTGTGGTGCTTTCAGCACTCATGTCCTGTTGAGTTTGCTTAACATGGCCAGGTTTTCTAGTAGTAAGTTTGGGAAATCCTTAAATGTCTTGTCTGTGCCTTCATACTGTGTTAAATACAGGAGCAGTTATTTTCTTCTGTCATGTTTAGATGCTTTCAGGTAGGTATGATTCTTGATTTCAGGAGGAGCTGCAAACTAAATATCTGGGTTTATCAAATCATGAAAAGACCCTTGTCAGAAATGTGGAATTCATTTCAGTAGAGCTTCTTTGTACTGCAAGCAAGAATTCCTCTTGAAATCAAAATCAGCAAGGCTACTTTAAGAAGCCTAAAGGGATATTTTTCACAAAGCCTCCATTTCTATAACAAAATGTTCAGAATAGTGTCCTACAGTAGCCAGATACACAAGCTGGGCAATTTGTTTGCTTCTCATCACTTCTGACAGTGAGTTATAAGCATTAGTAATCAGAAGCATGTCTGAATTTTAACAGTAATCTAAATGGTTTTTCAGAACTCCCACTAAGCTGCCCAACACAATTGTTGGAGGAGAGTCCTTAAGGGCTGAAATTGAATAGATGCACAAGGGACTCAAAGTTTTTCTTTATGTACTAACTCAGTTTTGATGAGAAACAGGCAAGGTTGGCACATCATGGCCTCCAGGGGCATGTTCATTGTTTGTGAATTTAGACCAGGGAAAGCTTTTGTGCTCTGAACCTCTTCTCTCCTGAAGAGTCTGAGTGTAGGCAGCTAACAAGGAAAAGCCTAGTACATTATAATAAAAATTAGAGATAAGCTTAGAAAACAGGGAGGAGATGAAGGGCTGCATTTCATCCAGCTGTAGCCAGGTGACAACTGGAGGAGGTTTCATCTGCAATAAGTTCTTTCTGTAGGTGGTGGAGAAGGAGAGAGTTATCTCCTCTGCCTATATAAGAGCTGGATTTCTAAATTACCATCCATTTCCCTCAGCTTCTAGAGGAGCTGTGGCCAGCCTGTCTTACAGACTTGTGTATGAGAAAGGTAAATGGTGTGAAGCTGGGCCTTGGAAATCAGCATGAGAAGTGCTTCATATGACAGAGAGCCTTGTGTAATATTACAGCACGAGCTGCTTCAAGGGTGGCAGTTTCTGTGATGTCACAGCACAGCAGGTGATAAAGAACATTACTATAATCTTAATAATATGTGCATTTGGCCCTGCTTGGGAAGTTTAGTATTTTATCAGGGTCAGGGAAACATTTTTTGAGTCTGTTCAGTAGGAGTTAATTTCCAGTCATCTGGAAATCAAAGAGTTTTGTTGGCTCAATGAAGTTTAGACTTCTCTCTTGCTTTCCTCCTGCTTCATGTAGTTTTCTTCAATGCTGAAAAATCATGAAACAGGCAGGTTTATTGCTCCTAAGGAACAGTCTCACTCCTGGGGAGCATGCAATTCAGTGTGGGTGAAGTTTGTCAGCAGTGTTCTTTCCCTATTTCTTTCATTTAATGAGGAAACATGGAATTTTGTGTCCACTGATGTGTCTGAGGCAAGTGGTAGTGGTGGTCCTACTGTGTGTGTCTGTATTTATGAAGAAAGAAAGTGGTACAATTGAAGTTGTTGGACTGTTTCCCACAGGATCAGTGTGTACAACTAATGCAGTAGCTGGGCCCTGTTCAGCTATAAAGCAATGCTGGGCAATGGGATCAGATAATAGCTGATGACTGAAGCTGAGTGTTTATTCAGCTCTGCTATCTGAGATTAGGTGGCAAAGACTTTCTGCAGGACTTAATGATTCTTTTTCCATTTTGAAAGGTGATAGTCTTAAAGTATTTATTATTTACATTTTAAATTATACTGCAATGATCTGTCACATTAAAAGGAGGGGACTAGAAATTACTGTCTAATTTTGTGGTCACCTCCAAAGGATCTAAGACATTTTTTATTGTACCCAAAGACCACTCAGTTGCCACAGAGTGCAGGGAGAATTAGCTCAAAAGCTGGGGTTTCATAGGACCTTTTTGTATTTTCTATCTAGTGTTAATTTATGTTTTTAATTGTGGGATGGTGAAATAGTAAGATTTAGGTACCCAACAATGTGTCTATTTTTCCAGTTTACCTGAACTGGCACATTAAAAAGTATTTCCTGGTGTCATCAGCATTTCCTCACTTTGTTTTTTAATCACAAAACTATGTAGACTTCTAATCACAATGTATTAAGCAATGCAGATGGTACACAATTGTTTCTGCCAGAAAACTACAGTAGTCAGTACAAGCATTTTTTTAAATTTATGCAGGCATAATGAACAATTATAGTTTGTTTAATAAATAAATTTTGCCAAAGTGCTCAAGTAATGAATTTAGGGGATTTTTTCTACTGTTTTTATTGACTGCAATGTAAATGTATGTTAACAAGGACTTAAAAAGAGGCAGTTCTTCCCCAGAGGATGCGTAAACAGCTGGCAGATTGGAAGGAAAAAATGGAGGGAAGAATGGATGACAAGCTTACAAGCACTACATGTTGATTATCCTGCATTAATTTACTTGTTAATTGTATGGCTGTCTTTTTTAAAAAGTCTTATTTTTTTAAAAGCAGCTGTGTAATTTTTCACCTGTCTACACTGTCAGGGTGAGTGTTTCACTCTGAAGGCGCTTGTTTCTTGGAAAGGTGAATCCCTGGAGCCTCAGGTGGCAGTGCCTGGTAACAGTCCTGCATGGTCATCCCAGATCTCAAGTCACTGATAGGCCAGGCCAGGCCAGGCCACTCCTGCCTGCTCAGGTTTTCCCTGAATTGTGACTGGTTAACGATTTTTGGCCTAGTTGCCTACCTGTAATTTATTTTAGGGCTGACCTTTTTCTTTGAGGAAGCAAACCCCCTTTTCCTGCTACATCAAGTGCCCAGGTAGCAGAAGCAAGAATAGAAATGGTCACAAGATCTTTCTCCTGCACTCTGTCTTCTGCTTGTTCTCTTTGATGCCTGAGACTCCCTTTGCCATTTGTGATGAAAATACTCTCTAGCATTCATGTTTGGATCTCCTAAAACAAATTGTTTCTGTTATTCAGTATTCTGTGGAATTGATGGTTGGATTCCTAGTTAAGAAATGAATAAATGTATACACAAGATGGTAGCCATTAATTAATTCATACTGGTAGACTGCATGGACTTGTGCTTGCCGGTTTAAATTTTGTCATATGAGCAATTTATGACAATTTAAGTGTAGACCTGTGTTGCTCAGAGACTATCAAATGCTGAAGAACCCCAACATTTTCTCCAAGGGTAAAGCAGCATGATGCTTCTGCTCTATTGTTATCAGATTAACTTTTTAATACATTTTATGCAAAACAAAGGAATTAAAAAACCTCTGCAGCTACGTTAAATTTTCACATAAATGGTTGGGTGACAGAATTATTGGGAAGTTAAAAAATGCTAGGAAGTAACCTTTACTCCCCAAAGCATCCTCAGGAATGGTCATAATGTGATTCAACCAGATTTTTCACATATCTGGGGTATTTCACTACAAATTATTTTTAGAAGCAGAAATGTGTGATTATTTCTGTAATGTCAAAGAAAAATAAAAAGCCCTACAAACTATGAGAGGGATGGGGGAGTGACTTTCATAGTCTAAAATCACATGCATTGGTGAAGTCATAGGGCAAAACTAAAGAAGAGCTTGGTTTCCAGCTATCTTTGTTGCATCTTCTTGATAAAACAAATCTAATTTCCTTTCCTGAAGAGCAGTCAGTCTCAGTCTTATTAACTCCAACCACTGAAATGTATGACATCTCTCTCCTAATAATGCACAAACTGATAACATCTCCTCAGTCCATCTGGATGCTCCGTGCCAGATCGCTGCTGTGTGCCTTTAGCAGATTGATGCAATAAGTCACAGCAGTAAAGAGACCTAAAGAGTGGATTTTTTTTCCTTTCTAGACTATCTAGAGTAATATTTTAAGCTGCTTTCTGTAGCTATTTCAATATGGGATTGAGGAATCCCATTTCCTCCACCCACATCAAAATCTTTGGTATAGACTTAATTTCATGCCCATGTTGTCATCTCAGTTTGTGGTGCTGTGTCATCAAAGGGCTTTTCTCCTTGTTAGTGTTTGTTAAAAGCAGAAGCAATGGTTTCCTCAACTTCATTGCCTTGACATAAAAATTAAGTAGTTACACACCTTCATTTGTTCTTTGTTTAAAAATCCTGCTTGTACAGCTCTGGATCATGGCAGTAGAATTAATCTTTTGACTTTTCACAAGGAGCAAGAGGCAACTGCATAATAGCAAAATGAAAAATATTTTGTCTTGGTAGTTCTGAAATTCCATTGTGTGCCATTGTTTTTCTTTTGCCAAGACATACAAGCTTTTTGGTTGCCTTGTTGCTTCTGATGCAAAACTCTCTTCTTTTCCCTGTTTCCACCTTCAAAAAAAAACCCCCTGCAACTATCGAGAACAACCTGGAAGTGACAATGACAATCTTCTCGTATCCTGAATATATTCCCCCAAAGTAAAGCTTTATGGAAGTGTTAACTTGCCTGTGAACTATGATAAAGAAGCAAGCTGTCGTTGGGGGGTTCTCAAGGCACTGTTTCAGGCTCCATTTAATACCAGTAGCAGTAGCATTCTTTTCTGACTTTGCTTTCATCTTCAGCATAACTCACTGTACTTAACATTCCAGTTTATCACTAGCATCTCTGTTTATGGCTCTCAGTGTATTTTATTATTATCTCTCCTACTGACTATTAAATGAAAGGTGTGGGGGGAGGAGAAGGAGGGGATGAGTTGCAGTTTATTGCAGTTTATTTTTGTCACCATATCTCTTTCTCCTCCGGTATGGTTTTCCAAGTTTGTGCTATAAATTCTCTCTTAAAGTGCTGTCATGCTTAATTTTTATCAAAGCCCTCTGCAGTTATTTGAAGGGTTTTGAGGCCTATGTTTGGTACACTGCTATTTCTTTAAGAATAAGGTAAAATTATTTTCTAAAAGACTCGTTTCCTGGAGATGATCTTGCTCCTGTGCAATAGTATTTGTCTGAGGGCAGTTATTTAACCAAAATAACAGATACTGAGTCTTGCTTAGGTGCCTATGTCTCTCCACGGTCCCCAGTGAAGCACAGACACTTCCGGGGTGTGTTTTTGTGCCCAAACAGTGTCCTTTTTACAGGCAGGTGGTGTTAGGTGAGACAGCAGCTGCCAGTGCTGTATTTATAGAGGAGCAGATGAACTGTTCATTTCAAGAAAAAGTTAAGCTTCAGATCAAAGGTATCTTCCAACATTTGGCTGGTGCCACTGAGAGCACAACGGTTCCCAAGTGCCTGAATCACCTCAGGGTTTTGCTGAACTGAGGACTTTTATTTCTGAAGCTTCTTCATCCAAGTCAGTGGCAGAAGGATGATGTGGCTCACAAATCTGTTCCCATGGGGGTTTTAGTTCAGGGTAATGATTTTAGAAATTTGTGGGAGGGAAATAGCATTTTCCACATGTACCTGCAGACCTTAGTTGGCAGCATAAATATCTTCATGCATTTAGGAGACAGTCGTAGCTGACACAAACCCACATTTATTCCATGGAAATAAAGCATGGTGCCATAAAACACCTGCCAAGTGAGAAGGCTTGTGATTTTAAAGTCTGGCTATTATTTGGTAGGCTAGAGAGCTGTGTGTTTGTCAATTGTAAACTGCTTCCAAGGTATATGGAAACAGCATTTTTGAAGGATTGCTTATTTTCAGGAAATGATTGTAGAAGTAATAATAAAGCAGTTGAGCTGTGTTACAACACAGGTCTCTTGTATCATTCTATCTGTTTCTTTTCTACACAAAGGAATTGCACACTGATCATCCCAACTCTATGTTTGTCACAAGTTGTGAGATCCCAATGTTGAAAATGGTTGGGCGATATTTCAAAGCTAACATGAAATTGATTGAAATGAAAGAAGTTGAATTCTACTATGAGACAATAATAAGGTGTAAGAATGTGTAAAAGAATGTGTAATGTAGAAGTTCCTTATAGCCTTGTACTGTTTTTTCTCTCCTGCTGGTGTTTGAGAATAAAGGAGTAAAAAACTTATTATCCAAAAGGTAATGTACTAGTGTGCTGTAGATAACATTTAATTTGTTAAAAATTCCCTTTAACCTTGAGTCATCTTATGGATGTTCTGCTTAGATATGAAGATGACCACAAGCTGGTGAACTATAAGATGTTTGTGAATGAGCTGAACTGGAGAGAGAATCAAGTCCGTCCTGTCCCGACAGTAAAGGGTCGTCGCAAGGTAAAACCAATGTATCTGATCACAGGAATAGTACAGCACATTGATATCATTTCTCTAACTTTAACATGAGTATTTCATACAATGGACACTACAACATTTTTTCATATTTGTATATTTATGCCTGTCTTTTACAAGTAATTAATTCTTTTTCTGGGAGGTTTAGGATGAAGCAGAGAAATCAGGCAAGTTTGAGGAGATGCCTAATAGGTACCACATCTCTGGGACCTTTTTTTAGTAAAAGAAAAAAGAGACGATGGGAAACAGGTGTATTTGTCCATGGAGAATGGTCATGAGTGCTCTTTCCCCCACAAATATCATTGTCACATGTCAGGTGATCTGTTCTCCTGCTGACATGATCAGGAAATACTCCACTGCCACTACAGAAAATAACTGAATTTTGTGTAACTCCATAGACACTTGCACACAGCACACCACATCACTGGTAGGCATACCCTGAGAGAAGTAGTGATGGATCAGCCTTGTGCATCTCCCCCTGCCTGCTCCTTAGGGTGAATAAAAATGCAGCATCAACAAACTGCAGAGATTAATCTGATCTTCCCATCTTGTGCTGAGTGGAACATTTTAAAATAGATGGTCCATAAGGCAGTCATGCTGAGTTTTAATATCTTTGTAAGAGATAAATCCAGAGGCCTTCTGCTAACACATCATTTTGCTCTTCTGGCCTAGCAATGTGTTGTACAGAATGTGTTTGTATTGAGTCCATTTAGAAACAGCATTCCTCTAAATTCAAGTTCAGTAGTGACATAGTTTCAACCAGCATTCCTCAAACATTGTGCTGCTAACCTGACTTCTCTCTGTTACTTGACTTACCTGCTCTTTCTTCTGTAGCATCTCAAACTGTTGGTGATGCCTTCTGAGGGTTTGCTCTGCTTTCCATGGTGGTTTATTTTTCACTTTGTCATTGAGAAGAATTTTTTCACCTTGTACAGACAAAATCAAAGCCCTTTCACATGTTTTATACAGCAGGCCTGTGGTTCAGTGTGTGCATTAGGTTTGTTTGAGGGGGTATTCTTTGTTTTTGCGGAATTCTCTGCATAGGTTGTAACTCAATATTTAAGCAGTGACTGCTCTTAGTGAGTTGTGTCAGGGGAGAAACCCATGTGGGCCTCAGTATCACAGGCATAGAAAGAATCTCAGAGCCTGTGCCCAGAGGGTTTTTGCATTCAGGGTGGTGCTAAAGCTCTTTACCCAAAAGCAAGAGTGAAAGAAGATGAGGCACAGGTATTCTTGCTGTTGAATGTATGGGACCATTTTTATGCCCTCATAGGATTTCCCTAGCCATTGAACACCTCTGGTAGGTGAGGGAAGGAGGTGGCTCCTACAGGGTGAGGTTGGAATGCAAGTGGTGATGGAACCAGGAGGTGAAGGTGGAGAGGGGAAGGTGCTTGTGAAACAAGCAGGGAGTTGAAGTGGACGTTGCTGGTGAAATGCATGTTCTAATCAGCACACAAGGTGAGGGTTTGTTTGGGTACGAAGGAGATGTTTTCTTTGCCTGAGGAAGCCACTGGATGCACTTCAGGGGTGTGGCTGATGTCTAAGGTTGCAGTTGAGAATGGTACATGGAGTTATGAGAGGAAAGTTACAGCTGAAATCAAAAAAGGAGCGTCAATAGAAGTTATAATTGGTCATCATCATGCTGGGGTAATCGATTCCCATCAGCTCCAGAGCTTTGCTGTAACTGTCACACTGACATCCCACACAGCTTTTGATGAACTGCCACCAAATCAGTGCCAGTGCAGTTTACTGAGTTTTATTGACTTGATTATTTTGTTAGCTGCAATACCCGGGCTGTCTTTAACACAGTACAAGAATATTTTAATGAAGAGGTAAATGCAAAATGGAAAAACTCAGACAAAGGAGGGGATTTAAATCTTGTTCAGCTTTAGAATTCAATTGTCATTCTGTACATGACTTGCCATGAATTAATAGCAGTATTTTGGGGCTACAGTATCTGTATTTGACAGCTAGATTTCAGCAGCAAAGTTGTGCCTGTGTAGCTGGATTTTTTTCTTCTTTGTCTTGTTATTTTGTATAATTTTTAGTGTTGAGACTTTAGAATTTCCAGTATAAGCATCTTAATGAAGAAAATACAGCATTATTTAATTTGAAAACATCTGTAAATGGGCTAATGATATTTTAATAAAATATTCTGCAAGATTGAGGAAAATGTGCATGTAGAAATCTTATAAGAGGATGTGCTTTAAAGACCCAATTTTCCCACAGATTAGTCTGTGGAATTGAAGCAGCTCATTCAATCTTATATTGACCAGCTTTAAATTATTCTTGTTTTCATTATTATGTATTAAGATATTCTCTGCATTACTTATTTCAGAAGGAAAGTGACTGGAGCCAAATTCCAACATGCCCTCCTGTGAAAATGGTCAAATACTCACTTCTTCTGGATGATCTGTTTGGCAAGGAAGAGTAATCTCATCTGTGCAAGGCGCTGCTTTTAGATTAGTGCTTCAGCTCCAAAGATTTCACAGACAGATACCCAAAACAAGAGAAGATATAGGTTTTATTAAATTTAATTTCTTTTGCAACATTGCTGCATACTTGTGTGTTTTTGGAACTCCTTTTAAATCAACAGTACTTTGTTGTACTTATACAAGCATAATTAAAACTATATCCTCTAATCTTTGTGTCTGGTTATATGGAGAATTTGCAAGTATTGAGAAATCTTAGAGTCAAACAGTGCAAAATCTGACTGACCCTGCTTTGTTCTGCAAACAAATGTTGTTGGATGACCTCTTCAAATGTCAGGTCGGACTGCATTAGCACAATAATGCAATTGCATTCAAATTTCCTCCCTTGCTCTTCAGCTTATATCTGTGTTTTTGCTGTATCCCCGTGGTGATGCTCCAGCACTGTTTGTGTCAAAGTTTGTTATTTTGTGGAGGAAATGCCAGCAAGGTTTTCACACAGTATAAAGTTGCTCTGCTATCAGGGATAATTATAGCCTTCTAAAGGGGAAGCAAATGTTTTGTAGGCACAGCAAGGAGGCTGCCAGTTCTTGCTTGTTGTTTTAAATATGACTCAGGTTAGTAGCCATCCAAGCTTGCTTGGGTGGGACATGTATGAAGAAAAGGTGTTCCAGTACAATCTTAGGGTGCAGCTTCTTGCAGTGGAACTGTGCCTGCCCTTTGGAAAGTAATTGTTTCCTTTCAGGACTAAGTGGAGTTCCTGTTAGCATTTTTTTATCTTTCTAAGCTTATGCCAGCTCAAAGCCATGACTAGATCTGGATTTACCGCATGTTCTTATAAGTAATTCTGCCAGTTTAAGGAATGGAAGTGCTGAGGGGAAGGTGGAGCTGCCTCATCCAGGTGATTCCACAGGAGAAGGGAAGAGGTGTGAGCCAGTGCACCTCTGCTGGTGCCTGGGAAACCCACACATGCAGTACCCTGCATTTTCTGTTAGCTGAAATATTAGTTTGGTTTAGAAAGATGAGAATTCAATATATCTAAATCCCCAAACTGAGGAAAAGACAGTAGTAATTTGTTGGAAACTTGGAGATCCCTCTTAGAAATTCCATTTAGAAATACCTTCCTGCACTTTTGCATGACAATGTAAATGAAATTTTTATTCTTTTCCCACCATATGGCAAAATATTAATTTTTTTGGCAGCTCCCTACCTTTTTTGTCAGCAGAAAAGGTCTTGAGGCAAGGCATAATTATGTGTGTTGTTGCTACTGGGGAAGATGTTTGCAATAAAATGGCAAGTCATTGTCTATGTCCAGGGAGTCAAAAAGAAAACTGCTCCAAGTGGTAGACAAGACCATGAATTGCTTTTTGATCCAAAAGAGGAAAATGGTTTCTTATATGACAAGAAAATTGTCTCACCAGAGGGACAGTGTCAAGAGCTGAAACAACTATTTGTGTTTGAAGCCAGTTTGGTGAGAGCTGGATATTTTTATAACATGCCACCAAGACTGAGCTTGACACTAAATTAATGCAGTTTCCCTCATAAATTTTTAGTGTTCCCTAGACTTTAGAAGGATTTGTTTCAGTTCTGAAAATCTTGTGCAGCTGAGAGTTTCCCAGAAAAGTTGACTCTGGACATTCAGAACTTCTTAAATAGCTTTTAGAAAAGACAAATTCACTTTAGTTTGTTTTCCTTTATGTGTATGAAACAAGAGCCTTCTTAAAAAACACCCACAAATAGTTCAAGAAATACAATTTTTTTATAATTTCATGTGGAACCACATGCATAGGTCTCGTCAATCATGGTCTGGTTTGGTCATGGTCAAGAAAGGTGACTGCAAAGTGGAAGCAGTGCAGAGAACTAGAAAGGTGACCAAGAGAATGGAGATAAGGAAGATGACCAAAAGAATGGGGATAAGAAAGGTGACTAAGGGAACTTGACTTATTTAGTGAAATAAAATGAAGTCTCAGAGAGAATAACACTTCTCTCTGTAAATACATTGTTGCCAGGTGAGGAAAATCTAGTTCAGGTAAGAACATTGGTATTCTAAGAAAAAGTGGGTATAATATGCTATGAATAAATTAAAACTGGACTACAAAAGATGGTTTCTCATGTCTAAAACAACCAAGGTCTCAAACAGCCTTTCAGGACTACAGTACTTACTTTTAGGTTTGAGATGGGTCATCTGATGATGGTAATTTTAGGATGTTTATTAATACCATTCTGAATTATTAGTCTCACTTCTGTTTTTCCCCTTTTCCCATGCATCTTGCATAACCCTGACAAACACAAAACCATCTCCTAGGAGAGGGCAGACAGGCCCTGAAAAATATTTTCAGTGCTTGTCACTGTGCTCACAGTGTGTCATACGCTGTGGCCTGACATGTTATAAACACTTTTCACCAGGTTTTCTCTCTTACAAGCAGCAGTGCTTCCAGAATGGAAAGCCCTGGCCAATGAGCAGTCCAATAATCCTCTTTGTATAATGTGACTTACAGCATATGCTGCCCAGAATATTTCAACCTCTCCTCTAATCCTGCCACCAGCTTCTTCTCTCTTTTCACATTGCTGATGAGGGGCCTGAATGAAGACAATACCACAGGATTATGTTTCAAGATGGCAGGAGGCCACAGCTCTAAAGCATGCATGGCATAAAGGGGAAGGCAGCCCCCACAGTTGCCATTAATCTCAGCTCTCGATCTCTGTAGGGCAGCCAAAGGTATCTTCTTTCCGCGAGCATCCGTGCTGTCCCCGGCAGGAGCGGAGGGATTCACATTTCAGGGCTGGCTCCCCAGCCCACTGCCGGGCTCTGCTGCGTGTGCAGTGTTAATGTTTGTTTCCTCAACTTGGCATTTGAGAAGATGAGGCTCCAAGTTCTCAGGAATAGCTGCTGCTGCTGCCACAAATGCCTGCAAATGGTGTGGCCTATGGCATTGTGTCAGCTCCTGGTCCTGCCAGGCTCAGAGTGCCCGTGGTGGTCACCCCCTCAGACGGGGCAGTCACAAGCAGCCATAGAAAGCTTGTGGGTAACAAATGGAATTTCCCCACCAGGCAATATTTTCCTGTGTAATGCTTGTCTTACAGGGAGCTGCTGTATTTCTCTAGACAGAGCCATTTGCACCAGCATCACACAGATGTTGAAGAATGAATGTTTGGGAATGTTTTTCCTGCCTAAATGAAGGGATATTCAAGTCCTCTTTTCTGCATTTGTGCCTCCTGCTGATGTGAGTTGACTCCTACTTCATGGCAGAAAATCTTCTCAGAGAAAAAGTTTGAGCTCAGTTGACTCCTACGTGTGCTCTCTCTGTTTTGTCCTCTTAGCCCAGGAGACACTTCTGCCTCCCAAAGGAAAACGTTCTGTGGGAAAACTGCAGGGATCCTAATTCCACAATAACCAACATGCTGGATGTTTGCAGTCACTTGACAGCATTCAGAGAACAGCAGTCCATGTATCACTAACAGTAACACAAGTTGTGTGCTTGCTGGACTGTTCTGTATGTTCCTGTGGTTTGAGACATGGAACTAACAGAAGAATTTTCCAGCTTTTAATATTTTATAGTTCAGTGACATGGAGGAAAACATTAGTTCTCTAAACAATAATGTCCTGTATACCATTAACTTATCTGTAGCATATTTACTTGCAGCATTTCTTCCTCTTCAAGGTGACTTAACCATCAAGCCCCAGCACAATAAGAAAGACAAAACAGTAGCTTATTTGTGAAGAAGTTACAACATCAGGAGGGAAAAAAAATACAATCTGAACTCAGTAAGATTTTAAAATAATTTTTAAGTTTCAGAGGGCAGCATAGATAACATTTGAGAGGGAACTATCTGGAAAGAAGACTTTTTAAAGTTACTGTTTACTCTAAATTAATTTCTTTTTGTAGTTGTTTAGGGTAGTGACTCAGACCCAGTCAGAAGCAGCACTCATGTTTTAGACAACGGTCAAACTAGCCAGATAGGGGTGTGGGGGTGAGTTCACGTCCCCACCAGTTTCCAATGAAAAGTTCAAAACTAGTGAGGAAGCATAACAAAGACAAGGAGAGAAGTTAATGTAGCTATAATATATTTAGGTTATCAATTATATCAGTTATATCAGTTATATGAACTGTTCCTCTGCACAGCTGGTAATTTCTGAATCATCTGGAATTTTCTTCTGGTATGTGTTACACACAAATAAGTGAAGTATCCTCATCTGCCCTTCACCCCAGCCATCTGTCCTCTTTGCTCTCCCCTTTCATCAGGCAAGTTTCATGTTAAGAACTAACAAAGAAAAGCAAAGCAGCCGATTCACAAACTTATCCGAAATCTGATGCAGATTCCTGGCAAGCAGCATGGTGGGATGATCTGTAACAGAACAAAATTCATTGTACCACCTAAGAGGACTTGAGAGAGCTCCCACTTCCAAAGGCAAATCTGTCAGAAGAATGGCATTGTCTTGAAAGACAAGAACAAGACCTTATCCAGAACTGATGTGCTGCAGGTGGGACACAGCCTCCTCCAAATTGGAATGAAGTTTATGGGTGGCACTTATGTGCCCTGCCTTCAGTTGTCTGCTCCTCTACTGGCTCTCTGGATCCCTTACTTGCCAATGGAAGGGCAATTGGCACCTCCAGGGAGTGACCAGCCTACAAGGATAACTAGGGGAGGCCTGTTATCCCTGCCCATCCTCTACACTTACTGAGAAGGGATTGGAAACAACCAACTAAATGCAGATCTTGACAGGACCTGGCTGTGCTTGGCTTGACTCAGGCTCTGGCCACTGGGTCTTGGTTAAACTTCACTCCAGCTGGGTAAACAGGAAAATCAGGGTTGATTTAAATGGAACTATGATTTCTTTTGTTGGAGTTCCTGAGAATCTAATTTAGCAAAGTATTAAAGTGTGTGCATAAGGCTGTCCCTTTTGTTCAAAGCCACTCGAATGTGTTGCAGCAGCTCACTAAAATCCATCAAACAAAGCACGGCTGGAAATGCTTTCCTGACAAAGAGGAATCCCTAATTTGAGGCATTTAGGAATTAAATCATTGTAATAAGAAAAAGAACAACATAGAAGAAGGTAGCAGTGAAAGGAGGTGATATGGAATTGTCTGGATATGTTTATACAGGCTATATATTGTGTGTTGTTATTGTAGTTCTTCTACAATATAAGCTAGCAATTAGCAATTAAATTCCCATTATGGGATCATGTTGGTAATTGAGATAAACTGTAAGTGTGTAACTGTTTTAAACCTTTCTTTTAACTAACCCAAATACTGTAGTACTTACATAATTTGCAGATAATATCCCCATTAGTAGAGTTTATGACTCAATAAACATCTCCCACAAGTTCATAAAAGCCAAAACTGTAAACATCAGGACTATTAATGCAATAGAAATTCTGTGCCTCCCTCTTTTCTTGGTGGTCTAGATAGAGCAAAGGGAAATGCTATCTCAGAAAAAAACATTTATTCTGGCTATATAAATATAAATGAATTGTCTTAAAAACCCATCTGGAAATTTCCTCTCCTCCCCATGTCCCAGGTGGTCTGGCAACAGTGATGCATTCTGCCTTTGTCTGCAGGCAAGGGCAGGAGCTCCCATTGGAAATAGTTTAGATGGAAGGATTGCATGTAAAAGACTAGTGGTATCCTCACCCTGCCTCTCCCATGGGAGAAATGGGAACAAAATCTTCCCTAGATTTAGGTTTTGGTGTACTTTTCTATTATTTTAATATTTATCATTATTTTAATGGAAAAGCCTCATTGAAGTGCCTGGAGTCCACAATGTTTGAACCTCTGCTGCTGGCTTCTTTTGACAGCTAAATAAATTTTAGGGAAGTGTGTCTGCTCGCCTGGAGATTAATACAAGCAGAGCTTTTGTAGCCCAGGCCTCTTTGCATTTGGGGCTGAAGGAAGTGATTAATTAAGCCATTTAGAACAAAAAATACCCCTTTCCTTTGTCCAAAACAGCTTTATTTCACAGTGTGGTTGGGCACCATCCTGCTTAGCAAATCCTTGCAGAATAAGCCACCTCTGTCCTGTCACTTACTTTACTGCTAAAGGACATTTCCTCCTGTGTTTTTAAAACCCGATTGTTCAAACTCATCAAAGTTGCAGGAGGTTTTTGTCCTCCCTGGCCAGGTGGGTTCAAGTGGATGTGAAAAGCTGGAGATACACAACAGACCCACTGCCCTTGCCCTCTCCAATAGGTAACTCATCCTGGGACCAAACACACAGTTTCACCAGTTTTGCCATTGCATCAAGTGTTCTGTTCTTGCCTCTTTTGTGTGTTTGTTTCCAGAGGAAGTATCTCAAGTGACTGCTGAACTCGTGTCTATCACCTCGCTGCTGCTGCATTCCTGACCTTTACACCTACGAGGGTCTTTGGCCCTTAGAACACCAGGGAAAGCTCCTTTTCACACACAAGGCACAAACTCAGATATTTTGTTCTGTAGAACCCTGGTAAGTAGTGAGCAAAGGGTGTCTCTTTAGGCTTCGTGCCATTTGCATTTCAGTGGCATTCCTGAAGTTTTAATTTTCCATAACAATGGTATCAAACAGGGAGGGCACTCCATCGGGAATGTGCCTGCCCCGCTCCCTCTTCACCCCACACATAACACTCTCCAGTAAAGTTTCATGGCCTCGCAGCAGGTTCAGAGACTCCCCTTTTGACTGGCCCCTTTTGATTCCCTGTTGGCAGTCAAGTAATGAAGACAACCCAAGACCCGAAGCAAATCAAATATGCGAATTAGAAAGACTCAGCATCCTAATGAAGCAAAATTCCTTTCTGAAGGCAAACAATCATGAAGGACCTGAGCTGTCACTCCTGAGGTCCTAAAAGCTTCACCATTGATTTCTGTGGGAACACGGTTTTGCTTTACTTACCGGGAAAGGGTGATTGCTTTGCTGCTTTCCTACCCTTGCACACAGATCCCCAGTCTCAGAGTAGTCCACATGTTTCAGCTGCAGCAACCAGGTCCCTGGAGGGCGTCAGATCTGGCAGATCCTGCCTCCACATGCAGATATGCAGGTATGAGGTCTGTGATGGGTGTGCTTGTTCCCTTAACCAAACTAGCAGTAGTTTGGTACAGGCTTCAGAAGAGGTGAAGACCCAAACCATAACCAGGCCAAGAACTTCTCTAGTTCCAACATCAATGCGTGTGAGCTTGGAACACGGATCGTGTGATCAATACATGAATAGTGGGGGAGAGAGCTGGTCCTGTTCAGCCTTGAGAAGATGTGAGAGGGGACCTCCCCCATGTCTGTCTGTGTCTGCAGGGAGGGGTCAGAGAATGGACCAGGCTCTGGGTGAGCAATGGGACAAGGGGAATGGGGAGGAACTGATGCCCAGAAAGTTCCACCTGGACATGAGGAAGAACCTCTTTGCTGTGCACTGATTGAGCACTGGGGCAGATTGTCTTGAGAGGGTGTGGAGTCACTGGAGACACTCCAGAACTGTCTGGACACAATCTTGTGCTCTGGTATGACCCTGCTTGAGCAGGTAGGTTGGACCACGTGGTCCACTGTGGTCCCCTCCAACCTGACCCATTCTGTGCTCCTGTGATTTGGGGATTTGGGGATTCTGTGACTTACATATCAAGGAACAAAAGAAGTTGTGGGTTCAAGGAGTCTCATGCACTTTTTTCTTCTCATATAATGTGACTGCAAGCCAGCCACATCATTCTCTAACTGTGACAGCCTAAGTGAGCCTTCTTTGAGATGTCCCTGCTGGCAGCCTGGCTGCATGGTGGTTTCCCCTTCAGCTGGGGCACTTCTCAAGGTTGCTCTTTGAGGCAGAGAGACCTTTCACCAATGACAGATCTTCGGTAAGTGACTGATGATGCCCATAACCTTATGTTATTGGAACTTTGATTTTGTCTTGGTGACTTTCACTCTGCCTCAGTAGTTTTGAATCAAACAATTCAAATGTTTGTCCTGTAACTTGCCATCGAACTTTGTTAAGTGGCACTTTTATATCATATTTCAGTAAAACTGCTTTTGCTGGTGTCTTTGACAGTGGTTCTTTAGGTGATCTAAGTCACCTATTCATGACAGGAACACACTGATTCGTCTGTGGCTGCAGCATTAGTGGGTCTGGCTCCCAACACCTGGTGGGACAAAGACCTAAACAAGGTGAGAGTCTGGATGCAAACCTTGTGAAAACAGAAAAGACAGATGGTGACTTCAGTGCCAGTTCCAACCTGTGTGTAAGGAAGCTTTGCAAGTAACACTACCAAGACTGCACAGGGGTGGGAAAAAGAGTAATTCCTAGGTATGAGATAACTTTCCAGATATCATGGAACTATGTTGATGAAAGGACAACATCTGAGATTCTGAATCACAGAAAGATATCTGTACTATTGTCTGCCTAAGCCACTGCATCTCTACCATCCTGAATCAACAGAGGGAATTGATGGAGTAACAGAGAAATTTTCTTGTAAGAAGAAACTCTCATAAGAAGAGAATTAATGACTTTTCATTTTCCTGAAGTTCACCTTACTCTGTGTGGATGGGCTGCTACTTGAATTACAGAGAAGAGAACTGGACTTCTCAGACTTTGTCTCCATTGTCTGCAGTTATGAAATGTTCCAAAGCCTTCTGAAAGGTTTCTTCTCATTAGAAGGAGTGGGATTGGGCCTTTCTTTCAGGTTAGAGACTCATCCTTTGAAGTTTGCAGGTGGCTCTGGGTCTCATGGGTTGCCCAGGTCCCTGTGTGTGGCTCAGGAGGCAACAGGCGGCTGTATTCCCAAAGAAAGCCCAGCAATTGTAGGATTGCCTCCTCAGCAAGGAGAGGTTACAGATTTTTCATCATTCTTTTCCCTCCTGGGTTCATCTCAGTTGCACAAACCTGGGAGAAAAGCAACACTCTCTTTGTTGGGGGTAAGGGCAATTGCATAGTCTTCTTCCTGCTCCATCAGCTGAGTCTTTCAGATGCTCTGAGACTGTTCAGCCCTGCCTTGCAAAGCCCCTGGCTGAGCTTTTCCTACTGATGGCACGTGGAGAGGTACAGGAAACAGGAATGGCATGAGTACTAACACCCAACAAGCAGGAGGAAAAGCTGCACAACTAATGTATGGATGTTGATGAACACTTCTCTCCCCTCACAATCTTTTCATGAAATTGTGCCATTGGTGGTGTTTGAGGCAGCTCTGGCTCAGTGTGCCAAGGGCCTCTGTATTGCAGGAGGTAAACCAGAAATCCCAGTGCAAGGTACATTATTTTTTAATATTGCTAATTTAATCCATGTCAGTGATGCTGAGCATGCATCAGCTAAAGAAAGTAATGGATTTGACATCTCTGGGGAGCATTTTCAGAATGTTTAATGCCCCAAAGGTGGAAGCCAAGCTTATGGAAGAGGAGGCTTTCAGCACAGGTGAGCATAAATCATTCTTGGGGTGGTATGATATAATGTTGCATTTATCTCAGGAGCACATCTAATAGGTAATAATAGAATCATTGAATATGCCAAGTTGTAAGTTGATTTTAAATTGTAAATTTAAATTTGCAAATAGATATTCAAGTATTTGAAGGACTTAAAGAATTGCAAATAGATTTTTAAGTATGATGCCACAAGCAGCCTTTCATCTGTGTGCCTAAATATTCAAGCCAGAATGACATCCTTCAGGGAAATGGTCACTGTATTTCTAAAAGATAACACAGGATTCCTCAGAAAAAGTTTGCCTGGTGCAGTAGACTGGACTATATCAGTTAAAATGGTGGTGGTAAGGTAAGCAAAAGATATATTGTTTTATTAGGATAACAATGGGATTGTTGCCTCCTCCCTTCTCCTCTTTGCATCACTCACTGTCTCTGCTATGGGTCATAGAGAAGAGAGAAAATACGGACCTCCAAGTCTGACAGGAAAGAAAGTGTGGGTTGCACCAGGACTTGTTGTTCCCAAGAGTCAGTTTTAGGAAAGATGAGCAAGAAGGCCTGGAAAAGACTTGCTGCACAAAGTTGATTACAGCTGGGTGGGTAAGCCTTGCTTCACCCTCTGGGAACTCATGGCTGCTGCTTCAAGAAAGCCAGTGTGTGTCAGATGGCAGAAGGTGACTCATTAAACAGCGTGTGCTAGAATTGCACTAGTGGAGTAGTGAGAGGGGTCAGGAATGGAAGGGGAAAGGGATAATCAACAGAGAAAGAGATATCAACAGTTATTTTAACATACTGCAATTAAGTTGGGGTGGGTTTTTTTGTATTTTCAGGGCCAGGTCCTGAGGTTGCAGTGCTCCCTGAACCTCTGTTCATGGCTGTTGCTGTTCCTTGCCCAGAGGAATCTTCCACATAAGGTGAAAGCCAACATTATGAGCTGGGCCCTGACTGGTGTTACCAAGGAAGGTTGTCTCTGCCAGGCTGCACTTGCCATTCAAGTGGTAAAGATTTCAGCCTGTATTTTTTTTCCATTGCAAGTGTGATGCTGTAATGTTGGCCTGGTGGGAACACTGCTGCACACAGTTGCTAGGGAAACATCTTCAAGTTCATTTTTCTTTGAGTTTTGTCATTCAACTCACAGCATTGCCGTAATTATTCTTTTAAAAATGGGACGTCTGAGCCATGAAGAG
The DNA here is from genome assembly GCF_047495875.1 of Pithys albifrons albifrons. Lineage (NCBI taxonomy): Eukaryota > Metazoa > Chordata > Aves > Passeriformes > Thamnophilidae > Pithys > Pithys albifrons. Next base: position 120,021,288 of record NC_092458.1, on the reverse strand, counting down.
GTGCCAGTCACTGATGTAAGAGCTGGCATTGACCAAGTGCTCTGGCTTGAATCTCACCAAGGGTCTTAGGGTCAGCAGAGAGGTTTCTGCAGGTGCTGGAGTGGGGTGGGAAGCAAAACAGCATCAACATGGATTTGAATAATGTATTGAGAAACCCCTTCAATTATGCCTGCAGCAATGACTCAAGTTCAAGCTTATATGTGTGAGATGTTTTGCTAGACTTGGTATTTACATTTCAGTAGCCTTTTCTTCTGACAGTGATGTCCCTTGTCTTGTTAATGAGTCTGCTAGCAGTGTATTGGTAGGCTCTCCAATGAAAGAAAATGGGACAGGACTTATTGACACAATACTCAAAACTGATTAGAAAATTCTTTTCTAAAGGAGAAGCAAAAGGACAAGCCTTTTTCTATTATTCAACCTTGAATGCCGTTAAAATCATTGCTCATCAGCCGGTCACAGAGGCAGTGATTGAAGTAATTAGCACCAAACTTTGTGGAAGGCCTCTCAAAATAGGTACATCTCCCAAATATCTGTATGCCTAAACTCTACTTCAAAGAGATCATCAGGCACAAAATCACTCTCCCCTCTGTAGGGACTGAGCTGTGGACTGATTTTCTAATGGACAATTCTAGGACAATTGTGAGCAGAGGGAAAGCAGAGAATTTGGAAAAACAGCTGCAGTTTAGTCACCATCTTTGTGTAATGCCTGTTTGTCAGAAAAGTTGTGTGTGGAGCCTCTCTTTGCACAGACACAGCAGGGGTTGGCTTGTGATCCAGAGATGCAACTCTGGAAGAAAAGTCTAAAGTCGGGAAGGGTCCTGAGCAGTGAGATGAAGTGGAACATCCAAGATCAGCACAGCAGGCCAAGGCAAAATCCTGACCATCTGAAGCCCTAAACAGCTCCTTCTCCAGAGAGCTTCATCTTTCCCTTTCTCGTTTTGAGTCTACAGCTCAGGTAATGTCTTCAGAGACTGGATACTCTGACCCAGGACTTGCCAGCTGAACCAGCTGGAGTTTTCTGTGAGTTTTGTCTTCCCTGAGGGCCCAGTGTCCTGTGCTGGGTGACAATTTGCATCACACAGAGAGAGGGACAAGAGGGAGGCCCCACATCTCCCAGGGCTGTGCAGGAGGGTGACCCACTCTGGGCCACCAGCCACTCCTGGCAGGCTTGACCACTCCTGCTCTTGGCGTTGGTATCCTACACAGCCACAGGCTGCCAAGCACAGGGAGGCTTTTCTGGAGTGAGATGGGATCCTGGGCTTCAGGAGAGAAGAAGAATGATCCCATACCAGCTCTCTCATCCCCCTCCCCGGCTTTGACAGAAAGTTGGATCAGTGTTGTTTTTGTTTCTGCTTCTTTCTCTCTTGCCAAAGAAATCATTGTGACTAACTCCTCATCATACATGTTCAACAGTGTTTCTGGGATCAGGTCCTTCTCATGAAAACAAAAATAATCCCTCTTGCCTCCCCTCCCAGCTATCCCGTAACATACGTAAGTGTTCAAGGAAACCAGGAATGTATTTTAATTCAGATCATTATTAAGGAGTTCAGGAGCTATGAGTTTTCCTCTCTTCATTCAAAATGAATTATGGCTTGGAGAAAAATATATCCATCTTACAAACTTTTAATCCAAAGGGACACCTCTTAATTGAATTAACCAGTGAAAAGGAAATACTTGTAATAAGGGTGCAAGATAAATATTTGTACCATGCACATTCTAATTTATCACAGCCTTAAAAGAGTCCACAAGGTTTGTTTTTCTTCACTGAAATGTGATGCATTCAGATATTATTCTCATTTATAAATTAATGTATGTCACATGGGATGCCCCTCCTGTGGGTTACGGGTATTGGCCTGCGAGTGATATACTGCAGCTGAGAGAGCTGCAAAGTGAAGATGAGTAGCCCTGAAACCCAAGCACTAAATTTATCTTTACCCAGAGACAAACAGCCCTGAGCTGACTCAAGGGTGGGGGCAAAGCTACACATCCCTTATGTATTATTGCACAGTGTGGAGGGGCTGCTAATTTTGAGGGAAAGAGGTGAAAGCACTCACACTTCCTCCATTAATCTGCATTTATTTACCTGGGTGGTACCATGGTGATCCCCACTGAAGGTCTTGGTAGGCAATATATTTAGGCAGGAACCTATTTTTAAGCCAGCTGATGGGTTGCATTAATTTCACAGACAGTGCTTTCATATCTGTAATTGGATTCATGATTAAATACTTGATGTCTTTACTGCTGTAGGGAACATCTTCCTCTTTAGGTTTTATTTAGCATTTTAAAACAACGCACAAAACAAACCAACCCATAATTCCTGTACATATGTGGAGGTTTGCACATTTGTCTTCTCCAATGTCTGCATGAATAGTCTTGGTATTATGCATGCACACACATGTGCTGGGGTGTACAGGACAGGCAGATAAGTCAAATGTAGACTTGCATAATTTTACTCTATGTTATACATTAGACTACATTAAGTATGCAAATTTCTACTTTGTAAAACTTGAGGATAATTTTGCTGAAGGAAAATAAAGCATCAATGAATATGCACAATTATTCCAGGAAATGTGTGCACAGAGAAATCTCTGATTCAGAAGAGAGTGGAACGAAGTAGAATAGAATACAATAGAAAATAGAATAGAGAAATAATAGAATAGAATAGAATAGAATAGAATAGAATAGAATAGAATAGAACTATATTAGTTGGAAGGGACCCACAAAGATCACCTAGTCCGGCTGCCTGACCACTTCAGTGCTGACCAAAGGTTGCACCATGTTCTTGAGAGCATTGTCCAAATGTCCCTTGGACACTGACAGTTTGGGGCCTCACCCATGGTGCCAATATAACTGAAATTACAGATGCAAAATAACAACAGCACACTTCCCAGTGTAGGAGGGCTCTAATAATGAAATAAAATCATAGCATTAATTGCAGATGTCGAACTATGTGACAACTTCTGGATGTTCAGTTGATGTCTTATTTTGTGTTTGACCCACAGGAGACCATAAGAGGGAAACTTGTGAATGCAAAATTGGAGTTTGCAGTGGAAAAAATAAATGAATCCTTTATTCGAGGACCAAGGACAACTTTCTGAGTAGTGTAATTGTGGATATACTTTGGCCCAGTCTGTGGAAGAAATTATGCTTTTTAACAGGGAAACTAGTACAGATAACTGAACTTGTCTACAGGAATATTTCGTGTCTTTTAAATTATTAATAAAGTCTCACATTTGAACCTTTTATTCCATATATATTAACTATAGCTAGAAATAATTCAAGAATGAACCTGAGAACTGCAAACTAATGTGCTGACCTTCCATACCAGTCAGAGTATTGAAAATTCTATCACAGATTGGAATTGATAGGCAGGGTTGGATCCTGAATGCATGGAAGAGATGAAGAGAAGAAATATATGCTGCTTCTGTAGGTGAGAGTCAGGGTTTGCTAATTCATTGGCAGAGGCCAGTAAGGATGTGCCTAAGCAAGGCATCACTGGTAAAGCAAATCCAGCTTTCCAAAAATGAGGTTTTGCCCCAGATACATTGGATTGCCCAGCTGTGCAAGTCCTCTCATGGATTTGCTGCAGTCTAGAAAACAGTGTAGATCCATGGGATATACTCCAATATGTTAATCAAAGGCCTGGAAAAGGGGATAAACAGTGAGGTAATCACATTTGTGGAATGATGTAGAACCTTTCGGGACAGCCAATAGCAAACAATTGCAGAAGGATCTTATTTATTCCCAGCTGAGGGACTGAGAGATAAAATGTCAGTAGGAAGCCAGTGCTGGTAAGAGTAAAGTAATGAAACAGAGGGAAAGTGACCAAGTGACCACTGCTTAGCCAACAGCTCGCCATCAGCAAGCTTCTGTGTTATAGAAAGGAGTTTGGAAAATTGGTGGAAAACTCTGTCAAAGTGTGGTTCTGATACTCTGCAACACAGAGGGAAAATGGGCAAATTAAATACTGGGTATGAACAGGCTAGAATGTTGTCTTGTGAATCCCATGCCCAAGCCATGCCATGCTTCAGCCACCCTGAAATGGATATGGAAGAGCCAGGGGTGGAGAGAGAACTATAGCAAGAATGAGGTGGGCTGTGATTAAACTTGAATGAGGGAAGGGATGAAGTAGATTGTGAATAAAGGCCTATTCAGGGAAAAAAGGTGTTTGTTGTAATGTAAGAATGAAATGTCTTCCGAGGACAAGATCAGTTCTAAAAAGAGGGCAAGGAAATACTGATTTCACATTCAGTGCAGCTGCCTCGTGCTGGTCCCTTTGCCACAAGAAGCTACAAAGGCCAATAGGGTGGAAGGGCTCCAAAGGGGATTAGACAAATCTGGAGAGGACCAGGCTCTTGGTGACTCTCAAACACAGCAGTTGGAGTGGTAGGAGCACAGAGGGGACACCAGGAAAGGCCCCTGTGCACTGGTCCTGTTTCCTCTGCGCTTCGGTCTGAGCAGCTGCTGCCAGCAGGATGTGAGGGTGGACCAACCTTTGATCTGACCTTGCAGAGAAGTTCTTATATTCCTCTGTCTCACCAAGAAATGCAGATGTGCTGTGCTGACATCTAAATAAAATAAAAGAGTCTAACTCTAAATAAACAGAATGTTCTCCTTGAACTTAAAAAAAAACCCCAACAACAAACCAACAAAAAGCAACCCAACAAAAAAACCAAAATAAAACCAAGATAATGTTTATACTGTGAAATGTGTGGTTTTTTCTTCCTGGATAATTCAAAACCAGCTGTAGGGGTTTTATTCAGACTCCCCCTCTCCAAAGTTCACTTTTAGGTTGAGACAAATGTTTTCAGTGCCAAAGAAGACATTTGAAGAAGACTCCAAATGAGGGAAAGCAGAGTTAAGATGCGAACTGAGTTCTGCTGCAACCTTAACCAGTAATCTCATGATTTACAGTCACTTTGCTAACATTTGCTTATCTTCAAGGGGAGAATGGTTCTGGTTTAGGGGGATCTGTGTTTTACCAGGAGGATAAACAATGGCCTTACTGACTAGCCAGCATTTCCCAGTGTTGTATCAAGAAGATTTCAGGAAAATTCTCCTTGGAATAATGCTCTTGATACTCAATCTGAGAGAATTGAAAGAGAGTATTAGACCTGATAGCGCTTAAGCAGTTCTGGGACATTCCCTGTGCATGTCACAGGAACCTAAGGAAATCTGGAATTAATCTTGGTGGCAGGCCCAGCGGGGGATTTTGCCTTCAGTAAAGACAGGATTGCCCAACACTTCCCATTATAAGCTCTTGCTTATGCTTTCTCATAACATTGGCAAGCTTTATCTCTTCAGGCTAGCATTATGCACAATGGATATCTTTCCTTGGCTTACAAGTTTGGGAAAATGTCAGTACAAATGGAAACTTCTGAGAAGAAGGAGGGAAAGGAAGCAGAAATGGGGGTTTACAACCCACCTGCCAGCTCATTCTTGTATAAGCTGAGAATTCCCTATGGAAGTGGGGCAGAGACTTGAAACTTGGCAAAGAAGCTGGTGTCAAGAAAGTGTGTTTTCTTGCTGTCACCACAAAACATTGCTGTCAGTTAGTTACATGATGCTCTCAAGCCCCATTTTTCATGCTCAGAAATAAGCAGAGGACTGCTAGTGCATCAGCAGTACTGGGAGTGCTCCTATCATGTTTTACCATTCCTGTTTGGTAGGCACTTTCCTGGAGAAGAGAAATTACCCTAAACAATGTTTTGGGGGATAGGAAGAATCATGCAAGGCTTTTGATCTTCCCCTTGCAGGTAACTGGCAGCTGATTTTATAAGAGCACCAGTGGTGTGACTTCAGGCTCTGTTGCATGAGGGAGTGCTGGAACAGAATGTGCAATCTTGGCAAGGATGGACTTCAAGGACAAGGTCCCAGAACTCTAAGGAGGAGTCCCAGCACTCTTCCATCACCCAGCTGGGGTCAGCCTGGTTCTCCAGTGGTAACGTCAGAGGCAGGATTGTGTGTTAGCAGCCATGGTTCTCCCCTCTGAAGGGGAGATGAGAAATGACCAAGGGTGATGAGCACTGAAAAGCTGTTGACATGCATTCAGGACTCTGGGAGAGTATGTAGGAAATTTGCGTTTCCTGTTCTGCCAGAGGCACATTTGATAAAACTACTGCAATATATATTTGTGCAGAAGGTTTGAATGAAGGGTCATTATGTGTTAAATTAACTGTATTGCAAGAGCATTAAAGAAAACAAGAACAGGAGAAACTCCTCAATCCATGAGAGGAGAGGATTTGTGTGATGCCTCAGAAAAACAGATCTCTGTGTTAGCAGGAGGCCTATCATTCTTGCGGGGTCATTGGAAGACACCCAGGGCCTTTTGCACTCTGCATGTGCAGCGTAAAATAGCTTCTCATTTGCTTGATCTTTTTCATTGTATTATACAACCTTGAAGAAAGAAAAGCAAGCATCAAATTTGTGATTTATGGCTTGATATTTACTTGCTGTATCCGGGTGCGAGACCTATTCCAAGAAACAAAAAAAGCCCATGAGCCCAGAATGAAAAATCCACGCTTAAGGACTAAATGTATTTTTCTTGGAGCTCAGTCACAACCAGCTCTGCTTGGAAAGCTGACTGCCTGCTCACCCTGCGAGGCTTTCCAAGTCAGTCTTGCTTCCACGTTGAACTCTCTCTCTCAAGGCTCTTTGCACTTGGCTCAGCAGACCTTAACCCCCCTCCCCACTGCTCCTGGTGGAGGAGATCCCTGCACCCCACGGCTGGGCCGAGAAACCCCCATTTTTAATAAATTAACACAGCGCGATGGGACACGGGAGCATCTGGTGCTCCCAGTGCTGATTTATTTCTGCAGCAGCACACAAAACATCGAGTGATAAATTATTGAAAGTCAATGGGCCCTTGGAGAACAGGGCCATGATGAATAGTGAGCAGTTGGCATCCCACATAACCGTGTGTCCCACAGGGCTACCTAGGGACAGAGTAAGGGGAAAGAAAAGGCTGAAGCCTTTGAAGGATACAGCTGTTGGGAAAGGCTTCCTTTCAATGAGAGATTACTTTGATTTTTAACGCCTTTTTCAGCAGTGGGAAATGGGATTAGTAATCATCTGGGAATAAATAGTAACCACTAAACTCACTGTTACCTGCAGCTTGGTCTGATATAGGATGACTATGTAGCTGAGTATTGATTTACCTCAAGGAGTTTTTCATTAAGGGCACCCTCTCCCTTAAAAGATGTTGCAGTTACCAGAGCTGTCTTTTGCAACTTCCAAGGCAGGGAAATTCACAGTCTGTGTCTTACCAGCAAAGAGGCCACAATGTGCTTGTTTGGTATGGAAATTAGAATTATTTTGGAGTCAGTGTTTAAAGACTCAAGACAAAAGCCAGATAGTGTAAACACTTCCTGATTGCCCGGGTTGTGTGGGACTTTCAGAAGGAGCAGTGTGGAAACCACCGAGAAATACCTCTCCTTAATGATCCCAGAGCTTGTGGCCACGGGGAAAAATTCTCTGGGATCACTTCAGGGGACTTCTGGGTGGCACTGGGGAAAGCAATCACTCCCTGTGCCTCCACCCCGTATCTTGGGAGCTGGGTGCAGAAATGACACCATTAGTCATGAAAGATCAGTTGAGAGAAGATTTGTTATACATCAGGTTGTTACAGCAGCGTTTTCCAAGCCTGTACCAATCAGGAGCTTCATCACATCCTCTGAAGCAAAATACACCCATATCTTGCAGGCAGGGGTGTGAGAGTTAAAATAAGCGGTGTGCCCAGAGGTGAGAAAATTGAGCCAGAATGAGAGCAAGAAAGGGTAGTGCTCTGGGCACCAACCACTCCAGGTTTTCCTGTTGGAATTTCCTTCAGGAAGGCATGCAGAAACCTACTCATGGACACCTAGAGCATCCTTGTTGCAAGCAGTTTGGAAATCTTTTGCTGCAGCTTCAGCCTGTCAGCTTTTTGAGTTAACTGTATTAGAGCTGGCAGACAGATTATATCCTACAGTCTTATTTGGCAGCACTCACATTTGAAAAGATTGTATCTGGCTATTAGTGATGATTCACTTTGGCTTTTCATTTTAGTTGCCACAGAAGCCATCAAATGCTACATCTTCCTGGTTTCTCCTGCTTCAGGCAGCTCTGCTTTTGCATTCTTGAATCTGGGGGAGTTGTTCACATGTCTATCCACAGAAAAAAATGAGTACAAGATTTTGGTGTTTGTTTTCTCTTGTTTGCATCTGCATTTGGTCACATGTGACAGCCTGTTGGCTGATCAAAGTTAGCTTTAACTGCACTAACATGAGTCACTGGGTATGGTGAGGAGTCTGGAGTAGACAAACTTGCACTACTTCTCTGGAGGGCTTTACAGCTCAGGCTGGGCTCTGGGCTGGCAGAGGTCAGTTCAGGCTGTCTTAGGTGTCTCAGACTTTATCCACTTCAATTTACACTATTATATTGCACCTATCACAAGAGAATGGCTGCTGAGCTGCCCCTATACTTATAACAGAGTCATGTCAGGGTATTTTGGTGCCCATTTGAAACCTTCCTGATTGCCTCTTACTCTCTCTAACTTTCACCATTTCCAACCTCTCCTCCTTCTGCAGTGGCATTGGCACAGGTTGCCCATTCTGCCTCACCTTTTTCCCTTTCCATCCTTGCTGCCAGCCTGTGTTAAAGCTACAGCAGAGACCAGGAGCTGAAGGGGCATTACAGCCTGAATTACTTATGGCAATCTTTCTCTTTGCCAGGCCTCTGAATGCACCCAAACAGCACTGACTCTGCCTCCTGGGCTGGCAGACACCATTGGGGTGACCACCCGCAAGTACCTACTCTGCTCATTCAGGACTTCATTTTTTCCAGAGCTAAACCAGTGGTTTTCATTAGTGCACTGTGTGAAAGAAAAACACAGCACAGAGATGTCATTTAAAGTACCTTAATTAGTATAAATTCACCACTAGTGCTATCAACAGTGTCCTTAGAGCATGAAAACAAAACATTTGCTCTTTTTAATGGAGATTTTTTTTCTCCTTCTACTTCTCAAGTGATGAACAGGGGCTTATTATCATCATTCCCACTCCTGTATTCCATATGTGACTCCAAATCAAACCCTGAGTTATTTCACCTCTTACCTGGCAGGGTCAGTTTAACATATAAAAACCAGTCTGACTTACATCTGCTTTGCAGATCATCATTGGCATACTTTAAAAATTGTTATAAGTCCATAATGATGCCTTTGTCCCCTCCCCCAAAGCTCTAGTAATGTCAAGATTTATTGAATCTGAAGGTCCAGTTGTGACCTTGGCTCCCACTCACTAAATCTGAACCTCTGGGGTCTATAAATCTTTGTGCACTGTTCAATTTATAGAAGTGAACATCTGCTTATCATACAATATTCAAGTTGCAGGTGTATTCTACTAGTAAAATAAACACAGGAGTTCACAACTGCTTGGACTATTGGACATTAGACAGATGTTGAAGGTGTGAGGATGGTTTTGCCTGTTAGGAGAGTCCTCATCAATGGCAAAGCTGCTGGGCAGTGAGGTGGCTCTGCATCCCCAAGAAGGGCAGTTATTACAGCTTTTATCCCAAAACCTCAGTCTAATCATCTTGCTCTGTGGAGAGCAATGTCTGAGATGCACACAAATCATGTAAGGGAAAAACTCTTGTCTTCCTGCCTCTCCTGCATCTGGTGGGAAGAGGATCAGCCCACGTAAGGATGGTTAGCTTTCTGCACAGCCTGGGGAATGAAAGGCAGGGTGGTGACTCTGTTTCTTCATTCACATGGTGAAAAATACGGTGCACAAGAGAACTCTTTCTCAGAGAGTACACAGAGAGGGAGAGACCCACGAACACCTGATTATGATGAGAAAGGCTGAAGAGTCCTGCTCCACAGTGTAAGGAAAGTGTCACCGATCACAAATCATTGGAAAGAGGGAACAAAAGAAGCAGAATGTATCCACTGTGAGTGGAAAGGAGGAAATCAGAGGCAACCAAGCAAATGTAATTAGAGAGTCAATGATGGTTGAGCTGGGAAAGAGAAGGGCAGCAGAAAACCAAGATGCATTTGTACATCTCTAGGAGATGGCAGGCCAATTTTTGACAAGAACTGAGGAAGCCAGAAGAGACAGCAGTTTCACTAAAAAAAACAGGGAGGAGATGGGACAGTGGGATCACTCCACCCAGCTCCTCTGCTCTTCCCATGACTCGTACAATGACACTGTACACAAAAGTGCTACTCCAAGCAGTGCCTGGAAAGTAACAGCTCAGAGCTGTTGTGGGAATACACAGGGACTGGGGAAGCATTTCTGATTACCTTCCATCCCATCAGCTGGCAGAGACAGAGCTTTTCTCCTGGTTTTGCCCAGGAGATTCTTTGTAAAGGGCTTTGGCTTGCTGCCAGGTAAGGTGTCAATTGCAAGCAGGTAGTAAAAGTGCCTTTGAACACAAGGCATTTCAAAAACCATGTTTGCTTTCTAAAAAGTCCTCATGCTCCCTTTTTGGGATAAAGAGTCTCTATAAGAAGCCCAGATCCCACTCTGGGCCATGGGGCTTTCTCCTCCCAGCAAGGAGCTGGCTGGGGAGGGAACTGGCTGGAATGGATGTAGATGGATTGCATGGACTGGTGCTGGACTGAGAAACTGGTGGGGATCTTACAAGCCATGTGGCTGTGTCAGCAGTGGGCTGGCATCCACTGTTTTGCAGGAGGAGAAAGGAGGACCAACACTGAGGCAGACCCTGTTTTGTCCAGGCACGTATCTGGCCACTGTGCTTCTCCCTGCTCACTGCTCCCTCAAAGCTCCAGGATGGCCCTGGGGCAGCCTGTGACAATGCTGGGGCTACTCTGCACAGCCTTGCACTGAAAATTAGTGAGTTCACTAATTGTAGGGCTTGGACATGACACAAAGAGTTGCAATACCACAGGGCAGGGTTGTATTTTACTTCACTTTTGTTCCTGTATGTCATAGAATCACAGAATATGCTGACTTGGAAGGGACCCATCAGGATCATCAAGTCCAACTTCTATGCAGGACACCCCACGAATCACAGCATGTGCTTGAGAGCATTGTCCAAATGCTCCCTGAACTCAGACAGGCTTGGGGCTGTGCCCATTTCCCTAGGGAGCCTGTTCCAGTGCTCAGCCAATGTTCCTGTGGAAGGCAGAGCCCTGCTGCTGGAGGTGTCTTCATCTACCCATTAGACATATTTTGGAAGGTGACCAGCTCAGGTCAATAAGTTGCCCAGAAAAGAGGGCAGGAGGGTGTTTATTTAATAATAACAAAGCACCTGAAGAAAAAATATTATGAACTATTCCAGCTCTACTTCTATCAAAACATCTATTTATATATTTCAAGACCTTCTACAGTTGTTTTTGCCTCCCTCAAGGGTAGTTTAACCCAGCCATAATTTAGCATAAGGCATGAATATCTTCACTTATTTTACCCCTAAAGGAAGAAAATTGGGAATTTGCTCAGACTGCCAGGAATCTGGAATTTGTTGATGAATGGACATTTGGCTGAACACAGTGAATTCCCAGCTAATTGGAAGCAGATAACGAAATAATGCATTTACCTTGAAAAACATAATTTTCTTAATAAATAATTGAAAAGGCATTCTTCTGACAGATGAAATAAGAAAAAACACTAAATAAATTCAGGATTAATTCCTGTCCTATATATTATAGCATACTTAACAGTCATATGTTGTGAAGTGATTAAAAACTATAAATCTTTTTTGAGCATAGTCCCAGAGAGTATTTTGGTCCAGAAAATGCAAGGGCCATCCTGTTCAGGGGAGTGTGGATTCAGTCATCAGCAGCCTGTGCTTCTGTCTCCAAATATCATACCTAGAGAGAAGGCAGAGGCCAGAAGAAGGAACCAACCTCAGAAAAATGTAGGCGGTATCCAGCCTGATCATAAATAATTGAATTGGCATTTTAGTACGTGTTCACCCTTCCCATCTCCTTCTTATCCTTGAGGGTGGGCCAGCAAATCTGTTTCACGTTGCATTGGTGGGGAACTGTGGCTGGGAATTATACTTCAGTCAAACAGCAATGATTTTCAGCTAAGGGGAGGTTAAGGGCTGAAAACATGTTAGCTTGAAACACTTGCAGATGAGCTGATTACGCCCTCCATTTAAAGGAAAAAAAATAGCAAAATATCCAAACAAAAGCATATGGGACCAAATATCCTGGTCTGGGTAGGGCTATGACTTGGAAACCCTTTTGGATCTAGAAGCAGGTTCCTCCCCTCTTTATGCAACAGGACAAAATTAAACTGCGGATCTGAACTCCAAAGTGTAGTTTACATAATGCAAAGGTGGATTTTTTTTAATAGCCTTAGTTTGACAGTAATAATTTCTTGTCCGATTGTGGTTTGAGTGGAACACAATGTTCACACAGAGACACGAAACCTGACAATTTTTAATCTATTAAACTGCTAAACTTGGCTGTAGTCATTGGAAGCGTTATTAATCTGGGTTAAGTTTGGAATTACTTTTCAATGAATTTGCAGCAGGTTGTGGCTTTGGGCAAAAGCCATGGAAAACTTGGTAGTTTCACAGAATTTTAATGAGAATAAGGGGAAAACTGTGGTGATTTTGCTTAAGTTGTGATTTAAGACTTTAGACTTGGTGAAATTGGTGGGCTGCGATGCCATGTGAACTAAAACAACAAGTCTTGCAAATAGAAACTTTTCCACTGAGTGCAACAGATCTGCTTGCAGAGATACTTCCCATCAGCAAGATGTGTCCAGTGGGTAAGAAGTTCTACAAGGCCACAAAAGGAGTTGAGGAGCATGAAGAAATGGGATAAATGGTTTTGAATCTCTGGCTTCCTTGCTACTACATGTTCACTAATTTGCAAGACCTTAAGTCCTATTGCCATAAAGAAATTTCTGTACTGTCAACAATTAAAGGAACTGCTGAGAATCTTGATGGTGACTAAACATGGTGGTTGCACTAGCTAAGACTTCTTATTTTGGTTGTAAGAGCATCTGGTAAAAGAAACAGTAACTTTGGCCATGTTTGAGCACTCCAATGTGTAGAGAAAGTTGTCTCAGTGGTGAGACATTTACTGGTTGAAAAAGTCACTGAAAGTGTGTGTCACTATTGACAATCTATTTTCTCAGATTTCTTGGGGTTCTTCTAGAAAGGGTCTTCCACAAAGATCTTCATTGTAATACAACCCATGGAACCTACATGAGTTTCTTCCTGCTTGAAATTCCTAATTTCAATCCCCAAGCACTCCTTTGGACATGTCACATAAATCGAACCCTTGAATCTCTCAGAATAAGGAGTGTTTTCCTATCCTTTGGTCAAGTTAGTGTGTGTTTTTCTGAATCCCCTCAATTTTGTTTCTGAGCACCAAAGCAGCTGTAGGAGCCATCACACCACTGTGAAACACAGCAGATACCTGCTCCATAATGGACCCTGCTTTGCACAGCAAAAGGCTGTCTTGGCCTCTTTAGACATTGAGCTGAAGTTTCTCTGGTTTTCTGCCAGGGTCTGCAGAATCCCCAATCTCTTCACTTGAGAACTCTGGCCTCCTTTGCTCTCCCTGATTTGTGCTCTGTCACAGTTAAGGAGCAAACCAGCCCTGCCATTCACCAGTCCTTCATAGTCTTCATCTTATTTGCCAACTTCATCAGCAGAGAACTGTTAAAGAGTGATGAGCCAAGAACCCAGTTCATGAAATTGGGCAATTCCCCAAACACAGTTTTATTTGAGGCAAAATAGTCCAGTTGATAAAATAGTCCAACAGTGTCATTTATATCAGCTCTATCACCTTTGCTGATTAAACATGTTCATGCTTTTGCAGTATAAAATTGTTTTGATAGGATCTGTTTTTAATAAATTCATGATAATTTCAGTGTCATTCTAATTTTTCCCCCTTAATTCTTAAGAGAGTTCCCAAATAACCATTACATTATTTTGTTCAGATTGGTGTCAGACTGAAAAGTCTATATTTATTCATGTCATCCTAGTTACTGTGTTTAAGTTCTGGCACAACTTTATCTTTCCTTCACATCTGTAACTTTTCTAGTGTTCCAAGACTTATTCAAAATCAGCAGCAGGGGTTCAGTGAACATCTTTCCCTTTTGGATGCAAATTACTCAGGAACTGCCAATTAAAAATTTCTAAGTTTAGAAAGCATTGTTCTAAAAGAAAGGCTTGTTTTTCTTGCATAAGATTCAGTGCATTATCTGGCTTTTCCCCAAACAGAAGTGGGAAATATTTACTGATCATTTTTACTTCTTTGGGTTTATTATTGACACTCTTAGCTGATAGACTAAGTCCATTTAGAAATAATGTGGTACCTTTCTGATGATCCCATTTGTAGCTAACACATTTTTAAAACTCCTGCTGACCACAGATATCTACTTTTGTCCTTTTCTTAACACACTGCTATAATTTACAGCCTGTATTTCATATTCATCACCATCAATTGACTCTAGTTTTTTGATTAGTGGCTTCTCTGGACTTGTCTTTAGTGCAGGTTCCCAACCTACTCCACACCAGATGGTCCTCTTCAGAACGTGTGTTCCCAAGTTCATAGACATTTCGAAGCAGGCCCAAACCCTTTCTGCCAACAGGTCAAGCTCTCCTCAGATTGTGCTCAGCTGATCCTCCTGAACCACACAATTAAGATTGGTTTAGATATTCCATCCATGAGAATCTTCCCACCAGATATCAGTGAGGGTGACCATGTCAATCTTGCGTTTCTAAAGGAGCAAAAATTGTTCCCAATTCTCTATACAAGAAATTATAGATTTTTTTTTCCCTCTGAACTTTCTGATTTGATGCTAAAACCAATGGTTGGTTCTTCTCTTAGTTGTCATCCCTCTGTTCCAGTGAGCCAGGAAGGTCCCTTCCTGAGACAGAGGCTCCCCAGCCCTCCACAGCCCCTGCACCAGAGAACAGAGCCAGCCAAACCACAATCTAATGATAGCTGCTCTTGGCATTTTAAAACAGCCAGTGGTAATTTTGCTTATGAAATAAAGTTTCTAGCTGTTTGTCACGTAACACAGGAGACAGCCTGTCTCAGTGCAGATTGAATTATTATAATGAATCTTTTTACTGCAAATCAGCCCAAGTGACAAACAAAACCAATAGAAAATACAGCTCAGATATTGGCTGGCTCCTTCCAAAAAGTCCCCTCAGGTCTTTACAAAGGCATGCAAAAAGAGCATAGGTTAGGCCAATGTTCTGTGATAATTAGGATGAGAAAAACATGAGGTCATTCTTCTTTGAATGTCTAATTCATTGTATTTATTAGGATTATCTGGCTGGTTTTCATACTGATTTAATGGAAATGTATAACTTCTTAAAATTCCCACCTTTATTGTCTTGTTGGTATTCAGTTTGAGATGAAAAACAAAGAAAGAATAATGTGACTTGGAACAAACTGTTCATCTACTTGTAAAGGCTTATTCTGCCTTTTGTACATGCAAAAGTTAGATGATGATGGTGAGGTTAAAGCCTGTCATCTTAAAAACCACCCTCCAAAATAAAACCCCTTGGGGCTGATGACTTGCACTGACTACAGAGGGGGAGTCTACCTGAAGCACTCTAGGCTTGTATAAACCCAGAGCAGGGTTTATCTGACCTGCCTTTAGGAAGACAGGAGGAGGCTTTTGTCATCAGTGGAGAATGCAGGTTTGTCTGAGGGCTCAGTCTTCCTTTCCTGTAACAGTTGTCCACACAGGTGTCCGCACATCTTTCAGTTTCAATTAGCCATTTTTAATCACTCTCAACAGCTCCAAACTCCATGGGCAGTGCTGGTCCCCTCAGCAGGACTCCCTAAAGAGTGGAGTCCTGCCCAAGCCATGTGAGCCTGACAGCCAACTCATCATTTTGCACTGAAAATGTGATGATTTGATCAGTTTGAATTTCAGAGTTTGAGACACAGCAATGTAGTTGCTGCAGCTCTTCTCTTCCAACTGTCTTCCCAGACTTGGAATGCTCTTCAGCCATTTGGGAAGGTAGTAGACTTGCAAATCAGTTTATTACTTTGACTTTGGCATTCTCATTAGGGCCCTGGCTGTACATCTGAACTGTTACCCCAGCTCAGTCTACCTTCTTGTAAACTTTGCTGATATGTGAAGTGTTGGATGGGTCCTTTGTAAAGCATATTGTCCTATTAAAACACATTTAGAGAGTCTTGTAAACCCTGGAGATTAACCCCAATGTTTATGTAGAGTTATAGATGCTAATTCTTGCATATTTGTCATTCCAGAGCATGGCCCGGTGGCACAAATTCTTGCTACACCACGGCATTTGCGTCAATGGGATTTGTCCATGCTCTGGGTCCTTAGCAGAGAGAAAAGAAATGGTGGGAAAGTGAGGAATATGGGCATTTACCATCCTGGACTACATTAGGTGGTCATAAAATCTTACAGCTAGCTCATAATAGAAGACTGAGAAATAGAAGAAGAACCTTCCCCAGAGGAAACTTTTGGTTAAAACCATAGGGATAAGGAGTGGTCTTGTCCTGAAGAGGAAGAAGAATTTTCTCTTTCAGGTGTTGTTGATGTTCCTCTCTTGAGCACCTTTGTCCTCTCCTTTTAGTCCTGCCACACTCAGGTGGCAGCAGCAACCCCACAAACCTTCAGCTTCCTCACCAGCTGTAGGTGTCTTAATCTGCCCAGTACCCACCAGTTTCTTCTCTTCTGGGGACACCAGATTTTTAACATCTTCAAGCTTCTCTTTGGTTGTAAAATAGTCTGTGCCTGTGTGTCTGTGTGTGTGTGTGTCTGTGTGTGTCTGTGTCTGTGTCTGTGTGTGTGTGTGTGTGTGTGCGTGTGTGTATGTCTGTGTGTGTCTGTGTCTGTGTGTGTCTGTGTATCTGTGTGTCTGTGTGTCTGTGTGTCTGTGTCTGTGTCCGTCTGTGTGTCTGTGTGTCTGTGTGTCTGTGTCTGTGTCTGTGTCTGTGTCTGTGTCTGTGTGTCTGTGTCTGTGTGTGTGTGTGTCTGTGTGTGTGTGTGCGTGTGTCTGTGTGTGTGTGTGTGTGCGTGTGTCTGTGTGTCTGTGTGTCTGTGTGTGTGTCTGTGTGTGTGTGTGTGTGTGTGTGTGTGTGTGTGTCTGTGTGTCTGTGTGTCTGTGTCTGTGTCTGTGTGTGTCTGTGTATCTGTGTGTCTGTGTGTCTGTGTGTCTGTGTCTGTGTCCGTCTGTGTGTCTGTGTGTCTGTGTGTCTGTGTCTGTGTCTGTGTCTGTGTCTGTGTCTGTGTGTCTGTGTCTGTGTGTGTGTGTGTCTGTGTGTGTGTGTGTGCGTGTGTCTGTGTGTGTGTGTGTGTGCGTGTGTCTGTGTGTCTGTGTGTCTGTGTGTGTGTCTGTGTGTGTGTGTGTGTGTGTGTGTGTGTGTGTGTGTGTGTCTGTGTGTCTGTGTGTCTGTGTCTGTGTGTGTGTGTGTCTGTGTGTCTGTGTGTGTGTCTCTGTGTCTCTGTATCTCTGTGTGTGTGCTCATGCACAGTTTGGCACATAGTTTTATGGCCAAAAAGAATCTGAGCAAATTCAATTTGCATGAGCTTACACTTAACTATACCACTGACTTTGCTGTTATCTTTAACAATTAACTTTGTAGATCTCCACAAAGCTAATTCTGGCAACTTTTTGGTGGAATGGAAGGAATATTTTAGGTGATATGGTTTGATTATGAGACAACAGATGTATCAACTGTGACACCCAGAGGAGTCACAAGTAGCTCAATAATTTAAACTTGGATGAATGTTTTTTTGGAGAGAACTGAGGTTTATAAAAGAAACCACCAAGGAAGGAGGTGTGGATGATGATGATGATGATGATGATGATGATGATGATGATGATGATGATGATGATGATGATGATGATGGAAAGGGAGCACAGCTCTGATCAAGCCCTTTGTGAACAGCAGCTGCCCAGAAATGTTGCAAGGGGTACCTGAAAGGAACTCCATTCCTGATGTTGATTATTCCTATCTTCAGGAAAACAGGTCTTTATAGTTTTAGTGTTTATTTCTTTGTGCTCAATTTGTTAAATACAAAGATGCAATCAAAAAATCAACTGTATTCTTAATTTTTCTGAATTTTCTGAATTCCCAGTTTTGTTAGACCACTGTAATTAAGATGAGGGAAGTAGATGGAAATTAATCCTCACACCAGCCAATTCAAATCCAATGTTTTTTAATGGAGAAGGATTCTTTGAAGCTTGAAGGAAGAGAAAAAGTGCTCCATACAACTGGCAAACAAAGAGGCAATAACAGGACAATTAAAGGAAATCAGGTGTTACAGTCCTTATTGATTAGACTGCTACTTGACAAAGCTGGGTCAATAATTTGCCAGCAAAAATCAATCCGTTGAATTTCATATGTTTTCTTTTTTCTTTTTAATGCATTTAAGTGAGAGTTCATTATTTTGAACACATTAATTAATCAGAAATATTTTCTGGATAACTTCTGAAAAACTATTTCTTACTTTCTAGGCTTAGAGCAGGTCACGTTGAGTAATGAATATTTATGATGCCTTGTTTGTGTGTTTCACCGTGTAGCACATTTCTTCTCTCTTAGGAAGTGCAGTTAAAGAATGAGATTTCTAATAACCTTATAAATTACCCAGCTATGATGTGACATAGAGGAAGGTGCACTCACCTGCATAAAAAAATGTTATGAGCAACACAGATTGTTAAAAAAGTCATGCTCCCTTTGGCTTTTGGAGGATGCTGGGGCTCTGTTCTAGTAACAGTTATATCTTTGAAAGCTCTTTCCCTTAATCCCTTTCCTGTGGCCAGCCTCAATAAACAGATATAAGAGAGGGCAGCCTGTGAGCAACACTGCAAAACCCACAACTCTGTTCTATAAGTTTTATTTGGTTATACTTTACAGTAATTAAATTCTTCTGCTAACAGTTATGTGGGCACTGCATGGAAATTTTACTGATAATGCTTGAATTCCACCTCTTGGCCTTCCACAACATCTCATTTAGGAAACATGCCTCATGTGGGAGCAGCTTCTGTGTCTTGCTACTCCAAATACTTGCACCCAGAGCACAGGTCAGAGTGAAAATGAAGCCTTAACATTAAGGCAGTTTGGCCTGACTAAGAAATTTGAGTTCGTTACCTCAAATAGCTAAAACACAGGGAGCCAAAATTACTTCATCTTGGAGCAGTGCAGAGTTGGATGAAGACATCTCCTCCATGGAGAAAGAAGAGGAAAAGCTCCCTTTCCCAAGTAATTTCATGCCTGATGTGGGATGGCTGATAGCTCTAAATAACACATCCACTTGCTGCATTTCCTTATGGGAGTGGACTGAAGCAGCTGATCTTGCTGCAGGGTGTGGACCAGGGCACTGCCTGCCTTTCCCATGGCTATGCAGCATCTTTCTGGTCATCAAAGCTTGGGTCCTGGGGCTGCCAAAACAGCAGCCAAGTGTGGGCTAAGTGTGCTGCACCCTGACTATGTAGAGAGTATCTCCACCCAAAAAGAGAAAAGCTATTTAACTGGTAAAAGGTTCGGTACCAGAAGGCGAGTGCATTTTACTCATATTCTGGGAGTCATAATGGCCTGTCACTGTTGATGTCTCCACTGGTTTTCTCTCAATGGAGTTAATTTATGCCTTAATTTTGCAGCACATGTTAATGTGCAGGCCCTGTATGTTCCACTTGAGCAGGAGTTTCTTCCAGGCTCACAGCAGATCATTGTGTGAACAAGGCTGGTGCCTGGAGTGATTGCAGTCTCACTCCTTGAACATGCCCAGAGGGAGTGGAAAAGCCTCCAGGCTGCTGTGCAGCTCCCTCTGCAAAGGCCTCAGGGCAAGGTGCTGGGCAACAGAAACCAGAACTTCAGTATTACAGGGAGAACCTGAATATTCATGATTTCACAACCAGGGACAAATTCACCCAGACTAAATCTGATTTATTTCTTCCTCAGCGAAGAAAAGAGAAGATGTTGTTAATTGGATCTACAGTGAAGACTAATGGGGAAGAAACCAGAATTGCCGAGTAGCTAACAAGTTAAAGCAACTCCCAGTTATTTAGTTTGGTCTGGGTGAACGAGTGTTTGTGCAGCTTCTACCAGATGCTATTTGAGTGGCAGCGCAAACAGCTTGTCAAAAAGCATTGGGAAACCCTGGATTCCTGCTCACTCTAGGCTCCCTCTCAGCTGCAGAAAGCAGGGAGCCTCTGGAAGGCCATGCAGGAATGCCAGTTGCATGGCAGAGGGTGGCAAGAGGTGCAGTCCCCAAGAACTGCTGTCTGTCCTTACAACCACCAGGCATTGGGAAAGCCAGATGACATTCCAGTTAGGAGTACAGACTCTTTATGGAATAGAAGGCTGCAGCATCACCAAGGGAATAGAAGTGGTAGCCTCAAATGAAACCAGGCCACTCTGCCTTTCTGCTTGTGAAGACACTGGGGCTCCAGCCCAGAATGATGACCACAGGGACAGCAAACAGCAGCCCCTTGTTTGTGAGGAAAGGCCTGTGTTAATTGCTTGCTGTCCCAAGCAATTGCTTGTTGCAGTTAATCTGTGGCTCTTTCTTCCATACTGAAGCTTGTGGTGCAGGTCTTTAGCTGGCTGAGCACAGCAAGGGGAGGCTGCAAGCAGGTTGATTTGAGTTTAGGATTTGTACCAGCTTTAGCCCACCTGGGCTTGGGTTAGCATTGAACAGGCCGTGCTCAGCCGAGGCTGTCCACAGTTCCTTCCCTTCTTCAGGGGAACTCCTTTGGATGAGCAGGGCTGGAGGGATGAGTAAGTCAGCTTGTCTGGGCTGACCCCTGGATGGTGTTTTCCTGCTTGGATGAGCACAGCAGGCAAAAGAAGGTGCAGATCATGGGAAAGTGGTGAGAACCTCCCTCGATGAGCCAATTACTCAGACTTTCCCCCTTGGATTATGTCAGGTGCCTCTTTCAAAAACCTTAACTCACACTGTTAGGAGTTTAATTTTACTTTCATGCCTCCCACATATGGCTTTTATACTGTGGGAAGCCTTCAGACATATCACACTTAATCACTGTTTATCCTTACTCATTTTCTTGCCATGTTGGATATTTGTTTTTAATCAAGAACAACTTTTCTGTGTCATGCATTCATCCAGCTCAATGATAATGTGCAGTTCTGCTCCAACAAACCACTATGGCTTGCTACATCAGTTCAAAGCAGGGCTTGCTGAATTGAGTGACAATACAGCTTTTTCTTCTGCCACCCCTAAGAAGTTGGCACAATTCTGAGGCAATGAAATAAATGATATTTTGCTTTGTGCCTTGTCAAAAGAAGTGGAAGATAAATTCCCTATCTGTGGCCAGCTGTGTGGCATTCTGATGATGTAGAACTTTTCTTAGGAGAGGAGATAGTAAGGACAGAAAGATTCCTGTTTGAGTGACACTGTGCATCTGCTCAGTAGAAAACACACAGTGAATGAAAACTTAGCCCTTCAGAAGACAACAAGGGCTTTGCTACAGACTTTCATAAAACCAGGATTAAACTCATTTACTTTTCATGCTAATATAGCAAGTTTTGCACCCAAAACCTGACACATTTCCCATTGAATTTACTGGTAGCCAAAGTGGGATATTTGGTGTGAGAGACAGTAAACTCAGAGCTACAACTGTATTTCACTGGGGAGCCTCCACTCTCATACCGCAGCTGACGTTGCCAAGGCAGAAGTATGTGCAAGACAAATGCACATGTTTTAGCTCTGTAAACCTTGGATTCAAATAGGAGGAAGAACTGGATTAAAGGAAAGTACACTCTTGCTTCCCTCACAGTCACTGAAACCATCATGAAGAGAAAGGAAAGTGCTTGTCCACGACATATGTTGATACAAGTATGAGTTTGCAGGGTGTTAGAGGAAATCGCTTCTGTGAAAACAGCTTTGTAACAAGATAAGAAAAAAGGTGTACATGGGGTTTTTTGGTTCAGCCATCACATTTTAATCTGCTTCTTTACTTATATTGGCTGTTTCCAGGAATGTGAGCTGTTTGGGGATATCTAACACACACATCAGGTATTTTCCATGTCAGAATCACCACGCAGGAGATATTATTATGCTGTTGAGCATTCATTTTTATCTGTTAGTGAAAGAGATGAGTGAATTTGTATTTCCAGCAGAGCTATCTGGGTGGGATGGTTATCCTGTACAGGCAACCCCCTCACAGATGCTGCCAGACACCAGTGCTTTAAAACTGCTTATCTTTCACCTTCCATTTTTGCCTTCAAAATACCTTGCAAAAAGTACTTGCTCTTGAAGGGTCAAGGGTTGGGTAAGACATAACCATATCTAATTACGCCTGTACCCTTCCCCTCTCACAGAGACCATCCTCCAGGCCTCTGCTTTTAACATCAGCCTTGCTCTGGTTTGTAAAGGGTGTTTTTCTGCAGGGACAAGTTTTTCAGTACCCTGCACTGATGCTGGGCTGTTCCCTCTCTGTTCCTGAGAGCATCAGCTTGGACAAGAGTGGACAAGAGGTGCTGTACCAGACAGCTGCTGTGTGACACTGCTGTGCACACAGGACAGGGCACACGGAGCTGCTGTTTCACTCAGCTGTAGATTAAAGACAAGCTTTAGCTGATCTGTGAGTAACCCTTGGGTGAGCAAACCTGGGTCCTGAGGTTGTTTATCTGTTTGGGGCCCAAAGCCTTGACATTGTCTCAGTTCTCATGAGGTTTCTGGGGCTGATGAAACAAAAAATTACCTGCATCTTGCATTCCTGGAAGGTGCTGCAGTCATGGGACAGCTGGGAAAGTGGTGGCATTACAAAAACCAGAGGGTGACCAGGGGGCAACTCTGAGGGAAAAGATGTTTAATCAGATGGTTTGCTCTTCACTGGGCCCAAAATGCTCCCCTGTCAAAGAGATAGCCCAGTGTTAATTCAATGTGTCTCCTGTTATGGTGCCAGACAGTTTTTCTTTTGGTTTCTGTCAGCACTCACATAAGTCAATGACCACTTCTTTATAGAGGTAACCATTAAGGACTCAAACCATCTGACAGGTGTAAGAAATGACAAGTAAAAAAATCTATAACATTAAACCCCTTAGAAAAAGGATGAGATTTAATTTTTTAGTTTGTTTTTTTGGTTTCTTTTTCTCAGACAGAAACAGAAAATGCATCTTTAATGTTTGATAATCTAATATGTCATTAGCTGAATGACTATAATCCTTACCTGCATTTCAATCAGGTACTGAAGAAGCAAAATGAAGCAAAGCAGCTCATGAATCAAAAATTTTTTCCCACCTGTCACATGAAAGGTGGGAGTTTGGAATCTCTTTTGGATTTAACTCTATCCATCATTCCACACCACCATATTAAAGTTTTGTGCCAGAATTTATTTTACAGATAAATGTACACATATGCTCTGCCTGGAATATCCACAACTGCTAGAAAACAGAGAGGATTTGGGGATTAAACAGAGCATGGGACCTGCAAATAAAGCTTGGCTAGTAAAATTTTCTTTTTCAGTTGATTGATAGTATTGGAAGACTTAAACCACAGCTTGTTTCAGGTTGTCCCAAAATGAGACTATTCAAAGTGTTTTAGATGAACTGAAGAGTGAAAAAAAATTGTGACTGAACAAAAGGACATTTTGTGCCTGAAATCAAACATAAGTATTTAACTGAAACTGGAACTGTGTTTTAGCATTTCATCTTTAAAATATGAGGGTTGTTTTTTTTTTCATTTTGTCAGGGTTTTTTTAGGGTCTTGTTTATCTGACCAATCCAACTAGGCAACATTGGACATGAATTAGTGTCATTTTTGTCACTCTGTGTCAGCATTTTCCAGGAAAAAAACTATAGCTGTAAACAACATTCCTCTGTCCAGCCAGAAGCCACGATGTTACCTGCTTCTAATTTGTCTAACAAGTGTGATTCACCAGTGACATGCAAGTGTTCTGAAATTATCACGAATTCTCAGCCTTACAGCAGTCCTCTAG
The DNA here is from genome assembly GCF_047495875.1 of Pithys albifrons albifrons. Taxonomy (NCBI): domain Eukaryota; kingdom Metazoa; phylum Chordata; class Aves; order Passeriformes; family Thamnophilidae; genus Pithys; species Pithys albifrons. The sequence continues at coordinate 119,997,435 of NC_092458.1, read as the reverse complement.
GTTTTCATCCTTCTGGGGTAATATTCTACTGGAAAAAAGATGGAAGACACTGGTCTCTGTCTTCTCTTTGGGAGTGGGTTTTTCTCTGAAGTGTTAACTCCATCTCTCCTGCTGCTCTGGGAATCATGGAATCCACAAGGGCTGCCTGACATGGATAAGTTTTTAGACCTGAAGTGAACAAGTTCTTGAATTTTGTAACCAACTCGTATTTTTTAATGCTGGGGACTCTTCCATCTCACAATGGGCTTTTATCTAAGATACACTATAGAACAGACTTTTACCATCCAGTCCTCAGGTTATGCTACAAACTTTTGAAAATGCATAATGCACTTTATTTTGCATACTAATATTTTATGTGCAGCACATATTCTAAGTTATTTTCTCTGCAAAGACCTGTAGTAACATATATATAAGTTGACTTCAGCAACATTTCCTTCAACCAATCTCTATGATTGTTGAAGAGCCAGAGGTTTCCTTTCTGTGACAACTGCCTTTCATTTTAGACCCAGTATGGGAACAGAAGGCTCATAGAATGAAGAATGAATTTATTTATCATCTTTATCACTCTTTCTGACACACTAATGCACATCATGGGGTGAGAGCCTCAGTTTATGAATATTGGGCCCCAACATTGAGCAACTTTGTGCTTTGTGTTTCCTCTGTATAGTGTACTGTGAAGACCAAAATGATTGTCATGCAACAACAAATCAAACCCATTAAGCCTGGAGCAACTGCAGTTTCATAACCCAGAATATCAGCACAGTGGGGTGTTGCCAGGACTGTCAGAGCAGCTGTGCAGACTCCCAGCTCCTGATGTGTTTGACATTGCACCTCAATCAATGGAAATGAGGACTTTGTGAGAGTTGGCATTTGTGTTAATTGGAATAACTGAGATGCTTGTGTGTTTTTTCATTTAATCTCTGCCATCCATGGATACGTGTGCTCAAGTGAAGAGTATTCCTTTGACTGGGAAGCCCACAGTGCTTTTTGTTTCTTGGTATTGTCCCACAAGACTAGTTCCCTGGACACAGTGAAGGAGGATTTTCAGAGGATTGCTCAGGAATATTTTCTTTGCTGGAGATTGGGAACAGCCCTGGGAAACAAACACAGAGGAGGGCATGGAAAAGCAGCAGACATTAAAAGCACTATCACATGCTTCTTTTCTGTTCTCAGAAAGCCTGGTTATATACTCTGCTTGTTCTCCATGAGGAACAAATCATAGGGGTGAGGGCAGGGGGAGCATTTTTCAGTTTGAGGAGGTAACAACTCCCCTCTGCCTTTCTCCACTTTGGAATGAGGACCCTCCAAGGGAATCCAAAGGGATGTACAGTCCCAAATGTGCTATAAGTAACATACAATGCTTTGCACACTTAAGAAATGTAGCAGGCATCCATTATGTTCATTGATGAGGAAGACATTTCTGCCCTGGGTAAGAACACATCTTTGGTGTTGCAGATTAACTGCTCAGTTGTGGGGAGCTCAGGGAAAGCCCTGAATATTCCAGTAAGACCTGTGTTGTGGAGGTGGTGAAGGTTTACGTCTGCTCTGGGCTGTACCACTGTCAGAGGGCAGTGTGATTGAGTTCTGGGCTATAGAGGACAACTACTCAGAAAATTAGTCTGGAAACAGCAAGTTGATGAAAAACTCAGAAACCAGTAATAAAACATATCTTCAGTTCCAGAATCAGTCTTGAATCCTTTCTCAAAAATAGTCTTTCCCGAGAAGAAGTGTATGAGTGAGGGAAGACCAAAGAACAGTATAAAAGCCAATGTGAGTAAGAAAATCACTGGCCATGTGGTCTGTGCAGTGCAGCACCAGCCAGTGGTGATACCATGCTCTTATGATCATGAGCAGCAAAGTAAGAAAACTTCGTGGTCCCTTTGTGATCTTTCAAAAGACTCAGGCAGAGAGGCACGTCATGTGAAACACAGGGAAAGTACGAGAGATTTTGGGTGTCCAAAGGCAAGCCAGCATGATTTTGGCAACTGCCAGAGACATGTGACTCCCCCTAATTGCCCCACTCCAAAATGAGTGATATTTGGCAGAGATAACCCCAGCCAGTGATGCTGGTAGAAAAGTACTCTGTCCTCACCCTCCAAACTCATATCTGTTCATATGAATACAGTCCTGGACAAGAGCAATAATCTCCAGCTCAACCTCTCTCAGCTGAATAGTTCACTCTTTATGGAGATTTATTATCATTCACAGATGTCCTATGCTCCATATTTCCTATTGCCTTCTTTGTTGAGTTGTTTGGGGTTTTTTGCACTGAAATATTCTTGTTCCATGCCTGCTCAGCCACCCCAGGGTGCCATGTGGAAGACAGGGTGACAATGGGGCCCTATCCTTCCCACCCTGCTTACCAAAAGTCCAATGTGGCATCCTCAGCATTTCCTAAGAAAGTCATATGTTGAAATGTTACAGCAGAGGACTTGATCCCCTTTGCTTCTTTCCCGAGATCCCAGCTCAGGCCAGTGGCTTCTGGTGGGTTTGGATCTTGGTTAAGAACAGGCTGGGACTATGAAGTGGTGGCCTGGGAGATCAGTAAGACCATTTCCTGCCCTTAGGCAAGACCAAGTGTATCTTTCTTGTCTCTGGCAGTGTGTTCATTCCCAAGAGTTTTGGACCAGGTTTCCACTTCTGTGCCTGAGGTCTCCCACAGATCACCAGCAAAGCCACCCCATGCCAGCAAACCCATGAATTTCCACATTTAATATTGTTCTATGTATTATGTATGGCAGACCCTTTTTCCAGCCTAAATAAACTATTCCTTAAGTATTTTCCCATCAATAATGTATTTCAGTCCCTTGCAGCATCTCTTGCTCCTCTTTGCTATATGTTCCCATCTGCCTGAGTCCTTTGGAGAACTGTGCCAAGGTCTGGGCAGAGGGCTGCTCCTCAGGGTTCCGCAGTGCCAAGCAGAGTGGAGTAATTGTTTACAGCACTTGCTGGTATGTCCCAGAATGACATTTGCATTTTTTCCAACAGTATCACATTGTCAATTCATGCTTGATCCCTGCTTTTCTCTGTCCCCCAGTCTGCTTTGTGCAGCAGCCCAGTCCATCTCACCAGCCTGACCTCCTGGGCACCTGAGTTTTCCTTCCTGAATGCCACCCACTCAGAGAGTTTCATTCTGCTGATTTTAAATTTGCTCTGTTCTAACAGGGCTGCTTTGAATTCCAATTTTATCTGTGAACGTCCTGCTCAGACCTCCCCAGCCTCATGCTGCTGATAATCCTACCAAAGCCAAGATATCCCATATCCCCAGCATATCCTTACCCACCAGCCCTCTGACCCGGACAGAGAAGAAAATTCGGTTGGTTTGACACAATGTGTTCTTCACAAATCCACATTGTCTGTTTCCCTTCCGTTTGTGCTCTGAGAGCCACTGATTGACCCTTTAATAATTTGGCTTAGTATTTTTCAGGACATTCAACTTTAGATGACTGCTCTATCATTTTCTTCCTTTCTAAAGCCAGGTACTGTGCTTTCCCCTTGGTTAGTGAACCCCACATCTCAAAGTTCATTCATATCTGAGTTTTTGGGAGCCCTCTTCCTGGGACTGCCAGAAGTGCTGGCAGTACACAATGTACGTGGCCAGTCCTGCAGACAGATCCACATACCCTTACTGGCCAGCTTTGAGTGAGTAATGTGTTCCCAAGAATCACTTTGCTGCTTTCCAACGAGTTGCAAAATTAAGTCCAGTCAAAAACTCCTGTGTAATCCTGGGAACTGAATTTGTCCCACAAGAGGTGGGTCTCTGTGTACGGGTCTGGGGGCGATGCCTGAGCTGATCAACAGAACGAATAGAACCACTGTCCTGCTGTATTTTTTGAAAGTCTCATGGGAATGCAGCTTCAAAAAAAAATTCAACCCCCCATACCCCCAAACAACAATAACAACAAAAAACCACCAACCAAGAAAGTACAACATCCTTGTGTTCACCTGTCTCCTACAAGTTTTTCTGCTGGAGTTCTTCCCCATTCTCTTGAGATGCACTCCTGAGTTTTCTGAATGTGGGAATGATGTAATTTCCTTGATTTTAGCCTGGTCCCCCAGCCCCCTAATCCTGTGCTACTTGCACCTACCCACGTGACTTAAATTCCTGTGCAATACCTTTTACAGACACCTTCTTTAAAGATAAACATATGTTACAACAATAGTAAAATAACACATTACTCTTGCAGGCCTTCACACTCGTTAACACTCATCTGGATCTATGCAACCTCATTTTTATGTCTATAATTTTATTTCCATAAATTTTAAATCCATACCTATGCTGTGGGATTTAATCACAGGTAACTAATGCCTTTCTTTATGAATCTTATTGTTGGTGCACTTAAGAGTGGTGCAGAGTACAAAGAGCAGGAGAAAATTTCTTTTCTGGGAACCATATGTTAAAAGAATAAAGCTCTGACTTAGTGCCCTTGCCTTGCAGAGTAGCACAGTCAACGAGCCACTATTAGGACACAGGATAAATATCGATGAGTTCCAGGGTACTGTTTAAGAGTCTTAGTATGATAATTGGAAATTTTGCTCTACCCAGCCACATAAAAGAGGGGTTGAAACAACATATTAGTATTTAATTCTTCCCAAATTTGCTGCATTGGCACCACTCAAACCAGAATCATCTGCTTTTAAAGGAAAAATGGGATGTGGGCATCTCTAGGCCAAGTTACTCTGTAGGCTTCCACCATAGAAACGATTTTTTCATATTAATGTATAAGAACAGGCTTTTCCCTGCTCATTCAGCTGATCTTTAAGATTCACAGCTCCAAACCAGATGATACTACCTATTTTTGCAGCCTTATAAGTTCATGATTTCGTGTGAAAGTGTTTTAATGCATAGTCACAGAAGGGCATGGGGTCATGCAGTGCATTTTCCTGAGCAGTGAGAGCTGAGGCTCTTAAGCACGTGTATCATCCATAATGTATGGACTCCCCCAAGCAGGCTCTCTGCAGTGTGAAAAGATGATCTGAGTGCACTGGGGAACAGCAGAGACAAAGGTCAGGAACCCGGGCAAGCCTGAGGGGACCAGATCAGCTGTAGGATGTGACACGGGATCAAACATTGACTCTTATCTTCATAGCTATAGCAACTGTGTGAAGCTCATGTCCCTCAGCAGAACCTGACAAACTGACCAGCAATATTTTTAACATGTTTCTTATGCATTTCCTTCCATACCTGCAGTAATTCAGAGCGCAAACTTCTGAGACTGCTTCAGTCCCCTCCTGCATTTACAAGTTACTACAAAGTATATGTAATTCAAGAAAAAGGTTTTTTTTGCATCATCTCTGAAGTAGGCAATATTCTTTTGCCATTCTGTATTTTAATTGCTACCTTTATAACCAGTTAGAGGTGTCCTGCTAGGCTGTTTCTTAGGATTTTATGGCTACTCTTTCTCAATATGAAGCTGCAATTTAACACAGCATTTTGTTATACCAAGGCTCTGGAAAGGAAAGCAAAGTGCTTTTCAGCCTGCGGTACACAACATCTTGTGCTGGTGTGTGAGGCAGCAGGCAGGTGGTCTGTGGATGATAAAAGAAGTAAGAAAATCAAAGCATGCCCATACACATCTGAGAAACAAATAAACTGGGGGGGAAATGACTTAAAAATTAACATCTGAAGTTTAGCACTGAAGGTTATCTGCTTTTCACTGCAGAGGAAAAGAAAACTGGCAGCACTACACAAGCTACCCTTGCCATTTTTTTCCAGGAGAATGCATATTTTTTTTGAATGCTAAATGCTAAAAACCACTGTTGGGCAGTATTGCTGCTTTGGAGTTAAGGAGACTGCAACTCCACCATGTCAAATATGGTAAGAGCCTTTGTCTACATGTCTGGGGATAGTACAATTGCTGTTGTGTCTTTGATTTGATACCACACAGCAAATTATTAAATAAATGGCTGTCTGCTCTGAAGGTGCTGCATAAAGGCTTTTGATGGCAAACACTCATAAAAGTGAACTTCATGAGCTTGTGTCAGACAGGATCTGTCACTGGTGAGTGTTGCTACACTGGGAACACTCGCCATCCCCATGACATTCTGCAACACCAACCTGGAAGGGTTAAATCTTTCCATGGTCAGTGCCTGTGTCCAGCCTTTCTCCAAGGAGCAGCCTTTTCCTTCTTCTTACTGCTCAGAAGGCAGGCAGCTGGCACCCTGCCCACAGCTCGTTTGTCAGGAACTGGGGTCCTTTCTTTTCTGAATGCAGGGCTGAAGCTCAGCGAGCGTGCCTGGCTGGGCAGTGCCCTGCCTGGCTGGGGCTGCAAGAAGGTTCTCACGGCTCTGGGGACTCACTGCTGGTGTGCAGACAGCTCTTGAGGTCCACTGGATGACCTTTTTGTTTTTCTTTCTTTCTTTTTTTATCTCCTTGCAGACATCCTGGCAGGTGCAAATCTTCTATTCATGTCTCACTACGCAAGCTTTTCCACAAGTAAAGGTTTTGTCCCCTCCTCTATAGTGATCTTGAAAAGCATCTCCCAGAAATGAAGGATTGGAAGGAAAGGGGAGTAAACACACTGCTGTCACTCTGAGGACTGCTCACAAACACCTCTGAGGGCTGCCCCTCAAGCTGATTTTCAAGTAAGACAGGTAAAGAAAAACTCACAGTCTTATTTGAATGTGCAACTCGTTTGGAAAGTGCCTCCCTGCAGGTGCAACTGTAAACTTCAGAACCAGTTTTTTAAACAATCCACCCTGAAGCACCACTGCTTGGGCTGCTGGCAAAATCCCTGGCTGAGTGATGGGGTCACCAAATGCTCTTGCACACTCAGTACTCTTCATGTTTGCAGGGCTCCACACTCTGGATCCTGACACATAGGTTATAAATATTCAATCCAGTTATTTTTGCATGAGTAAGTTGTTTGGGCGGTAATGAGCTGTAGCTGCTACTCCAGCTTGAAAACTGAGATAGTTTGTGTCTCTTCACCTCCTTTTTCATGGAAAGCAATGGCAGACAATTCCATTTAGCATCACCTACAATGTACAGCCTTATGCACTGTCAAACACCTCTAGTGCCAAACACACCCAGGGAGCTTTCTCATAGCTACACTCTGTGATGTGCAAATTTGTGTCCTTTCCTGCACGATGCAGCCTCCCTGAAGCTCTCCATAATTGTAGGGGAGCTGCCTCTGAACCCTTCTCAGAAATGCCCAAGGTACACAACCTATCTCTAGCTGTTTTTAAGAGCTGCCTGTGACTTCTGTGATAATATTCACTTTCTGGGCCAAACTCTGCTGGCATAAACCAGGAGAGTGTTGAGGACCCAGTTAACCAAAACTAGTCATGTAGCTGGAAGGACTTAGGCCACTGAGGACAGGTATGAGTTTTCTCTAACCCAGCGTAAGTTGAACAGAGTTTAGTTCTACTTTGTTCTACTGAGTGCTGTTTCCCTCTTCAAGCTAAAGTATGTTATTGCTCTTGGCTGTAAGGAAAAATCTGTTGGGGCTGGCACCACCTGCTCAGTGTTTTTTGCTGACAAGACTGAAGAGGAAGATCCCTCACCCTCATTTTGGTGCTTCTCTTGCAGCTTGCCAAAATGGGCTGGCAAGGAAGCCACGGAACAAGTCACCATCACTCCAAGTGTGAGAGTTGATCTTTTCCCTGAGGGCCAACAGGAGTTTTCTCACCTGCAGAGGACCATAAAACATCATAGCTGCAGGTTTTGGGTGGGGGGAGAGGAAGAATATGGTATGCTAAAAATCAGCACTGTTGGATGGTTAAACTCTGGGGCAGGACTGTTGGGCAGATGCCACTGGCAGCATCAGTGAGAATTAGTGAAAAATTTGGGCCACTTTGTGAAGCAGTAGCTTGAAAATTAAGCAAGTAAAGCAATATTTAATGACACTGTGCTTTTATGACTGAGAATAAAATATGCTAAAAGAAAATAATATGTTCAAAAACCAGTATGAGTTAAATGGCTAAGTGGACAGTTTATCTAAATCCCACAGAAAAATATATCTGGACACCCTTAGCTCATTAGCACACCCAAGGAAGTCTGGCAGGTGTTAGTATTCTTCAGATATGACCTCTTTTTGTTTTTAGCATTACTTCTTTGCAAATGCAGGGGTAGTCTCTGAACTGCCTCTGTAGGGGACTGTAACTCTATATATGATATCTGTGAGTTTAGGGAGAGAATGTGAGCAGGCAGATGTAACTGTCGTCTAGAGAGAAGGCTCCTGAAAAGTGAAAGAGCGACCCTGTAAAACAGAGATTTTTCCTAATAACTAGGAACAGTTGGCAGGTCTAAGCATTGGACAGGGCTAGAGGCAGGTATGCATATGCAAACATGAAAACAGATATGGAACCAGATAACATTTATTTTGCTTAATCCTTGGTAGAGGCACATTCCTGAAAGTAACTGGAGCACTGAGTCTCACGTGCATTTCAGCAAAGCTGTTTCTGCAGCAAAGTCTGTGCCAAAAGGACACAGCCTTAGCCACACAGGGTTGCTGGGCTCGGGGCACAGCCCTGGGACCACAGCTGGCCTGGCATTGCATGGGAAATATGGACATGGAGGTGGGCATGGTGGGAAGGGCAACCACCACTGTGGGTGCCACGAGGCACAGCCAGTGCATCCCACCTCCTGGAGGAGGACAGAGCTTCCCTAAGGACCAAAGAGTGGGAGCAGGGACTTTGCCTCAGCCCTCTGAGTCACATAGTAACTTTCCATCCTGAATTTTTTTTCCAAGAGATCTGTCCACTTCTAGCTGATTTGAGTGTATCTTTTATTTCTCACTGAGTGCAGGCCTGAGGGCATGAGAAGCATCTCAGCTCTGTTCCTTGTGGCTCAAAGAAGCAGGTTTGTGACACACATGTGACATGTTCTTCCCACAGCAGCCCTGAACAACCTGTCATGGGATGAAGGGCTCAAGTGCATTGTGAAATCCTTGAGCTCTCACCTCAGGACTTAGAAACCAGTAGCAGCATCTTCCAAATAGGATGCCAAAACACAGGTTAGAAACAATAATTCTTTGTTCAACATAGCTGTGCTAGATGACCAGCCAACTTGAGTGAAAAAGGGTCATTACAGCCTGTGGGGTAAAGATTAGGCTCTAGCAAGGGGAAGTTGATAATACATTAATTTCTTTAGAGCAAAGCAGGGGGGAAAGGGTTTGGCAGGCAGCCCATGTGCCAAGAGCATCATTCAGCTGGACAGAAGGAAGATCAAAGTATGCCTAAGTACATGGATTTTGTTGAGATATATGGACTTTGTTGAGTCCAGAACATTTTTTTTAACACCAGTAGAGTTAAGCATATTCCTTTCTGCTATTGTCTTTCGGAGTTGTACCAGAAGTCACTTTTCGGGACAACCCTTTGAGATGTCAGAGAGAATATTTAGTGAAAAATGTTCTCTACATGGTAATTGAACATTTTCATCCTTTATTAATTGCCCAGCAAGGTTCACTTCAGCACATCTGTGTTGTCTAGTTGCATAGTTTCCGTAGGTCCTGTAGTGTCTGAGTGTGGTGTGTGTCGTGTTTCATGAGGAGCATGTGAAGGCTCTCTGGACTGCAGTGTGGCTGCTCAGAGGGCAGTGGTGGCAGTGGCTGCAGAGATGGGCTGACAGAGTATTTATTTTCTGCTTGATGTTGGTCATGTTTCAAGAGTGGGTTCATTTTGTTTTCTTCCGATGGTAAATTTGTTGTGGGTTGCAGTTATTTAAAATTTAGAAAGTTAGATGCTGGGGGAAATTTCTTTCAAAACATATGGTGTTTTACTGCTGGTTGCAGTTGCTTGGTGATTTTCCACTTGGATCACATTAAGGTTTAATATGTGAAAACTGAGGCATAAAGGCAGTTGGTTGGCTTGGGTTTCTACACTGAAACAGGTTTCTGGTTCCTCACAGAGTCATAGAATATGCTGAGTGGGAAGGGACTCATCAGTATCACTGAGTCCAACTCTTGGCCCTATGTAGGGCACACCAACAATCCCACCATGTGCATTGTCCAAACACTTCTTGAACTCTGTCAGGCTTGGTGCTGTCACCACTTCCCTGGGGAGGCTGTTCCAGTGCTCAAACATCCTCTGGGTAAAAAATGTTTACCTGATATCCAACCCAAACCTGCCCTACTCAATTTCATTCCATTTCCTTAAGTTCTGGTCATGAGAATGAAGTGATCAGCTTTTGCCTCTCCACTTCCCCTCATGAGGATGTTGAAGACTACAGTCAGGTCACTGTAAAGTAGGAGTAGTTCCTTTGACAAGCAAAGGCCAGTCTCACACGAGGGAAGAAGTGCCATCATTGTGCTCCTACAAGTGACTAAAGGTCCCTGAGAGTCTCCTTTAAGGCACAGCAGTGTGATATGTATTGAATGGTTGCAAGCTCAGTGGAGATAGGTATGTTGAATCTTCAGGCATGCTTGTGCATGAAGATTTAGCATTTCACTTCATTAATGATAGTGCCCACAAGCTGATAAAGGTGTAGGAATGTTTCAGAGGCAGATTGATGGCATTGCTGATGACAGAATTTACAATGGGAACTGAAAAAAAAATACAGGCTTCCAATCCAGCTGTGAGGATATGATTTGTGAATGTTGGTTAAAAAATAGGCTTGGTGGCATAGTTATTGAAAAAGAAAAATCTTCTGTGAAGGTGGCTTATAATGAAGCTGGAATGTTTGGGGTAAACTGGGTGCCTGTGGTCTGAATTTACGGGTGAAAATAATGGTGTAGGTAGGGATGAAGTGGGTGACTTTGGTGGTATGTTTGAGATGGGAATATATTTTTACAGAAATATATTTTTGGAAATGTATTGGACTATATTTTATTTCATAGGTCCTTAAGAGAGGCTGTAACACTCTCATTGGGGGTATTATTGCACAGAGAGTGCTTGACCATGGACTGGAGTTGGACCAAGGGTTGGACTCGATGATCTCGGAGGTCTTTTCCAACCCAATCGATTCTACGATTCTATGATTCTATGAATGGTGTTTGTGCTGCTTCATTTTATGCCACCCATGGAAAAAACCCCTCAGCTTTCTGTGTGAGGAAGAGCTTAGGATCCTTTCTCTCCTTTGTGATAATCCATCAGCAAAGTTGGAAGCAGTTGATCTGTCAAAACTGGGGGGAACTTTTTTGTGTGTGTTGTTGGCTCAGGAGGGCAGGAGCACTGAATTCAGACTTTTTGCCTGAGTGCAACCTTTGTATGCCTCGGGGCTTCCCAAAGCCGGGACCCAGGCAGCTGACCAGCCCCTGCCGGCAGCCAGGCTCCCGACTGCCAGGGCTACGTGTGCATGCATGCAAAGAGCTGCCTGTTCTGCCGCTGCCTGACCTCCTGCCTCTCCCCCTCTTTCCCATTCAAATCCTCCCACGGAGGAACAAGTTGCTGCATGGCTGAGGAGTTGCACAGGCAGGGAGCTAGGGGGATGTACTGGGATTTTCGGTCATGTTATCCTGACTTGGGTAGCTGTTTGTCCTCCTTCAGTATTCCAGGCAGCCAGCCTGAAAAGAAGTCCTTATCCTGTGCTACAGGCCAGTTGTGTTCACAAAGATCTCTTTGTTACACCCATATCTGTGGCATTGTTCCTCTTGAACAAAACTCCCCTGCCAAAGCTCTGGCGTGCTTGGCTCTGAAAGTGCCAGGCTGGTAGTGCAAGAGATGAATTCCTGCTCATTCATCCCAGCTTGTCTCTTGCAGTATCCTGGCCTGTAGCCTGCTGCTCTCTCAGGCTATGACAGGTGGGAGAATACAGGCAAGACATGGCAGTGCATCCTCCTTAAAGCTCATATGTTTCACCAGTTCCACATATGGGTAAAGGTCCTGCTCTTCAACCATGTTTGAATAGAATCGGAGAGTCATTAAGGTTGGAAAAGATCTCTATGACCATCAAATCCAACTATCAACTTACAACCAACATCATCATGCTGTCCACTAAACCATGTCTTCAAGTGCCCTATCTACACATTTTTAGAACAATTCTAGGGATTGTGACTCTACCATTTTCCTTGATTAGCCTATTCCACAGCCTGACAACCCTTCCTGTGAGAAAGGTCTTCCCTCAGCCTCCAGGTCTGACTGGTGTCAGACCCAGCAATTGGCTTCTGAGCAGAGGAGGGTGAATGAGCTTTCAAAACCAGAGCTGACTTCTCAGTACTAAGCTCTTCATCATACAGGAGGGTTTGTAATGCCCATGTGGAAGGATCCTTGGCGTGTGTGCAATCTACAGTGCCAGTCACCTGGGAGCATTTGAAAGATTTTTGATCTAATGCACCTGTTTCTGTCCTCTGGGACAGGACACAAAGTCAGGACAATGGACTCTGTGATCCCAGCACAGCCAAAGATGGTACTTTGAGTTCCTGTTGCAGAAGCTTTACCTGAGTTGCCATGTAGTAATGTTTTTTTGAGTCAACTTTCCCTGTACTCTTCCATGGATTCACTACCACCCTTTTCACTATCTCAGAAGAAAATAAAAAGTGTTTTCCAATCAATATTTCCATGCAAGTTTACTTGTATTTTGTAACAGGAGGCTTAATAGGGAGATAACAGGAGTAGGAAACGGTAAAGACCCTCTCATTTTCCTCCCCTCTGGCTCTACATCTCAATCCTGAAAGGTACCTCTAAGGCATCCACTTGCTCCTGGCAAACACCAGTTAAACACTTGTGAGCCAGATGTAAAGAGCTGCATGGTAGACATCATTTGTGATCCAGACTTACTACAAAACATGCTTTGGATTGCTTACAAATGACTCCCTAAAAGAGACAAAATGCATAGCACAGGTAAGCAGCACCTCTTTTCATATTTCATCTTTTCTTTTATCTTGTTTGCTTTCATATCTCTGGTATGGAGGACACTCTTGGGTGGTGGGATGAATAGCAGTTGAATTTCATTACTCTGACCTTGGTGTATTAAATTGCTTAAGTAAACACTTAAGTAATATGCTCACCCTAAACTTTTGTTTGACTTCTTACCTGAACAGAGATACTTCAGTGCTATTACCTTCACAAGGCCCAGTAATTAGCCTGGCAGGCTGACTAGTCCTCTCTTTGATATTTAACTTGGTGCAGGTAAAATTACCTAATCCAAGAGTTTCTGATACCCAAATCCCTTTAAATACTGCAATCCCCAGGCAGTGTAGACCTCGCAAGGGCATTGCCTTACAGCTAAGTACCTTCTGAAGACCCTTCCAGTAAGGGCAAAGCCCTTTTGGCCTTTGAGGTATCAGTGCTACAGGCTGCAGTTACCTTTGTTCACCCCTTCAGGGCTGACTTTCCACTACTTGCTTACCATTACATTTTCTATTTTTGAAATCTTTGGATTGATATCAGAATCCCTTCTTTTAATTTATTTTTGCTTTAAACTCACAACTTCTTGCCTTATCCAAAGGCTGCTGTTAGCAACAGTAGGGAATGCACTGACTGTTTTTCAATAGTCTGTGTGCCTTTGCTGACAACTTTAACAAATATATTGAATTTCAATCTGGATCATTATATTTTGCCATCTCACATTTTATAATCTTACATTCCAGGCAGTAACAGTTTGATTCTCCTGTCATTATGAGCTGTTCGTATTTTTAGTAGGCTGCTGAATAGTTCATGCTGTGTCAGACCATGCTGGTTTCTCTGTAGTAGCTGCATTATAAACCCCCATGGAAACATATTCTGTAAAACAGGTTTGGCTCAGACTGGGTGTTAAATCAAGGTTATAAAAGAGCTTGCACTTTCTTTTCTGTGTTTTCTTTCTTTCTTTCTTTCTTTCTTTCTTTCTTTCTTTCTTTCTTTCTTTCTTTCTTTCTTTCTTTCTTTCTTTCTTTCTTTCTTTCTTTCTTTCTTTCTTTCTTTCTTTCTTTCTTTCTTTCTTTCTTTCTTTCTTTCTTTCTTTCTTTCTTTCTTTCTTTCTTTCTTTTCTTTCTTTCTTCCTTTCTTCCTTTCTTCCTTTCTTTCCATTCTCCCCCTTCATCCGTATCTGCCACTTAGCAGTTTTCCTTCACTATACAGGATGGGAATCCTCAGGAAAAAGAAAGCCTTGAGTCGCTTCTCACCCACCATCAGCAAAAGTTGCTGAAATGAACTTGGAGCCACAAGAAGCAGGATCAAAGGTAAATGGCAATGAAGGCAATGTCAATATGCTGCCTTTGCAAGCTGATCTCAGATACCTCTCAGAAACCTTTAGGAAGTGGAGTACCTTCAAGTAGACTTTTTCTAATCACACTTCAATAAAGCACTACAGAATTACAGTCAATTGCTTTGTATTTACTTTATAAAGCAAACAGCAGTCATTAACTGGTATCCTTAATTGCATTCTTACTAAAAATTTAAGAGGGAAATAAACACAGACCTAGAGATAACAGACACATGCCAATCAGGTAGTTTGCACATGAATGTAGACCTATAGCAACCACTCAACAAAGAAGGGGAGCAGAGACGGAGATTATGTCAGTGCTCCCTTAAATTAGGAGATTAATTAATTGTGATGGTCTTCTGTATGGGTGCATATTCCCTCATCTCCACTTGATGCTGTTTCCATGGAATCACTTTGGCGACAAGTCCTGAAGAGCTGGGGAGAGACTGGAGTCAAGTTTCTGCTGGTACTATCGCACCTAAACATGATTTTCTTAATCTTCAAATGTCAAAAGAAAATGTAGGAACGTCAGACTTGGCTGGCAACAGCAGTGGTAGTTTGGACACTTGAAAGTAGAGATTCAGTAAATACAAGCCCTTGTTTGCTCTTACAGTCTCCCTGCCCTTTTCCCATCAAACACTTCACTTTACAAGCCAGCAATACATTAAATCATTTTTGTTCTGGTTCCAGGAAGTTCTAATAACAAACTTCGAACTTTATTGAAAGCAAGAAATGGGGCAAAGGAGATACACCAGGTTGGAATTTTTTTTCTTGAAAACAGATTTGCAGAACAGTATCAGGATAATCAAATTTATATGAACATAACAAAAAATGGATGACATTTAAACATGTTTAGTGTCTGTGCGAATTCTTAACATGAAAAAATCCCTTTGGCTTTCTATGAAATTCTTGCATTAAGGCTGGGTTTCACCACTCAGGGAATTAAAAAATGAGAAAAGGTCAATAGATATATTGGTTTTCCCTGTCAAAAACCGGACTGAAAAATATTTTTAATTTGGAAAGCAAATAAGAAGAAAACTAGACTTTGCAGGGTTGAGTAATCCTTGCTACCAGTTTCTGGCACTGTACTTGAATCTGAATGAGAACTGTACATTGCATTGGTTTGTACGTACAGCCTCTGCAGTTACACTGCAAAGGAGGAAGACATAGCTATGCCATCTCTGTATTGGATCCAAAGGCTCTAGGCTGTTATGGGAAAAGAAGTGATAGAACAGCACTGATGGACCAAGTTAAAAAAAAGTCATGCAAAGATTCCTGAAAATTCTAATCCTGCATGCTGCTTTCCAGATCTATATATGTAAAAGTGAGCTGCTGTTTTAAAACTGCAAGACTCTATAGCCCCCCACAGACAGTCACTCTGTGTTCTGTGGCATTTGGTGCCTGGAGGGTGGCTGGACAGAGCAGGCATCCCATGGAGTCATTAGGCCTTTTCTGACCCCCCTTCCTGGGCTGTGGGACAAGTGCCCTTCTGAGAACATTGCTGCCTAACACAAGTCAGAGCTGCTCCAACCACTTCCTTGAGTTTTGCTTTCTCACATGTAGTTTCAGTTCCCAGATGCCAAAATTGCCCCATTGCTGTGTGGGTGTCAGTATCCCATTGCATGTCCCTAGTGAGGGAACTGAGCACAAAGACTGAAGCTGGGAAGTAAGTTTTGGGACAGAAATGCTTCCAGCTGACCCTGCCAGCCCTCATTTCTCCATAGGGGTAATGCCAGACCATGCTTCAACCATACTTTTCCACACAAGGGCTGAAGAGGTTGTTCATCCACTCTTTCTTGGCATGAGTTGAAGACAAGAACGAAAACTTTCAAATGAGAGTCACAAGCCTTTGTTGTGTCTTACCTTTGAGTGTTGCTGCATGCATGTTTGCATGTAGAGATTTGTTCCTTATCAGGGGTGTTCGCCCCCTAAGCCCAGATATTTAAGTTACTGCAGTTAATATGTCTTTGGTGTGTGCCTGAAAACCAGTGCCCCCACAAACACAGCATGTCTATAAAGGAGTTGAAGTGCAGGACCCTGATGCTCTGGGTGCCACGAGGGGATGTACCAAGACCATCCCAGAAGAGTGGCTGTAAAGTGTTGCTGGGACTGCCCCACCCCTGGCACTTCAGCCCCCAAACCCAAACCCATCCCACCAGCTTACTCTGGCATCAAACACTTTTTTAAGATGGCTCCTGCCCATCTATAATCTGCTAATGAACAGAAGGATTTTGGTTTGGTTTGGGGAGTTGGATGGCAGCTCTGGAGCACCTGAGGCACCTGGACACGGTGATATGTGTCAGCGAGAACTGGAGCTCATCCCTCCAGATGATGCTCCTGCCCATTCCTGTACATCTGACAGGATGGTGGGTGATTGCTGCTCATGGAGTTCTACCAGCTGAAGGTCTGCAGATCAATTAGGTGTTGACTGGTGGGTTTAGTTCCTGTTCTTACATTTCTGGTCCTTTGTATACATGAGACTTACCAGACAGGTTTTCAGATCTTCTGGATATTAGTATTTTTGATTTGCAGGCAACCTTTTCATTTAAGGCCATATAAATGAAGTCACTGCACAGCTCCTGGAAAGAGTTGTGTATTTGGAAGAATAACTATCTTATTAACTCTGTAATAAAATAAAGATATTTTTACCTGCCACTACAGTTACAATTTTTTTTGCTTTTTGTTCTCAATGCAAAGCTTTTATGTCAGACAAGATGGTAATGTACATAAATTAAATTTTATGTAGTCTGCCAAACTTCATAGCAGCTGGTGCTTTGTCTTACTACCCCACAGACAGAATACTTTGGGATCAAAGCATGTCTCACTGCACAGGAGGATGCCAACAATCTCTCTCCATCATGACAGGTGATAAATGATTTCAAGATTTTAGCAAGGTGGCTGCCTTTACCTGGAAAATCAGAATTGGCAATGGTAATTAAAAAAACTGCTCATATAGAGACATCAGTGCTTGAGTATTACAAGCAGTCTGGGACTGCTATGCTGAACAAAGATGTTCATCAATTTATTATAAATTGGATAGATAGAGCTGGTCTCTTGAGCTCTGTAGACAAGGCCATTAAAATAAATGTATTGATTTACAACTTACCAAGAACCTAAATTGTAATTTTACTATTATAAAACTCCAGAAGAAATAAATTATGTTTTCTAACAGCATAATTTCCTCCAGGAAACTATATCATAAATGAAAATGAAATGTTCTGTGAAAATATAACAACCACAGGAAAAGAAATCCAACACAAGACCCCAGACAAACAAAATCAACAAACCATGATATTGCATTTCTTTATCAGAAGGTTCAATTTTAATAATTTTGCAAATTTCTGTTCTGAAGAAGCAAAACCATTTCATTTGGACTTCATTATTTGATTCTCTTAATTCAGTAAACTATTGTGCCATGATATAAAGCATCTTAGTGCATCAATCAGAGAGCACTAAGTGTGGCTGTGCTGCACCAGGCAGATCTTCACCTAGTCAGCACCCCAGTACACAGTGGCCAGCAGTGGCTGTTGGGGGTGAGGAGCAGCCAAGCTTGTGGAGAAGACTTTCCCCAGGCCAGCATAATGGTTTGGAGCCCTGTGCTGCCCTGCTGTGGTGATGAAGCCCTCCTGCCCTCAGCACTTCCTGAGTGCACTGACACCATGACTTTTCACTCCTGTGGGAGCTGCAGTCTGGATCTGGAAGCTGCAAATCACCCTCAGTAGCAACAGAGGAGAGATTTGGATGAGGAAAAGAGGACAGGTATTTTTCCTGCCATGTTATCTAAAGTGGCGCTCTAAGCAGCTTTAGAAGATATTGTACCAAAAATGGTGATGTCTTGTCTACACTGCAGCTCCTGGTCCTCCAGATAGTTGAATAGGCTTGACCTACTTCCAGTGTGGCCCTTCAGCATTAACTTACACCTCAAAAACACCATAAGGTGAATTTGTGTGATTATTTGCAGATGACAAATCCGAGGCAGCTCTTGCACAGGCAGGGACTGAAGCTGTGACAGCAGGGGCTGAGGTGCACTTATTATGTGCACAGTTCCCAGAGCCTTCATTGCACCAACAGTCTGCTCTGTGGTACTAAAACCATCAGTCTTGCTGGTTATGAGTGTGTCTCTCTCTTGACAACTAATTTTGAAGGTCACTCTTTTTTCAAGCCAACAACAAAAGAAAAAGAATTACAGCAAACTGACCACCCCTTTTTCATGTCCAACAGCAGCACAGTAAAGCACAGGTACCATGGCCTCAAACTTCAGAGATTTTCTAGGAAGCCTAGAGCACAGCCATGATTCCTTCCCAAACTTAGCATAAGTAATCAACATCCTACAGTACTGTGTTTAAGCATTCAAACAATACAATTCCACCACCTCATTTACTGGATTTATTAGATCAGCATGTATTGAAAATATCAAAATAGATGCTACCACTCTATGACTGAAAGGGTAAATTTGGTGCTGGTGTAAATTTAGGAGAGTTGCTGATGGAAATAATTCAAGTCCTCCTGTTTTGCAAACCAGGGATACAGACTTGCCACTTTACTTTCCAGAGTGGTCTTTTGCAATGGAAGGAATGAGCTTAACAGGATGAGGCTCTCCAGTTCCAAAGCATCATCGCAGTCATTGCAAATAGATGTTATGGAGTGGTAGAAGACTGTGAGCTCACCCTAATCTTACAGAGGCTGCAGCTACCCAGGGTCTCTGTCCAGCCAAGGGAAGGTACAGTTGAGAAGGATCTGAAAACTGGATCTTTTATGAGCTTTGGACTGTCTCTAAGCCAGTCCACAGTGCAGAGCTGCTGACAGTCACAGCCAAGACCATGAAGCTCAGAAGCCAGGGAACCTGACGAAGACCTGTGTAATTAATTTGTTCTTTCCTTGATTTATTCATTCATGCAGTGATTGAGTTGTAAGAGACCAGCATAGCTCTGCAAGGAAGTATGCAACTCACAAGCATAATTCCAGCAAGCTCTTAGGAAAGCAGCTCTAACAAGCTTCCTGTTTCTTTCCTACAGGGTTAAAAATAAACTTAACAAGGAGGAATCAGCAACACAGAAGTTAATGCCATAAAAACAATGCACTAATTTGCAGTGCTTGCTGAGCCTCTGAAGAGCCTTTCACAAGGGAAGATGATGTCTTTGTCTGAAATGTCTGCAGCGGTGCTATTAGGAAGCAGAAACCCCACTGGCTGTCCTGAGCCCTTAAGCTTAGACCCAGTTTGCTTCAATGGGGCAGAGTAGGGCTTACAAGGATGGTCAGTTTTATTTCCAAGCTCATATGAGAGATGTCCCATCCCTCTAATCACCTTTGTGGCCCTCCTCTGGACTCTGTTTCAATACTGGCTCCTACCCAAGAGCACTGCCTGGTGTGTCAGGTGCAGTAGTATGTGTTATCACCTGTCTCCTGGAAGCCATTCCCTCTGCGAGGAGAAGAAAACTTGCTCTGTTCACATACTGGCTTCATTTTCCTTATTTGTTAAGAAACTGGCATTTCCTCCTGTGGATGGATGTGGATTCTCTCCAGGGCTGAGTTTCTCCCTGTACTGCTGATTCCCAGCTCTGTGCTTCAACCTCACCCTGGGCTGAGGGTGTAAGGCTCCAGCCATCCCCTGGAGAAGGAATGAAGGCAGTGAGGTGCTTTTGTGCTCTGCTCTGCAGTTTGAAGGGTCCCTCAGTCATTTATGCTATTATTCTAACTCCAATGCACTCTTCCCAGGGGTGAGATCAAGTATGTGGCATTTTAAAAATCCCTGACACTATTATGAACTCTTTCATTTGCACATGCCTTTATCTCCTTCAGTCAGGAATAGTCCTTCTGAGCTCTTTCTTCTCTTACCTTATGCTGCCTGCAGCTTTTCTTTCAGTGCTCGTAACCCTGTCAGGCGCCTTATCAGCTTGTGCAGCTCTGCCCAGCTGAAAATTGATTATTGCCATTTGCCTGTGGGCTGGTTGTCCTTTTATCTTGCACCACAGCATTTTTCATGGCTTCTGTGAATAACCCCTTGCCTCTAATGGTGCTGTCACCATCCTCCTCATCCATGCTGTGCACCATAGGTTTATGTTGATTCTTTCCCAGACAGGGTAATCTGTTGTGATTCTTCCATCTTTTCCCAAATGCTGGGCACAGCTGTGCCTTGCCAAGGTATGTGCATAATGCATGGGGTTTCAGTATCTCCCAGCACAGCACTTTGGTTTTATGGTGCTTTTCATAGTCTCTGTGCATCCTTACACCAGCCTCAGCCTGTTCTGATGGGCTTCCTTAGCTTGGGAAATTCTAATTCCTTACTCCAGAGTTAATTCTGCTTCCTGCAGTAGCCTCCACTCTCTGCCCAAGGCAGTAATTCCAAGGAAGACTCTTGTCAGCGGTCTGCTCCTGAAGGTCCTGATGCTGTGCTGTATATTTGACTCTGCTAAGTGAGGGCAAACTTTTCTTTTTGTAGTCTCCATTTGATAACATCTTGTTTATATTTTTAGCCTTCAGATGAAGTACAGGACTCACATTTCTACCATGGTTTCTTGCCCAGCAGGACTGAAGATTATTCGGAGCCACTAAGAAAAGGGTCTTTCTCCTGCCTTTCCTGCCTTTTGCTGGCAACCTCTCTTACCTTTTCCATGCTCATTCTCAGTACACCATAGTTTATCCTCTCTTCTGGTGTCCTCTTCAACTCCAGTGTGCTTCAGCTCTGACTGAACTTTTCTTACCTGTGGTCTTACACCAAGAATGTTTTCTTAACTTGCTTTGTTCCTGAGGCTGTGTGCTTCTGTCCTTACCACCCAAAACGTTCCTTGTCTTGATTATCACAGGCCAAGCAGGGGCTGAGAAGGACAGTGAATGCCTTGGCTTTCCATGTCCTGTCACCCCTCTGTGCCCTGAGCATCCTCCTGGGGTCAGCAGGGCCCCAGGAACTTGACCAGCCATGGAGAGTGACTGGCTTTTCTTGTGGAGTCCTTGGTCATGCACAGCACTGGGGCTGCAAAGTGTCTCTCCTTGTAGAGAAGAGTCCAAATCCCTCTTTTCTGAAGGTAGCAATGAAGGCAGTGGTTTAAAGTGCTTTTCTCAAGCTCAGAGGTACCATACTTGAAGTCTGTGTCTGATTTACACTTGCAGCTTAAGGCATATTCTCCATTAGAAGGATGTTTCTGCTTTCATTTGGAAAAAAAAATTATAAAAAAACTGTGTAAGATGCCAAAACTTTACTCACATCAAAATCCATTACAAGATCTATTTAATTCCTTATTCTAGGCTTATAGTATGGTAGAATAATTAAGTTCATATGTCCATTTGTACTGAACAAAGGGCAGTACTCTGAGGTACTTCAGTGAGCTTCCCCTCTGCTGTGGAGACCAAAAGGCAAAGCATTGAGCTGTTAAGGACCAGGCAGTGGTGGCACCAAATTTGTCCCCAGTGCAAGGTCACAGGTGGCAGCAAAACCCAGAGAGCATTGCTGGCTCTCATTAGGTGAGGACCCAGACCCTGGGCTGTCTCATTATATAGTTTGAATTGTAGCAAAGCTGCCTTCTGCAATTTTGGCATCTGCCAGTACAGGTTTAATATTGCATTGAAGCCAAGGTCCAAATGCAGCTGTGTGTGGGCATGTCCTTGTGGCTCTGCTCCCACCTGCTGCTGGGCCTCCAGGATTTCCTTGGAGTTTGAAGGGACCTGTGTTCATAAAACTAGAGACCAACATGGATTTCAGTGCAATTAGACAGCTGCCCACAGGGAGTGCTAAAAACCCACTTGTTTCTGGCTCTGTCTAGTAGGTGGGAGTATTGTCTGGGGACATTGGTGAAGCTGGGATTTCAGTGAATTGGCCAAAATGACCATATGTCTGAAGAGCTACCTGCAAAGAGGCATTAAAATGCACACATTTTGTAGCTGAGGGTGCAGTCTGAGCATCTGACCACTGCACCATAATGACTTTTGTCCTAATAATAACTTAAATGGTTTCCTAAACATTAACTTGAACTTGCTCAAGGGAATGGCCTTTCTTTGCTTATAATAATTTCACATGAAGTACAGCATGCACATTGGAGGGTAACTGGAGTTAATGTCAATTATGAATCACCAATTTCCTGCTCTAAATAGCATTTTTTCTCAGCAACATCCCATACAGCAAGCTGCCCTGCAGTTTTAACCCCAATTGGTTAGCTGAGACTGACTTAATTTAATGTTTCCTTTTAAAACATGAGGTGTTGCACAGGGAGTGGCCACTCAAACCTGTATCATACAATTTATTTGGTTTTAATTTTTCACAGTAAATAGCAAAGAAAAATGTCTCCTCCACTTCATTTATTGCATTTTGACTGTAAGAAAATTGTATTTTGTGGGTATTGGCAGGAGATTGCAATAAAACAAAGTTGCCTTTATTAGTGGTTGGCTGTACCTTGCCAGGTGATTTTTGCAGCTCTAAGCAAATCTATGGGAACTTTTTTGTCATTATGGAAGTGTTGTTCAGATCACTGCCCTAACCTGAGGAAGGCAATGATGCTTTTTTAAATTAAGTGGAGATACTCCTGCCACCCTAGTGTTTTCTGTCTCTCATGCAAACCTTCCTAGAAATAAAGCTACAGTTTGATGCTCAAGGCCATGCAAACCACAAGAAAACCCTCAAGATCCAATTCTTGATGAGAGAAGCAATTTCAAACCACATTTAGAATCACTAACTCACAGCCTGTACTTGTGGAAAACAGCCAATTGTGCCACTGGACACTCTTTAGGACTTTCTGGCACACTGATCTCTTGAAGAACACAGAGACAGGAAATAGCAGAAATGTTTCTGGGTTTGGTTTGGGATGGTAGGGTAGAGACACAAGTGTCAATGCCCAAGGTGTACCACGTATCAACCACAAGGTGGGGTGAAGATGCAAATGCTGGAGAATTTTTGAATTGCTGAAATTCCACATTGCACACCTGAGGGGCATGACTATAACCCCTTTCTACAAGAGACTAGGCTTAATACAGCCTGTTTTAAATTGTGGCTTGGGGATCCTGTAGGGCGCATCCTAATTGTTCTTCAATACTCAGATAACCATTTGTCATATCACAAGTTTGAAAGAGAGAACCTTCCTACAAATATCAGATGGAAGACATATGCTGCAAACTGCACACTGCACATCAAGAGTCATTATCCCACACTGTTTGATGCAAAACTTTCCCTGCAGTCTTGGCAGACAAAGTGAGACTATTAACATTGACCTACCTGCATCTATAGTTCCTGGTATGTTAAATATCTACTGCATATGCTTATAGGATAATTTGAAATTACCTTAAAGGTGGAATTCATCTGCTCTAGACAAGGCATTCAACAGCTGGATGACTAAATCTGGACCAGTCACTCCTCGCTCCTTTTGTTATTAATAGAGATAAATAGATACTGTCAAAAGGCAGTTCCACCTCATCCCACCATGAACAAGTGAACAGTCCTTTGGGCAGTACCTATTTGTGGTTTCCCAGAGACGCCCAGATAAGATTGAGATATCTGCCTTCAGGGAGGGTGGATAAATTCCACAAGAGTCTGAAGAACTGCTGATCCATGTTGCTGAAATTCAGGGAAACACAGTAGATTTCCCCCATCTCCACTAAGTATAGTGTAGTGGCAAAGGACATCAGAGAGGTGCAGTCACTCCAAAGGTGATGGCAACAGGAATCATGGTGGTCAGGAGCTTGAAAGTAGAAAAGAGACATCTTTACACTCTTATGATTTTCTCAAGGCTTGAATTGCCTTTTTGTGTCTTTGCCCTGATGTTACTATCTCCCTTTATCTTTTCAACCAGATACCCAAATTTAGACAATTTTGACAGCAAGGCTGAGGTCTCAGAGAAAACTACATTTCTAGACAATTTCTTGGGCACATAAGGAGCTGTGGTGCTTAGGTAGGGGAGTTGCATCCTATGGTTGTCCTGAAGAGGGAAATCAAACAACTCACATTTTGGCAGTCTGAGGAGGCACAGCATGTGCTTGCTGTCCAGTGAGGGTGTGCTGCCCCTTGCTCAGCCAGCAGTCTTATAGGGGCTTTAAAAGGAGTTGTAAAATTTGTGGGAGAGAGCAAAGGAAGAAGTGCATCATTATGCATAATCAAGAAATGCAGGGATCAGGGAGCTGAAGGTTATAGAGGGGGAAAACCTGAATGAGTAACCATGAGGAACAAAAGGTAAAAATGTATAGGAATCCAAGGTTTTTCTCTTGTCCCACACAAACTGCTCATCAGGGCTCTGTGAGTGCAGGGGAGCCCAGCTGTGACAGGAGGCAGGCAGCAAATTTCATTAGGAGGGCAGAGTAGTGACTTTGTGTGCTTAAAACACTCATGAAAACCTCCCCTGCCTGACTGTCACCTGCCTCTCTTCCACAGACATGTTCAAGTCACTGTTCATCCATGATCTCCCTCTGGAATATTGTTTTCCTTGTCAAGCTCTTCAGCTTGTCTCTTTTAAGCACACATCAGGGGAGCCCTACTTGACCGACCTCTCCTTCTTACTGAAGGAGCCAGGGGAACACCAACTGCACTCACATGTTCAAGTCAACCTAAAGGCTATTGTCCACAGGCAATAATGTCTTTCTGACTTCTGTCATAAAATGAGTAAGCAAATAGTTCTGCCTTTCACCAATTTTCTGTCTTTTTTGCGGCAGTTTAATTCCCTAGATGAACGGAGCCCTGCTGTAATAACTATGTATAAATAACCAAATAAACATTTCCAGATACTGTTTTTAACAACTCACATTCATTGATATATATAAACACTGAAAGAAGAGGCATATTTACGTTATAGAAGAAAATACGTGTTTTGATATTTAATTATCCTTGCATAAGGAATCTGAGATAAAGCACCATGAGGAAAAAGAAGAGATGGAAAACATCAAATGCCTAAACAAACTTTTATGTTACCTGCTTCTCCATTGCTGTATGTGGGTGTGTAATTTTATTTATGGGAAATAATATTTGCCCAATTCCTTTTTTTGTTTTATTATAAAAATGATAGAAAATATTTCCTTTAAGAATTCTGGGTGCCCCTTATCTGCACAAAGTATACATTCATTATACAAGTATTATGTGGCTTGTTGCTGTAGAATGTCAATACAATACTCTCAGTTCCTCCTACATTCCCAGCTATGAAAAGAATACTGACAGCCAATCCCCAAATGTAAAATACCCTTCACCAATCCAGTAAGGGAACAAAGCATTGTCCTTCCCTGAACTGCATTCTTATTCATCCTACTCCCTCTAACTGCTTGCAGCAATAGTCTGTGCATGAGTATATTTAAAAATTGTCCTTGCGTGTGTCCTTTCATGATCTTTGCAGACACAACCAGCACAAACACCAAGTAGTGCCTATTTTGACAGCACATTTTATGACATGGAGGCCTTTAGTCACTGTCTCAGAAGGCAAAAGTTGTCTCAGAAAGATTGCAAAGTAGCAGCACTGGAAAGTCCTTCAGATGAAAACGACACATTGGTTCTGCTGCACAAGTCTGGATGCATTTCACATCACATGTATGATGGAGAGATGAAATCCCACTCCTTTGAGCAACATGGGGCTTGATGATGCCAACAGGGTAAACAATTGGATCCCACTGAATTGCAGGTAGTGGTAGTACAGTGTTTTCCGAGGACAAACATGACTCTTGTAGGTCATATGGTGTTGGAATAAGGAAACCAGCAAATTAAACTTGCAGGTCTCCAGTACATTTTATGGGGATTGGACCAGGGAGATTAGTAGAACTCCATGCAGAGGGGGATCTCCATCTCTTCAAAATTACAGTATGAGTCCTTGAGAGGGGGATTTATCTTACTGGTTCTCTCTATTTAAAAAAATATAGATATTTAGTTCAACTAAGTCAGCAGAATATCTGTGGCTGTTCACAGAGGGAAAAACTGTGATTGATGCCAATCTGAAATGGGCCTATACTGAAAGTAATTTGGGATGGAAACTCTACATTTGCTGCTGGAAGAGCCTAAATTTTGTTTGCAGGCAACTACTTTTAAGCGAGATAAACTCCCTCTGAAGGGAACTCAGATCAGAACTGATAGGAGCAGACACCTTAAATCTTCTGGAAATATTATCTAATATCTGGAGTCATCTCAGATGTCTAGTAGTCTTTGAAAACTGAGCTCTGAGCTCCTGTGCTTTCCGCTTTTATTTGTTTCTTCAAAACGACTGGTTTTACGGGTGGGATTAAGTCACAGAGGTTGAGAGAGGCTGAAGATTTATGAACAGCTATGAAAACGTTGTGGGCCATAGTGTTCTTGAGATGGGGGGAGGCTGCATTAGATGTTTCTACTTTTGTGCTTGTGATCTTGTGCAAGTTCATTTAGAAGGCCACAAATGAGTGTCAGTTTATAAGTCACCAGCCTGTGCAGTCAATTAATTGTTGATTAACTTCCACTGGCAGCTAAACAGGGTCTGGAAGTTGAAGATAAAAAAATTTAAAGTCACTTTTAATTTTTCTGAAAAATTTTGCTAATTTTCCTGCATTAGGAATTTATGTTGTGACAGCAAAGTGCTGAGCACTGCTTCTCAAAAATAATGCTGTTTGAGGTATTACTGATGATTGTTGAGTGTTTAAAGTATGCTTAGCACTCAACAAAAATGAATACAGATATTGCTACCTGTAGATGACACAAAGACAAAAATCCTAAGTTGTGCCAGTAAAAAAACCCAAAGCAAAATTTTCAATAGGGTCCATGAGTAAGATATCTATTGTCTCCTTCAGGATTTCATTCAGCAGCTACTTAACAGTGCCTTGCCCATGGCAGGTTCTACCTGTAAATAACTGGAGTGTGTAAATCACTTTCTTGCCTATGGAAAAAGAGAGACAACCTGGTAGTATAATGACCAAAGGGCCAATAGCCTTCATTTTAAAGGAGGGTGTTGGATAAATTAAAATAGATTTCTGTATGTAGTCTACCTGTTTAAGGTAAGTGTAGTGCCAGGGCACCAGAGATGTTTCATCCTGCAGTTACAGCAAGGTAAGGGCGCTGGTGAGCTCTGCCATCACCCACCCTGGGTGACTGTGGTAACATCTGAGAGGAAGCAGAGAGCTGGGACACATATGGTCAGTGAGAGAAGCCTAAGGCTGACTTAAGAGGGAGAACAATGTAAACACAGAATATGAGGGAAAAACTGTGTAGGAAAACTCACATCCTAAGAATCTTGGTCCTAAGTGGGTCAGTTGTTTATGCCACCCATCAAACCTGGCTCTGCAGCAAAGCAAGCCAAAGAGAGTCTCCTTTATTGTTTCCATGATGCTTTCTCATCTACAGGCCATTCCCCTTTTAGATTATTCTATTTTTAAGGCATAATTTCCATCTGTTCTTTGATCTTGTACCACATAAGACATTTAGCTGATAACATCATCCATCAAATACCGACTTTCCTTTAGAGTTCAAACACAATCGACACAGGACCCCGTCCATCTGCTGGCCAGTGCCTCTGAACAGATTCAGCTTGTGAATGCCCAGCTATGTTGCCTATTTTTTAATTAACCAGCTTAGGTCTATACTTCCCGTAATGCCACAGGATGACTAGGGGCAGCTCCACAGGGAAGTGAAACACCCTCCTCACATCCAGAGCTGGGGGCTTGTTGTAGGAGGGCTTTCCATGGATGGAGTCTGCCGTCAGCCCCTCAGAAATTTTTTCTTTTTTCTTTTTTTCTTTTTTTTTTTTTTGTGTGTGTGTGTTGCATAGACCGCAATATTTTTATAAAGGGCTGAAGGATTTTTTGATTTTTTTTTTCAAAGTTGGAATTCTTCACAGCAAGCTGCAAAAAGCAGAAAGACTGCGTTTTCTTCTGTGAGCAAACTTCTGAGTTTATTTGTTAGAAACTTCAGAATTTCAGGGCAGGTTGTCTTAAGCAGCGGAATTTTATACAGAAAATGCTGGTCTGCTTACCCAACTGGAGAGCCAGGGAATGTCAGATGATTTAGGTGACCAATTGTAGTGAAGTAGCACAGATTGAATAAAGGTTATCTGAGATCAATCACAGTTAAAAAAAAATCTAAGAAAAACTGTTCAGAAAAAAAAAGAAAAGGAGATTAATGAGTAATCCAGGAAAAAGTTAGTTTTTCTATGAATATTTTCCAAGTGCAAAGAGTTATCAAATTCTTTAGATCATTAGTGTCACATTCTTCACTTAGCTCCATTACCTTGCTTCTCTGTGGTTTGCTTTATCTTGCACACAGTGCATTTGTTTAGGAAGGAATTTGATTCAGGATTCATATTCCACTGGCTTACATATACAACAGCATAAGTATCTCCAGATCTGAAACAATAACAACAACTAAAAAAGCACCTACATTTCCTTCTATTTCCTGGCTTGCCAATAATAAGAAGTCCCTGCAGAGGAGAGCTTGGCTGGTGGTGTTTTGTGATTTCTCAGATAACAAGAGCTTCACATTTCTGTGGAATTCCCATTTGCCAGCAAGCTGCTGCTGCCACTGCCCTGATTGATATATGACTGCAATGGCACTTTTCCATTTGACATTCCCTCTCTCTCCCTCTCCCCCCCTCTCTCTTAAACAACAGCCCTAACTTTTGTGTGTTGCTAATATAAAAGGCAAGCCATGTGACAGAGGGACAGAAGAACAAAAGCATTTGGAAGTAACAGGACCTCTTTTTAGCTCTCTGAAGAGCGCAAGGGCAGGAAGGAGTGGTGCATTTACCAAAGGTAAGCACACAAATAAGAGATTCCAACAGGTTTTGGGTATTACATGAATGTAAACTGAGTGCTTACTGTCTTTCTCTGACACACATGTTCTCCTTGTACCATATTTTAAACTAAAACGTGTTTCAATGGAATTGGCACAGCTCTAGTACCAGTGTCTCCCTCTTGTCCCTGTGTCTTTATCTCCTGTCCAGAGGATGCCTCTATGCAGTCAAATAGGTAGCCCAGTGTGCTTCTGAGCACCTTGGTTAAACACCAATCCTTGTGGGCATGCCGGGCTCCTGTGGGCAGCTCTGTGCTGGTCCTGGCTGTATGGCTTTGGAGTGAGTGGACATGCTGGACTCTGCCTTGAATTCGTCCAGGGAGCGCTGGTATTGCCAGCACCCTCTTTGTCCCATTACAATAGGGCTCTATGAGCACAGGCAAGCCTGCTAGCTTAAAGCTGGACTGTTTACTTTTATCGCTACTAGTTCATGCTATGCTCTTGCCAGTCATCTGCCGGAGTGCCTAAAATAATTTGAAACAACAGGCAATACTTATTTCTAGCTTTTTGTGTCACGCTTTGCGGGAGCGCTTTTAATTTGCACATTATTATTTACCCAAACTTCTGCAAGGCTTTTCCCATGGGCTGGGCTGCTTGTGGGTTAGGACAGATGTAATGCACACTCTGGATTGGCTGAAAGCTGTGAGGGAAGCCACGGTGCTCGCCTTTGCTGTAATGCCGAGGGGTATATTTAGTAGGTAGCCGAGCCCGTCAGCGCGACACGTAATGCGGCGTGGCTGTGCCGCCGGGAGCTGACACGGGAGGATGCTGCAGGACCCCGGAGCGCCGGCTGAAGGGGAGAGGGAGGCTCTCCTCCGCTCCCGGCTGATCATTTCCCTGTGTATCAGCGCCAAAGGCACGAGCATAATTGTTCTCTGTTTCTTTGGGACAAAAGAGGAGTTTCACTGTTATGAGCCCAGTGACAAAGTGTCAGTGTAGTGCCACTGCGAGGCTCGGGAACGGACACTGCCCCGGGAGAGCCCAGCCGAGGAGGAGAGCCCCGTCTCCCTGCTACAATTCAGGTGAGTGTATTCATCCTACAAAAGTTCAAGTGAATGGGTCCAGTCGCAAACAACAGAGTAACAAAGATAAACCCTGTGGAGACCAATCTCAGTACTGGGTTAGGTAAGTGCTGCAGTGTCACAGAGCGTGTGCTCGGGGGGGTGGCAATTTGCTTGTGGCAAATCTGAATTTACAAGATGGTGTATGTGTGGACTGACTCTTGTGGGGCTGTCAGGCAATTTTCTTATCCTACCCCTCAAGTTCATTTAAATTTCCCTCATAACCCCCCTACAACACATCTTATTTGTTTCTGCCCAAGACAGATTGTATGGCAAGTAACCTATTAAGGTTTCTGCAGTTCTTGAAAGATGAAAAAATGTTTTATATATGCTAAATGTTACTTAGAATTCCTAAAGTTTTGTAACTGTCCCAGTGGCTGAGAGGTAGGAACTCTGCATGTTTAAAAAAGATAGGCAAATGATTATTTAAAGCCAGTAGTGGGGAGAGTTCACATGAAGGCAAATGATTATTTGAAACCAGTTCCTTATTGCAAAGTTACTTTCTAATAGAAGTAACCCAGCTGCCTAATTTCGTACATAAATGTGGATGTAATAATCACAATGCTGTTACTTGTCCCTCCTCAAAAGAAGATAAGAATATCTACATTTTAAGAGCTCTTTTTTGTTTTCCTCCTTCCTTTCAAATTACTAATGATGCTCACTTTTGCTCAGGCTGTGGGACCTTACTCATATCTGTGAGCACATGAATAATTCCCTGGACCTAAATAGAACTATTTGATGAGTAATTACTTACCAGCTTGAATCGGGGGTTCCCAGTGACTTATATATACACAAACATGCTCTTGCTTGAATAATGAAATCTTTTTTGCAAAACTGGTGTTATGAAACAACATTTTAAGATTTTCCAGTTAAAAGCAAATGTGGAAGGAATAGATGTTTTAAGCGTACAAAGTAAAATGCAATTTGATTTAGGGACAGAGTTAAATTAAGAGCTGCTGCTGATTAGTTACAAGCTCCTTTCTCTACCTGAAGGTGTCCCATGTAGGTCTTTGGGTTTGTGCACCCAGATTTGATCAGATGCCTGTATGCTGATGGTTGGTCCTTGCAGAGCCAAATACTTGTTCTGGATAGTCTTGGGTACAGTCTGCAGTAACAGTACTCCAGGTAGCTGCTTATTCATGGCTGACTTCCACAAAAGCTGCCTGCCCCCCTGGAATAATCCCTCATATGCCATTGAGGCTTGTGATAGCATCTGTATGTTCTTGCCTGCTTGTGTTGCCAGGATTGAAGTCTTTTTTGCCCAGGTGGGAGATCACATTGATGGCTGCCTTGACTCATTTGAATAGGAGTACTCCTGGAGTTGGCTTCATTCCCCATTTCCCCTGAGGGTGACTTTGTTCCCTTCCTGGCTTGTCTGCTCTCAGACACATTAGGAAGTGCACAAGGCTATTCTTGGACCTTGAAGGGAGTGGACTATCTGTGGTGCAAAGCTTGCATGAAACCACTGGGACATTTGGTTTTGCAGCAAATCTAGTGGATTCTTTGTTTAACTGAAAGAAGAAAAACATCCCACTCCCCAGCTCCAAATATCACTATTGCAATTACAATTATAAACATTTGATAGCTGTAATATGAGTATTACAAATTCCTTGATCTCTAATGTCCACCTGAGTATGAAGAGAGACTTGAGTCTTAAAAAAGTTTTGTTACGTGAGACTGTGCCATAGACTCATGTTATTTGAGCAATCAACCTCTTGAACGTGGCTGGAAGTGGCCACATCAAAGAAGACATAGAGACCCCATGGCAGCTACAGAGTAACTTGCTGTGGTGAAGGATTTTCCCCTAACCCCATCAACTGAACCTTTAGCGTCCTGAGAGTTTATAACCCTTCCAAAAACTCTTTAAAAATAAAATCCCTGTGACTGTAACCCTCCCATACACAACAGGTCCTTTTGCTGAGCCCAGCTCAACTTTTGCCCTCTGTGATATCTTGTTCCATGGGATCATTGTTGGTTGTGTAAACATGTGTTTCTTTTCATCAGTGTAAAGTGTTCTGCCTCTCAGCTCCCCTGCCCTTCTCCATGTCCTGATATCTTGGGATGGGGTGAATAGCCATGCCCACGTCAACATTTTTTCTGCTGCCTGACTTCCCACTTGACAATCCTTTTGCTGAAACTCAGCTCAGTGGCAAGAGAAAGGTTTGGTTGGGTCAGGTTAATGTGGGTGTCTGAGCCAAGGGCACATTGCCTGTATTCTGTACATGCATCTGAAGAGATGCTGCATGCTTTGCTGACTATGATCAGCTGTTATTTCCTTTTTATCTGTGTCAGTGTGGAACATATTAAAATTTCTCAGTAGTGGTATGCAAGGAATCCCTCTGATGCCCCACCTCTAACTTAGCAGAACAATAAAAGCAAGGTTGTAGTAAGCCTTTGAGCAGCTGGCTGTCTATATATTCCTTCTTTTTTCACATCATCTAATTCAGACTATTAGCTGGGTAGCAGTGGCACTACCACTTCCAGACACCACTAGTCCTTGTCCTGTTTGTTGGAATTTTGTTGTGTGGCATGGAGATCCTTTCTACCACAGGCAAGTGCAGCCCCTCTTCTGGTGACAGGGCAGGGGGCTGCTGGTGCCATGGAGACACTGGTCCTAGGAATTCCTCCTCATGGCTATTTTTCAGCTCCTCTTTGTTATTTTTCTTTTTGCATCAATCATTGTTATGGCTTACGCTTGTCACATTTACGTGCTTATTACTGCTGAGCTGCAGGCGGTGTCAGCCTGGCAGTGTGGAGGCAGCACAGGTTATGTTGCCCTTTAAGACATGTGAGTTGGGGATCTGAGTTAATGCCTCAGCTCTGGTTTGGCAAAGGTTAAGCATACCATGGCAGTGACAATCACATTACTGTCATAGCAGCACGGCTCAAAGGGAGTGGGACCAAGGGGAACACTGCTCCTCTTGTTAGAAGACATAAAATTGTTACCATGAGCCAAATATTTAGGTTTCCTAATTATCAGAGGTGTATGAATGGTGGTCTGAATTTTGCCTGTGTAATAAAGAGGAAACAATATTGCCCATAAGGTCCAGAAAGAGGGAACATCATCCCCTGCCATCATGTGCTGTCTCTAGCATGCATAGCATTTTCTGCTGGTCCCAGTGGCAGGGATGTCTTTTTTAATATTAAATAATAAGAAACTCATTCCCTCTCCTGCATCTATTGATAAATACAGACCTTTGAGTTCTCTAGAAAATACACAAAATCCAGAGAACAAAACCTACCCACCTGCTTTTAACACACTCCAACAGGTAGAGGACTCATGCCTGAATGCCCTGGACTTCTCTCAGCAACTTGTAATTTGGCCAAGAGTAATTTTGCCTCATGTTGGGTCATAAGACTAAAGTAGAGGTAATTACTGAAGCAAATCCTATAGCTAGTGCTTGGCTGGGAACATCTGCACTGTAGCCAGCAGCCACCCTTTCTGGTTTCCCTCCTGGGAGGGGTGGGTGGCCTTACTTGGACAGCTCAGTTCTGTTCCTGGT
The DNA here is from genome assembly GCF_047495875.1 of Pithys albifrons albifrons. Taxonomy (NCBI): domain Eukaryota; kingdom Metazoa; phylum Chordata; class Aves; order Passeriformes; family Thamnophilidae; genus Pithys; species Pithys albifrons. The sequence goes on along the minus strand of NC_092458.1, from coordinate 119,964,108 downwards.
GCTTCACCAAGGAGTGATCCCATCCAGCAACCTCTGGATGACCAAGTGGAAAACTCTTTCTTTCCTGTCCCAAACTCAAGACCATGACTACTCTGATATTCAGCAAGACACAAGAAGAAAGAAAGAATCCAAGCCTGGCATCACCTCACCATTAAATTGCTCTGCTGGCTCATTAGAGAGATATTCCATGCATGCCCCTAATCAATCTATTTAAAGTTTCCTGGAAGCAGGAAAAGGAAAGAATAAAAATACAAGCTCTCTTTTGTCCCTCAGTAGTTATTCTTTGTGAGTGTATTAAATCCCTTTCTCTGTGTTGGCCTGTGCCTGTCTGCTGGCCAGGTGCCAGCTTGCAGTACCCACTAGAGTTTGTTATTCCAACCGCCCAGCAGGAAGGCACGGTTAGCTCCCCCTCTCCCAGCTACCTGAAGGGCTGGAAATATTCTTGGAAACTTCAAAAGGAGAGGGAAGTTCAAGCCACCTCAAGTGCTGTTCAGATGGACTTGTTCCATCTCATGCACCAGATCCCCAGGATGTGAATACTTATGGGAACCTTAAATGAGCTGTCCCATTGAAGCCCAAGGACCCAGGCACATGTGTGCTCTTCCCATATGTGTTGATGCTCCCAGAATGTTTCCATTACATTTGCTGCAATTACTGTGGTTGTTTTGTTTTGTTTTGTTTTGTTTTGTTTTTAGTCTGCCTACAGTCACAGGTACTTATCTCCTGAAATATTAAAATACTTAAGGAAGCCTCACAATAGAAAATCATTTGCAGGAGCTTCATTTACCATATTGGGGTGTTTGACATTCTGACTGCTCAGAGGTAGTGTCCCTTTTATCTTCTTGAGTTTTGCAGGATAACATCATAAACCCACAGAATATTCTGAGTTTGAAGGGACTCACAATGATCATTGAGTTCAACTCTTAAGTCAGAGGCCTCTATGGGGACTGAACCTATGACCTTGGCATTATTAGCACCATGCAGCTGTCAGCAGCCAGATGGTAGGACAGCACAACCTCAGTAGAACCAGAAGATGGTCTTTCCTCCTGTGGACATCCAGAAGAAGACACTTCAGTCCTTTCTTTCCTTCCTACTTCCTTTTTCCTTCCCCTCTCCTCTTGCCACAAGTGCTGTCCAGGAGCACGTGTTGTTGGTGTTCTCTTGTTGAAGGCACACATTGCCCTGCAACCTGCTGTGAAATGGGTGGATGGAGCTCCTGTATGATGGATGAAGATGTTCCCCTTGGTGTCAAAGCTTCTGCACAGTGGGATGTCAGTCGAGCAAAGTCTCTTTGGTATAATGAGACCTTGGGTGAACATTCACTTATTTAGATCTGTAAGGATCTCACTCAAAATATTTTGTTTGGCATTTGCCCTGTCCTGGGGTTGGAAGAAACCTGTTCAAATGCTGCATGAAGGCATTTCACAAACAACTGTAGTTCCCTGTGTTCATCTGCTCCTGCCCAGCTGCCACATGGCCACTCAGTGACTTTGTCAGGTGTTTTGACAGGAGGCTGCAGACTGGAGCAAGGATTTTGATAGCATATATAGAAGGCCAGCTCCTTCCCTGCTGGAACAGAAATGGCCAAAGGAAAATAATTAGATAAGAAGATTATTGCATTTATTTACAGAGCTGAAGAATACACTGGAGCTGACAAAGGCTCTGAGTTGGTTCAACAGAAAGCAGGACCAGATGCAGCATCTCATCTCAGGTTGTCTCTCTTACTGCATAAACTGTTCTCTTAAATGGCTCAGATTGTCAATTGTACGATTTAGTCCCATAGCACACAGTGCTTCCCAGGCAGTTCCCAGGCATGGTTGTGTGGGCTGGAAGTCATCTGAGCGCTGGGGATGCCGAAGGATCTCTGGGAATAGACCACACAGCCCTTGTCATGGCAGGGGAGAATTTCACCCCATGGAACAAATCCAATTGTAGTTTGCCCAACACAGTTGTTTCCACTCCAGATCAGATCTTCAAGTCCAGCAAAACCTCCAAATCCTCATCTTTCTGGTCTGAACTTTTCCAGATTAGATGAAGTTCTTGAGAAATCCCTTTTGGTTTCATGAAGAACTTTGTGGTTTATTTTTGTCAGAACATCAGCAGTGAATTACACACACACACACACACACACACACACACACACACACACACACATATACATATATATGGTTAGTGACACTTTTATAGGGATGGAGTTTGGAGAAACTGAGTAGTCTTGTAACTCTTCTGTTTACATAAATTCAAAATGAGAGAACCACATGGTAGGATCCAAGCAATTTTGTTTACTAAATATGCACAGCATGCAAGGCCAGGCTTAAGTTATATATACACACTGCTGCTTCAACGGGGTTTTGGCAGCCTCCAAAACATAAAAAGCATTGAGTGACTTGAACTGTGCCCTCATCATCAAGCAGGAGTCTCAAACACAGAAAATGCACAGCCAATGAAGACCAAGCTGAACATACATGCATGCCTAGTTCAGCGGGCTCAGGAGTTGAGAACAGCCAAATAGAAGTACACCAAAAATGAGCTTTTCCTACCTTCCAGGGTAAAAGCAGTGCAGATCCAATAGACCTTTGGAGAATTGCTCAGCTCTTTATTTTTTTCCAAGATGCACAGCAAAAAGGGAATTTCTGTTTATGTTCTCAAAAAGTGACTGACTAAATAATTCCAGATGATGGAATTTTCTTCTGTCCTTAAAGCAAAACAAAACCTTAATCTTCACGGCTCTCTAAATGATATTAAGACTATGATAAGAAATCTTTATTTCAGCATTCAGAAAGAAAATAATAAAAGCAGAGAGTTGGAAAAATAACCCTAACTCTGCCCCTATGTCCATTTCCAATATAGTCTTGAACTGTGAGTTAATATGTTCTTTCTTTGGGATGTCTTCTATTTTTCCCTGAAGTTTCTGGGTAGCAGCTGTAGAAGTTTTGGGTAACAGCTGTAACAGCTTTTTGTACGTCATGCCTCCATGAATTTTTGAAAACCAGTTATATGTAAAGGGAACTTTAAGCCTATTACTAACAAAATGTACTGACCATACCAGTGAATTATGAAAAAAATGGGAAGTAGTGATTTTCATCTGCTGTTAGGCCAAGTATTTTTGTAGCCAATTGTCAGCCTGACAATATGAAGCCCCCTTTTAATCTTTTTCTTTACAATGCTGTAGAGAGGAAGCATTTTACCTTCATTATTTTTTAGCCTGGCAGATGAGCTGTCCACCACAGTTTTACGTGAAAAGAAACTGAGCAAAACACAGCTGAAATAGAAGAACATTTTCCATGTAAAATTGTTGACTTTAATAAAAAAGTATATTTTCCAGATAAAACAAAATGTCACCAGTTATGATGATTAATGATTACAGGTGTACTTGCTTCTGGTTTTGGAAGAAATGCAATCTTTAACTTTAAAAAAAAAGTTAACTTCAAGTGAAATGCCATTGCACAATAACAGCTGGAAATGGAAAATTTCATGCCAATGTATCTCAACATGGTGATGTACCTGTGTGAAAATATTTATACTTTTTTTACAGAACCCAAAATCTACACTCTAACTTCTCTTAAAATATCCCTCTAAGACTTTTATTTCCATATATATTATACATGGCCTATGGACTTGAGAAATTTATGTGCATCCTTCACATAGGGATGTCAGGAGAAATACCTACATGCTTGTTTTGCCAGAATGTCTATCAACAACTGTACACAGTTTTTTCACGGACGAAGGATCACATTTATATCTGTTTTCTCTCTTTTTTTTTATAACTATGTGATAACAGTATTTTTTTTCTTCTTTCAAAGGGTTGTTACCAAAGTCTGCTAAATTTCCTTGCTAGAGAAGTATCAGGGCATTTTTAAAAGACTGTGAAACTGTTAATACTTTTTATACTATGCTTGTCCTGAAGAAGGTACAACCATCTTCCTTTTCTCACACTTTTCCCTGTGTCTTTCCAGCTTTCTCACAGTGTTTTCATGACACAGACTCTGTGTCATCCAATTATTTCCTGAAGAAAACTAGAGTGATAAGACTTCAAAAACTGAGCCAGGACTCCAGATTTCTCTCACTGTATTAAATCATAATGATCAAAACCAAGGAAAGATATAGAAGAACAAAATTAACAGTGGGATGGAGAGAAAGGGAAATGAGAATCCCTGGATGTTATAACACATGAGATGAGAGCATCTAGTATTAAGTAAATTTATTTGGACAGAGAGGGAATTACTGGGTGTGTAATACTGATTAACTATGTTGGAGAGAGGCCTTGCCAAGCAGCATGTTTTGGTCAGCTTCTTTATAAAAAAAAAAAAAGAGTAGGAATGTAGGTAAAAGGTTAAACATAGAGGGGAAAAAAAAAAACAGTGCATCACTCCTCCTGTTAGATAATCCTTGGGCATCATCTGCATGAACTAGAGCAGCACAGCTAATTTTTGGGAGGGAGTCTGTCCTAGCTCCCATGACCGAGAGATTTCTCTCTTACCCTGAAAAAATGTTTGGAAGGATATTTATTGACATGAATGAGACTGTGCATAAATGTATCTGAGATCCTAAGTGTTTAGTGTTGCTTGTCAAAGTTCTTTATATGGCAAAGATGCAGTGTGTTGGGTTTTTTTTTTAGTGCTACATTTGCTGAGGAAAATATCCCAGGTCATATGTCAGACTCTGGGGAAAAAATATACTGTCATTTAAATCCACAGTCACATAATTTTTCCTTTCCTACTTAGGCACATGGATAATAGTTTGAAACAACAACAACACAAACGTCTCACACACAGAGCATCTTTGTCTCTCTAATACACAGAGCATCCCTAATAACATTTCTTCCCAGCATGAGGCTTTGTATGTCACGTCAGCGCCATCCCAGCTTGGATGAACTCTGGGAGCATTTGTCACTGCTATGCACTCCTCTCACAGAAGTGTTTGAGCAAGCTATAAAGCAATACACAAATCATCAAGCACTCTGGTGGGGAGGCCTCAATTCAGGCCGTTTGGGAGATGAGTATCAGTCGATTTAGAGCATTGCCAGCAACCAAGAAAACAGTTTTGAAAGAGGCTTGTATAAGGCAATAAAGGCACACATCAGCTCTTTAAATACTCAAGGGCCTCTGTGGGAGCATTTCTTCTGGAGCAGGGAACTTTTATCTAAGTTTCTTCAGAAAGTCCTTTTGACTGTATTTGTGAGTGTCTTCTGATTATCCTTCACTGGGGTGTATTTAGATGGATAACTCACAACTCTTTCAAGCTATATCTCTTTGTAGTAAATGTGAAATTAAATCACCCAGTCAGGACTAAGAGCTTTATGAAAAGGATCAAGGGATTGTGAAAAAACAGCTGAGGGAAATGCCCTCCTTCCCCTGCTGGCACAAAACTCTGGGCAGCATTTCAGGAGCTGTCCTGCACCTATTCCTTGGGGAACCTCCTGGTCTCCATCATTCCCCAGAAATTCAGGTGCCTGGGTAGATAGCCACATGATTCCACCTGAATATACTTTTTCACAATTGATAGTTGGGACGTACTTGGATATTATGGAGTAATACATGTATTTTTCAGATGCTGCTCTTTTGTTAACGTGGAAGAGACTGACACAGCAAGTGCTGCCTGACAAGTAAGCAAGTAAAGCATGTCCACCCATGCGCATGCGAGTTTGGAACTCAGGAGGGCAGGACAGCCAGAGACTTAAGTAGTTCTTTATGTAGTGCAGGTCCATGCTCAACAGGTTTCCTGGGGGACCACCTGGTTATGCCTGGGCTTGGAGCAGCACAGAAGCTGCAGGATAGTGACAGGCAGCCCCTAGAGCCACAGCTCAACCTGCCTCCAGCCTTTCCATGTGCTCCCTAGGCCATAAACTCCCATCGGTAATGCAGGAGGCAGCCTAGCTTTGCCCCTCTTTGTCACTTGGAGTGGATACACAGTCCTTTGGATTTGCAGAAATCTCTGATGTGTTGCTAATCACCAGTTCTGAGGGGAACACACCAGGGACATCACCAGGTTAAAAAGATTGGCACTGTACCACTTGTGATGTTAAAAGGTTCTCACCAGAGAAATGATAGAGCAATGCTAAAAGTAACAAGGCCTTGACTTCTTCTTCCTAATGCCATATTCTCTACCTACTGTGGGAACAATGCTCACTCAGAGTTTATATTTTGTCTAGAAAAGGTCCTGTGTGCCTTAATATTATTTATGTCTATTTTCCTCCAGCGGTCTTTTTGGTCAGGATTTTGATTTATGTTGCTTTTATCCCAGCTGCACAGGAGATTCTTTGATGGATTACAATCTCGGCAAACTCCAACTCGAGAAGAATAATGACAGCTAAGACACTTAAACCAGACTTTTCACAGTCCTGGAAAGGAACTGCCTTCCAGAATTTGGAGGTTTTTTAATACTCTACCTCCCTCTGCTGTTATCAGTGAGAAGTTCCTCGACAATGGGAAATCATGTACTTGCAGCTTCGATTTCCATGCTCTCGCTCCTGGCAATGATGGGAGACACGGACAGTAAAACAGACAGTTCCTTCATGCTCGACTCTGACCCCAGTCGCTGTATGAGGCATCACTATGTTGACTCCATCAGCCACCCCCTCTACAAGTGTAGCTCCAAGGTAAGGCCTTCCTTCACCTCCTCGCAGCAGCTGCATCAGAAGAGTAATTCAAATGAGCCATTCTGGCTGATTTTCTCTGCATAAATTCCTACCTACCAAAATCTAGCTGCAGAGACTCAGAGATGCAGAGACATCTTGTGTATGTACGTAGGAACTGGGGTTGTAGAGAAAGGCTCTTGCCCCTCTTTTCACCTTTTCAAAAGGAGAAACACATCATGATAGTAAAGGTAGTATGCAGTAAATGGTAAGATTCAAAGGAGCACATTTGAGATCTCAGCTGATGGTGCCAAGGAGATGGGCTAGTTTGAAAGTTTAGATCATCCCAGTACTGTCTCCTTCTAATGAATCTTTAATCTGGAGTATGTACATTTGTAACTTTAGACATAAAGAACCAAGCTGTAAATTGGTAGTTAATAAAGATTGTGAAGAACAGTGCTTAAATCCTTCCTGCCCCCCATTTAAGTTCAAGGCCTTGGTTTTCATGCAGAATAACACTTGGGTGTTTACTGTAGGGCTTAGGAACAGGCAGAAGAACAAGTTTGCCTTTCATTTGGGATTTCAAGTCTGAAAAGTGTTGTGTCTAAATGGTTTACAGCCTGCTCATGTAGCCTACAGCCATTTATTTCATTGCATGGAGAAAAAGAATGGGGAGAAACAATGGGAAAATCCTTGCTGGTCCCTTCTGTCTTGGCCTAATTTGTTCCATCTGAGTTAATACAATCTGTACATTCAGATGATTGGACCATCCCTCTGTCCCATGGGAAGTGGCTTTGCCTTATGCACTCACATCCCTGGATTAATGAAAAGGAACAACTGCCAGTGCCAATGCTTTTGCCAGCCCTGAGCTGGGCAAGAGAGTGATGGGAGGCAGATATGTGACGGGGTTTAGAACAAGAGGGGATCCTCCCATGTTGTGTGATGGAAAACCCCAGCAGCAGGGATGCTGGGAGAATTAACAAGGAGAGAGGATCCATGCAGTTGAGATGGATGCAGCACTGGCTGCAGACACCATCAGATGCCTTTGTGTGCAAAAAGAAACATGTTGCTTCCATGATCAGTGCAGGGGTGAGGCAATGCCACAGGTAGCTGCAGGTCAGAGAACTCAAAATGAAGCACCGAGAGAAGTGGCAACAGAAAGTACCACCCACTCAGTGCTCTGTGCTCCCACTGTGCACCAGGACAGCTGCTGCCCTGGCCACGCCTCTTCAGCCAGGCTTGTCCTGTTCCTGCTCACGAGCGAGGGGCTGATAGCCTCCAAATTTGGCACAGGGAAAAGCCCTGCGCTGTCTGCTTTACATCAGTCTCTCAGTGCTGTCTGCCTGGCTTTCCCCAATTCACAGCAGTAGGAACCCAGAGATTTGTGCCCTACTGTTTCTGATTCCAAACAGTAAAATCATGTGTTACCTGTGATTCAGAGGAGGTCTTTTGATTTGCTTTTGGCCTAACTAGACCTTCTTACCTACTGCGAAACATGTGGCATTAATAAACAGAACTGCAGAGGCACATCTGTTTGTGCAATATTGATTTTATTGCAGTTGACTCCAGTGAGAGGCAAAGGTGGTAAGTTGTAGGCATGTGGGTTGGGTTTTACATACTGGTATGTGGGTGCTCCCAGCCCTCCCCTCTCTGAGCAGTTCAGACCTCACAAGCCGTAGCTACTGTGATGGCTTGGTCCAGGAGAGCGATGCACCACACAGGTGCCTTCACACTCAGCTCCCTGCTCGGCCAGAAGCCAAGGCTTTGCTCCTCAGCTGCCTGTCCTGGTGGAGACTGTCCTGGGTTGAGCTGGCAAAACACCAACTGTCCAGGACAGAGTGAAGAGGGTTCCTCCTTCCCCCAACCAGCCAAGGGAAAAAAGAAGAGGGAGAGGAAAAAAAAACCCTCAAACCAGGTTTATGCTGAAACTCACTACATGTATTTATACAGAAAGGAGAAAATTAAGAGGATACTACAATATAACACACACTTACACAAGTTATGTATAACAAGAAATAACTTCCCACTTCCCAGTAAACACAAATTCTACCATTTTAACTACAAATCATTCTAGAGAAGTTGGTTCTTCAGAGACAGACTTAAGCAGAGAGAAAAGCTAAGAACAAACATTTTACTTCCCTCAGATAACATGATGTTAAGCCGGTGCTCTGGGCTTGGGCCTCCCCATCCCTCCTGAGACAGCAGAGTGTCTTGCTGGCACCACAGCTGTGAAGCAACTCCACAAGCCACACCCACACACCAGCTCTTACCCCTTTTGAGATGATGCAATATGGTATGGAATACAATATTATTGGTCAGAAGAAGTCAGCTGTTAGCTGGCTCAGCCCAGCTCAAGTCAGCTGACAATTTCAGGCCTTATCTGAACTTTAAAGCCTAATTTAGGCCCACCTGGCTAAACCCATAACAGAGACTTTAAGGATAATTGTGTTAGGTGGAGTCTGGTCCCTGGTCCATGAGTCCAGCAGCTGTGATTGTACCTGTTCAGGACTCTGTCACTGTGCTGCCTGATGGCTGGGATGTGCCACTGGGTCACTGAGTGCCTGCCTTCTTGCTCCAACATTGCCATCACCATCCTCTGGGTTTTTCTTAAAACTGTGACTGCCACAGGTGACAGAGGGTTATTCTTCTGAAAAAAGAACAAAAGGAGGGAGGGAAGGAAGGAAGGAAGGAAGGAAGGAAGGAAGGAAGGAAGGAAGGAAGGAAGGAAGGAAGGAAGGAAGGAAGGAAGGAAGGAAGGAAGGAAGGAAGGAAGGAAGGAAGGAAGGAAGGAAGGAAGGAAGGAAGGAAGGAAGGAAGGAGGGAAGGAGGGAAGGAGGGAAGGAGGGAAGGAGGGAAGGAGGGAAGGAGGGAAGGAAGGAAGGAAGGAAGGAAGGAAGGAAGGAAGGAAGGAAGGAAGGAAGGAAGGAAGGAAGGAAGGAAGGAAGGAAGGAAGGAAGGAAGGAAGGAAGGAAGGAAGGAAGGAAGGAAGGCATCATCAATTCAGTTTCTTAGCATCCCTAATGACAGAGAAAATCAATCAGGCCTTTAGAAGTGGAACTGATGGGATTGAGAAAACAGAATGACTTGTAATGAAAACCATATTATTTCAAAATGGGGCTTTGAGAAAAAAGCTGTTGACATAAACATTTGCAATTCTGGCTGCAAAAGTCAGCGATTCTTTTTAAATCAAGACTTTAATGGAAATCATGTTTGAAAGTATTATCACATCTTTTGGCTTCCCAAATTCCACAATGGTTTCATGTACAATTTTTTTAACAATACTGCAAGTTGTGTGGACTTTCTCATGAAGTTGAAAATGGAAACAGTTTCCATACAAAGTGAAATAATTTTGACACTTCCTAGAAAACTCTCTTAAATGAAGATGTGGGTTTTTTTAAGGTCTCTGGGATTTGAATCATCCTGGTAGACATATGGCTTCTGTTCTGGATCTTGCATATAAACACATACAAATATTAGACTTGCTAATGGAAACTAGATGCAATATCTGTTCCGATATATATATATAGTGATAAAATACAAACAAGTCAAAAAATTCAAGGCCCTGTAGGAGTAGCTCTGGGAATTGAAGTACCTCCTGTTTCCACCAAGTTTCCATTGTGAAGCTTGGATTGAGAATGTCAAGCAAAGACTTTGCCCTTTTTGGGGGGTTATATACTAATTTCATTGAGACATCCTTTTTCACTCCTTGTGTTTTCTGTCTTAACGCAGCATAGAATTACAGAAGTTAAAAGTGACCTCAGAAACTGCAAGATGTTTGCTGTCCATCCTGATTAAAAAAGGATTATGTCCACTGTGCTTCTCTGTGGAGGCTGCCAATTGTATCCACATAGAGAGTAGTTTTGTTAAACATCCAGCAAATGTAATTTAATCATTAAGATCCCTTTTGCTTGTGGCCTCAGGCAGGTGATGAAAACAGTTTTCCAAAGCCTTCAGAAAATGGCCCACTATAGTATAAAAGAGACACAAAAGTAGGATGGAAAAAGGCCATTTTTTTTCCCTGAAAAACTGTGTTTTCCTTTGACTTCAAGGAAATGTTTGTATCAGTTCATGAGGTATTGCCTTTCCTGACTATACTGGATTCTGCCTGACCTCTGTCACAGAGACCCACTGGTCTTCATCCATGTGCTGGATTGCCTCGCTGCTGCAGCCAGAGTCTCCTAAATTACAGTGTTGGCTGCCACAAGTGCTTTGTCCAGATGTGCCAGAAGTGTGCTACCACTGACAGCCTCACACTAAAGAATCCAGTCCAGAGAGACACAGACCAGATGAAGAGAGATTTAGCATATGTTTAAAGACTCATGAGGTAGCTCAGGAGACTCCCAGTAATGCCTGCTTGCAGCCAGGCCACAGAAACTGTGTGAAAATCTGTTCTCATGCATCTCAGCCCATCTGCTGTTGCTGAAGAGTGCAGCAAAGAGGACTACAAACACCGTTAGTAATAATCCAGTTCACAACTTCTGGACTCAGGATCAAATATTGCCTCACATCGCTCTCTTCTGTACCTATGAGATCATTGGCTTTAAGAAAACCCATTCCTCTATAGCTGCTCCTAGACCCCTGTGGGTCCATTGTTGTAGGACTCTATTCTTCTGTATCCAGCACTGCAAGGTGACATGTACAAACTCACATGTGCAGGGGATGAGGGGAGCCAAGAGGCACATGTATCAGGTTATAAAATACCCACATGTTTTTACTATATATACACCCCCTGTATTACAGTGCTATGCCATCATAGCATTACTAATTATTTAGGTGATAATCTCTATTGCACTATACTACACGATGCAATAAGCAGCTGGTGCAGTTGATTAAATGGCAAAGCAAAGCTTCTAAGTACATGCTATTTCCAGCTCATTTGCACACCTGCCAAAATCCACTGGTGTGGTTCTAAATTTATGAGAATGTTAAATTTTGCCAAGGACTTCAGGTGAGTCCAGAAGGTTAGAAAGCTATAAAAATGGGAATTTTGGATTTTTTTTTTTTATTCTAGCAGTTTGACTTGATACACTTGGTGCTGTGCTATTTGTAAGAGTTTATACTGCCATCCAAAAACAGGGCATAAACCCAACGCTGTCTAATTTTACTTTATAGGAATAGTGACCATCATATGAAAAACTACATAACCAGCAAAATCTGAGATTAAAATTAGAGCGTCCATAGGCTAAGACAAGTTTTTAAAGGCAAGACTTGCTAACCAATTGTAAATGCAGTGGCACATTGAATAAATGTTGGCTGGGTTGGTGTTATGAAGCCAACTGTTTATGAGAAATGTATTGAGGCACAGATATTGACAAATCGGATAATTCTACCCTATAATTACACTGCTACAACTTTTCTGTAGCCCTTATTTCTGTTTCCTGGGCATTCAGGGTTTTTTCCCTGGCATTTTTGAAAATACCTACAGGTACAGGAGCAGATGTGTGCCATGAGAAGCCCTTAGGGTAGCAGCACCAGAAGTGGCTGGTTGTTCCAGCTTCAGAAGCATTGACCGTTACAAGTCTTCTTGACCATACAGCAATGTATGCTGTCATATTTAGGCTGAAATCATAGAATCATAGAAATGTTTGGCTGGAAGGGTTTCTGGAGGTCCTCTGAACCTCTGAAAAAGCAACTTCTGGCAGCTGCATGTCCCCCTTTGCCACTTCTGAGGAGAGTTCTGCTCTGTCATCTTTGCAACCTTCAGGAAGTTGTCAGCTGCCATGGCATTGCTCTTCACCCTCCTCTTCAGCCAAATATTTGGGAATAGCCTGTGGCAGAGGGTGCGTGGAGTCTGGTGAGCTCCTCAAAGCAGGGGACCTAAAAAGAGCTGTCAAGACGCTGGGAAGGAGACCAACTAGTTTAAATGTCCCAATCGTCTGCCTTTCCTTTGCATGGCAGGCAGGATTAGATACTCGTGTAGCTGGTACCTAATTAAATACCTTCAGCAGCTGTCTGCCTGGGAAGTGAGGTTTTTTTACCAAGGGGAAATAAATGGATCTTTATCTGACAGTAATGGGGTGCTAGCACTGTAAGGATTGTCTCTTTCCCTGTTCTCTAGTCTCTAAAGACACTGGTATTAAGGAGCTTGACATATCTGATAGGCCTAAAGCTTGTGTGTGACACCACAGTACACTGAAATTTCCTTCTCACAATATTATTGCTAACAGCTGAAATTAATTTATTTATGGATATTGAGTGTCACAGGAAGGAGACCATATATTTATGCTGTAAATCATAAAGGATGGAAAATTTGTCAGAGAACAACAAGAACCCATCTCTTAATTTAACCAAGAAACAAGAAGGTATGAACCACAGCTCATCACCTCTTGAAGATATCTTCCTTGTGATCTGTCTATGTTGACTGGAATTGTAGTTGTTAATATATTAATACATTTCTAAGCAAACCATTTAGCATGCAAGTACCCTTGGAAGAGTAATTTTTAAGCACTGCACAATGGATGATCAGTGCCTTTCCTATGGACACAGAGAGTGCTGGCATTTCCTACTTGATATCAGGAATATTCTCTCTCTTTTTATCCTGTCTTGCCTTATGACTGTGACTATAGAGAAAAATCAAACATTTGATATACCTGCTTACATGACTTGGAGATTTGCAGTCAGCTGAGCATGTGTAATGAAAGAAGCACAAAAGGGTTTAATGTTGTAAAATATTTGCTATCATGTCTGTAGTTATCCTTTCAGGTTGTCTGAAAAAGAACATGAGATATGTGCAGCATGGTTAAAGTGTAAGGTTCTTCCCTGGTTATAGGAAAGACTTACAACTCTTTCACTGCCTATTTTGGGTGATATAATTAGTTGATTTTGAAGTTTATTTTGGTTAAGCAGAATTAGCTGATATGGACTTGATATTTCTGTTCCCATGAAAGCATGAACTTGTTCAAACTCGTACAACACTTACCTATTATCAAGGTGGCAACAGCTGTTTCTAACACATAATTTCCTGAGCTTTAGAGGATCCTTTCCGAGATTTATATAGTGCTTAATGCTCTATCCATCTTCTCTGCTCAACAGAGTTGTTGGGGAGTAGGTCACTGCCCATGGACTTCCATTCCTTAGTGCCTCCCATTGTTCAACCTCCTTTGTTACTGTCACAGCTCATAGGGTGAACTCAGAAGAAGAAACATGGACTCTGCACTGCTTTTGGAAAATCTCACTAGGGAACCCTGATGTTTGGCAACAAGTTCATCTTTCTTTTTTACATTTTCACTGCCTTATACCATGCAACACATTTTATACAGATACAACTGATGCGATGACATAAATATATATACACACATTAAATTGCAAATACATATTCAAGGTGATATTTGTAAAAGGAGGGAGCTAGAAATGTACTTTTTTAAAGCAATAAACTGAGCATCTTGTTTATATTTCTACTTTATGTGTTCATATATCTAAGAATTTGAGACGTTTTCACTAGTATACACACTCTGGAGCAGGTCCAGAGAAGAGCAATGAGTCTGGTGAAAGGACTGGAGCACAAGTCCTATGAGGAAAGGCTGAGGGACCTGGGGTTGTTTAGCCTGGAGAAGAGGAGGCTCAGGGGAGTCCTTATCACTCTCTACAACTACCTGAAAGGATGTTGTAGCCAGGTGGGGATTGGTCTCTTCTCTCAGGCAACCAACAGTAGGACAAGAGGGCATGCATGGGCTTAAGCTCTGCCAGGGGAGGTTTAGGTTGGAAATCAGGAAGAAGTTCTTTGCAGAGAGAGTGGTCAGGCATTGGAATGGCCTGCCCAGGGAGGTGGTGGATTCTCCGACCCTGGAGGTTTTTAAGGTGAGACTGGACGTAGCATTTAGTGCCATGATCTGGTAATCAAAGTGGGGTTGGATTAAGGGTTGGATTTGATGATCTCAGAGCTCTCTTCCAACCCAACTGATTCTATGATTCTATGAAAACACTGGAAAATATCAAACAGCAGTATCAGTCTGGCTGACAATTTAAGAGCTTGGCTGCCACAATTCTGGGGTCAGGCAGAGTTGCAGTCACAGAGGTGAAAGCAGGCCTGGCTATGATCATTTGGAGCCCTGAGGTCAGGTGCTGTTGTCCTCACTGGTGTCAATGCCAGGGACTCCAGGAGGAGCCTGGTTATCTGCTCTGCTCTCTCAGACACAGCTCAGGGCCAGACCACTGCGTGGGGCTGGGTGCCTTCACTAGGGTGGTGGGATGCAGCGAGTGATGCAGTGATGCGAAAACAGCCAGACTGGAAGGAGGGAGCCGTCTGCTGGTGTTTCCTGCGCTCTGGCAGCGAGGAGGACACATTTCCTAACCCGTCTCTTGTCCTTTGCAGATGGTGCTGCTGGCTCGCTGCGAGGGTCGCTGTAGCCAGACATCGCGCTCGGAGCCCATGGTGTCCTTCAGCACTGTCCTGAAGCAGCCCTTCCGCTCCACCTGCCACTGCTGCCGCCCCCAGACCTCCAAGCTGAAAGCCATGCGGCTGCGGTGCTCGGGGGGCATGCGGCTCACGGCCACCTACCGCTACATCCTCTCCTGCCACTGCGAGGAGTGCAACTCCTAGGGGCGTGGGGCCACAGCGCAGCGGGGACTGGCGTGCTGCCGAGGACAAGCGCTCCCAAGGAACAATCCAGGGTCAGGCCGATGCTCCCAGCATACAATTGCAGTGAGGACAGGACTGGATTGAAGTGTAAAATATCCTGGGGTGCTGATGATGGATGCCGGTACCATGGTGCAGGCTGTGCCAAAGGTGAAAGCATGAGGACTTGTTTTTAAGAAGCCTTTCTCTTTTTCTGAAAGGATATTTTTGAGAGCTTCTTCTTTTTCAGGCTCAGCTCTGACTACAGAGAGGTGCTTTTACTTTAGGCCATGGGCAGCAGGGGATCAGAGACGAAGGTCATCTGGATGACTGCACTGAGCACTGGAAGTTGACATTCAGACAGAGGATGGGCATCAGTTCCCATGTGCAACCTCTTAATCAATCAATTTATTCTTGTTTCCTACTTATACTGGCCTTCAAAACAAACTTTGCTGTTGGCAAGGTTCATCTGTTACTGATCTAGCAGCCAAGTGCTGGATAACTTTAACTGTGGTTTAGCAGAAATTACAAATAAACCACTGAAAAGTTAACTGGATCTGAAATGCCATGATGGGAATACCCAGCCCTAGCCATCAAAATGATTATTTGTACCATATGTCATCAGAGTTCAGTGGTTGAGTGACTCTTGAGAAGTGAAAGATCATGAGGCCCACTATTCCCCTCTAAAAGCCTAGAAATGTGACATATCACGTCTGTCACAAAAGCCATTGTTCAAACTCTAAAAACTAATCAAATTTTAAAATGCCACATACTAAATGGAGTCACTTCTTAACTTGAGTCGACCTGTTCATGCACAAAACCAGAGCCACCAAGATGATGACTAAACCTAGGATTTATTTTCATCTATAGCTCTTAGGCCACTGAGCAAATACCATTTTGCCTTTTAAAGACTGACAATCCCAAATATCAGGGAATCACACTGATGTTCCCATAGGAAGTTTAAGGCAGAATTGGAGTCCCATTGTTATCCATTCAACCACAAAGGCTGTGTTTCAATTTTCCTAATGATCTCCTGCCATTTGGGGTACTGACTGATTCAGTGTCTTGGCAACTGCTCAGGGAATGGCACAGCTCTTGGCTGGTTCCTGTGCCCATGTGTCCTTTGTGCTTACACAAGGATGAGGTGGGGTTAGCACAAGCCCACAACATGTAGGTAAGGCTGTCCTGCAGTCAGGACATCAGAGCTGTGGGGTGCTGCAGAGCAGCGGTACCCAGTGGTTCTCTGCAAGAAGCAAGGCCATGAGCTGCTTTCTCCTGCAGGACCATTGCAGAAAGAAATGCCTTGAGAAGCTGAAAGAATTGCACTGTTTGGTAGGGTATAAGGACCTCAAAATAGTAGGGGATCCCAAGCTTGGTCATGGTATTTGGTATTTGCAGAGAAACTCTGTCCCTCCTTCATTAACATGCGATTCTAGGGAAGGTTCACTCAGAGTTCCTTGCGACTGCAAGGAAACAATATAACTGTTCTTATCTAATATTGACATTCTTATCTTCTTAAATGGCAGCATCTCCTGTCAGCCAGCAGTATGTCTGTGATGTTCACACAAACCCAGCTAAGCCATT
Source organism: Pithys albifrons albifrons (assembly GCF_047495875.1). NCBI lineage: Eukaryota > Metazoa > Chordata > Aves > Passeriformes > Thamnophilidae > Pithys > Pithys albifrons. Next base: position 119,947,396 of record NC_092458.1, on the reverse strand, counting down.
GTTTTGATAGAAGTTGTGAAGGTGCTGAGAACATCTTCACTGTGTAAGGATTAATGGTCAGTAGCATCCATGAGCATAGTTCCATAGTTATTCTCTGGGATAGGCTGGATTGGCACAGCAATGTCTGCCAGGATCCCATGGTAAGGAGGGGAAGTCCTATCCACAGGTAGGGTTCAGTCCATCTGTTCAAGACCATCCAGTATGTCTGAAGCAAATGCCATACACAGGAGCTCAAGGATGCACACTGCCATTGCAGGAAATTCCCAAGGGGGAGGGAGGCCAGTCCTGTGATCTACACTGGAGTCACTGTTGTCCTGTGGCAGTCCTTTTGTGGTTTATACGAGAGTTAGTGTCCTCCTGTGGCAGTCCTTTTGTGGTCTACATTGGAGTGACTGTGCCTGCTCAGGCAAAGCCAAATTCCTTTGCCTTTGCCACCTCACAGTGAATATGTGAATGCTGAGGTGACGGACATTGTCCTTACAAGCCAAATCCTGAGCTGGATGGCAGTCAGTGGTGGAAAGAAATGGGGGACAGGTAGGACTGCAGACAGCAGCTAAAGAGGTTCGTGATACATGGGAAGGACTGTCAGTCTTCTGGAAATGACTTGGAGAGGGCCGGTTTTCAATGACACAGAGATGTGGGCAAACGAAAGGGTGAATCAAAGTGCTGGAAGCTGAGGGGCTCAGATTAAAATGTCAAACCCAGGAGTGATGAGCCCCAGTGAGCTTATTAGACACCATTCACTGTTTCAGGACTGTCAGTCATTCTTTTCACATCTGTTGCATGGTCTGAACATCAAAGGACGATCGAAGGGAGTGTGAGCTGGGCATTATCACCAGACTACTTTATATGAAAGATCATATGTGTGTCCCTTTTCTACTCTCAACCTCCAGCATCTAAAGATCCCATTATCTAAAAAAGCATCACCCCCTACTGTTCATTATATATAGAAAATTCCTGTCCTTATCTGAAACATCAGCAATACCTTTGATAACTGAATAACTATAGCGTAAAATATGCATGACCTCTAAGCATAGTCATAGAGGCTGCTGCACACAAGCTGAGTTATGCAGTTGTCTAAGGAATTGGGAATGTTTGGAGGGTAACTGCTATATCCAGCATCACCTCCCCCCTGGGCTGTGCTGCTACTGGTCTCCTTTGCCAGTGCAAAATGAGGGAGCTGTGACATGAAATTTGGGTGCAATTTGCAGCACTCCTGCAAGTCTGCAAGTGGCTAAACTGGCTGGCTGGAACCTGGCAGAGCAGCATGGCCCTGATTGTGGTCCTCTGGTGAGGAGACAGGAGCAGGCTGAGCAGAGACCATGGGCCTATTAATCAAAAAAGAGAATATTTACTGTGAGAGAAGAGATTGGTTGATATATATTCCATCATCCCCCTTGCTAACATGGTGCCAGAGCTGTAATTGCTCAAATAGGTCCCACAGAAGGTGTTCATTTTTCAACAAAAGCTTTTCTTCGTCTCTCACCCCCCACATTCCTTCCACCTTTGGTCGGTTCCTCTAATAAAATCATCACCTTGTGACCTCAAAGGCTGTTGCCAGGCACAAATGTTGAGTTGAACTCAACATCACCTAATTGAACTGCTGAGTCAAATAAATGCATGGAAGGAGTATAAAAGAAATTATTAATGGCAGGACAAAGCATATTTGTAAATAGGTAGAAGTTGATATTAAACAGTGAATCAAACTTTCAAATTCTCCTTTTGGCTTTACCAGGGAATCTTCATATTAACATTTAAGAAAAGGAGGATATATTCTTCAAAATCAAATGCCCCAAAGTCAGTTATAAATTGATATTTTATACTTTTTTTGCTAGTGTTTTAAGCAACTAAGTGCTGACCGAAACACACAAGTGCTACTTATGGGAAAATTCAGGTGATGTGTTGAAGCAAATGAAAATGAAGCTTCAGGTAAAAACTACAGGATCTGGCTCATCATGAGAAAGAGTCTAAATGGTGCTTGGAGATGAACTGGCTTCCTAATTTATTAATCTGACACCACTCTGGATACTTAAGCTCTGTTTTTCAAGTCAGACTACTGTGTAAATACTTCTTAAACTGAACAACAGGGAGGACAATGTACAGTTTTCTAGATAACGTTGTGGGACCTTTTCTTTGCTAATGCATCCTTTTAGGGGGGACTCAAATCAGGAGGCTTTGTCCTTTATTTTCTCCCTCACTGCACATCACTCTTCAGGCCCTGTCTTGCCCCACAGAAAGGCTGCTTCAGCTGTGACCATCCTGTGGTTTGCTCAAGGTGAGATGTGATACAGACTTCTGACTGTTGCCACCTTATGCCTTTCTTTCTCTGATTAAGTTTCTGAGTCCAGTTTGGGTTGTTTTGAACATAACCTGGTGGGGTTATGTTCCAGCTCAATAGACTGCACTCATGGAGACAAGAGGGAAACACCGGAGCTTTGGTGGTACCCTTTGCTTGTAAGAAAAGCCTTATAATGCCACTGCAGTTTGTGCCAATCAGAAATACTCTGTAATTTGCCAGAATAAAAGATCCCGTGACCTAGAAAATTTTAATTATTCTGCTCCCAGCTCCAGTGGGTCTGTTAAGCACTTAAAGCTGTGCAGATACAAAACCAGTTTGCTGGTTCAACCCTCATATGAATCACTAAACTGAAGAACTCACTGTTCTCTTGGAGATGTGGCCCCTGCTTTTCCTTACAACACCTCACCCTTCCTGCTGAGCTTGAAGAACTGCTACAAGACAACAGTTCCTGAGCCTGGCTGTCTCTCAGTGGCTTTTATCAGGGCTTTTGCAAACTGCTGCCCCAGGGCTCATGGCGGGGAAGGAGAGGCCAAATTTGCTGACATCCATGGAACACCACAGCCCGGGCTGGGCTTTCACATGACCCTTAACTGAGACCTGTTCACCAAGTCCTTGTGGATCTACCAGGAAGCCCTGAAGCTCAGGCAGCACTGTATAACTTGCAGCCAGAGTATTTTGGGGAAAGAGAACAGAAATAAACCAGAAGAGGTTACTGTCTGCTGCTCTGCTGCTCTCTCTGCCTTGCCTCAATTCTTAGCCCCTGATGTGAGAAAAGAGAGGTCCCTGAGCTCCCTTCTGTGGGTGAGGGTTTTTCAGTACCTAGTCCTACATGTTTAAAGACAGCAGTTTCTTACTGAAATTGCCTAAAATGGGATTAAACCCTCCAGGAAAAGCAGTTCTGCTTAGCAAAGAATTTTTCTCCTGACCTGGGCCATAAATATTTTTGAAAAATTAAATGCCATTAAAAAGAAGTCAGTGTAAGGGCAGGGGAGACAGTGTGTCTTACTTTCTTTGACTCTGCAATTATTTAGAAGACAAGGGGCTGACAGCCTTCTCAGATAGGCTGCATTATAGCTAACAGGTATTGAAACAAATACTCCTACAAAAGTGCAGCAGGCCACGTGAAATGAGCAGCCCAACTAAGTTTGGTGTGTTGCATGTATACAAATAAGTTGATTGGAAATCCAAATGGGGAGTCTATGCCTTTTATTTTGCAAGCAAAGAATCATCACAATTTTTATTTATGGTTCTGGAGAGAGATGACAAGTAAGCATTAGCCTGAAAACTGTGTTACTAAGCAGGAAAATGCACAGAAAATGGTTCTTGGGGGTTCTATATGGTATGAAGAAGATGCTTTATGTACATCAAGATAAAAAAAAATCAGAGTTCACTATTGAGAATAAGTAATCTTGTTTGGCCTGCACCAAGAATGCTTATTTCAGTGTTTTGTTTTGCTTTTTTTTTTAATAGACCTTTCAGAAAAGATCTAGGAACCAAAAACACAGATGAAAAGACAAATGGACACTTATGATTTGTCTAAGTCAGAATGAATACTTACTTTAGATGCTACCAACAGTATATCCCATGAACACATAACAGATAATTACATTAATAAACACATTCCCAACTAATCTAGATATATTATTGGGATTTTTTTATTCTTGAAAGAACTAAAGAGCAAATCCTGAGTTAGATATGTTTTCTTTCAGATGCACAATTGTTATTCCCAGCTTCACATGGATCTCAAGACTTCATAATTTTCCATTCTTTTGAGGCTTTCCAGACATAAAAACCAATGGAGATTAGCACTGATGCTTTGTACAGCGGTCAATCACTGTATAAAAAGGAAAATTAATCTGGGGAGTAGCAATAAGTGGTGTGCCAGGATTCATCTCCCTCAGTTCCCTGACCTAAACACTAGAGACTTCGACTTGTTGGACCTAGTTTTGCCTCTAACATTATTTTTGGAGATGAATCCTCTCCCCTGAAAGCATCAGTCACTTACTCTGTAACAGGTGGGGATTAAACCCCACATTTGAGTGCAGGAGGGTCTGGAATCAGTCTCCACTGTCTTGGGTGAGCATAAGTAAAGTAGTAAAATTACCAAAGTAGTTGTTAGCAAATGCAGTGCAGTCTCAGTGAGCTAAGCATGCTCTCAGCATTGTCAGAAATTTTAAGCTTCTCTTTGGACTTGAGTTTTCTGAGTTTTCTGCAGATGCAATTTCCCAGGTAGTCCCTGTAGGAAAGGTAGAGAAACTGTGAGGCTGGAAATGTCCCCAGTAGGTGTCTGAGCATATTAGAAATTATATTTGAAGAATTCACACAAATAATATTGAAAACACATTTAAAGTATTTCAGGTGTTGGGATGATGTTCTTATTGCCTGCTTTGTTCTTTGAAAATGACATAAAAATGCTTTTGCAGAACTCAAACACTCCCCAGGGCAATCAGCCCTACAGCTTTACTAAGGTGCAGTTTGGCACTATTAGAAGTAATAACTCGTTATCCTTGTGTCATATTCCTGTGTGTATGCATATGTACACATATACACAAAATAAGGCTCTATTTCACAGGCATCTCTCTTCAGCCTCATGTCCTTCTACGATTTCTGAAAGTTTGGAGAGGAGCAGAGACCTCTCCTAGAGCCTCTCTGCCACTCTTAGAAAGCAGCTATTTTTCACCACTGTTTGCAAGATGGACATAGCAAGCACTTGGCCTGAATCACTCATCATTCACAGTAGGTGCCCAAATCCTCCTGAGGCCCTCAGCTGACCACTCAAATACAGCTCTCTGTGGTCACATCAGAGGTCACTTGTTGGAGCCAAATATACACTCCAGAAATGAAGTTTTGCTGCTCTTTGTAGAAAAGTGATCAGGGTGATTCCATAGAAAGCTTCATGTCTATGTATACTCTTTTCATCTGTGCCTTTTTTGGGTCTCATTTTTTTAAATTGCTGATCTTCCCAGCTCTTGTTTTGATCCATTTAGAGTATTGACATGGAGGTTATTGGCACTTTTACAAAATTGTTATATGATATTTAGAAATTATTCCATTTCTCCTCTCTGGAATAATATTTTAAAAGGTAGTTCTATAGACTGTAAATGTGGGAAAATACATCAGAAGATGAAACACAGTGGAGGACACTTGGGGGAACTAAGACACCATATTCTACACTGTGATGAAATGACAGTAAGGGATTTCCTTTAGCCAAATAAATCCCATAATTAATTGAATAAATACACAATTGAATAAATACACAATTGAATAAATACTAAGTGGATTCTGAGTGGGATTTTAACTGAGTGGGATGTAACTCCACTTTCACTCACACAGAAGGAGACAATCAGCAAGTTCAGTGAAAACAAAACCTGACCGGCACCACAATGCGTCCTGAGGGTGATGGGGTAGTCAAGGAGGGAAGGATCCATTCCTGCAAAGAACCTGTGCAGGATTCTGGCACTCCTCCTCAGCATCAGATGTTCACAAGTCGGCTGCCCTTAACTGAGGAAAAAACAGTTATATTCATTTTCTTCACCCCTTTTGTCTGCCTTGCTCCTTCTCACCCTCCCCACACATCTTAATGTGTGGAAACAAACGTGCTGCTGGGACCCCACTGCTAATGCCAGACACATCTCTGCATTGTCCAAACATTCCAGTAACTGGAAATGCGACCTGCTGCAGCAAAACTGTGCAAACTTTAAAGTGATTCTGATTTTATATGAGCTAGATGTGTTCAAATATTACCACTCTAGGGACTAGAGTTACTACTACCTCAAAACTTTCATTGCCTTTGATGCACAAGAGAGTCCCTGCACTGGGATAACCCATTCCTGTGCTTCCTAATTTCTCCCATGATGTTTCTTTTTTTATATTTGATGCTGCCTTTAAGGCCTCGAACAATGAGAAGCAGGTAGTCTAATGCTCTTGGTCTGTACTCTCCCATCTGGAAACACTCTCAAGGAGGGAAATATATATGCTGATTCTGGCTTTTTTTCTGTGGGCACCATGAACTCCAGAACACTGGGGCTATTCTGTGACCTGGTACTGGAAACTCTCTACTGACTATTTCGTGATATTTGTCCCCTGAACTGAAATGTTGAGTATGGGAACCTGATGTGCACACACACACATAGGGAAGATGATACTGTGTTTATTCCAGGACGTCAAAAGCTGTAGTTTCTAGCCTTGACTTGGGTAGTCACAGCCTTGTGGGAAGTGATTTGTGTTTCAATCTTTCAATGAGATAGAGAAACATGCAGAGACACACACAACTCTACTTTTATATATTCATAAATATATGGTTATGCATTTAAACTTCAATAGTGCCACAGCTGTCAGACAAAATAACTGCAAGAATGACCTTGAAAACAATATAATAAAAGGTGATAAATGCTAGGTCAGCAGAACACCTGGCTGCAGTGGAGGCAAAGAGCATTACTGACTGCTCCTATACTTTGCTGAGCAACCTGCGCTTTTCCCTGGAGGTGGAGCACAGCGTGAGTTCAGGCATGATGAAATCCTTGTGATTCCCTCCTCTTTTTCTGGGAGAGCGCTGGGGCTGGAATTGAGCCTTTAGGTGGAGCTCAATCACCGCTGCTCTTCCTGCTGGACGCGGCTGGTCCGGGCCAGCCCTGCAAGGAGGGAGACAGGAAGGCAGAAATAGTCTCCCGATTTTCACAGCTTGGGTTAATAGCCCGGTTCCTCACAAACTAAAAAATACGGCTGGAGGTGTTGTGTGCACCTGATACCATTGCAGGATAAGTGTGGTATCACAGACTCCTCATGTAAGTCCACCTTGCATCCCAGGGAAACTCCCTTCAGGTCCACCTTGCCTCCCAGTCTAAAAGGATCCCATAGATTTTGGCTCCAGAATGAGACCCAGTATGGCCCAGGAGCGCGGGACACTGGCTGCAGCTGGCACATTTCACTGCATGGCTGCAGGAAGATGCTCTGGGCTGTGGGATTTGGAGGCTGGGGGATTGGGACAGGAGGGCCATGCACAAGTTGAGCATGTTGGAAAGCACAGAGGAGCAGGTTTCTGTGCAAGATTCATGCTCAGCATGGGGGTTCAGCTGCAAAGTGTTTGGTTTCCAGTTCTTCTCATCCCCTCTGTGAGAACTGGCAGGCTGGAGAGTAGACAGAAATAAGTGGAAGAAAGTTTTATGCCAGCAGCAACCCCCAAATCAGTGGACTGCAATTAAGTCGCATGTGAGGGCTTGCAAATTTGTCTAACAAAGCCAGGCCTGTAAAAGATATGTTTATTTCCCAGTGTAAAAGTGATGCCAGGGCCTGTGCCAGCTTCGGAGGATGATGAATGAGGGTACCCTGGATAGCACCAGGGGACAGCTCTAGACAGCAGAAGGGGACAGTCTCCCGGATGAAGTCTTCTGGATGAACTGATGTTTGGGACAGCAAACTTTTACAACAGCAACTTTACACTGAGGGCAACTGTGGAACTCTGAGAGCCTTGCATGGGTGTCAAAGAGGGACCAGGAGATGCTACTCTTTGTTCTTACTTTTTAGGGCCTGCTTTCAGTTGGATTCTCATACATTCCTAGTCTTTATCCCTGTTTGTGAGAGAAATAAACCCTGATGGTTGTGAATACCTGTGAAAAAACAAACTCTTCAGTGAGCAGTTCCCCAGACAAGATTTCATCAGCTGAAACTACATCTGTGCTAAAAAACCTTCCCCATTTTGTGATCTCTCACACCGGTATCCAAACCTTCCTCTCATATCTGTAATAAGATGTTTTGAAAAGAAGTTATAAGGGAAACAAATTTTAACAGTGTTGCTGGTTCATGCTTCTCATTCTGCTACTATTTTATTTTTCTCCCCAGGCCTCTGATTTTTCCCAGGATAATGCTCAATCATTGTAAATGTAAGCAACATCTGTAATTTAAGATGATCTCATAGGTCAGTTAGGAAGGCTCACTACCCCTTTCACGTGACACTACTGTAAGCTGTTGCCAAGATCAGTAATAACAAATTCCTGTGTTGCAGCATTACTCCTACTTGCACTGTAAATATTACCACTCTCTCTGGTTTTCTTCTGCAGCCTAAAAATGTATAACAAAACATGACTAGAATATACCAAATACAGCATATTATCCTGTGTTTATATAGAATTTAGTAGGCAGAATTTCACTCACAGATCAAGGCACCCAGAATCCATTCTATGTCTAATTTCCCAGTGGAATTGGTGGAGGTACAGGTGAAATGACTGAGTTTAGAGTCAATTCACCTGACTAGGTATTTCATGTATACCTCTGGGTCAGCTGAGTAGCCTTCTAGACTGAACTGACTGTCCTGACTAAATACTTATGGATTACAACAGGAGATTAGACAGCTACTGCACATGTAGCCATATCCCTTCCAGTCTTGATCTGCAAGCTGAATTGACCTATTTCATTCATTCAAAAAAAAAAAAAAAGAAAAAAAAAGAAAAGGAAAAAAGGCAATTCCATTACTCTATAATTCTATAACTTGTTACTTTTACAGTCGTTATAGCAGAAAGGCACAAATACAGGTCAATATACTGTACAGACAAAAAAGGACAATTTTAAATCCCAGAGTCATGTATAACTGCACAGCAGATGTGGTGATCAATAGGAATCACAGAGATACTCTTAACATAGTTTCTCTAGTGATATCCTCACAGCTAAAAGGAAGAAACATGGTCTAAATGGATCTTCTGAGAGGTAACCAACTCCTCTCATCTTCTGAGAGGTGAGGAAGCAGCTCCTCTCAGAGAGCAGCTACTAGTAAACACTGTCAAAATGGGAGATTACATCCCTTGAAGCACTTCATATTTCCACTGATGACTGAGATGATGGAATAGAGAGCAGGCTTACTGTATTTGTGTGTGGCATTAGGCAGTAGAGACTGCAAATACAAACTGTTATTCAAAGCAATCCTCACAAATTGAAGGTTCTTCATAAAGCAGACAGAAGGGAGCCCTGAAAGATGCAGCAGACAGGAAAGAATAATCAGCTGTACAAATATAAGCCTTCTCCACAAGGAGAGATGGGGATTATGGTGGGTAACAGCAGAGCATAAGTCAACAACATTATGTTGTTATGAGAAAGCTAAATGTGATACCAGGCAGCATCATGAGGTACCTGAAGCAATCTTTCCAATTTATTCAGTGTTTGTGAAGCTTCAACTAGAATAGTGGGATCAGTTTCAAGCTCAAGAAAGATGTTCACTAACTGGAGAAAGTATAGAGGAGAGAAATTCAAATAACCAGAGGGCATGTAAACATAGCCTGTAAGAAAGGATTTAAGGAAGTGGGTTGTGTAATCCAGAGAAGAGAAGGATAAGGGAAAATAATGCAGAAATATTAACATATGCAAAAAGAAGCTACAGGGATTACATTCCTATTATCCATAATGAAAACCTCATTCTTACACAGAAGACATGGAAATAGTTACAGCTGGTGGCTGTTAAGAGATATTCCTATGTGCTTTTAAGAACAGTTGAGATAAATACTTAGGGTTATTCAATCCTACCTCCAGATGGTGCAGTGAATTATCTGACCTCAAGTTGCTTTCTGAGCCAGGAGATGTAATAGTGCATCATGACCATTTTGTCCCAACGCCTTTCTCTTGGGTAAGTTCATGAAGCATGATCCCTGAGGAGAGGGTAACAAAACCTGCCACTAAGCTAAGCAGAGCAGGTCAAGGCATGAGTCCTCAGTGCAGGGGCTGCTGCAGAAAAATACTATCAGTGACTCTCAGGTCAGGAAGCGGAAAATGAGAGTCACTTGCAAGCTGACACCGAAACTAAGCTAAAAAGACAGCAGAGCTGCAACATTTAGAAAGAGTAAATATACCATGAATGAGTTTCACATGACAGGGCAGCCTGCAGAAGCCTGGCAGCATTTGGCATGTTTAAGTGTGGGCTAAGGTAGCCTATTTGTTCTGACTGTTCTTTGGCAAAAGAAAATCTAGCTTTAGTTTGCAGCTGAGCACATGAGCTCTCAGTGCCTGCTGCAGTTGCTGGTAGAGCTAAGATAGATTCCACCCAGAGTTTTGAACATGCCTCTATGCATCTGCTTTTACCCTTTTTCACCCACTTTTTCTTTCCAACAGTGATCAGATTCTAAATAGATATGTCACTGTTCTTAAGGACTGTGTCAAGACCATAAGGAGCTTAGGCTTCATAGCTGTGAAGTTACATAAAAAAGGGGTGGTCAAAAGACACAGAAAAAGTGTTTTGAAACCTTAGAAAACAATCCAAGAGGAAATATTTTGAGGGGAGAAGGTAGTCGTGAGGCATAAGGACTTATAACTATGATGCAAAATTTTGTAAATGCTGTTTCCATAGAGAACAGGGACATGGAGCTACACCATCAGGGCAGACATCCGGGAATGACTGGAGTCTCTTCTAATGGCAAACAGCAAATATTAAGTGAAGATGTTTGAGGAATCTCAGTCTTTCCTTGAGTGAACTTTGCTGTGTGTGCCTCTGCTAAAGCACTATAGCTCGAAGATCCCAATTCAGGAGGTTCCTGGGCAGCTTCACTCTGGTATTGCAGCATCACCTCTTACTGATCCTGCTTATTCCACAGGCTTAGAGATGATATGCAGGATGAGATGTTCCATCACCTTTCTGAGGATGGATGTGAGGCTCATGGCCCTGTAGTATGCTCCTTGCTGTCCTTTTTGAAAACTGGAGTGATGTTGACTTTCCTCTAGTCATCAGGTTCCTCTCCTGGGGGATCACCTTCCCTGACCTGTGGGCACTGCTCCCTTTGCTGAGGGAAGGAGGAGAGATTTCCCTTAGCCAGGACTGGAGCCTTTAAATTTGAAAATGACATGATTTGGTGGCTAATAAGCAATACTTCTATCTCTGGAACAGGTCCTTGTTCAGGATGCACTTTACAGTTGGTAGAATGATGAAAGCCAGTGGGCTATAGACGTAGGAAACTGTTTTTTAGAAATTACATAGTCCCTGCCCATGACAGCATATTGACAGCTGGACTTGATGAACCTAAGAGATCTTTTCCAACTTAAATGATTCTGTGATTATCTAACCTTCATCATTTGGGGGAAGAATTATTATGAATGCATAATGCCATCTTAAAACAAAAACCTCAGGGATAGGTTCCAATGTTCCCAAGTGCAACAGTGAGTGCCCTGGCCACGTGAGACTGACTGTTTATCTGCCATATTAACCACAAAGGAACAATTCTCTGGGTCTGTGGAATCACAGAATGGTTTAGGTTGGAAGGGACTTTAAAGGTCTGTCTCCCTGTGCTTATCTTTATTAGAGCATGTACTATTCACAGGTGCCACACCTGTTTCTGTAGTCATTGGTCAATGCTCATCTGAAGCTCAGGACACCTTGCATAGGCTTTTTGCACTCAGAGGTGAGTGAAAACAAACTGCAGCTATTCACACTGAAGAAATCAATTAACATTAAGCACATATGACAATATTTGATGTTTGGATCAATTAAAATTCACTATGTGCACTTCTCTACAGTAGCTGTGCCAATACTTGTGCTCCTGTCACTATAAAGTCCTTCATCTAAGCTTTACCCACATCAGCCTGTTACTGTTCACTGCCAAAGCCTTGTACATCTGCAACCTCTTTCTCAGGCATGGCAACCCCCTGTGCCATATCACAGCCAGATGAGAACTAAACAACAAAGTCTCACAACACAGTTTAGAAGGCATGGTCACTGTTTACAAAGAATTTTGCAAAGGGAAATGAGATGTGGAAAATTCCAGATGTGAACTTGGGAGAGAGAAAACAAACTTTTAGATAGAGCAGAGCTGCCTGAAAAGAGTCTGTTGTGGTTTAAGGCATGACTGGCATCTCCCCAGTCTGAGTGGCTGGACAGATTGCTCAAGTGAACAGCATTGCTCATTTTGCTGTGATTCTTTACACCTTGTTTCCTCAAATGGATTAGCAGTGTTTCAGTATCAGCACCACCTGCAACAGTGTGAATGCAGCTGCCATCCTGGTTCCAGGAGGCCTCTCTCGCCCTCAATCCACACAGAGTCCACTTGAAACCTGCAAGTTTATCTCTGACCTTTTGATCAGCTTAAGTAAACACAGGCTCTATGGGCCAGCCCAGCTCTGCAACACAGTTTGGAATAACACTGAACCTAGAAGACAGTTTTATGCATAGTGATCTCTCAGGGATGCAAAAATGGTTCTGGCTTTTCCCAGGAGACAACTCAAGGGCAGAACAGATGTATTAAAGACTTTGACTCTCAGGTATTTAATTTAGTGGTTACTACCTACATTCTGCAAGATCTCTCATCACTCACCGTGGCACCAAGCCTTCAGAGCCCAGCTGCCAGCAGCTGTGCAATGGAGGGCTAATCCATGCTGTGCAACACTTCCTTCAGAGGAAAAACTGTATTTGTTTCTAAAGGGAATGATATTTTATAGTGCAGTAAAAGCCAGCGGTTGTGGGAATGTGGCTACTTAGTGTCAATTTAAAAGATACAGGTACATCAAAAAATCTCATTTCAGAATACATTCCTTCATTAAGCAAGCCTCGTGGCTATATAGTGCACAATACCAGAGTCTCCTATGAAAATGTCAGGGTTTTTTTCAGAAATATGAAATACCACATATATTTGCTAATTAATCATAGTGTGCTTACTTTGCTTATCTCTACTATTGTCATTGGTCTGTCAATCCCAGATGAAATGCTGACTTTCCTAATGAACTGAGGGTATTTGAAATCACTAAACAATATTCAAAAGGCCAGTTCTTTCTGGTGCTGTCTATACATATTCTCCAAGTATGAAACTATGAAAATATACTTGGTTTTTTAAAATCTTACATCAGTGCTAAGGCATTATGACTGTGAGTTCATAAGACATGACTGACAGAATTGCTTCAATATTGTCAATAGCTTCAATTGCTATAACTTAAAAATCACATTTTGTTGCCAGAAGAACTACCAGATGAGCTATTTCTTGTACCTTTGTCTATGTATCTTTGGACAGATACCAGTGCCAGAAACCTGTGTGACTTAAACAATGTCTAAGTCTAAAACTGCCTGGTATCTGCTTGCACATGTTAATGTTCTTTTCCTTTAAAATCATGCATGAAAGGCAAACCCTTTTTTCAAAAACAGTTGTTTTAGAGTAGCAATAAAAAACATAACACAGGCTTTCAGTGAACAGTCCCTGACACTACTATGAATCTCTCCACCAACTCTCAACAGTCACCAGAAGACCACAAAACACATCGGTGATCAGCCAAGTAAAAAAAATGTGGCAGAAGTTACAGGTGACTATAAACCAGCCCCTCACACCACAATCTGCAACACTAAAAATGTCCAAACAATGAAACGTATTTTGGGACCCATCTCCAACCTGGTGGAGAGACATAACTGATGAACCACCCCAAGCTGGACCAGAAACATGCACAACATAGCAGTAAGGAGTGCTATTGTTCCCAGAAAGATGCCACAACAATTTCCCTGACCACTCTGTTTATATTAGAGATAGATGTAGGGAACAGGAATAAAGGCCAGGGAAGCTCAGACTCACTTAGTAACAGTAGAGAATGCCAACAATGGGGAACTAGAAGAAAATAATGCAAAAGAAGACAGACCAAAGAGATATTAGGGAAACAGGCAAGACTTCAAAGAGTACAGACACAAATCAGTACATTGTCTGATCCCAGAGCATCATTTTGAGTTTTAACAAAGTGGACAATGCTCTCAGGCACGTGGTGGGATTCTTGGGGCTGTCCTGTGCAGGGCCAGGAGTTGGGCTTTGATGATCCAGCTCACGATACTCTATGGTTCTGTTTTTTAAAGTAAAAGGATGTCTGAACAAGGAAAATGAATGGAAATAGTCTTGCAGGGTACTTTACCACAAAATGCCTTACACAATGAGTTACAAATGTCTGACACATCACCACCAGATATCAACCATTCCCCAGACAGGTATGAGAGAAAGCAATGGCCACTACATACAGGAAGGAGTCAATCAGTCAAATGCACACAATGGCTCAGGACCAAGATCTTAATCCCAACAGAGTTAATGCAGAGGACTCACCTTGATTTTCTTTCTGCCATCTGCTACGAAGTGATAATTACCAGAAGATGAAGGATCACTGCAGTGCCTCTCCCAAGCATGCAAACAGTAGGGTCAGGTGTTTGAACATGACAAGCTTCTGTTTTCACACTGCAACCTAGATGGCTGATATATAGATGATATTCTGAATCAAGGATCCACTTCATGGAGATAGAGCCAGGACCAGGTGAGGTCTTCAGCTAAAACAGTCAAAGTTGCCCTTGGCCCTGACAGTTCCATTCAATGCAGTCACCAACAACAAGAAACTAGATCTCATTGACCTGAGGAATGGGACAGAAACAAAGTTCTCTGGTGCTGTCTGACTGCTTGCTCATCTCTGTAAAGTAACAACACTTAAAATATCCTGTCTGGTACTGATCTCCTCTAAAATCTCTTATTTGTAAATACAAGCTGCAGTTACATGAACTGCATGCTGGCTACTTCAAGATACCAAAATACTGATTGTGACAAATGTGAGAGAAGATTTGATCTGAAAACTATTGTTCAGTGTCTGTATGTGGCAGTAGTTAAAATTCTGACCAATCGAAACTCAAAATATTTTCATTTCATTGAACCTAGAAGATTGGTTTTCATAGGAAGTGAATACAGCAGCCTCATTTTCCAGAAAATAAAGAGGCTTATGTCTGGTTCTAGCTGCCCTGTAGAGAAGTGCTGATATAACTAAAACACCTTTGCAAGTTAAGCTTATTAAAATAATCAAGTGCTTCAAAAGGAGCCACCTCTGAAGTGGAAGACAATAAGCAAAGATAGATCTAAATACTTAAAGAGAAAAAAAAGAGCATGACTATGAAAAGCCCTGCTTACTGTCAGATCCAGATTCTATGGGTTTTAAACTATTGTACCTCTAGTAAGTAGTTTGTCTTTTATGGAAATGAGTTAAAGGAAACACATCAGAAAAGTTGATACAGAGCTGGACTTGGGAATTTATAAGGTAATAAAAGATTTCGGAGAGAATTTAGGCCTGAAAAGAATTAAAACTGTACATAGCATATAAAGGAAAAATAATAAAAAATAAAGATAAAAAAATAGCAAAGCAACAAAACAAACAAACCAAAACCACAGTACAGACAAACAGAAAAGAGGATGGAAAATCTAACCCAAGACTCAGAGCACAGGATCAAATCCTGACCTCAGATGATTTAGCACACAATTGGATCAAACTCAGCACTTGGCAGTGCTGGGATTTTGAATGTTTAGAAACCACAGAGTGCAAAGAGCAATTAGAAGATAAAACCTTGGTTCTGGTCCAGCATACAGCTAATGCCCTTTGAGTCGTCTGTGGGTACTTAAAATCTGCTATGACATCAATAACAAGCAGGGCCTCATTCTTCCCATGTAAAGGGGTTTTCTGTGCCCATTCAGGAAGCAGAACCAGCTTTGTCTCAGGGGACTGAGTGGCTCTGGTAAAAGGCACAGAGGATGAGCAGAGCAACACAGGCCTTTGCAGAGTTAGTCCCAGCTTTCATGGAAGAGCAAGGAGACAAATCATCTTGAACTCACAACTTCCTGCTGCTTCTCAGGAGCAAAGACAAGATCCTATGGTCTTTAATAAATGAATAAATCGAGTTTTAAGCTCCCAGGGAAGTTTGGGGTTATTTTTTCCTTTCCTTCTAGGTTAGAAGTATTAGCACTTCTGTCACCTTCACTGAAGAACTGTGAGTAGCTCTTTGTTCCCTAAGCACATACCTGCAGTGGGACTTAGTTCACTAGTTCTAAACATCTGAAAGTTTATCTAGTCTAAGTCAATTAGTTAAGTGTGCTTGGAGTGAGCCAGGCATCTCAGGAGAAAACCCACTGCTCTGATTAACTATCCTACCATAGTATAACTCAGGCTCTACCTGTCTCTTCCCTGACCAGAGGAGGGACCTTATGGGCCAGTGCAGATGGTCAACATAAGATTAAATGAATCTCAGCTGTATAAATGACAACCTCTTAAGCTTTTTCTCTTTAAATTTAGATTTTTCACTAGTAAGCATATTTCCCAATCTATCAATTATTTTCAGGGCTCTTCACTGAAGCCACTTAGATTTACACAGGGCCATCCTGGACTATGGAAGTGTCCACGAAAATGAAAACATCATCTTTCCAGTGGTCACAGCAGCAGTGCCATATATGCACATAGTAATACTAAGACATACATAATAACCTCAACATCAATACATAGTAGCTTGTGTCTGTTATTTCAATTCTTTCCCAAGTTTGTACCGTAGAACCTACTGGAGTATCTTCCTGCATGCTTTCTCCAGCAGAATAACAGGAGTTTTGCTACTGATGCAGGTTTATTTCACCCCAGCTAACAATTAAGGAATGAGGCATTAGAGGAAATATGGAGGGAAAGGCATGGAGAGTGAGGAACCAGAGGAATGCAAACCTAGGAACATCTTTTGACTCCAGTACAGGTAAAATAAGTCAGCAGTGAATTAATAATGAAGTCTGGCGGTGACCAGACTGACAGGGAGCTATCCTTCAAGTGACAGATGGAAAAGTGTGCTGTGACTGTGATAGAAGCAAAGCAGCAGGACCATCATGATCAAGAGAAAATAAAAGGTAACCAGCCATTATTCACAAGAAAACCTTTGGCATAAATGAGAGGCATAAGTTGTCTGTTCATGATCTCTTCAGATTAGGTTGTTGGCTAAGGACATGGCAGACTCTTTTGTTAAAAGGATGGAAGTGTTTTATTTCCTTATATGTTCTGAGGTAAGCCAATGCATATTACAAAGGAGGAGGTTTAGAGGTAGGAGAAGGAATTTCCCTGCTATCATTTGCATTGCATCTTTAGCCTTTGTCATCTAGTTCAAGAAAAACCCAACACAAACACTTGAGCTCAGACTCTAAGCAAGGGTCAGGAAAAGACAGGCATTACATAGCAAAGAATGCTGGTTTGCAGTTCAGAACACAATTATCTGGTCACTGCTTACAAAACGTTGATTATTAAGTCTGTCCTTTACTTAAGTCTGTCTCTGTCTGAAGCAGGAATACAGCAATTTGGACTGCCCTGTGCCATTCCAGGTCACCCTATGTCTGGTATTCTCTTTTGTGGCATTTGAGCTATAGGTGAACAGAATGACCCTCATTCAGATCAGTTCTCCTGCATGGACAATGTGGGAACCAGTTCTCCACCTTGCCATGCTGCTTCCGTGGAGTTCAATTCAGCTGTTGCTGTTGAGATTTATTTTTTTTTCCATGTTTGTTACCTTCTAAGATACTTTAATTTTTCTAACTCCTTGACATCTATGTAGAACGCTGCTTTCCATTCTCTCATTATCCTTGCCTGTATGACCAGTGGACCAGTCCACCAGGTCTTCTGCATGGCAGGACCTGGCATTGCCTGTGAATGAATGCAAAGGATCTTTAGAAACTGGCACAAGTTGACATCACAAATGTCCTGGCAGTACCAGGCACCTCTGCAGATAGGCATGTAACACTGTGTTACATATTTATGAGCATTATATTATATTTACAATGTATTTAAATATATTACATTAATGATATGTTAAGGTAGCAACAGTGAACACTACCACAAACCTGGAGGTGGATTTCTTTTGGAGAAAGATTTTGCCAAAAAGAGAAGCATTAGGAAATTGAATCAGGCTGAACTGTAGGTAATTGTCAGGAAAAGATTGCCATTGTGCAAGGGTGAGCTTGACACTGGGAAATAAATTTGTGCTAGTTTAAGGGGTTTTCCCTTCTTTTTCTTTGTTGGTTACATTAGTAAGTATGGATATATTTGCATGATTACCATAATTGTTATTCCTTTCATTAGAATGGTGGCTACATCAGTCACAGATCTGTAAAACTGGGTTCATTAGGACAGATAGAGAGAAAGGAAACTAGATACTGACACAGGACTAGCTGGAATGGCTTGAGGCATCACATCAATTTTCTTCCACTCCTTCTTTGGGTCTTATTGCACAAGCAGTCTTGATGAATAAGTTCTCTGTGAGATCTGATGGGAGGACCTGTGACTGACTGTTGTGTTAGAGCCTACATAGTCTCCCACCACCAAATTGGAGGCTGCCTCTATACCCATTTGGCCAAGAAGATACTTAATAATAAGAAAGCCCAAATAATTT
Organism: Pithys albifrons albifrons; assembly: GCF_047495875.1. Taxonomy (NCBI): domain Eukaryota; kingdom Metazoa; phylum Chordata; class Aves; order Passeriformes; family Thamnophilidae; genus Pithys; species Pithys albifrons. The sequence continues at coordinate 119,928,950 of NC_092458.1, read as the reverse complement.
AGTTACAATGCTGTGTTCTAGAAATTTTTGCACTTGTATTTAATGATTTGGCATCAGTAGGACCTAATTTTGGGTGCTGCTCCAGTCTGGGGGTGGGACAGGCCCAGGCTACCTCCTTCCCCCATGATCCTGTCCTCCAGCCCCAGGCAGCTGCTGGCCTGGCTGTACCATGGCACTTAGACCCTTGTTCTGTTCTTGTGCTGTGGCTCTGTGTGCTCAGAATGTGAATGTTTACATTCACTCATCACTTTTACTAATAGGCTTAATCTTTTAGGTTTTACATTTAATGATCAGTCCTACTTTGAATGCAACCTGATTGAAAAAATATTCAATTTTTGCTTATTAGCTTTAGATTAATGTCAGACTGTGTACGTTGGATGAAAAATCTTGGCTATTAACATTTAGCCTCTCCAGTTAACATTCACAGCTAATCAAGATACATTTCTTTCATGGCTGATGCCATGGTAGGGTGAAGGGACAGAGCAGACAATTTCCTGAGACACCTTGCAGCAGTTTTCTTTTAGTGGCAAGCCTGGCATACTGCTTATAGACATTTAATTGTACAATATTTCATAAGCACTGACATGTGCTCTCACAATTTCTGCACTGATTGCATTAAAGAAATTTGAAACTGTGTAAAACTTCTGTTTAAAAATGCATTTAAACCTGCATGTCTCCTGTAAGATCAGTACTCAGCAAACCCAAAGGTACTGACCAGAACAGCATGACTTGGTTGCAGACTAGGGAGATGGCAAGCCATGTTCACCCCACCTTCAGGGCATTCTCCAATACAAACCAGGAAGGAAGTACAAGCACTGGATTCATGAAGAGTCTGAAAGGACCAAGGGTATGCTTGTGGCTGATGGAAGATCCATTCTTCTTTTTCACCACCAATCTCTTCATTATCTGTCTCTTGGTTTCTCTGTATGTGACAGCAATGCTCTAGGGTTGTGTCTAGACTTACCTGGACTCTTGAACCTCAACCTCTGACCATCAAACTTGTTCTGTCCAGCTCTGACTCCAGTTATGAAGGTCTCTGACCCTCTGTGGTGTGCCATGATGTCCCTGTGCCATGAAAGTAGGAGCAGGATGAACACCCAAAGCTCTCTGACACAGACCTGACCCAGCAAGAATTTGCATCCAGACTCAGAAATTTAGAAAAATTCCTGGCTTTGATGATATTGCTGTTGCTGAAGCACCCTAGTGATGCAGGTGCTAATATGGTTTGTAGGTAACAGAGGAAACCCTTCTAATGCTTTGATTAAAGGTGATGTCAATACACATTACCTGCCAGCAGGAAATTTCGGCAGTGGGAACTGGCTTGTCCTGAAGAAGACACTTTCCTGCTGAATATGATGAAGAGTGACTGTAACACATAGCAAACAACGAAAAACTGGTTTATTAAATGCACTGCTGCTCTCAGTAGAAGCTGAGAGGATGTGTAATTTAAAATGCTACACTGTTTTTACCAGCCACTGACCAGACAGTCATGAATTAGGTGCCTAAATTCTATCACATAATCTTTGTAAATGTGGAGATCTTTGACTCCTACTCCATCAACTTTCCACTAATTCCCCACAATTCAGTCCAGGACTGCCAGTACATTTTCTACCATACAGTAGAGCTATTTATGCCATTTCATTTTCACAGTGTTGAAGTGCCTAAGAAAATCTGTGAAAACAATGTGTTTTCTCTGAGAAAAGTCCTATTCTGAGGTAAGAAAATGTAGAGGCTCTCAGTTGCTGTGTTTTCACAGAAAGTTTGCTTTGCTTTTCACATTGTGCTCTCAAAGGATAATGGGCCAAAATCCAGGCAGAAGACTCTTTATCTATTTAATTACTTAGAATCACATGGGATGAGAGAAGTAGTGGGACCATAAAAAACCAGAAACTGAATCCTAATATGATTAGATGTGAGTGTTCCAGACAAAAATTTAAAAAGCTTTATGACATCAAAGAGGCTGTATAAGGATTATGTACACCATTCTGCTTGTTCCTGTTGAAGATAGATACTTTTGGATTGAGACCAGTGTAAAAACAGCTATCAGGATCAGCAAATGTGTGTCCCATTATGTGAGGATATTAAAGTGCTTGATAAACTTCACAACACTGCAAATGGAAAAGTAAAGAGGGGAACATGTCACCTGTTTAAAGGCATCAGGGTGTAAGCTATTTGGAAGCAGAAGCTACTGAGAGGAAATAAGGAACCTTTGAACCAGATTTTTGCTGGAGAGAGGAGAGGAAATCTACCAACCTGGCTTTGTAAGAGATTTGGCCTGTGCTAGACAGAGATAAATATCTTCATTAGAAGGATTATATATAATATTATACATATAATTACATATAATAATATTATATGTGCCCATGATGAGAGAAAATCAGACTCAATGACACAGGTGTCTGGTCTACTGTATCTCAACAGCCGACTTCTGAGGTCTTTGTGCCCTCCATCACTCCCATGGACCTTCATGTCACTCTAGTGCACGCATCACATACCCTCAGTTGCACAGAATACATCCTTCTGTTTCAAACATACACATAAAAATAATTTTAGAGCCACAAGAGGAAGAGAGGGACCAGAAGAATCCCAGGAATAAGTGTTACATTATTGTAGGCATTGAGAATCTGTGGCACCTGGCATTAAGTACATAGATGTAACCACAGCGATTCTTGCCAATAGCACATAAAATCATCACTTCTGCTTTTGGAACAGCCTTCTCCACCTCTCAATATTTCATATGGGATTTGAAATATCTCTATGACTATTATTTCTGACAGACTTTTGATAATTGTGTGTCTCTCAGAATGAAGAGGTCTTAAGAGTTTGATTTAGCCATCCTTGAATCAGATCAATTCTTTAAATCAGATTAAGGTAATTATTTCTGAGCAGAAACTAAAAGATGGTGTCTTCCATTAATTCAGCCTTATCAGTCTCCCAGTAACGTTTGATTTTTTTTTTTTAGGTTGTTTGGTGAGACCTTTTTTTGTCCATTAACCACTTCCTTCAAAGATGAGGAATTGCCCCTGTAAATGATCAGTTGTGTACCATTGATTCAGGCAGGGCAAGGATCTCTTAGAAAAACTGAAAGTGATGTGGAAGTAGATAGAAGCTCTATTTTTACGGAAGACATTTTTTTATGATGAGGGTGGTGAGGAACTGGAACAGATTGCCCAGAGAATTTGTGGATGTCCCATCCTGTCACATCCCTGGAATTGTTCAAGGCCAGGCTGGCTGGGGCTTTAAGTGAAAGGTGTCCCTGCTCATTGCAGTGGGGTTGGACTAGATGACCTTTAAAGGTCCCTTCCAACCTAAACCACTCTGTAACTCCATGGACAATACAAGGAAACAGAATGCTTGTTGAACAATGTACTTCTAAGATGAAGGGTATTTCATCCTGGGGTGTCATGAGAAGTTACAGGTTTAGCTCTGGACATTAAACGTGGTGCCCATGAACAAAAGTGTGATCCACTATGCATGAGATCCAGGACAGAAGTCTCCTAGTAAACTAACCATGTCCAATACAGATGCTCAGGCAGTGCCATAGAAGTGCCTGAGCAGGACACAGGGAATGGCACACTTCCCCTGATCCAACTTCAGGCCATTCCCTTGGGTCCTATCACTGGTCACCACAGAGAAGAGATCAGTGCCTGCCCGTTGTCTTCCTCTAGTGAGAAAGCTGTAACTGCAATGAGGTCTCCCCTCAGTCTCCTCCAGCTGAAGACCAAGTGCCCACAGCTGCTCCTCATCCAGCTTCCCCTCAAGGCCCTTCACAATCTTTGTTGCCCTCTTTTGACACTCTCTAATAGCCTAATATCTTTCTTATATTGCAGTGACCCAAACTGCCACAATATTCAAGGTGAGGCTGCCCCAGAGCAGAGCAGGACAGTCCCCTCCAGTCTCCCCAGCTGCCAATGCTTTGCCTGATGCCCCCCAGGACACAGTTGGCCTTCCTGGCTGCCAGGTCACTGCTGACTCGTATTCCACGTGCCACCAACCAGAACCCCCAGCCAGGATGGCTGCACAGGATGAAGAAGTAGAGTCCAACACTTCCAAGCCCTTTGGTAGAGCGCTCCTCAACCAGGGGCACGGTCCCTGCCCAAACCCTCTGGGAGGCAGGAGAGGAAACATCACCAGTGGCCCCGCACCAAGATCCTCGCTCATCCCGCACCTTGGGACTGCTCCCAGCGCCCGGCCCCGCACCGGGAGGCGGTGCCACCGGCGGGGCGGGGACAGGCGGGTCCACCCGGGGACCGCCACAGCCCGGCCGGAGCTGCCGCGGGAGGCACCGAGCGGCCGGGGCGGGGGCAGCGCCATGGCTGAGAGATACGACGTGGTCGTGGTCGGGGGTGGCATCTCAGGTGGGTCCGCCGGGGTCCGGGGTCCGTGGTCAGCGGCGGAGTCCGCGGGGAGGGAGTGGAGCATCTTGGCGGGGGAGATGCTGCGGGTCTGAGCGGGGCTGCTTCGGGAGCCCGAGGTGCGAGCGCATCCCCACCGGCTCGGTGGAGCCGCATCAGCACGGTCCCCGTAATCCGGGCGGAACGCCATATGGTGCAGGCAGAATTTATTTATTAATTTTAATTGTATTACTATCGTAGTTATTTTGATCTTATATTCATTTTGTATAATATTATTGTTTATTCTTATTTTATTATTTTTATTATGTTATTTAATAATAACAATAATAATATTTTTAGTGTTTTTAATTTTTTATTTTACTATTTTTATTCAAATTTATTTTATTAATTTACAATTTATTTTGCCTGGTTCTTCCACTGTCCAGTCCTGGCATCTCTTGAACCTCTGCAATTTCTTCCAGGAGTCCCTTGATGCTCTGGGCAGGTGTGTCTGCACGCACTCTGCATCCTCTACACCCAGTCTAGGGGTGTTATGCGGAGGCCCTCAGTCACATGTGATTAATTTAAATCTTGGGCTGCCTTTTGTTTGGTGTGGGTAGAAGCATAAAGGAAAAATGCCTGAAATCGGCTGGGTGGTTTAGAAAGTTTCTAGTTCCCCTTTCAGCACAGGTGTGGCTCTGAGAGCATGAGCAGCCTGGCAGAATGGATGGAGACAGCACTGGGGGCCCTGGGGCCTTCTTGCACTTGAGTGGCAATCTGCTGTTTTTAACCTAATCCGGGCTGGAAGACCTCTGTGCCTGCCCACAATGAATCTCCCTCCTGTGTGTTTGGTTCCAAAATACACGTGCCAAATAAATTGTGTATATGCAGTAGATTATTTTTTCTATCTGTGCCTTTGACATATCAGCAGATGTTTTTTGTCCCTCAGCATTGTAATGGTTGGTTTGTAGTGTGATAGCTCCTGTCCTGAATGGTAATCTCAGTGCATAATGAGTGTGCACACATCCACAGATCTAAGTAGTATCTCTGGCCAAACTGCAAACAAATTACTTGAGATGTGTCACAAAATGTCATTTTGTTCGTGCATTTTTCACATGGCTTTTAATTTCTATTATTTATTCATTTATAATTCTAGATGTCTGTTTAACTATTACATAAAGGTGTCCAGCATGCAATTTGAATGACATACAAAATGCAGAGACAGAATCATGGGCATTATTTCCTTAGAATGATTCTCTGATAACAAACTGCTGAATAATGATTGTGTGTTTCTAGTATGTTAGTACAATTACCAAAAATTAACCATTGTTTTTCTCTGAAATACAGTTGATTCTGGACACAGTGTTATGGCTAATTTTTAACTTACACCATGTTTCACAGTGAAACTCAATTAGAGAAATTAGCCAGCGGTAATTATCTGTTCATACCTTGTAAACAAAGACATTTCCAGTGGGGGTGGTTTTGTACAGCAGTAGTGCAACATTCCCTCTGTTGAATGAGTTGGAGTGAAAGAGTTCGTGTAACAGCTTTTAACATACCCTTGGTTTTTTATGGTTGCCATGGGAATATTTTCATGGCAGGTCTGCACAGCCCACTCATGTTTTTCTGTAAGAGCAATCAGAACAGAGAAGCACTGCTATGCCATGTTAAGTTTTGTGCTTCACTCTTTGCTACCTGTAGACATCAGGAAGTGGCAATTGGGATGGAGGGAACCAGTTTTCTACTGGCTTCTTTTTACATCAGATCTTCACCAATGTGCTCTGGTTTCACGCTGTAGCAACTTTTCTCCTGTCTTCAAACAAAGGCTGGGAAAATCTACAGGAACAAACATTGCCATTGACTAAGCACCCCTCTCAAGTCCCTTTCCTTCAGCTGCTGTGTACCCCTCCTGCTTCACCTCTGATTGACACTTCTCTGTAAATCATTGACCTTGCTGCCAGGTGATGAAACTGTGGTTTTATGCCACCTTACACTGGTTGAGAACTCCTGCTAACATGCACAACTGCTGCAGAGATCTCTTCTCCTGTCCACTGGAGAGTGAAGTGTATGATTTTACAGTGAGGGACTCCTTGGAGACCGGGTTTGTTATTACTCCACGTTTGATGTGTGTTCCTTCAGAAGATCACTGATTCTGAGCTGCCTGAGGTGCAGCCAGTTGAGACTCCCTGATTTCTGCCTTTAGGTGAGGAAGGCACAGTCTGTGCACAGCTGTAGAATGGCAGAAAGCTCTTGTAACATTCAGGTGTGCTCAAAGTGGCCATCAGCAAAGCAGGTGATTGCACAGCAAACAAAGAGGTGCTGTGCCAGCACCAGGATGCAAACAAACATGTCACAGAGCTGCCACGTGGCTGTGTTCTGTTTATTTCTGTTGGTTAATGCACTCTGTCCATTTTCAAACTCAAACCCTCTTTGGCAATAGTTCTGTCCATCTTTTTATGGAGATGTAATTAGTAGTGTCTAAAATTTAAAGAGTTCAAAACCCTGATAATGCAATAGCAGTGCAGAGGCCTTCATGACCCTGCCAGTCACTGTTCTCCTCTTTTATCTGAAGATGCCACTTGCTTTGCTGATTCATTTTTAGTGTCCTTTATTGGAGGTTTGGTAAAGAATAAAACTAAAGAAGTCACTAATTTCCAATTTTATCTAATGAAAATCTACTCAGAATTAGCCTTCGTTTCTTTCGAGTCTAAAGAAATGGTCTGTGGTTTTTCTGAAGATGTCAGATTTAATCTCAATAGAGGTGATGATAACAAAGACCTTTGAGAACAGGAGGAATTATTAAGGAATAAATTCTGGGTTTTTGGGCGAAACTTCAGCAGAAGTCCTTGAAATATTTTGTGAATGGCATAGATTAAAAAGAAATATTTTAAAAGAAATTTTCCCAGGGAAAAAAAGAATATATGAAAATGCTTATCCACACATTGTGTGTAATATGCCATGTGGTAAAGAATATTTAGATCAGAAGCAATACAGACCCCCATAGAGCTGGAATTTGCATTGCAACAGGTTCTTTTTGCTTAGTTGTCACGTTTTCTTTGAAGGGCTCCTCAAGCAGGAGGGTCAAAACAACTATTAGAAAACTATGAAGTTACTTCATTAAACTTGTTTATCTTCTGAATTGAGACACCAATGACAGAAAAATGTCTTCAAATAAAGTCTTGGAATCTGTTCAGAGATTTTGTTTGAAGTCTTTCTCCATGTTTTCAAAAGTGCCTTCCTGTCCCTGCTCTTGCCATGGGAACCTCTTTCCTTCTTTTGTTTTCAAGTAAATTGTGAGATTTTATGCTAATGTTATGCCAGTACTACTAAGAAAATGCTTTTCTTAAATCTCTGATGCACAGATTTTATAATCAAGATGAGGTTAATTGATTCTTTTTCTGAAAGGTGAAGTCTTCTCTTGATTATGGTGAATGCTATTTGAAGTTTGCTTAGTGTTTTGCTGATCACGAGCAATCTATTATGTTCCTGTAAGTTTAGAACCAAAACATACTGTAAGACAAAGTATTTCTAGTGTTTTGTTAGGTTTTAAAAATATTTACATAACTATTCTTGCATTATTGAGATACCATTGTGCTCTCTGCTCTTCTCAAGCCTTGCTTTTTATTTGTGTGACCATCTAATATTCTGTATAATTACAGTACCTCTCGCTGCATCTGTAAGCCAATTTCAAGTTGCTTTAAAAATAAAAACCAAACCAAACCTCCCAAAACCAGACCAGGTGTTTTGTGGGCCTTTATCTGAAGGTGTTCTATCTGGTTTAAAATAGACTGATGCAGAAGGCAAAATTGGTTTTTAAAACAAAACTAGGATGCGTTGTAAGGAAAGTATAGGCAAGATGTATAATCTTCAGTAGTTACTTGTTTCTTTTTGCTCTCTGGTAGTAATTTACATTGTCTCAATACTCTTCCTTTGAAAAGATAGTTTGCCAAACAAGGCACTATATTTTTGGAGAATATTACTGCTCTGAGAGTCCTATGGTAGATGCCCATTTGGAGAAGAAAAACCCCAGACCAAAAGAGGGCGTGGGCATAGATGAAATAGCTGTTCATGATGAGCTGGAATGGATACGTCTGTGGGAGGACTCTGATCCTCTCCATGGGATATCACCCTCTCTGGGAGGCACTGTGGAAAGGGAACCCAGGGCATTCCCTGTCAGTTGACATGATGAAGCTCTTGGTTCACATTTTCAGTCCCCTGTCTCCATATCTGCCAGCAGGGAGTTACTCCTTTTGTATTCAACTACTCTCACGGCCACTGTGAAGGAGTATGAGGCAGTTTGGTGGAGCCTGTATTTGACTTCTAGATATTTCCCAGAAAAAAACTTGGCAATGCACAGTAAACAGAACAGAAAGCAGCTGCATAATGTTGTGAAATAGTTTGGTAGCCTAGGCAGCAGAGACAGTACTTGTAATTCACTGTCTGATACCTCCTAATTGGTCTGAAAGTTGATTTGATAAGAAGCTTTGCAGTCTTCCTGCAGGAGCCATCTCATCTCACAAGGCTCAGAGTGATGCATTGCTAAGGAAAGCTTTTCCATTAGCTTTTTTAACCATTATGAAAGAATGTTATTAGGGAAAATTTGTTCTGTGTGTTCAAGAAAATGTAAAAACCACTATGGAAGTGGCAAACAAAATAAGTTAGGATGGTAAAATTTGGGGCAAAGAATTGCTGGGTAGTTACAATGGGAAATAACTGGTAGAGAGAATAATAGTTTGTGTAGTAGTGTATGTTAAGGTTACACATGGAAAGATCCACAGGATTTTCTTACCTGTATTGCTGAATTGCCTAATTTTGTGACAAGAAGGATTAGAAACAGGAAAGGCTGAAAACTCTTTATAAGAAAGTTCAGTGCATTGTTTACTTGGACAACCACCTGCAGGGGTGCTTTTAGTTGGTGAGATTTGTGAGTCTAATCTGATCACACTGCAGGTGCATCTGCATTAGTGTGTTGGTTCAGATCAAGTGTGTACCTGAAGCACGTTTCCTGATTGACTCTACTTGCTGCTCTGCTGTGTGCACCACACAAGCCTTGGAGTGTCTGCATTGGAGTCTTTGTTGCATTAGACCAAACAGGAGGATGTGCTGTAGGAGTTCACCTTTAGAGCTCCAGCCCTTAATGTGATGTTCAGCCTGTAGGGCCGTACAAGAGCTGGTCTAAATCCCTTTCAGGCAAATGGTATGGATACTGCATGTTCCTGTTCTCTGTGGATGTTCTGCTGTTCTGCACTGTTTGCTAACACAGACACTGCTAACTTGCTGTCTCTGTAAGCTCTTAGTTCTGCTGGTCAAAGGTAGTGATGTGGAAAGAGTAAGCATTTGAACTTTATGCTCTTCTTCCATGAAGACACAGTTAAAAATAATCTACTTGGTCATCCTGACCACAGATGTGGACCTGCATCGTCTGTGTCCTTCCTCTATGTTTTCTCCTTGCCCACTTTTTTTCTTTCTTTAATTTTCTTGTAGCACCAAGAGGTTGACAAAAGGTCACTTTCTATGTACTTGTGAATTTTTATTTGCTCATTTTGCTCCTTGGCATCATCAATTACAAGAGTAATTGTAAAGAAACACAACCCATCATGCTTCCCCTGCTGTAGCACGTGACCATAGAGTCAGTCTCCAGCAAATAGCGTTTCATTCACCATAGTCCCATGAAGGTGGGTCAGTGCTGGTGCCTGTAGTCCCTGTGGCTGTGATGAGCAGCCCATGACTCTGGTGAGTGTTCAGGCTGTCTAACATTATCTTACGAGTGTGCTGACAAGGGTATTGTCAACTGGTGAGTGAAGGTAGTCTTAGCAAAAGCTGGAGAACTGTGCCAAAGAGCTAATTAGTCATGTTTGCACTGCCTAAGTAGGCAGCCTGAGCAATGTGGGCTTACACAGTCCTGACAGTCCCAGAGGAAAACTTCCTTGTAGTATGATAAACCAGCAGAGTTTGCACTATATTTATATATCTTGCACAGCAACTAATGGCAAGGAATTAGGTCTTACGTTTAATTCAATCAATTGAGAAGGCTTTTCTTCAGAAGTTACTATTCCATGTGTAAACAATCTGGGTGATTTTGGCACATTTCCCACTGGCACAGTTTCCTCCTCTGTAGCACAACTGACAACTGGAGTCAAGTAGTTCTGTTATTTAGAGATTACAAAGCCATATTGTCCCACTGTCCCCTGCCAGAACAGGAGTCACTCGCCTTTGTGTTTTGTCTGAGTTCTGCAGCAGTTATTTCACAGAGTGCACTGATGTGATAGTGAAGTTTATGCTGGTTCTAAGAGTTTGCTGAGCAGTGCCCTAGTGGATTGGAGACCTTCCTTTGGATTTCCTTTACAGGAAAACTGTCTTGATATACTTAGAAAGCACTCAGTTATGTTTCTTAAATCAGTCATCATTCCTGGTGAATCATAGTCACAGACTAGTTTGGGCTGGAAGGGGCCTTTAAAGGTCATCTAGTCCAAGCCTCAAGCAATGAGCAATCTTCAACTAGATCAGGTTGCTCAGAGCCCTGTCCAAGCTGACCTTGAATGTTTCCAGGGATGGGGCACCCACCAACTCTCTGGGCAACCTGTTCTGGTGTTTCACCACCCTCATTGAAAGAAATTCTTCCTTTATATATAAACTGAATCTACCCTCTTTTAGTTTAAAACCATTAGCCCTTGTCTTATCATGACAATCCCTACTAAAAATTTAATCCCTGTCTTTCTTACAAGGCCCCTCTAGGTACTGGAAGGTGCCATAAGGTCTTGCCAGAGCCTTCTTTTCTCCAGGCTAAACAACTCCAATTCTCTCAGCCTTTCCTCATAGGAGAGGTGTTCCATCCCTCTGACCATTTTTGTGGCCTGCCTCTGGATCTGCTGCAACAGGTCAATGTCTTTCCTGTGTTGAGAACTCCAGAGCTTCATCCTTGCTTCAGTTTCTTGAGGAAATTCCATTAATCTCTTTATGCTTTCAGTCATTTAATTTTTATATAGCCATTTTGAACTTAACATGATTTTGCTTTTGGGCTGTTAACCTATTTCATTCTTGTAAAGTTATGTCAGATATTAATGTTCTTGCTGCCTTGTAAGATGGTTTGTCAAAACATGATCATTTGTTTAATTCCCTAGCTTTTTTTCTTTATAGGCTGATTTGTGTCTAACGTTTATAATTTTTTAATGTTGCATAATTATTATTTAAAGTTTGGTTTTGGGGTTTTTTTCCTGATTTCAGTGGTTACTGAGGGTGCACTGCAGGACATTGGTAGTTAAAACATGAATGTGTAGCATTCTGTTAACTAACCCATCCATGCATTTGTATTTTGCACAACCTTCTCTGTCCTGTCAGTTTTCTGTTGAAACTTCTTGCCTAAGAGAAACACCAGTGTGAAGTTCCTTGGAAAACTGTATTTGGTCCACAAACTATTATTATGACCCCCAGTATTTGGGGTTGGAGTGAATGGTCATCAGCATCTCACTTGGGGAGACCCTGAGTTCTGGATGAGTTAGTAATAAAGGAGAAAGTGTCTGTTAAGCCAGAGAGGAGTTGCATTGATTTAGTCAAGACACAGTGACAGTATTTATGGGAAGAGCAGGCTTACAAGGAGAAAGAGAGTGATGTACTTTCAGGGACAAAGCTGTCCAAGGGAATTCAACCCTTCTCTTCTCTCCCTATCTCTTCTCTCCATCTCTTCTTCTCTTGGTCCTCCTGTGTAGTGCCTCTTTGCCAGACAGATGTTCCCACGTCCCCAACAAATGTAAGGCTGCTGTCCCTGTGCCACCCACAGCCCCACAGGACTCAACTGTATGGACTTAGTGTAAGGGGAGGTGAGCTGTTAGTGGTTCCTGGAGCAGCAGCAGCTGTGGATGGAGAGCAGGAAGCTGCCCAAGGAAATGATGGGCATCAGGATTTTTGTAGGGGTTCTGTGTGTGTTTGTGTAGAGGAAGAGAAGGTAGGGAACAGGATGGGAGAGTGCAAAGTGCAAATCATCCCTGGTAGAATGGATGGTCCAGTCTAGAAAGTCTGAGACCTCATGAGCTACTTCTGGCAGCTGGTGAATATGGCAAAATACATCACAGATGCACTAATTTTTAACACTGAAGAGTCTGACTGTGGCTCGTTAGTCTTGTCATCTTGCAGTTACAAAGATTAGGTGATGGTGGTGACCTGACTTCTGTTGGCATTTCATGTTTTGGGTAATTACAAAGTTCCCTGAAGTTCTAATTAATTTTAAACCTGCTTATCTTACTATTTGAGTTCTTCATGTTTTTCAGTTTCCACACAGCTGAAAGTGAGGAGGATGGGGCGGGGGGGGGGGGGGGGGGGGGGGAATGATGCCTTTGTAGCTGCCTGCCCCCAACCAGCTGGTCTTTACCCTGATGGTATAATTCATATATAAAACATTGGATGCAATCTGTTCAGTTGACTGCACACAGCAACAGCTGATCAAACAGTTGGTTCATACTGTCCATCATGATTACCTGGATTACAGGGATAGCTTGCATAAAAGCTGGAATAATTTTTGCTTGAGTGATAGATCTGTGTTTGAATGTATTAAATGCCAGAGCAAGACACCTCTTTTATTCCCCCCTGAGTTAATTTTTTAAGGCAGCTGGGCCAGAGGCTGAACCAGTGAGTTATGCTAAATAGTGAGCACAAAAGAGGAGAGAGTGTAAATGCTTTTATTTTACACCTTAGATACCCATTCCTGTGCTAACTTCACCTGTCCCCCATGCATTCTATCAGAACGGTACAATTCTAATGGTAGCATTTTTAGTTTCATAGCACAGATGTTTTTATGAGCTTTTTGGCCCAAACTTCCCTCTGCCTGCACTTAGAGATGAATGAAAGCCAATTATTACAAGTCTTCTTAGTGGTTCTCTTTTGGGTTTCTGTGGAGGACACATGTATGTTCTCAGGCTTTGGTATCTCAGCCAGGGAATGGTTCATCCTGATCTGACCAGCAAGAGATGAGATGGTTGTTTGGGCTATAAGCAAAGGGCTGGCTGGCATGTAAAATGTCTGTACAGAGTGCTGGGAGGTGGCAGGGTTCATCTTAATTTTTCAGTTATTCAAATAGACAAAATGTTCAGAAATCCTTGCAAACTTTACAGTTTAGCCCCTGTGTGTGTGCATATACCTGCCAGTGTATGTGGGCTATGGTGAGGCTGGTGAGACACTGGAACAGATTGCCCAGGGAAGTTGTGGATGCCCCAACCCTGGCATTGTTCCTATCCAGGTTGGATGAGGCCTTGAGCAACCTGATCTAGAGAGATGTCACTGTCCATGGCAGCAGGTGTTAGGACTAGATGATCTTTAGGGTCTATTCCAACCCCTGAACGTTCTGTGATTCTATGATGATAATAGGAATTTCCGAAGAGTCACTAAGTCGTGACTATTTGAAAGGAACAGTGAAATGTGCTCAATATGATCTGTAATTGTTAGGAGCAACTGGGTGGAAATTGGTAGCTGAAGATCAAGTAAAATGTGAAACAAAATGGATAGTCATAGAATTTGGGCATGGTGGCTCTGCTGGACTTTGCTGCCTTCTCTAGGTGGATATCTGTGAGTGATCAGATACCGCAGAATCTGGGAAACTGCACGTTATTCTTTAATGTCAAGAAATGAAAATTATAGTCTGTAGATATTTTAAGTTCACTTCTTCTATTTAATCATATATTTTGAGCACTTACTTTTCTCAAGGGACTAAAAAACCAAATTCTTTGCTTGAGAACATGCAACACTTGGTGAAACAGATGAGCATTTCTCTTCTGAGGCAACTGTTGCATAATTTTGCAAAATTTTCCAGATGCAACTTAGTCTTTTTTTTTTTTCCCACATTACTGTGTATGGAAGACAAAACTCTTCTTCAGAGTAAATGTGGATGGCATTTTATTTGCTTGTGTATCTCTATGTAATACTAATACCTAAAAGGATGCTTTTAGTAAACTGCCTATATAGTGCCTCAGGCAGTTCACTGTGCTCAGCTTTGTTTGTTCCAGGGCTGTGATCTGCTTGTTGTAGTGCTTTCAGTTCTCTTATCTCCTTTGTTTCTTCCCTCTGTCTATTGTGTTCTGAGGCAGCCTAGGTTGTAAGCTGGCAGAAAGGGGGCCCTGAGAATGAAGGCATGAGATAATACTGGAGTACAATGATGATGATGATAATAATAATAATGAAATTAACTCTTCAGTGTACCCTGGAGCCCTAAAAAAGGACTTGCATAATGTGTTTGGGTTTAGGTTTTTTTTACCTGACTGGAGCCTAGAAGCTGACTTCTGGCTCTTCCTTTTCAAGTGTGAGGTGGGCATTGAATGGATGTTCTGCTCCATGTGTAAGACATGCCAAGTGCATTAATGAACAGAACACTGAGCAAATGATTGACTAGAAACATTCAACCTTTGAAAAGTTGGAGTGCCCAGCTTCGCCAGTCTGAAGTTCATTGGAAACTTCAAATGTAAAAGTGCAGTAGAAACAACTGGCAAGTCCTGGGCAAAACAGCTGTGGCTTCAGTGCTTGAGCCTGGGCACCACCGTATCAAACCTGTTGGGTTTCCACCCAAATGCAAAAAGTTCTCTTCATCCTGTGCCTGGCAGGGCTTGAGCTTAAGGCCCTGCAACTTTGCTCATCTCACACATATCTGTCCAGGCTCTGTGTCACTTAACCAGCTGTAATCCTGGGGACAAAAAAGACTGAATGATTTTAGTGTTTTTTTTAAGAACTCTGCTTAATTAATACGTTGTCTATGGTTGAATCATCTAGGAGCACTTTCTGGGAGAGGAGGTCACAGAAAATTGGGACTAGAGTTTATGCTCACTTGAAATTCATTAACTCATGGGGATGCTCATACTGACCTCAGTAACAAGGCTACAGAATTAGAGCTCAGACAGAAAAGCTCCTTGCCTTGGCTAGACAGTGAAATGCCAAAAAATAAATTATGTTTGCTCATAGAGTGTCATATCCTGGGCAGAAATGTTACGTTCTTTGTACAAATATTTTAAGTAAATGTACATTTTAAGCAGATAGATTGATAATGTCTTTTTTTTTTTGTTCCTTGGGGTTTCTGAACCTGTAATTTTATTAATTTCTTAAGTTCCTAATGTTTTAGGTGAGTGATATTTGTTTTAATGGCATTAATTACAGCACAGTGCTATAGTTTTGGAAGTGAGAGTATCTTCCGCCATAGTCAAAATACTTAAATCAAAAGAGCTGCTTTGATACCTTTCTCTGTACTGTTTAGAATGTGAAGGTAAGGCATGACCAACAGTGACAATTTCCATGGTAGAGGCCCAGCTCTACTGAGGTTTTGGTTCTGAACTTTAATGTTTGTACCTTTCTCTCATAAGATTGAGTCAGATATCTAAACTACCATTGTAAAGCTGGCCCAAATTAGAGAATTTAAAAGGTTACCTTCACCCTGAAAACATAGTAGTCTTCACAAGAGCAAAATTCCTTAACCTTTCCATAATGTGAGGAACATTGCAAAACAAGCCTCTGCCACCTTAACCCACCCAGACTGTGGGCCAGTGTTGGTTTTGTTCTTTTTGTTGTTTGTTTGATTTTTTTATTTTACTTAACAATCCTTATCTTTAATGCTTTACAGGCATTATTGTCTCAAGCCATTATTTCAATTAAAACATTTTAGCTGGCTAATGATGAGTGACAGAGGTGAAGATGACCAGCGCCATGTTCAATCCCTCGGTGGCAGGGCAGTAATTGGATTGTGTTTATTAGAGCACAAACAAAACCAATGCTATTAAATTGCAGTTTCTAGCACGACAATGCAATAAGGGAGCTGGGGGAGATGAAGGAGAAAGCCCACTGGTGCAAAATGGCTGCTCAGCTGTGCATGAGAACATCCTTTTGTCTGGCCCTGCCCTGCATCCCTTCGGTGTCCCAGGAGAATGTGAACTGTGCAATGCTGATGGCACTGAACTAACAGGATGCCGTGGGGACTTGTTTTTTTTAAATTTTATTTGAATTTTAGAGTAATCAGGTCTAAGCAACAGCAAATGAGATTATTCCATTAACTGATCTAATTTTTACATACTAGAAACTTGCTGTTAAGAGAGTATTTTTCCCTTTCCCTCCCCAGAATTTGCCTCATCTGCTTGGGACATATTGCTCTTTGTTTCTTCTTCTTGCCCTAGTTCAAACACTGCAACTGTGTTGACAACTAACAAAGATGTTCTCCTCAAATGTTCTTCTGCAGGATTAAGACACATGGTTTTGTTTCATTTGGTGCAGTGCAGCAGTTTTGGCCGAATTAGTTCATTTGCTGTGTGTATTTTGCATGTATTTCTGAGCACCAGAGATGATAGGTCAGGGTCACTATATGAAGACATCTGATAGTGAGGTAAGTTTGATTTCCCATGGGATCCCATAACAATACCAGTTTCCCAAAGTTTTTGTAGGTTTTGACAGATTTCCATTTGTTTTTTTTCCCCTCAATATTTCACATAATTCAGTGGGGGATTTTTTTTGTGTATTTGTTGTTTGGTTGTTTTTTTTGTTTGATGTTTTGCTGTTGTTGTTTGCTTTTTTTGGTGGAGATTTTTTGGGTTCTTTTGGTGAGACTAAGCACTGTCATGAAGAGAAAAACATTAAATTCCTGGCCCCTCTCATCAAAATGAGACTTAAACTTAAGATCAAGAAGAAGAATACGTAAGCCCAAGATTTCTAAAATAACTGTTTCAGCATGTTAAATGTCCATGGACAAACCTGTTCTGACTAATATTTTTTAATACTTCTGCTGTGTTACACTTGATTTCATCTATCCTGAACTCAGCTCGTACTTGTTTATATATAATCACTTATGATATGTTTCCTTTTCTTGCTGTCAGTCTTGTGAAACATTTTTACATCCCCCAATTTCTTCATTAACCCCAGGGCAGAGGATTGTGCTTGTTCTGCAGGCTGAGTATCATTGTGCCATTTCCAAGGTGCATTTTGTGACAGATCCTCATGTCAAGCCTTGTGCTATGTCTGTTTACTGCTCTGGACCCCATCGAGGTGCTGTGGCTGCTCTGCCCACTGGTTCTGTGTGAAGGAGCATCTGTTACCTGACGTCTCTGCAGACAGTGATTTAGATGTGGCTGAACAGGCTGAGAACAAGGAAAAAAAATCCTCAAGGAACTTGTCAGTTTTGGCTTTATTTACAAGGTATGTCATGGCAGCCATTGCTAATGCAGACGTGCCTGAGCTTCCAGCTGGTGCCTGGAGGACAACTTGCAATGTGGCTGCTGCTCCTGCTCATACCCAGAGAAAATCAGGTATTAACATCTGCCCCAAAAAGTTATGTCAAGGGGGATGCTGTCAGCAGTTTGCCCAGACCAATGCAGAGTTTGATATCCAAGCTGTGGAGGCACAAAAGTGAAAAATCAGCTCCTTGCCTCTTTGAAGTGCTGAATGTTTTTAATCCACTTGTGCAGCTGATGTTTGTATGCCCAGTCTGACTCTGGCATCTGTTACAAATGTTAAACCTCCCCAGGGCAGTACTTTGTAAACATATCTTTTGTGTCAGAATAAATACAGAGGAGAGAAAAATGTAGGCAAATTTCGTGAATTGAAGGAAATTCTGCAGTAAGACCTGCAGGTTAGTACAGTATAGGTATGATGGCAATAGTTCTACCTCCTCAGTGCACAATTTTGGTCAAAGAGAGAAATTTTTAAGGTTATAAACATTTTTTTTGCCATCCATTTTAGAAACTATTAATTAAATGCCTTTGGCTTAGAGACTCTTTCTTTGCTCCTTATGTGAGCTAATATTTAGAATTTGTGGGTGATTTTATAGTTATATAATGAGATAAGGTTATTTTTTTTTCCTTACAGGGCAGATAATAAATATGGAGGAACATAATAAAGTAGGAATAATACAGAGAAAGTGCAACAGGAACTGCAGGAATACCTTCAGAAATTTACATTATTTTCAGAGATGCAGGCTTCAATAATGCCCTTTCTAGTGATTTTTTTTTCTGTGAAATTGCTAAGATTAAAACAATATTTCAGTAAAGTTGCTGATTCCAGGCAGAATCAGACTGGTATTATTAAGTTTCAAACAGTGTTTTTTAAACTATACTTTAAAGTATTTTTATAGTCAAATGTGTTTGAATATAGGGCTTCACTGTAGTCCACATGGAGGCCAGATAAAAAATTCTACTCTTGTCACATTTGTCAGTCCAAATATATAGATAATAAATATATTGTAATATATATAATATATATTTATAATCCATATATATATATATAAGTATATAATAAAGGTTGGGCTTGATCTTGTAGGTATTTTCCAAACTTAAGAATTCTATGATTCTATGCAACAGCAGTTTGGATTCTGTCCTAGCATAGAATTTTAAGATTTTCTGTTTAAATATAAGAAATCTGGATTAGTCTTTGTCTCAGGATAAGAAAACTGTTAATGTTAGGAAATGAGGTTGTAATGAAGCTGTTTAATCAAATGGTGCAATTTAAGGTGTTTAGCAGGTACAGAGACATGAAACAAGAAAAATAAATTGGAACTGGAAATAAAATAATTATTGTGATGGTTACATTTGACTCAGATCTGTGTGATGCAGAGTGCTGTATGATGAAGAAGGGATTTTCATGGCTTGAACTTGTGTTCCATGAATCTGGGGGAGGCAATCTCCTGCTAGTATCTCTGAGTGCCTGCAGTTGGGTACCGGGTTGCTATGGGAACAGGTGAAGGCTTGCCTGGTTAAGCATCCTCTAAGCACAATGGTATTTTCAGTCTGAGGCTTCAAATAATCATCTTTGCTTCTTTGCTGTTTGAATGAATTACCTGCTTACCAGTTCTTTGAGCAGAACTGCAGGTGAGGCTTCTTAACTGGATGTTTTCTGCCATATACATATATATATATATGTGTGTGGCTCTCTGTTGCCCCTTGAAGAAAGCTGACCTGCAGTGGAAACTGGACTCAGCTACTTTCCTCTGTGGTGACAAAAGTGGTTGAGCCCTTATATTGCAATGCAGATCTGATTCTGTTGAAATGTTCCTGGGGAGGAGAGAAAGGTGCCACTGGATGACAAAACAGTGCACAAAATAGGAGCAATAACAGCATCAGTAATGCTTTTGGATAACCTTTACATCTGAATGCAGCTCTTTGCCTCACTTGTGAGGAACGGGGGCAATATCAAAAGTCTGCCTTTTGTTCTTGATGTGCAAGAGAGTGAGGGGAAGCCAGAGGCAGTGCTGAAATGTGAAACTTGTGAAGGGTTAGATTTCTCAAGAGGGGATTTACATCATATATGACAGATTTTTGCAGGCTTTGCTTCACAGGCATCACACCTGCCTTCTTTGCAGCAATTGGGTTTTCAGGTACAGAGGCCACTCTGACTGTTGCCCAGAAAAGAGGTTGTGGTTTGTTGGGATTTCCTGCAGTAATTTCTAGTTTCTGATAAGCAAACCTGAACCATGTGATCCAGTATTCATCTGCTAGTATTCATTTCCATTTTAATATGCTTTTGTTACAGTTCCTGGTGTCTTATCTGTCCTTGTATCACTTTGGCTCAGAGCTCTCCCTCAGCAGCATCCAATTCCCTCGCTGTTATTTTAGTGGCAGTCCAAGAGCCCGTTTGGGGTCTTGGGTCCAGCTGCAGGGATCAGGAATGGGGTGATGTGGCAGTACTGTGATCCCAAATGTTTGAGATACCAAAATACCAACATTCCCACCTGCCAACACTGCCCTGTGATGTGGTATCTCTGCAGCAGTCTTGCCTTTTCCTGCACTGTGTGTGCTGTGAGACCGACTGTGGCCCTTTGCTGTGCCATCTGACCCTCCTGAGCCTCTGCCTTTGCTTCTTCCATCTTTTTCCTGTTATGTGTTCATGGTGAGGGATAGGAGGAGCTAGAGGTTGGCTGTGGTCCCCACCTTTGTCAGCAGTTATCTGCATCATTTCTCCAGCAAACTTTGGACCAAAGCAAAGCTGTGATGTGGGTGAGAGGTGAACTGAAGTGGTCAAGTGGTGCTTAGTTTGGGAACCCTGTAGACGGCATCTTCTTCTACCAAGCCAAGCCCCAAGGACCCCTCCCTCCCTTGTCAGAGGTCACATCTGCAGAAAATGGGCTTGGATGGGGCAGTGAGATATTAATGACCCTGGTCTTCCCCTCAGCACTGTTTTGGTTTTTTTTTGGTTTTGTATCAGGAAAGAGAAAACTGTTGTCTGCCTCTAACAGGTCCATCTGTGAATGTGTGGGGGAAAGGCAACATGTACCCACAAATAAACAGTAGGGAGCAAAGGGTAGGTACAATAGGGTGGATAAAATATTCAGGAGCAAACAAGGAGGTGGTATCTGGGCTACAGTTCAGCTGCATTTCAGCTGAGTCTAGAGAGTTATCCTTTCATAACCTTCTCTGCTTTTTCAGCTCGTGGGAATAAACTGCCTTTGTTCCCAGCTGTACTGAAATGTTTATTCATTAGATTTTAATAAAGAAAGTCAAATCTCATATCCCTTAATCAGTGTTGGTAACTGAATGGTATTAATTGATTAGTCAATACCTGTTAGCATGATAAGACAGCAGAAAACTGCACTGACAATAGCCCTCAGTTTGTGTATTCACTCTGTAAACTATTTAATAACTACTATTGAACCTGTCCCAGCTGCTGAAATATTTGCCTTTTTTGAGAAGTAACTTTTTTTTTTAACTGATAAGCTAGATTGAATTAGGACTTTTGTTGCCTATTTTCCTCCAGGAGCCAGTCTCTCTCTGCAAGTTGCTTGAAAGGATGGTCCATGTTTACATACCATGACTATTTTCTGTGTTATGTTCTTCCTCGGTATCTTCAAATACTTGTAAGTGTAGTCAAGGCTGCCAATACATCCAGATGTTTCTGCAATATCATTTTCTCAGTAGCAAGTATGGAAAGGCGTTTATCAGTTTCATTACTGGTTTTCTCACTAACATTTGAGTGAAAACCCAAGATAAATAAGCCCATGAAGCTAGAAATAGAAGCAGGACAGTATATTTTAATGGAAACCTGTGCAGCTTTTCTTTAGAAAATGTAAAATCCTTTAGATAGATAGGTCTACGCCATTGTCTCTCTTTCTCTCTCTCTGGTTGGTTTTTGGTGTCTTTTTTTTCCTCAGATCAGGAAATAAAAGACCTTAAGTGGTTTAACCAGCGCAGTGCAGCAATTTCAATACAGGGTTGGGGAGAGGACCTGGTTCTCGTCCTCCCAGCCCAGTAGCTGATGACCAGAGTGTTCTGTAGCCTCTCTCCAGGGCAGCTATACTTTCTTCATTATAATTTCATTCAGTCCTGCCATTTTAGCTTTGGCCATCTGTTCTTCCTGCCAGTGCTTTTGACATTTCTTCCATGGCTGCCTTATGCTTGGAACAATCTGCTTGCAGTCCTCGAAAACTACATGTACTAGGACACGCAGAGGAAAGTGGTTATAGTCTTATGGAAACAAGGCAGAGAGCCAAAAAAGATAGATAAATTATGATGTCTGAGTGTGTTTTTCAGCCTGGCCTGTTGCTGAACTTTATTTAACCCATCCTGTTGGCTCAGGAGGATGATGCAACCCTCTAGAATATAACTCTTGTCATCCCAGTAGAAATCCACTCACATGTGACCAAAACTATGCACCCTTGTTTATTCAAATCTCAGTTTGTGTACTGAAGTAAAAGGCAGAGATGATCTTAAGAAGTTCAGAGATTTCAGGCTGTAATCCCTCCATGTGAACCCTTTCTAGTTCCCATAGTAGCTTGACACACTTGCTGCAGGGCTTGGAGCTAATATTTTCCTATGCATTTATGAGAATTTATGGCATCAGAACTAAAGTGAGGTGTTCCCTCTTCTGTTCTTATTGTTCCCTCACTTGGATGTCTCAACTTCAAAAATTGCAAGGTGGAAATAAAAGTGTACAAAGAAAATGGATAGGAAATCAAACAACTTTATGGGGTAGACTAGCCCATATCTTTTTTCTTCTTGTTGCCACACACAAGTGCACATTCTGTTTCTTCTAAATCAGACTATGTTCCTCTGGAGATGAAACCTGTGACTCGACTGTGTGGGAACTTTGCTATTGTACTTTAAAATGTTAAAATATTCAGAACTGGAAAGCAGAACGAGCATCAGGAAAACTTTTGAAATTTAGGACAGTCCTAATAAAACTTGTTTGGGTTTTTTTTGGTTTTTTTTTTGTTTGTTTGGTTTTTTGTTGGTTTTTTTTGTTTGTTTGCTTTCTTTGGTTTGGGTTATGAAAGATGACAAGTTGTAGAAGACAGCTTTCTGTTTACAAACACCAAGTTCTCTGCCTGGCTGGATGACTGTCATAACAAGTGTAACAAGTGCTGGCTTATGCATCACAATTGCTAAGCATGTGGTGCAAAACTTGCTCAGGACACGTAAAATTTGACCAAAAACTCTTTTAATATATGGCTTCAGTTTCATTTAATGATTATTGCTTTTTTGTTGAATTCCACCTCACCCTCTTGGCATAATGTTTGAATGAGCAATTCAGGATTTGGATGGATAGCTATGAGATAGTTTACATGTCAAGACACAGAAGATGTGGGGTGCATATACAGAGGTATACTTAAATTACTTTTCTTTTTGTCCTTTAGGTCTCTCAGCAGCCAAACTACTGACTGAGTCAGGCTTGAATGTGGTGTTGCTGGAAGCCAATGACAGGGTTGGTGGAAGAACTTTCACTGTGAGGGTAATTATCTCCAAACCCATTTATACAACATACATATAGTATATATTGTACATATGGGGGGAAATTTCTAGGGTACTAGGAGGTGAGAAACTTCCTGATAACAGCAAGAGTAAGGAAAGACTGGCATGATGGTGGGGACAGAATATTTTTGTCTGATATGCCAGCTCTGGAGTCATCCATCTAGTAAGGAGAATGTGATGAGTTAAGTTTCAAAATCATTTCCTGGGGAGAGACACTGTAGAAACCTCTGTGAAAAAAACACCCATAAGGTCAAGTATGCTGTGAAAAGCCTTGAGCTGAACTTTAACAAGCCCCCTGAGGAGTGGTGTGGGCTGGAGGAGTGGCTGGGAACTAGAACCTGCATGTTTCCCTTTGCTTTGCCTTCTGTTCTACCTTGGCTTGGGAGACCCCCTCCCACTCTGTTCATTAGAAAATGTTGCCTATTCTACTTATTCAAGTAGCACAGTCTGGTTTAAACTAGTCCCTGCTGAGATGCCTGACTGAGCAAAAGTTGCACAGATGTCTCTGACTCTGTCCTTTCGCTCCCTGCCAGGCTCTTTCCTGTCCTGTTCGTTAAGGCACATAATAATGGGCTAAACTGTTTATGAACTCATGATCTGAGATTCTTGGTAATCACCACACCAGAACTCCACCAAAGAATTTGTGTTTTTCAAGTGGAGAAGAATCTCAGCCGAATTGCTCTGGGAGTGTTTAATTTAATTCCTCTGAACTGCTCTTTTAACTTGTGTGCTATTTACAAACAGCTTATCGGTTTGTTTTCGTTTTTTTTGTTTGCCCTTTTGTGTGTGATAAACTAGAATAAACAAGCCAAGTATGTGGACCTTGGAGGAGCTTATGTGGGGCCAACGCAGAATCGCCTCCTGAGGTTGTCTAAAGAGTTGGGAATAGAGACCTACAAAGTGAATGAAGTTGAGCACCTCATACACCATGTCAAGGTAAGATGCTCCCAAGCATGCTGCTGTGGGCAGGCAAGTTGTAGTGATCTCCTTTCTCACTGTTTTCTACTCATGCTACACCTGCTTAGTGTACCCAAACAGGTATACTGTTTATATCTATTTCAATATGCAGCATCTGAATTCATTGGTGAAAAAAAAAAAGTACGTTGGTAATAAAGAACTCGTACAAATTACTGTGTGCACACACATCTATGTGTGTACCCTGTAGATGGATCCTGTTAGCTGATGCCTTGGTTCAGGTCTGACCTCTTAGTTAAAAGCTCTCAAAAAGCTTTGTTGTTTATGAGCAGCACAACTGTGTCTCGTCTGTACAGGTCAACTCTGATATACACTGCCCAATGTGTCTGGAAATCCGTTTCAGCATTCCTAGATGTGTCTTCAAACAGGCTGAAAGTTTCTAAGGATGGACATCCTAAGCCAGTGACAATTATTATCTTAAGTAAAAGAAACATGAAGATGCTATGTCTGATTTTGCTGATGGGGAGACTTAATACGTAGAGTAAAAAAAGGCTCAGGGAGTCAAACAGTCTTGTGGAGGCAGATCAAAATGATCTGTTCATGATCTGAAACAGAACAGCTATAGCAAAGCTGTTAAAAAGCCCACATATTCTCAGTAGTCATTATGCTTTCTCTAAAAGAGCATCCTTTCTCCTTTCCTGATATAGACCAGTGTTGACTCCCACAGAAAGGAAACTTCCTATGTTAGTCCTAAGAAAATTAACACTGAATTTCATTATATGCTTAGGAAAAGCCATTGTGCAATGACTGGCAAAATACTTGTCAGTAGCTGATGTTGGATCAAAGGTTGAAGAAAACATTGACAGACTTAAAAAGAGCAAAGATGTTCTATCAGTTTTCCATTACTTTTTCCACTCAATTTTTATAAAAAAGCATGATAGCTGTTTGCTATGGTGACTATCCACAATTACCATTTCTGTGGTAGGAGTGATCAGTACATTCACACTGTTCTGTTTTGTGTGCCTCTGGCACCCTCCTCAAAGCCAAAGTTCCTGTTTGTTCACAGTATTTAGCCTTCAAATCTCTCCAACAGCAGTAGGAGGTCATGCCATGAGGGGAAACCTCAGTGACAGAACACAATTCACGTGGCCTGTCAGGATGACCAGCTTTCAGGACAACCTTGTTGTCGTAGCATGCTGCACTCCAAAATGCTGCCAGAAGTCACTGAAGCCAAAGGTAAAGCTGACATGTGGCCCTCCTTTATTGTCAGCTGCCGGTCAAGCATGGCTCCTTGTTTAGTAAGCCAGACTCTATTTCCTTTTAGGATCTCTAGGAAACAGCTTGTGGGGGAATATTGGTTTTCCTATGCTGATTGAAACAACCTCTTGATTTCCAATAAGCTTTTAGAGTGAGGAAAACGGAGAATGGCACAAGAGTAGAAGTTTGAGCTCTCACCAAAGACAATCTGGCTTTCCCTTGACCACAAGTGTCTCACCATATGAATTTCCAGAGGTTGTGCACGGCCTTTTGCCATCATCCTTGGATACTTTTTAGCCCAGGATGGAGAGTGCTGGTGTGAGTCAAGGCTCTCAGCTTTCCTCCCTACCGAGCACTGATAGGACTTGCTGGCACCCAGGAATGCATCCCAGGCTGGGAGCAGAGGGCATGCCTTGGCTTTGTCTGTACGTTGGGTGTGGAAGGGACTTTGATTTGAGATGCTGAGGCATAGAGACATAAATCCAGGTTATCTATACAATAGTATGACTTGTATCCAGAAATTCAGATGTGAGGAAAGTCACTCTGCTTCTGGAGGCATTCAAGCCATCCAAGCCTAGAGATCTCATCTCTTGGGGTCATTCCCAGTCAAGTGTTGAAAGTCTCCAAGGAGAGAGATCCCAGCTGCTGGCTGAGGTGCTCCCAATGCATGCTAAGATCCTGCAGTTTGGATTCAGACAGATTTTGTGGGCTCAACTGCCTGTAGGAGTTCCTGAAGAGAGGAAGGAGAGAGGTGTGTGCCAGAACTCCCTGGTGGCCAAGCAGGAGGTAAAGAGACAGTCAGCAGCATTTTCTTTGCATCTCTTTATTTCATTAATTTTAAATCTTTTATTTCCTCCTTGCTCCTGTTCTTGTATAATTATGAAAAAGCATTAACACAGTTGAATTACTCACAGTTAGATAATTGGCACATGAGCACTGTATGGTAGACATGTGCACTGTCATGTGGCCAAATCTTCAGCCTTGTGTGTTTTATTTGTCTGTAACTTGTTCCTCACAGGTCTCTCGGCCACGTGGCTCTCCCTGTGAGTGGACAATGCTTGTCTGTGCTCCTTGAAATCTAAGCCCAAGTCACCTTTCAAATTCACATGATGACCCAAGCTTTGTGACTGTGGCCAAATGTAATTAAATTCTGGACCACAAAATTATCTGAACCCAGAGAGGCAATGAAACCTAAAGGTTTTAATTCTTCTTTTGCTAGACAATCAGGCATCACAGTGTGACTTGTAAAATCAGCCGCTGTTTTTACGTATACCCAAAGGCAAAATCAAGCCTTTCATAGTTAATTAAATTCATTTTAGAGGCTTTTTAATACAAGTAATATATGCAGCTTCTTTGTGCGACAAAATGAAAAGAATGCATTTTGTTGATCTCTGTGTGGGTCTCTGCTAATTAGGCTTTACCAACTTGATAGAGTTGTATGTTATTTTCCTCCTTTAATCTTTTTTAATGTCAGGTTCTGTTGTGAGATTATTTTTGGTCTCGCTTATATTGCATGTGATATCTTCACAGAAACTCAAAATTATATTTCTTGGCCTACATTTTTTAAATTTTTCCTTCACTTGTTAAGCAGCCTTTTTCTTGTTCTTTGAAAAGAGATTAGTATGTTCTTTTCATTTTGTGTAAATACTGGTTCATCAGCCTTAGTGAGAAAATTAGTGCAGCTCTGCAAGTAGTATTTGGTAGGCAAATTGCTGCCTGAACACCATTGATTTTCAATAGCCTAACTGAAATTAGGTTCATAAATCCAGATTTAAGAAGCAAAAGCAGAACTGTCACAGAACTCATCATCTCTTAACAGTCCTCCCACTGGACTCGTAGGCTGATGTAAAATCAGTAAAAATGCTTCTTAAAATGAGATATCTTTTTCTTAGGTGCTCACGAAAGGATTCAGGATACTACCTTAGATATGCAGATTTGCAGCTCTTGACTGGTAATGTTTATTTCCCTCACCAAAATGAACGACAGGTTTTGTCTATCAAAAAGCAAACCAAAGTATAGTCCAGTTAATTTTTATATTTGCAGTGTAACAGTCCCTGGAAAGAACTGTTGAAATCTGGAAATATGTCAGTTGTTAAAAGTGTTTTATTACCAGATTTTCCTTGTTAATTGAAATTGTACTTCACTTCTGTGCAATCTCAATAGCCATACAAACTTCCTGCATCTTAAAACACAATTTACCAATGTTACCAGTTGCAACACAGGTTCCTTGTCCAGGGTAACTGTGGAACTGGTTTGCTTTGCAACCCTAAATCTGTGTCAAAAAAAGTATATTTATATGACTGGTTTGCCTAATGAATCTTTTTAGAACTTGATTCCTTCATATGCAGTAGGGATGACCTACTCTTTGTCCAGCTGTGGTACCAAATGAAGCTGCTCTGATCCTGTTGGAGATCAGATGCTGATGGAGACCTTGCATGAAAACCTGTTAACAAGCCTGTTACTGGCTGCATCAGACCAACAAAGCTGGTTTCTCAAAACTGGTCATTAGCCTTTGGTAGGTCCCCCAGTACTGTTGATGCTTCTTCTTGTTTTTTTCCAGATACTTTTTCCACCAGAATATTTTATGGCAAAATGCCATAATCCTTCCTGGAATTTCCCCAGGTTATAAAAAGTGGTAGCTGGCTACTGACGGTGTGTTGGACCTGAAACTTTCCTCCTATGCTTATAACTAAGTTCAGTCCTGCTGGTTCCTTCCTTAGCACCAAGGGGCACATTTGGCATTGTGTTCATCCTGGGGGGTTCTTTCAGGTTCACATGCTGGACAAAACATGGAGCATCCATCCCCTCTCTGGTCACCAGGCAGGTTCCTACCAGTGACTTCCAATACTTCACTACCTCAGTTAAGTTCTCTTTAAGAGGCCAGAGTTTCCCTGTAGTCATTCATCTGCCAGCAGCACTGGCCAGAGGCGTCTGAATGCATGTCCTGCCCCTTGAAGTTTGGCACCACTGTTATACAAATATAAACATTTGGCACCTCTAGGGAGAATGCTAATGTGAACCCTGTCTGCAGCACGTCATGAAGGTCAATATTTAATCTTAAATTCACAGTACTTTTAACTAGGACCCCAAATCTGCACTAGTTTTACCAGATTAAATGCCCGGTAGCCTATAG
This sequence comes from Pithys albifrons albifrons, assembly GCF_047495875.1. Classification (NCBI taxonomy): domain Eukaryota; kingdom Metazoa; phylum Chordata; class Aves; order Passeriformes; family Thamnophilidae; genus Pithys; species Pithys albifrons. The sequence goes on along the minus strand of NC_092458.1, from coordinate 119,900,622 downwards.
TAGATTTGCAGAAAAAAAATTGCAGGCCTCTGGGGTGTCATTCATTTTCAGCTCTATTGTGCTTATTAAAATACAGTTAGCTGTGGTCTTGTTCATAAATAAAAAATATGATGGTCGTGTGGCATTGGGATTTAATTAGCAGTTGGGTAAGTGAGTGCTGTATTTAAAGTTATAGAATTTAATGGTGTTTCTTCTGTGATATCCATGATATGCACTGAAGCTAAGCAATATGATTTATTTAAGCTTTTGGCCTGCTTCTCTGCAAATCTAAGGGCATATCTTCTGGCATAGTCTGTAGTATAGAGCCTAACAGCTTAAATGGATTCTTGAGTGACTAGATAAAAGTCTTTCATTGTTCTTTGTATATCTTAATTAGAGTGCAGTCAGAGAATGAAGTCTGTGTGACTCTTGGTTGCCATCAATTGAAGTGAGGTGAAATAGCCTCATCTCTTTTGCCTTTTTTGCCTTTTTGCTGGCAATTTTTAAACAAAAACTTGGGGAACTGAAAGAAGACATCTTGAGTCTTTAAGAAGCTGGACATCTGATGTCTTGAAAAGGAAGCCAGGTGAAATCAGAGACACTTAATTTGCTGTATGGTCTTCATAGTTTCACCTGTTATTACTGGAATGAAGATCTGTGTTAATTGAACTCTTTACTGGATATGAGAATGCAGCTATTTCTGTCATGTGATGCTGTGTCATTAATCATACTCTCTTGTAGCCTCATGAGTGGGTCTGAGGTTGACCAGGCTGAGGTTGGTGAAAGCATCTTCCAGACTCCCAGAAGGAGGGAGCAAGGCTTTGGCATGAGTATAGGAAAAGCTGGACTTACTTGGTCTCATTGGATCTGCCCTGTAAATAAAGGGACATATTCTCCTTTTCTGTGCCAGCCAGCTGGCAGTAACTGCAAGGAGAAATTTTGTAATTAGACCTTTTTAAATTAGAATATGGATATTTGTATTACAGCAGCTTGAAAGAAGCAGGATTATGTACAACAAATATGCAAAGTGATCCCTGTCAAAGGGGACTGTAAAGCAAATTCTTGCAGGGGCTGTTTATTGAGCAAGAAGATTGACTGGAAGGCTGGAAGCTGTGATCTACTGGTAGCATGAGGATGAAAGCAGTAAGAAAATTGAACTGTAAATAAATATGCATTTCCTAATTAAATTTGAGTTGAAAAAAATCTTAACTGTCCCAGACCGCGTGGTCTGCTCCTGAGCAGATTAGGAGAAGGAGTTGTGCTCTCACCTAGATTATTTAATTCATGCTGCTGGGAGAAAAGCTTCAATTGTGTCTGATTTTTGTTTCCCTTGAGAAGCCGATTGATGTCTACAGGAAAACAGAACTAGAGAAGCGTGTATTTAACACAGGAACAACTGGGTGAACTTACAGGATTACATGTGTCTGTAAAGTTTTATGTAAGATTTAATTATTTTAGGTAAGGAATTTAATAACCTAAAGTATTTGAGAAACAAAACTAGTGACCTCAAAACCATTATCTGCTTAAAACCAGTGTTCTAGTTGTGAGAGTGTATGTTCCCTCTCTGCTCAGTTATGTTATGGGCAGATGCTCTTTTGAAGGCTTTCTCCCAAAGGAAGCTACTCTTTTTATTTTTTTTTCAGTTATTTATGCCCATTTATCTGCTTTTGGGCGGAGAAAAAGGATTTTTCTTAAGACAAATTCTAAAAATACTGAAAAGTTTTCAATTGATTTTATCCACTTCGTTGACTAGTTTAATGCAGGTATTGGAAGGTACACACAGGCCCAGTTTCAAAGACTATTTAGAAACAAAGTCTGATGGACTTTGTGCTTCATAAGATACTTTAATGGTTTTTGTAAAGGTGTTTTTAGTGTCTGAAAACAAAAAAAAACCCATTCTAGTGGGAGACTTAGTTAATTATTTTCACAGCTGATTGGAATGAATATATATATATAGTTATATATAGCATCTAAATTCAGAGCAGATCCTCGATTTCCCATTCTAAATTTCCCTTTCTAAATCTCTTCCGTGTTGTTGTTCTCATTCTGGTTTGGGGGGTTTTTTGTTGGTTTTTTTTTTGTTGTTGTTGTTGTTTTTTAGGTAGGACAAGTCTTTAACATATTACATGACTGATGTGGCAGAGTGAAAATGGAGTAAGTTTCTATAATATGACAGAAACAAGTTGTTCCAAGTTATCTAATTAGTTCCTTCCCTTTACAGAATGTGTGTTTCAGGCCACTGTGTCTGGCTATGCAGCCCTTAAAGTGGAATTACTTTTCCTGTCCAAATTCGCAAGACATGTTGGTGTCCACAGCTGACGATCTCAAATTAGATATTCATATATATTTGGATTACATTTTGATGTGCTTTAATATTGTAGCTTTGTGCAATCAGTTATACAGATTTTCTTGTCTGTGTTTATATTTTCTAACCTATGTATCTTTTTACCTTTAGATTATCTGTCATTGTAGTAACCGGTTGAGCATTTGAGTTCGTGAATGGCTTTGCAGTGAAGGGAACTTCAATGAAGTTCAATCCTTTCTAAGTAGGCCTATGTACCTCTATCAGTTTGGTCCAGCTACTTGCCATGTTTTACTGAGAATTATGATTATACAGAAGGGTTAGTCCTAAAGACACATGTTGTTAAATGCTGTGGAAAAAATGCTAACAACAGAACAAAAAAACCAACCCTCACAAACCAACCAAACCAAACCAAAATGATACTTTTCCACAAGGCAGCAGATGAGAAAAAGTATCTGAGACAGGCACAGAGTTACAGCCTGAAGAGATCCTTTTCTGTTCCTCGTTTCCCTTCTCCCAACTTTGCGTCTTACTGTTCCTATGCTTTATATGAATGATGTTACTCTGATTTTAGGTTGAGAGAACAGGACGTGTGTGTTGTACCAGTGCTGTGAATCAGCAGAGGGCACTACGTGCCAGTAAACCTGTGGAACTGTGAGCTACCATTTGTGCTGAAGTGAGCATCAGTCACTCCAAGCTTTAGAAGATTTAGTGGAGGGGATATCTGTGCTCATTCAGTGATGCAGAGAGGGCACCACATGGACTCATTTCATCCAACAAAAGCTGACTACATTTATAAGATGTTTATACTGTGGGTGATATTTCCTGGCATGTCCTTCCTCAGCTAACCACTGTCAGCCTCCCAGGAGAAAGTGTGTGAGATCTGGTCCCTATGCCCACCTGTGTGCTGGGGCTGATGCTCAAGAGCTACTGATATTCAGTTGCCATGTTGAGGGTTTTTTCCCCCTGTAGTAATCCATTACTTATGTCAACTATTTGACCTGAAACAAATATGATGTATAAAGAAAGTTTATTTCTCCACTACTTACATGGGTCCATTGTAACTAAGCCAAATGATGGCTGATGTGAAACAGATGGATGAGAAAATCTATTGGGAATTGTAATGTTTGTGGCAACCACTGGGTTTCTCATTTCCCTGTTGGTTTATTCCTGAGGCAGCTGGGTCACACGAGTTTCCTCCCTTGCAGTTTCAGCATCTTCAGTGAGCTTTAGCCCACAGTGCAGCAAGTGATCCATACCATAGCAGGTAGATCTCCAACTGCTGATGCTGTGTTCAGCTTTTGGAAGCACTTCAAGTGACATCAGAAAGTGATTTCTAAAATTATATATATGCCTGTATTAAATAAAAAAGGATAAGAAATACTCCTAAGCATTGTAGCACTGGTGTTGAAATACCATGGCAAATGATTGGAAGGGATGATTATTATTGCTGGTTTTATACAGTTCTGATTTAGGCTTAAAAATATTTGAAAAGGAAATGTTTTGTGCATATTGGGCCATATATTTCATCTGCATCTTGTTATTCTTTAGGGATTATACAGCACCAGGAGGTATGGAGAATGCTATTCCCAGCAATATGATAGAAATAAGGAAATTTTGCCTAAATATTAAAAAGGTTGTGTTTGCAAAAATGCAAATTCAGCAAAAGTAGAGCTGAAATGGTTTGTTGGTAACTATCTGAGCTATCTGCTGTCTTTCTTTAGTGCTGCTGGTTTTGTTTCAGTGTAGAGCCTAGTCTGGCAGTCTCTTCTCAAACAAAATTCTGACTGACAGCTCCCAGACATTTCATTTGTTCAAGAAATAAGTATCAGGCCCTAGGAGATACCTTAGGAGCTCTTGAAAGTAATTTTCACAGAATACTCACTAACTTTCATGATTTGTTTTTTATTTTTCCAGGTTGAAGTTTGTTCTTGTGTTTTATGAGACACTTGTCACCCCAGATTTCTACACAAGAGACATACCCAAGATTTACCTTTCAGCAGTTCAAATGTAGTGAAACAGAAAAGGACTGAAACAAAAATATGATTTGTGTGTCTCTTAGCCGTGTGCTCATGAGGAAGCACCACAGGGGACTCATAAGACCTGAGTTAACTCAGAGGGGATAACTTGGTTAGGATTGCCTCTGGCAGAGCAGGAAGCTCCAAACAAAATCAATAATTAGAATAACCCATTGTGATGCTGTCCTGGTTTTCTTGAGCACAGCTGTATACTTGTTTCATAAACCTAAATTTGAAAAATACCAAGCAATTAAAACCAAAGTGATGTGGCCTGGCTTTGGAATACCTACATGGTGTTTACACCAGTGAAGGGTGGCTCCAGTGTTCAGGAGAAGGTAAAACTGACTTCTTGCTGCCATAGGAACCAGTTGTGGAATTTTAATGTGCCCCAGAAATCTAAAAGGTAATTGCCAACATGGTTTAGATGTTATCACCTGGGATGGGAAGATACTTAGTCTGAGAGGTTTTGCTGTTCTTTCTTAGCCCTTTGGCAGCAGAGTATGAAGGTGTGCCCTTGTTCAAATTGACTCCATGTTGAGAGATTCCACAATATTACCTAAATTTTTGTGTCAGGACCAAATGCTTGTGACGAAACAAACTTGCTCAGTTCATCGTCTAAGTGTCTTTCTCTTTGAACTAGAAGTCCTCAAAGTTATTACTGAGTGTTGTCAAGGTTTTATCTCATTTTGTTATTTCCAGATCAAGTTTTGAGTCTTTCAGGATCCCTTTGTGCCCTTTTACTGTTTTTCCTGGTGCTTGTAAAAATCTGAAGATTTGAGTAATGTGCTCTCTGTCCCTTTTTTCACAGTATTAATAAACAGACTAAATCAAGTCAAGCTTGACACTTGTTTGAGTAAGTGGCCCTTAGGTCCTTCTCCTCAACAAGACATGGTGTTGTTGTTACCTGGTTCTACATATTAAATCTCAGTGCAGTATGACTTTTTTAAGCCAGTGTACATAACTTTTTTCATGATGGATTGGTGTGGCAATGCATCAAATATCTATTAAAAGTTAGTACTTCTACTGTTTGACATTCATGCTCAGGCCATGCACACTTAAATACATAATTTAATACAAGTTTTGAAAAATCAACTTTGACACAGCCTGTATTATTTACCTGTCTTTTGGGCTCTGGAATGCATAGTGGAACAAAGGAGTACCTGCCTAATGCTAATGAGCGTTTCTTTGTGAATTTTTAAAGCTATTAGGCTGCTATACATATAGTCAGCCAGGGAAATTAGAATGTAAATAAAATAGCTCTACAAATTAGCTTTTGTTTTCAACTCTTAATTAAGCTACACTTTCTGAATATCTAGTAATGGAGCTATAGATATGTAAAATCTAACTATTAAGTATGTAATTATGTGATTAGGACGTTGGTATTGGTCACACTATCACTGGAATTTGCAGCCAGAGGTGTTGGACTGGAAGGATAAGACGTTATTAGTAAATGCTACATGTTCTGCAGGACTGGTAATTTTTGGGTTAGCCCAAACCATTTTTTTCCCCCAGAAAAGCCTCTGAGCTATGAATAAAGCTTACCACAAGTACTTTTGTCTGATTTTGAAAGAAAGAAAAAAAAAGGCAAACCCAAACTTCTAAGTACCATTTAGAGTTCAGTCTTTTTGTGAACATTTAGGAAGAAAAGAGTGACATATATATCTCTTTTTCATTAGCAAATAGCCAATTTTTCATCTCAGTAGGGCAATGCTGCTTTATTTCATTTTTTTAAATCTGATTTTAGTGACTACTGCAGGGTATTAGTTTTCTTGCCCAGAAGTGCCAAATGTAAAGTTTTGAAGATGAAGACAGTATCAGTTCTGCATGCATTGGACTTACTGAAGTTGCACATGTAGAATAACAGGTTCACAGGAGGGATGAGGTTGAAGGGGGCCACTGGAGGTCACCTTGTCCAACCCCCTGCTCAAGCAGGGCCACCTAGAGCTGGTTGCCCAGGACCATGTCCAGGTAACTTTTGACTACCTCCACAGATGGAGGACTCCACAACTTCTCTGGCCATCAGTGCCAGTGCTCAGTCACCCTTCATGGTGAAGAAGCATTTCCTGATGTGCAGAGGGAACCTCCTCTGTTTCCATTGCCACTTGTCCCATGTGCACACACAGACATCGTCTGTCAGAAGGTGTTACGTGTAGTGATTAAAGTTGTTCTTTCTTACAGTCCACACTTAACCGTTTGGAGCAGCTTCCCATACATGGATGCTGTGATTGTGGTTGTGTTTAGTTTTTATGAAGTTTTTGTTGTTCTTCATCTTGTAGGGTAAGTCTTACCCCTTTAAAGGTCCATTCCCTCCTATGTGGAATCCATTGGCCTACCTGGACTACAACAACCTGTGGAGGACCATGGATGAAATGGGGAAAGAGGTATGGCACGAGGCATTGCAGCTGACTGTCTCATCTCAGCTTTGTCTCCACGAGGGGCAGAGTGAAGGGTGGGACCAGGGTGCACAGGGAAAGCTGCTCCTGCTTGAACAAACCTGGTGCTGGCAAAAGCAGCCACAGATTTTGGTACACACTGATGGTCTGAGAGGGGCATCCTGGAAGGGTCTTCTGAGGGCCATGCTGCCGAGGCTGCCCACAGTCATACCTTTGTTTTCTGGTTATAGGAATGTCAAGGCTTATGTTTGTGATTGATTTTTAGCACTTTTTCTGATGATTCATAAAGTAATATTTTAAGAGGCTTGTAGAGCTCAAATGTTTGTCCTTCTCTACCCTCAAATTCAACTTGTCTGTTCTAGTTTGTTACCAGTAGTGTATGTTTTGTATTGACTTCAAGAAGAGGTTGCTCCTACTTATGTAGATAAATGAGAGAGATAATAACTTAGAAACATTTCTTAACTCTAAAATTATTCTCTATTTTTCAATCTAAAAAAAAAAAATCTTAAAACAAGCAAATGAACAGCAAAAAAACCCTAAAAGCATTTCTCTCTTAAGTTCATTGTATTATCTGCCAAAAATCTGCAGACTAAATTAACCTATAAAGACAAGATTTTTTGTGTTTCATGTCTCTTTCTTGTGTCACTCCTTCATTTGCTGGTGAATGCCTTTTTATGCCTCCTTAGATTCCCAGTGAAGCCCCATGGAAGGCTCCACATGCCGAAGAGTGGGACAAAATGACTATGCAAGATTTCATAGATAAAATCTGCTGGACAAAGTAAGAAACTTTCTAATATGAAATAATAATGGCTTGTATTTATATACCTTAATGCTCCAAAAAAGTGTTACTGCTTTGCAAAGAGAAAAAGCTACCACTAGAATACAGCCTTTTAAAGCAATGGGGTGAGAAAATCTTGTAATAATGGACCAGGACACCTGTCTGGACACTTTATTTCCCTAAGTTTTTAGACTTAAAAAAGATAAAAGGAATAGATGTGTAGTACCTTAATCTATTATGTGCACTTTCCTCCTTTTTACTGTCTGTTTAGCCTTTAAGAGAAAAATGTTCTGGTTACAGCGGGTTTTTGAATCAAACTTTTGATGAAACAACACATATTTATTCTGGGCTGGACCAGCTGATTTTACCAAAGTGCTATAAAGGTAACATTTGTCTTGCAATAGCACTCAATCACTTTAAGACCCATCTTTGTATTGTTTAGCTGGTGCACTATATACCAGGGAAAGTGAAAATGCTTCCTGTTTTTATGTGTACATCAAAGCAATTTTTCTTTACTTGCCATTCAACAACAGTTTGATTGTTTTGCTTCTCACTGAAAGAAGAAAAAAGCCCATTAATTCTGCCTTGCTGTAAAGCTGATTGATTTCTACAGCTACCTCTTCAGAATTGCTAAGCACCCCACACGCAGCTGCCACGAGCCTGCACGGGCTCGGTGCCGAAGCCTGTGAGCACCCACTAAGGCTGCTGCTGTTGCCAACAGGGGCACTTTTGTGGCTTCAGCCAGTCTCCAGAGAGCAACATGACCACTCTTGTTCATGTGGATCATGGCCATTTTGGACTGAGTCCAAAGCAGGGCCATGTAGATGATCTGAGGGCTGGAGCACCTCTGCTATGAAGACAGGCTGAGAGAGTTGGGGTTGTTCAGCCTGGAGAAGAGAAGGCACCAGGGAGACTTTAATGCCCCTTCCAGTACCTAAAGACAGTTACAAGAGAGCTGGAGAGGGTCTTTTGACAAGGATATGTAGTGGTAGGACAAGGGGTTCTGGCTTTGCACTGAAAGATGGCAGAGTTAAATTAGGTATAAGGAAGAAATATTTTACCCTGAGGGTGGTGAGCCCCTGGCACAGGTTGCTCAGAGAAGCTGTGGGTGCCTCATCCCTGGGAGTGTTCAAGGCCAGGTTGGATGGAACTTTGAAGCAACCTGGTCTAGTGGAAAGTGTCCCTACCCATTGCAGGGGTTTGGCACTGGATGATCTTTAAGGTCACTTTAAGGTCTTTCACCATTCTGTAATTCTATGATTCTATGATTGCAAATGGAGAGTAGGCTCTTGTCCAAAAACTTGTTTTACTTGAACAGGAGTGACAATTCCACAGAAGAATATAAAAAGCCTTTCTCACTTTTATCATGGTCCATATTCAGCTCTGCTGTCTCTCTGGACCTCTGCCTTGGTAAGGAACTGTACAAGTTAACAAAACACCACACATCAGTAGTCATTCAATAGCCAATAGCTCATGTGACCACATTCATGTTTTTTGAAACTTTGATGGAATAAGACTTGACATTTTACCTGAATGTTGGCATAACATAAAGACGTTTTTCAGATTTTATATGTGCATCTCAGCTTGATTTGCTCAGTTTGTTCAAGATTTAGGTAACATGCCATAGAAACTTCCCAGCCTGGAAGGTAATGATTCAGAAGGGTGATCTTCCACGATTTCTCTCATCTAACAGACTGTGCAGATTTGCTTTTGGCTACGATGCATGCTGGAAATGTCCTGAGAGCTCTTGGTTGAAATCATACTGCCATTCCTAGGTAAAACATCAGGAACTGAAAAGCAATGGGAGAAGGCAGCAGAAAGCAGTAGAATGTAATCACCATTTAATAGCATCTGCTTATAAAGTATTAGTAGATGTATATACATTAGACAAAATATCTTACAGAGTTGATCATGTTTTGCAGTATGTGTCTATACAGACAAATAATCATGAATAAGTTCTGTATTATTTTTATTTGTCAGGAATGAAGCCAGAATGCACTGATATTTCAGAAAATGGATGAGATTTGTACTTCAGTGGAACTGAAGTAGAAATCTTTTTAGAAAGGACAGAAGATGCCTTTTTTCTATGTAGATCTACAGCTGCTTGAAATAGTGTTTTAGAGTTACACTTTTCATCACTTCTTTTTTTTTGAAAGCTGTAAGACTGAAAACTGAAAGAAACCACAAAAAATGGATTCTGTACTGGCTTTGGAAGTTATTGATTGCCAGATGCCTTGCATGTGAAATACCTATAGAGTCTTAGTCCCTGTCAGTCACAATGCAGTTAAACAGGGCATCTCCTCGTCCTGTCCATGTCTCTTTAAGCTCCTCCTCAGAGTGAGGGCAGGGGGAAGTTTTTACTTACAACAGGAGGAATGTTTCCCTGAGCCTTAATACCTCCTGTCGTAGTGCACAGTAAGATCTTTTACAGGGTTATAGAGTAATTTGCAGTGGAGCTGTTATGAAACCACAAACTGTAGGATATAAAGCAGTGATCCTATTTCAGACACAGGTCAATTTTTTGCTCCTGTGTTCATTGCCACTGGCTACAAGAACACTGAAATACTGAGTTGAGCAACCCAAAGTATCCTTTTCTTTTCCTTGCCAGACTCTTGCATAACTGCTGTCTTCTCTGTTATGGCTTCCTACTTACATTTTTTTCCTTTCTGTCCAGCTCCAGCTCTCTTCCTGAGCACAACAGAGGATTGGGCAGTGAAGGGATCCTGACTAATCCAGAGGCTTTAGATAATTAGCTCAGACAAGATCACTAACTTTTTATGACAAGTGTTGAATAATCTCTCTACTATGTGCTTGAGGGACAGACATTCAGCAGGTGCAAACAGAGATGCAAATATTGTCTGTAACCCAGGAACCATGTGAGGATGTGGTGTTTTTGGAACCGACTGAAAACAGGAGGACTTGCTTCCCTTAATCCTGAGTCTAGGATGACAACCTTACTTTGCACTAGTAGCATAAAGTGACATAAGGTTTAATAAGCTTTTGTGTCTCCTGGAGCCCTTATTTGTCTGGAATACAGAGTGTTTGATTAACACTTTTTTTTCAGGGTACTTGAAAAATGTTGCATAAAAGTTATTGGCAATTTATTGCTTCAACTGAAATTAAGGAATACTTTGCCCATGGTGAAAGAAGAGGTTGCCAAAGACAGACACTTACTCAAGAACAGTCTGGTCAGCATTATTAATTTTTTTAATTATCTCACTTTCTTGTCTTTGTTGCAGTGCTGCCAAGAGTTTTGCAACTCTGTTTGTGAATGTGGATGTCACTTCTGAACCCCACGAGGTCTCTGCCCTGTGGTTTCTGTGGTATGTGAAGCAGTGTGGGGGGACAGCAAGGATATTCTCAACGACCAACGGGGGACAGGTACTGTCAGCTGTTACCTTCTGCGGCTCTTGGCAAGCCCTAGTTTAACTTCATTCTTTGGCTTGTTTATTTTAGTTTAGAGGGCAAACTGAGTTGTCCATGAGTTTTGAGTCAGTAGCACATTGGTAACTAGTTTTAGTCATTTACACTTTGATCTGGGTCTTGCAAAGCTACTATTGAAGACTGCTCCTATACTGAAAGCATTGCCCCAGGTTTCAGAAGATTTGTATCTGTTCCTGACTCTGGCTTCCTTTTGGACTGTGATTCGAAGATGAACTTTCCTTATCCACATTGAAAAAGCAAAGTTTTACCTATGCTTATTTCTGTCATGAGTCTGACACAAGCCTTGCCACTGCAGAAGCTCTTAATGGAGATGGCAAGGGCAGCTGCAAATTAATGCTGAAAATGCGGTCCAGAGCTGGGTTCCTAAGATGCCAGTTTCCAGGGACCAACACTGTTAAGATTTTAAAATCATCCTGAGGAAAATGACTGCCACTGTTTGAAAATGGTATTGCTCTGAAATGTTTGCAGTCTGGTACATTAGCGTTGCTTCTGTATATGAAGAAAGTAAAGACTGTTAACGGTCTTCTACTTGAGAAGTGCAAATTTTACTAGTTGTATTAGAAATAGAGATATTTTTAGAAATGCAAATTATTTAATCATAAATAAACAAAGATGCAAATACATTAAACCATATTAAATTCATAAATATGCATAGATAAACAATAACTTGATAATTTAATTGTAAGTATGTTTAATTAAATATTTGAATTCTGTACTTTGTTAGAGGTGATTTAAGTTAGGTTAGACTATGGACTGCAGCAGACATTTTTTATGTGAGCTACATCAATTCTTATACCTTGTTATTTATTACGAAGATCAGGTTTCCTGCTTGTGATGCACAGAGTTCTGCAGGGATGAGTGAACTCAGAGAAAGGTTTGAACGTTCAGGCACTTTGCCGGAGTCTGGCTGATTCACACAGGCTTGTGGAAACTGTTTGGAGAAAACATGAGAAGGGATTTTCCCATGAGGTTACTGTTACTTCTAGTTTTAACTGGTGGTCAAATATGGGAAGTATTTGAGGAGCTCACTAAAAGAGAAAGTAATGTGGATACATTTCCAAGTGAAACTGCCGAATTTCAAAAAAAGGCTTAGATGACAATGGAAGGAGGGAGTTTGTTTTGAATGCCAAGGAAAACAATACCTGCTTCACAAGCACCTCTCTGCTGAGCTGTTTCTGTGTTTCAGGAGAGGAAGTTTGTTGGGGGTGCTGGCCAGATCAGTGAGAGGATGATGGAGCGCCTGGGAGGTCGAGTGAAGCTGAGGAAGCCAGTCATCCGCATCGATCAGTCGGGTGAAAATGTCGTTGTGGAAACATTAGATCATGAATTATATGAGGTAATGAAATGTCCCAGTAACAAATCACTAGTGGTGGGGTGGATGGATAGAAAACATTCATCTTTTCCTTTTTGATTTCTTCAAAATCCTATTAAAAAATGTAGCAGAGATTGAAGTGACTGTGACAGAAGGTCATACTTTCTCATTGTCTTGAAGTGATAGCAGTGATAAGTTTTAAAGTGTGTATTCCTACTTTTCCTTTACTAACATATTTTCTTTGTGTTTACCTTCTGAATTAAAGGGTGATTGGAAGGTGAACACAAAAATATAGCTTGATAGTAAACTTTCTGTGAAAAACATTACAAGCTTTACTTCCAAGTTATAACAGAGGAGTCCAGATGGAAGGGATACCAATGCACTTTTATAGCACAGTGCTTTCTTTTAAGTACTGGAGAAAGGGCAGCTGCCCATCATTTGAACAGATGGCTGTTTATATAATACTTGTTTGTTATTTAATGGGCAGGGTTTTGTAAGAGTTTATTTTTGCAATTCTTATGCTAAATGCCAAAATTCCTTCACAAGATACACCCTGCAGCCTCCCCAGATGTCTGCCAAGATCATTGGAGCAATATACTTAGATTGAAGTAATGAAGAATGTGTTTGGCTTATGTGTGATTTCTCTTCCAGGGCAAATATGTGATCATTGCCATTCCCCCAGCACTTGGTTTGAAGATTCATTTCAACCCACCTTTGCCCCCAATGAGAAACCAGCTCATCAATAGGATTCCCATGGGCTCAGTCATCAAGTGCATTGTGTACTATAAGGAAACCTTCTGGAGGAAGAAGGGTATTGTGTTTTAATTGAAAGGAGTTGTGGTGACAGAGGGGAGAGAGTGCATAGCAACAGAACAGACTTTTTGTTTAGAAGATGCTAAACCTTAGAGGAGAATTCATATGTTTCTATGCCATTTTTGCTTTCCCCTGTGTGAGAAACTTGAGAGATCAGTTGGGAAGAGAGAGTGGATGAGGGAATAAAAAGAAGGAGGCAGTTGTGAAGGGAGAACTCAGGCTTATTGATTATTGCCTTGGTTGTTCTTTGGGGTGGTCCCATGGTGTAAAGGAGAGCACTCTGGACTTCTGAATCCCAAGGTCCTGAGTTCGAGTCTCAGTGGGGACTCCCTGCCATCTGATCCTGTCAGATCTCGGATGCTCAGCAGGGTCAGCTCTGGTTAGTACCGGGTGCTGTGACAGTCCTGAGGGCTTCACTGTCACTGTCCAAGCTCGTTCAGCCATGGCAGATGGATCTCAGGACTTAAACAGTGGGGCCAGTTCTGCGCATGCTGTGCCTCACCTAAAAATCCACTGCACAGGCTGGAAGGGCACACCCACATGGGGAGAGCCCTTCCCAAACCTTTGTTCGCGAAGTCTGGCCATACACTGTACATATACACACTGGTTGTTCTTTACTGTCCTCTCCTTCACTGGCATCTGGGTATGAGTCTCTGTCATTTGAACAGGATTGGAAAGGTACAAGTGATGTGTGATAGAAAGGGATTTTATGCCGTCAATTATGAGTCTGCAAAAATTCTGCCATCTGAATGCACTGGACAGCATTAGTTGAAGCTGTCATCAAATAGGCATCCCCAGCTGGGCTAGTCATCCTGGACTTCCCTTACATGCTGAACTCTTCCATCGTGGTTCCTCAGCTCTCTTGTAGAACTTAACTGAATCTAAGACAAACTGTAGTGTAATAGCACCCAGTTCTCATCACTGGCTGTAAAGAGCCCACACCTCTTTGCCTACAAATGTCATCCACCCTTCATCTTTGTGAATGGCTTACAGGGCTCTGGATCCTGTCATGTTCTGACTATTGGGTTTGAGATAGATTGGCAGCAGGTGACTCCCATTTCCTACCCTAGTTCCTGATAGAACCTGTAGTTTGCATACTGTGCTTTGCTAATACCACTGTTCTTTCAAGACCAATGTGTTTTCTTCAAATCCATAAGAACAGTTGTGTTTTCAAAACAAAGTACAAATATCTCTTATGTCTGACATAAATATCACAACTGTGGTAAAGGCACTTGGACATCTTCAGTATTTGAGAGCAATCTGTTTCTGTGCAATTAATAATTACCTTGCTAACTAAGTTATGGGATAAATTATTCTTCCATCATCAATTCAACAATGGGAGGTTCTTTTATTGATTTTTTAAAAGATGATGAAAAGGATAACTGTCAGCACATCTCAGATGTAAACATTCTCTTCTGAGATAATTTAGCATTTTTCTGACTCAAGGCAGCGCTACACTGCTTGCAGATCAGCAAGAGAGCTGTGTGCTAATCTTTGTCACTCCATTTTGTTGTTGTTTGTTTGGGGGGTTTGTTGTTGTTTGTTTGGGGGGTTTGTTGTTGTTTTGTTGTTGTTGTTCTCTTTTCCATTGTTTTCCTATCTCCCTGTATTAGAATCATAGTATCTGAGAACGATGGAGACTGGGAGAGATCTCTAGATGTCATCTAATCCCATGCCTTGCTCAAAGGAGGGTGAATTTAGATCAGGTTGCTTAGGGCTTTTTCCAGTCATGTTCTGAGTATTTCACAAATTCTTGGAAGCTCCTGAATTTTGGTACATAGATCCTAACTACTTTTCCACCTTTTGCTTAACAGGGTATTGTGGTACCATGATCATTGAAGATGAGGATGCTGCAATTGGTTTAACACTTGACGATACTAAGCCTGATGGCAGCTTTCCTGCCATAATAGGGTAAGAGGCAGTGTCTAATTAATGCCTTTTTATTTTGTCTTAGAGGCAACAATTGAAATGGAAAACCTACTGCTTTTTAAAGACAATACTTTAAAATAATTAAAGGGTTGAGTTTTTCAGTGTATGGTGATTATGTTCTGTGACTGTTTTATTTCAAAAAAGTTTTCTCTATGATTTAATTGCTAATTAAAAAAATTAAATTCTGTCTTTTTCTCACTGGCATCTTTTGCTTTGTTACAAAGCACAAACTTGGTGAAGAGGGAAGGGAAGAGGAGAAAAAAAGAGGGTGATTGCAGAAATGTGAAGTTTTCTCCCAGTATTGCAGTTCTTTAAATGAAAATTTGTTTTCTAGAATTACATTTTGCTTTGTTCTGATTTTTTTAACAGCCAGAGAGTATGATCAGACTTAAAAATTTTATCAAAAAATAATTTTCAGCTCAATCCCAGGCTTCACCTGTTGTTCCTACATGTTTATATCCATGACTATATAAAATTAAGGTAATTGGGAAACAGCTCATGAAAATATTCTAACTTGAATCTCAAAGTGGTTCCTTCCACAGTGAGTCCTGCAAGCAGCAGGCAAAGAAAATAACATTGTGCAGAGAAGTGAAATGGATATTTTAGATAGAGACCCTAAAGCTATTATTGTGAATCACAGTGTCCCATCATAAGGTATTGGCATTTTAAATAATGCAAGAAGTGTAGTTGGATAATGGGGATAAAAATGTTTGTGGTTTTCCTACAGCTTTATTCTTGCTCGAAAGTGTAGAAGACTGACAGGTCTCACAAAAGAAGAAAGGTAAGTACGAACACGGGAGACCTGTGCAGAATCCAAGTCAAGATTTTGTTATAAATGACCAGAGAAGGAAAAAAAATGCCCTGATTTGAAGGGAGTTGTCTATAACCTTGTGACAGGAGGCAGATATGTCACTTTGAGGAGGAAAGTGTCTTGGTTTTGGGTAAAGGCCTCACTCAATTCCCACAAACTGGCAGCAGATGTGTAGCTAGCCCCTGCCCTTTGGAAACTCTCTACTCCTGGTTCTTATTTTCCCACAGGGCTGATCTGCTTTTGTGACTCTCAGTAAAGAACTACTCTGAGCTGCTGGATATGAAAATTGTGTAGAAATCCACTCGCCCTGACTGCAAGGGGTCCAAGGCCAACCTTCTCCCCACACTGCTACCTCTCTGGCTTCCTGCAGGTGCACTGAGCTCTTTGAAAGCTTGTCAGAAGGGACAGGCTTGGCCACTGTGTTTAATTTTTTTTCCCTAATCACTCTGGAGGGTCTTTTCAGTGTCTGCAACTTAGTGAGCTGTAGCTGCCTTGAGCAAGACCTCAGCATCAAGAAGGAGTCAGAAAGCTGCCTCCATCTCTCCACCCTCAGTTATGGGAAAAAATGTCCCTCAGGCACAGATGAAAGCCATTTTATTGTCTTCTTGAAACAAATCTTTGCATACAGTAGTGCTCTTTTGTTTATTACCAAAATAGAATTTACAAAGTAGTGGGTTTTTTTCCATCATGCTGATTCACAGTATCTGATCAAATTAAACCTACAAGTAGAGAGTGTGGATTATGAGCACAGGCTTAGTTTGAAATTGAGAAAATAAATTTATTTTTAAAGCATGCCAGAAGGAATACTGAGTCCAAGTAACATTTTTACAGGAATAAACTAGAGAAGGTGTAGTAACCTCAGATTCGCTTTGCACATAATCTGGCAGTCTGTGGATAGTGGGTCTACATGGAGCTGTTAACATCCTGGTCTTTTCAAATGACAGCCTGGTACTACAGAGCCCTTTAAATTTTGGCAGGAATGGACAAGCACTGAAGCTTTGAGATAGACCTCCAGCAGATGCCAGATGTTGAAAGTGATGTAGGTATTCTGAAACACACTGTCCCAGCATTTAAAGCCATCCTAGGCATCAAGTGGTGTCTTACTCTCTGTGAACACTCCAGATACAACAGAGCATTTGTAGTCTTCGAGAACCTGCTGGTCTGTTCTGCAGCTCCTGTCCTTCACATAAGCATGTCTCTTTCCAGCAGAAACTGGGGGCCAGGAGAGGGCAGAGCATGAACTCAGACCTTCCAGTGTACACTTGGGGTGCAACCAGTTTAGCTGGGGGCTATGCTCACCTACAAATGCAGCCTGGGCTCTCCATTCATCACACTGATGACATTGTAAGGGTTTTGGTAATCCTTGGATATGAAGAGCAGAACATGGAGGTTGTGGCAGCTATCCTAAGTCATGACTGGGAACAGCAGTTGTGGGAGAGGGTGCAAACCTTTTAACAGCCTAAGCCTGACACTGAAGAGAGTAAAACTCACTTCTACCTTCCCAGGCCAGGTGCCAGTGGAGCAATTGCAATGGTTAGGTTGTGCCCTACCTTTCAGAGCTGTGCAATGAAGGCCATGGCATCACACAATGCTGTGGAATAAGAGACCAGGGAAAAGAGCTGTCTGCGTTTGCATTCCTTCCACACTGGGCAAACTCTCAACAGACCCTGCCTTGGTAGCTCCAGGCAGAACATTCCTCTTATTTAGTGCTGCTAGCAATTTCACAGCTGAGTCCAAAGCCAAGAAATAAGGATTTTACTTACTGAATATTCCATATGTTCCATGCTAACTTCAACTACAAATACATAAATAAGAATTTATTTAAACTGTTCTAGGATGAAAACGACAGGTTTTGCAGAGAAAACAGCACAGCAGCAAAGATTGCTCTTATTAGGGGTAATGTCCTCAGTGCTTGATTTCTGCTGGTACAATTCAATCCTTTAGAAATTGCTGGGCTTTAGTTTTGGTTTGGTTTGGGGTTTTTTTGTCAAATAATACCTTATTATTGGTGAATAATTCCTTCCAAGGTCAAAATTTCTTAAGCGTTGAAGATGCCCTTGACCTGAAGCTTAATACTTAGTTTTGAACAGCTATCTTGAACTAACTTTATTTGTATTTGCAATGTACTCAGCAAACAGCTGTGATCTTGCACCTTTTTGGAGCCCTGCAGCTGTCCACAAGTGAGAGTATCTACCTGCCCCTGTATGCCATTTCCAGGCACCCTGGAGGGTCTACAAATCATATGTGGAAAAAGGACTGGGCACAGGCATATCTAGAGGGGTCCTTCTCATTGCTGTCAGTGTTGGGAGGAGCAGAAGCAGATGGGTCCCAGAGGGATAACTCACTTCCATGTGGAGCCCTGTGGTGTTACTGACCTGCCCCGAAAGCAGGAGCCAGAGGGCATTTGCGAGAGGTGGTGGGCAGACCTCAGAAGAGGCTTTGCTGGATCCTGCTCTTAAAATGGCTTTGTTGTGTTCACACCCTGCGTAGGTGCTCTGGTCTGCAGGACACGGTGGTCACCTCACTTACAGAGAGACAGAAAGAGAGATGAAGGAAATGACCCCTTTTATTATGGCTATTGCTGCATTCAAGTCACCCTGTGACTGCAGAGGGCTGTTCATTTATAGGTCCTGCAGCTCTCTGACACTTCCTGGCCAGTCACTGCTTCTGGAGTAAGGCCAACCCTTGTCCTGTGCCCCAGGGCAAAAGGAAGGGGCTGCTTCCTTCTCCTCTGCTTCTGCTGCTAGGCTTGACACCTGCCAGTAGCAAAATAACCACAGAGCCATGGCTCTTCCTGAACTGTAGCAGCCTTCACTTTCTTGCTCAAGCACATGAGGACACCCTCAAGGCCCTTCAAGCCATCCTTTTTCTCCTCATCCCCTTTCTATTGCATTCTTTGGGTTCAGCTGCTCGTGGGTGTAGCTGGGCTCCGTAGAGCTGGGTTGCTTCATGCAGTTGTTGTATTTGGTTTCCTTGTAGACTTTTACAGCTGCTGGTGTAGCCCATGCAGTTACAGAACTGGGACTTCTGTGGAGTATGGGATTTTTTTTCCCAGAAGTAAACACCTTTCCAATGCTGCATTTGAGTTTTTGTTTTTCATAATTATTAACTGTTATTTCAACTTGATCTTCCTGCTTTTGGGAATTGGTGCAGTAAGACCCAAAAGCTTGTAGGAACAAACTTAGTTCTGATTGGGGTTGTCTGTGGAATTAAGTATATGCATGGATTAATAGACTCATAAACTAAAATAGGAAAAAATTTTATATATACAGAAATAAAGTACTGATTCCCTGAGAGCTGCAGTATATCAAGACCTGCATCTTTGTAGGAATAAACATAAGTTAGACTGTTTGCCAAGACAAAAAAGTGCAATGCCTTATCACTCTCTTTCCTGACAGCCTGGAGAACATTTGGATAATGTATGGAACTGGGCTGCTGGAGTTGCCTTAAGGGAACAGCTTGTGTAACTGCTGATAAAATCAGCACTTATGCAGCACAGGAATTTGAGTTATATCTAGTGATCCAGAGGCTGACCAGTTAGGATAGATCCCCAAAAACCTGGAACCTCAAATTCAAGCAGATTACTTGTTCTCTTGTAACTAGGGTACATTAGTGGTAGTTTGTATGCTCTTTTCTCACACTTTCTGTTGCTTTTCTCTTGCAGGAAGACGAGGCTGTGTGAGCTCTATGCAAAGGTTCTGGGATCAGAAGAAGCATTACATGTAAGAACAAAATCTAACTGTAGCTTCTCTGGAAAAGGTACTTGCTACAGGAACACTTAACTGCCTTCTGTAGAGGACTGGAGAGAAGATTATGGCAAGTCTTGGGTTGTGTTTGACAGTGAGGATAAGAACGAGCTTATGAAATCCTCTCTTACTAGTTAAGATCCCTTGTTGGGTTTTCTTTTGCCTTTCCCTCATCTTCTCTTTCCTCTTATATTGAATGACTGTTAGGATCTGTGTGATCTCACACTTGGAGTATGTGATTAACACTGTTTATGCTTTAAAGACAGTTTTACACCAGTTAAATGTAGACGCCAGTCTGAAAACCACATTATTTTCAACACAATTACATTGTACGTAAAACCATGCAAGTGTCACACTGTGCATTTGTAACAGTATATATTTGTATCCAGGGTACCTACTGAAGTATTACCTCTGTGTACACCAGGGGTTAATTTTGCTTTACATGGTTCAAAGAATAAATTTGTGCACAAAGCATAAATTTACAATGACATATTAAGAGGATTATGTTCTACAGTGGCCACATTAGCTAGTTCTTTAGACACTCCTAGCTATTTTTAAAATTTAAGTCTTATTGTGTTGATGTACCATTAAGAGACTTGTTAAATGTGCTTGTCTTGTCAGATGCTGACAAGCAACAAATGATAAGCTGTTCTGCTCTGCTCTCTCCTCAGTTCTGTTATTAGCTTCCTTAAGACTCTATCCTTTCCCTGAGTGAATTAATCTCTGTTTTACAGCCAGTGCATTATGAAGAGAAGAACTGGTGTGAAGAGCAGTATTCTGGGGGCTGCTACACAGCCTACTTCCCACCAGGCATAATGACTCAGTATGGAAGGTACAGTGTCTATTTATAGTGGGCTTTGGAGTGGTGAGATAAGACCAAGTTAATAAATATCCTCAGAAAGGGTCATAAATCCTCTGTCACTGTTCACTTTATACCTTTTAAGATCACTGGGGAATATTTTAAAGAGATAGTATAACCTTCCACTTGTCTCAGCTGGGCTGTGTGATGGATGAGTTCAGTATCATTAGGGGCTTTTATTCACTCCTGTTATTTGGTGAGTACAGCTCAGAAGGTTCTGGGAAGGGAGCTGGGTAGCTTTCACAGTGTGTTTACAAAGCTGGCTTTGGGTACTGGAGAACTCTGTAATCATTCCCAGCACATCTTTAGCTGCTGTTTTATAAATACCAGCAGAGAGTTAATTCTTGCCAACAGTGAGTGATTTCTTTGGACTGTTCCTTTCTTATTAGCAGTCAAGGCTTAATATAGTAATCAGTGTGCCACTGTATACAGTCTTCTCCCACCTAAGTTTTTTGCATAAAAATAAGATTTAGCAAGAATTAAAACACTTATACCAGGGCAATGATTGGATTCAGATACACAGTTCTTAATGTGGTGGGATAGGCCTTCTTTTGAAGTTTAAGTTTTTACAATTTAAAATGAACTTAGAGCAATAAAGCACTTTAATGAAAATCTTAATAATGCCTTAGTATTTAAAGTAATTTTAGTGGTAATTATTGCAAATTCTGGCAAAACCAGAGTTAAAACTTTTTTTTTTTTAATTTATTTTCTTACTGTTTTAGATATTATGAGGATACACTTCAGAATGCTGCACTGTGCCAGTAATGCTTAACATTAGTACTTATGGCACTGGCTAGAATTGTAAGGTAGAGTAAGTCTCACCTCAAAGTAATTGTCCTTTACACCTATGAGCACTGTAAATGTTTAGAAAGTGTGAACACTGGTCTATTTACTGTAAGAAATTAAATGCAATGCAGACTCCCCTTCCAGCTCAACTCTCCCAATGTTACTAACTGTAAATGTTATTTAAAACACTTTTTTAATGTTAACCCAATTATTTTTGTTCTTTCCTGATATGTCCTGTGTGACTCACTGCCTGTCCCCCTCCAGGATCATTCGACAGCCCATTGGCAGGATCTATTTTGCTGGCACAGAAACAGCCACAGAGTGGAGTGGATACATGGAAGGGGCTGTCCAGGCTGGAGAAAGAGCAGCCAGAGAGGTAGAGACGCACTGTCGAGTATCCTGTGGAAAATGAAAGGTCTTATAGTTGAAGAAGTAATGGGAAATGAGTGTTGATGGCTTCAGGTGTTCTGATTTTTGATGCAAGTCCCTGCAAAAGGGAAAGACTTCAAAAAGGATTTGGAATACTTAGAAAAGTCTCTGGCTATTTTCTCAAACTCTTCTCTGTTTCCAGGAATTAAATCCTTTCTTCTTTTACAGAAATCCCAAATTCTCACCTAGTCATTTTTCCCTCAAATGGGCACTGTTAGTCAAAATACTGAGAGGTCATGGCCATTAGAGCATGGGAACAGCTCAGTCCTGCAGCTTTGCACCCCGAGCCAGTCCCTTCCTCAGTATTCCCAACAATACTATTGACACAGTGAAATACCACTGAGACAGCCTTACTTAGAGTCATTAAAAAAGGACTTAGATATTTTGCTTTGGAGAAAATGACAATTCCTCAGGTATTTTCAGGAACATTAGAGTTTATGGAGCAGCAAAAGAAATTTCATCATTGTTTTATGAGATGAAGGGAACCTTGTGGCTAAAAGCTACAGTCATGGAACAGAAATTGTCCTGGAAGAGATCTGGAGAGTTTGTCTAGCCTGTACCTCTGCCCCAAAAGACAGGGATCAACTGTTCCTAAACTGACCCAGTTGAGAAAGTTATACCTGAGCTGCTCCTGAAAGCCTCCAGGGGCGGGCAGTGCTTCATGGTCTCACTGATGTACAGATGTTACAGCAGAGCCTCCAGAGGCCTCAGCAGAGAAGTTGACAAGTGGTGCCTGACTGGTCAAAAATTTTGTTGTTTTCCTTTCCTCATTTACTTGAGAAAGGAAAATATATTTAAAATCCACGGCAAGGGTGTTTCTCACTCCCTTGCTCTGAAGAATTGATGGGGCCTATGAATCTTGTCTACAGTAAAACCCATCATAAAAGATGACAAACCTAGAAGTGACTGGAATAGGAAAAACATTAATATTGCCATTTCCATTTTATTTTATTGTAGAAGAAGCTAATCTTACTGTCTTCCTTGACTATAATTTCAAACAATCTTTGCTGTCCTGCTGATCTCTGGTATCTTTGATAATTTGAATGTTATTTTTTTTGTTGTAAAGGCTCTCTGTTTAGATTTGCTTTCCTGTGGCTGAAAGTAGTGGTCTGTCATCACTCCCAGGATGCTCTTCTTCTTCCTACATGATGATAAAGTTTGCAAAGCAAGCCACTCCTTGTAGCTGGTGTAAGCACACCATATATGCCAGGAGTGTCTGCTTGACTCTTAGTCATATTCCCATTACCCTCTTCTCATGGGACTAGTAAAGTTATGTTATCTTCCATGGACTAACTAATACTAAATAGATTTTTCTGTTACTGTTTCTATGTTCCACTAGGAGGAGTGTCTTATTGAGTATCAGGCCTCCCCAGAAATGAGCCACAAAAGGCTGAGTTTTCATCTAAAATTTGAATACACTGTGATTTATGTGCTGTCATTATCTTCAGCATGCCATTTTAAAAGAAAAATTGAAGCCAGCTTTTTTCCCCCTTTTCACCTTTTGAAGAATCAATGGTGCTTACTGAGAATGTTACTTACTTTCAGATACTGTTTGCTATGAGGAAAATCCCAGACAGTGAAATTTGGAAGCCAGAACCTGAATCAGTTGTAAGTATTTATGTAGATTAAATGGACTGGGGTTTTTTCTGTTGCTTTGCTGATGAGATAAAGTTTTGTTGGCTGTTTTTACGGAAGTTCACTAAATCAAAGCCACAATGAACTTTCACTTACCAAAACTGCCCTTCCCTAAACAGGAACATTTTAGAAACTCAGAGAGGGTGCCCATCTGACAGCTCTGGAATGCAGGATTGGAAAGAACTGCACTTTTTAAGTGGGCTGTGAATCACTTCCATGTGTGTGTTCTTCTTCCCTTTAACGGAGCAGAAAATTTTCATACACTACTTATTGATAACATTTAACAGCCTCAACCTAGTTCTTTTTTTTTTTCCTGCAAATATCTTGATTTATATCCTGCCTGTAACAGTGGAGATGTTATGTTGATAAGGGATGCTCTCTCTGCAGGATGTGCCAGCTTTGCCCATCACTACAACCTTCTGGGAGAGGAACTTGCCATCTGTGCCAGGACTGCTGAAGCTGATTGGATTTTCCACTCTCTTCACCTCTGTGGCTGCAGCTGGGTTACTTGCCTACAAAAAGGGACTTCTAGTTCGAAACTGAAAAAAGGTGCCATCTCAAAGTCTCACTCTTGAGGACTTTGCTTTTTCTTGGTGGGCTTTTTGACATGCACTTCCCTGTCTCCAAAATCCATTCAGGACTGAAGAAGAGGTGATAACAGTAGAGAAAAGAGGCTGGAGGGGAGGGATAAAGAAAGTGGTTCCATATTTAAAAATAACTCCTTGAATCCAGGCCTATTTTTAGCAGTAAATTTTTTGATTGTTGAATTTCTAGGATGCCCTGCCAAGAGTTACCACCTTGGTTTTTGTCCAGGTCTCAGAACAGACATGACAAAATACCTCTATAAAGCCTATTCTGATGAGATTTTCCAATGTTTTTACACTAATATCTGAACTAGAACCTGAAAGTCTTCACAGTCACAGACTCTATTTGTACTGTACTGTACAACACAATCTCTAGTTGTAAGCAAAAGATTTCTGCCTTCCTGTGTGGCAGACTGAGAGGAGAAGTCCACAGCTTACAGGATTAGGCCGTTGGACCTGAGTGTGAATGGAGAACCTTGTGCTGATGTACAGACACAACCTCTCAAACCTTTTCCACTCAGTCTGACATCTTCTTGCCTTGAAGGTCCTCTTTTTAGTTTCCTAAGTTGCTGCAAGTTAGCAGGAGAGAACGGATTACCTTCTGCCTACCCCATCAAGTTGTAAAGCCATCCATAAAAAACTCTTTCACATGCATTTTTCTTAAATCCTTCCTTAATTTGTACTTGTTCGGTTTATTCTTTGAACACCTTGAGGCTGTCTCTTGCCTGGTGGGACACAATGGGCCTTAAAATGTAGTGTGTGCATTAAACAAAAACAAAAAACCCACAAAAACAAAAACTAAAAAAACAGAACCCCAATAAAACCTCTCAACTTATGTGCCCCCAAATGCTGCTTCATGCTGAACACAGCTTTGCTGATTCAGAGCCTCCCAACCACCATATTCATGGGATTTGTAGTTCTGGTCCTGCCTGCTGTGCTGTGTTGCACTGACTGTGCACGTTCAGTAACTAATCAAGGATGTAAATGATGGAGAGATCAAAGAGAGCAATGGATAGGAGAGTCACATACAAGTGCTTGTGTCCTCCACAGCTTGGGATCTTTCAAATAAAGTTAAAAAAAGTTAAAAGGGAAGAAATAAAGAAGGCAGGGTGTAGGAGAGTAAAAAACCCAACCACCAAAACCTCACTGCCTACATGTCTGTGTGTCAGTACCTTGTAGGTATTTCTGCTGTGTTAAATCTGCACAGCAGGAAACAGGAAGACACAGGTGTAACTTAGAACAGGATTTGGTGCATATGAAGTTTGAGATGCCTGAAATTTTTCACAGCCTGTTTGCTCCACTTCTCCCTTCAATCAGTGCCAATTTATATGTAAAAAAATATATTTCAGTAAAAAGCCATGGAGGGGAGTATAGCAATAAATTCAACGACTATTGTGAGCAGACAGTAGGGGAACTGTACCTCCAGTGTCAGGCAGAGTTTTTGGGCCAGCAGGTGATCTTGCTTGTGCAGAGTAGTACTTCCTTCTCCAAATAGTCCCATGGAAATTTACTGAACTACTTAGAAAGCTGTAATATTTGTGAGCAGCACATCGTTTTCTGGCCCTCAGGTTTCATTCTTTTTATCTTGATATGCCAGTTAAACATCTTGAAGCAGCAGCTTGGATTTTATCACAATTGAATATCCTCATAACAGCCTTTTAAAATGCATAGGGGAACTTTTCAGACATAAAGCTCTTTAAGTCAGAAGAGCAGTGCAGCAATGTACATATGGCCTTTCTCATTGTATCCCATAGAGCTCTAATTTGCTGGGACATTTGCCTACTGCAGAGTGCTTCTACATGGCTTTCTCTCCATGGGATTTATTTACTAAATGAATCAGGAACTGAAACCTGAATGGGAAGTTCAGAGCTATTGCAAGTCAGACAATTCTTAGGCCAGAAATGAACATAGGAACCTAAATTTGGGAAGACATTCTTAAAGTCTTGGCCCTGATATTTGTAAGTGCTAGATGGTGATTACATACTTAACATATAAAGAACTGCTGCATTTGCAGATTATTTCCCTGCCAAAACTGTTTGGAATTCAGGTCCTGCTTCTGCCCTAGAAATACTCTTTCATTCCCTACAGGGGAGCAGATTCATGAAACTAATGAGGATAAATTACTTTTATTCATGTCCAAAATGTATCTCTCTCTTCTTTGCTCCAGAATCTGGCAGAGATTTTTCTAAGTCTAACTGACTGTGTGCCACAGGGGCAGAAATTCCAAGGAAAATCAGAAGTTAGGTAGTTAGAAGTGAGCTGAATCATAATCTCAGCTTTTCGTGAGACTGGTTAATTAAAAAGAAATTAATTGAAAATGTTCTATACTTATAAACCTTTCTTATTCTTAGTTTCAAAATGAAACAAAAATGGGAAAAACCAAAACCCCACAAAGCATTTTGCATGTTCTTCTGCCACAAGCAAAAGTAGGTGATACTTGAAATCTCAAATTAGGTTTGGATTCCCTGAGATTTCTAGCCAAATTGGATTGGAACTGGTAGGTTTGAACTGTAATATCTTTATTAACACACTAAAGTCTCTGTCTTCTTCCTTGCAGACTTGCAAAGCGTTAGGAAGGCTCTCTTTGTCCTTACAGATGTGTCCTGCTATGATTATGCTGTGGATTTTACCACCACTGTGGGATTGAAAGAAGGATTTGCTGTTGTTTTCTCAAATTTTTCCACATAAAAGGGAGTATGTGGCACTATGTGTACATGGATGGCAGCGTGATGAGTGAATTGACAAATGCAGGTTGAGAATTAAGCTGCTTCCCCATGGCCAGAGGGAACTGTGAGCATTGGTTTACTTTTTTAAATTCGAATTCCTGCCAACCCTTCAAAGAGAAGAATGAAGTCTGGTTTAATGGATAACAAATTGTGCTGTATTGTTAATTTATTAAGAAGTTTGATGAGACAACTGCTATCATGAAAGTTCCAACAGTTTATCAGCATTGTAAAATGTACTGTAGGAACAACGCTGGAAATAAGTGTACTTGTCTCTTATGAACTGAATTGTGTTACCATGAATTTTTTGTAATGCTCTTAAGGGTTTGCAGAAAGAAAAAGAAGTTCACTTTCTTCTACACTCTTCTGATAGCAACTGTATTTTGCAAAGAATGTTGGGTCATGCCATGAAAATCTGTGTTAACCAAAGTACTTGAAAGCCCAATTGCATAAACTACTCAACAATAACAAGGATATGAGCAATCTGAGGCAACCCCCTTGTCTTTCCTTTAACTAGTGTTCAGGGTTTTTTCTCAGTGCAGATTTAGATTCTAAATAGCACATCTTCTGTCAATACAAAGACATTAATCACAATTAAGTATATATCTCATCATTGTCTATCACTGGAACCCAAGGCCTGGAAGAGAAACTTGAGTCTTCTATTAAAATGCTCTTACTGTGTCCTCTGTGGAACTGCTGTTTCTCTGAGGTAGACTTTACAGATGTGCAGAAATTTTAAGATTTTTTTCCTCTTTCTTTGAGACATATTTTTGAGCAAGAAGTAATTCTGTGTCCTCCAGAAGTACTTGGGTGCAAAAGGGATCCAGGATTAAAAAACAGATCTGCCACTGCTCTCAAGGGAGAAGCAAACCCACTTAAATCACAGACTACAAATGCTCACAAATAAACTGACCTGAGTTTAAATGAACTGACATTCCCTCTCCCATCTCCACCACCTTAAGATCACCTTGATCTTACTTCTGCTGAAGAGCAGATTGTAAAAATGAGATGGCCAAAGCAGTCTTGCTTTCAAAGTCTCTCTACAGTCCAATTGTTTAGGCGTTGTCATAGACTGCTGCTTGTAGCGTGTCTCCTGTGGTCATGTGCAGGTCAGTGCTCAGTGATGCCTGCCTCTGTGTTTTGGAAAAAAAAAGAGTGACTTCACTTTGCAGGAATATATATGCTCTGTGTGTGATGAATTTGTGCCTTTTATAACTGTAGCATTTTCTAAAGTGCCTCTGTGGTGACTGTCTCCCTTGGTTTCCTTCTTCAGCTCCCTTTTCAATAGGCTCTGCAGATATTTTTATCTGCCAGCTGTGAACTTTTTTTAACCTTAATTAGAATCAATAAATATTGTCATGTCACATGTATTGTTTGAGGCTTTTCTTTTGTAGGAGCCCCTTTCGACTTGGTTGTGATGGTGAGTATTACCACCACAAGATTTTCCATTTCATACTGAATCTAGTGAGGTATCTTTGGCTTTTCTCAGTAAAGAAATCTCTGTAAAGAAAAAGGAGAGAAGGAAACCCACAAAAACCCAAGCAACCCCCAAAAAGTGCAAAAAACCCCCACCTGACCCATCAAAAAAAGAACCCCCAAAAAACAATTACAAAAAAGAAATCAAACCACATTTATTAATAATATATATGACCAACTGCCTTAGAATTATGAGTTAGATTTTATTGCTGTAGGGGGGTTTGGAGTGTCCCCATCATGAACATACACCCCTCAGAGCACCTTGTTTACCAGAACACATATGGGCAGGAACATATTTTATAGCTGCTCATTAGAGTGAAGAGCAGGTGGTGTGTGTGGCTGAACATGGGAAGAAACAGACCTTGTACAAATACTGTCTGGTGTAAACATAAAAACCCAGGAAGAAAAGAGAGGCAGAAATCACAGGCTTAATTTCACCCACCAGCTCAGTGTCAGTACTAGAGAGATAATGTAACTGAAGAACAAATTTGGTCTTGGAAAGGGACTATAGGCCATGAGTACTGGAAAAAGCGTGACCATCCATGTGAAAAACATCAAAAGTGTGCAGTGCTCTCTGTATAGGCTTAACTTCCAGTATTATAAGTTATAAAGGCGCACAAATACCATAAAAGAAGATATCCACAGCTAATCCCCCACATGCTCTGTAAAGCATCCATCCCCTAAGACACATGTCAGAACCAACAATGCATTTCACAGCCCTCAAAGCAGCCAACAAGTGATTATGACTCAAACATTGCTGCATTGGGTCCCACTTTAACCCTTTGCTCAGACGTACCCTGTAACATCCCAGAGGAGGCAAATGAAATGGTGTTATTAATAATTTACTTATTTACAAGGCTTTCAGTGTGCGTGTCAAAAAGACTGTCAGCCAAGGGGCACTTCATTATTTCCAGCAGTCCAGTGTACAGAAAATTAATGTGGACAGATGAATACAGGAGAAATCCATTTTGTTTAACATCTATAAAAGATAAAAATGTGATTTCCCGAGGAACCAATTAGAAATCCCACTCATTGTTTAGAAGAGATTAGGACGTGTTTGCAAATTCTTTGGCTAAATCATGCAAAACTCACTGCTACTATGAGAACTGAGGATCATTTCTTCCTCTCGTCTTCTGTAATTATACCAATTGCTCATCTGGAGCAAATCCCAAAATGTTTGAGGGATTGATGAATTTTGTCTTCTGGCTCAAGGCAGAATAAATTCCCGTTGGGCCTGTGAAATTGCCTCAGAAAAAAAGCATCCAAGAATGAAAGGCAAAGCTGGCCTCAGATTGTAGAACCAAGATACAGTTTGGCATCTGCTGGAATCAAGACATTCTTCTCTGTCTAGTCCTGGTCTCTGTGGTGAACAAGGAGCAAGATGGGCTCCCTCTCTGGTGTGTCAACCCATGAATGTACTGCAGGACTCCTGCAGACATGTCCTTCTCTCTTTCCATGTAGGAAAATATCTAAATGGGTGGGGTTTCTAAATCAGTATCTCACGTTTGAAATATGTGGAATTGCCTTCTATCTCGTGCATGTCTATCACTTATTCTGCAAAGGCCACATATTTATCCACCTACAAAGCAACTCATGAGCCAAAACACAGTTGCCTTGTGCCTCTCAGACATTTGAGGGCACCTTGTCAGCCTCCAATTGCTGATCCAAAAGGAGGCAGCTCTCCCAATGTCCTAAAGCAGCCCACAGGGTGGCACAGGTGCTCTTTGAACACCAAACTAGGCAGCTTCTGCCTCCCACCAACTGCTCATGGCAATTAGGTACTTTGGGGGATATTTAGCTTTGAAGAAATGCAAGCAGGGATGATGCAAGCTCTGTGTTGCAAGTTAGTAAGTTGTGTGTTAATAGATTAACATATAATATGTTAATACACAGCTGTCCCTTATGCAGGGAGACTATAGAGTGATTTTGTTTGGCATGATATTCTAGTCATAGTAGAATAGTGTTTGCTGGAAAAGCCTTAGCAGTTGAGTGCCAAGTTAAGCTGTAAAAAAATACACCTGAGTATTGTAAGTTGATTTTAGAGTGCATGACTTGTACAGTCAGTAGCAATAAGCTTTTCTGAAGCTGGGCTAGAAAATTCTAAAGTTATTTTTAAAAGGAATCACAGAATCACAGAATAGTTTTGGTTGGAGGGGATGTTTCTAGGTTATCAGTCCAATCACCCTGACATGGGCAGGGTCGTCTTCAACTCAATCAGGTTTCTGAGAGACCCATCCAACCTGAACTCGAATGTTTCTGGAGGTGGGGCATCTACAACTTTTCTGGGCAGCCTTTTCCAGTGTTCCACCATCCTCACTGTAAAAAATTTCTTCCTTATATCTACTCTAAATCTATCTTTTTTTTTAGTTTTAAACCCTTTGTTCTATTGCAACAGGCCCTGCAAAAAAGTCTTCTTGTAAGCCCCTTTTTGGTACTCGAAGGTGCTCTAAGGTCTTTCTAGAACTATCTTTTGTTCAGGCTGAACAGCCCCAGCTCTCTCAATCTGTCTTCAAAGGAGAGGTGCTCCCGTCCTGTTATCAACTTAGTGCCCTCCTCTGGACCCCTCCAACAGGCCCATGTGTCTCCTGTTAGCTGTCATAATAGTTGTGTAACACATATTCACTGGGTCTTTACCCACTGCCATGCTGGCTTATCCCAGTATTCCATTCTTCCTGGTATTGCTGAAAGAGGCAAACCAAGTTGTTCTGAGTCCAAGACAGTCTCATTCTGTGTTTTGACAGAATGTAAGATACCATTTTTAATTTACAAGCAAAGGGTATTAGCTTTCATCAAGGATTTTTTTTTCTGATGTGCACAGTGAATTTTCTATTAGCAATGTTTCTAATCCTTTCTTAGCAGAACACACCTAACAAAATAATCCACATCTCTCCAGCTCCATTTACTCTGGCATCTACAGCCTCTGTAGTCTCCCTCCCAATATCCCTGCAACTTTGAGTGGGGGAAAAAGCCTCATCCAAATCTAAGTGGTCTGTTCATCTGACCTACAGCAGGAAGGATCTGATCAAACATGGACCAGCCTCACCTGCCCAAGGGCATAACATCATTGAACATCAGTGGTAACTTTGGGGACAGGGGTGTCTCATCAAGTGCCATTTTCCTGAGGCAGCAGAGTCTTGAAGAAGCACTTGAGGAAGGGCTACCGAGCAGAAAAACCAGCCTTTGGCTGATTGGGTTTGTCAAGTGGCTCAGTTTGCTCCTGCACTGCTGTCTAATGGGATTCAACACTGCACTCAAATATGCTCTGGTGCTTGGATGGGAAGGAGGGGAGAAGAAGAAGCATATTAATAATGCACCCAGGCACCCTTGTCAGCTCTCAGGCTGTTCACTCCCCATTTGCATACTCTCCAAGTTGTAAGAAAACACTTTGCACAGCAGTGCTGCATTTAGCAGAAATTACATTATAATTTCAGATGTGGAAACTTCTACTCCAGGTCTGAGGCAGTGAGATGTCCCACTGGGCTGTGCAGTCATTAACTTAAACAATTGAAATGCATTCTTGTACTTAATCAAAATCAAGGGAAGATGTTACTCCAGCTTCCACTTGCCAATTCAGCCCAAAGTGGAACAGGAATGTTTAACTAAATTAGAAACTATATTATTTCCCAATGATTTTTTTATGAGATGGAGTTTGACCAGAGTAATTTTAGACCATGCATATTTGGTCCAACACCTCTATCTAGCTCTGTAAAGCAAACTGCCTCCAAAGAAATCCTCTTCTCAGGGGAGGGGAATGTACAGGTGCATCTAGGATCGGTGCTCACACTCTTCTTGCAGCTCCTCCATGCTGCCAAGCAGCAGAAACGATCACAGCTGCTCTTGTGGAGCTGGCAGAGGGGTGGTGCCACAGCCATTTCACTGCTCTCATTTCTGTCAGGGACTGGCAAGAGACAGGAAGGAGAGACTGCATGGATAGAGCCTGCCTTTCTCTGCTTCCTTCAGTGTGGCTTATCAGAGCTTGGAGATGGGTGAGAACTGGTGCTCGAAGCTGTGGACTTGCATCTGTTTCCACTCCAGAATTTGATATTTTGAGTATCTGACAGGAACATTAAGCCCCAGTGCAGAAATATTCACTGAGACCTTTCTACAAATCACAGTGTTAACCTTCTGCCACCTTTTTGTTTTTGAGGTGATAAAATGCTGCTATTAGATAGCCAGAGGGTGGCAGCCTTTTTTTCAGCCTTGAGCCCTGCTGTGCCACGCTGCTGAGCAGGAGGAGGGAGGCCAGCCCTGCTTCAGCAAAGCTCTCTGCAGCTGCTGTCTGCTAAAAGTAGTCCCCACTCAAACTCTGGGCTCTGCCTTTTGAAATTCAGCCACATGTCCTGGATTTTCCTGGATTTAACCAATATTTTGATGAAAATGATGGTGCTCAGGCTATAATCCAAGGAGTTTTCAAGTGAATGATCTGGCCATGGAAGTCCAGTTGCCAACACAGGCAGTAATTCCACCCTTTGCTTCATTTTAAACCTCATCTTGAGTGGCAGCTGCCTTCCTGCACTGAGAGTGGCAGCAGAGCTCACAGGTACATTTCATAAAGATGAACAGTGGCAAGAAAGAGATGGCAAAGGACATTTGACTTATATTTTCCTGTGTTTGGTAAGGTCATAGGCAATGCAGTTCATGGTTTTAGTCCAGGGCATATCACATCCCTGGGACCCTGGGAGTGGGGATGGGCAGCTTGAAGACACTGCTAACCTCTTCTTGCACCCAGCAAGGTGCCAGCACTGCTCTTCTAAAGCTCCCCTGTCCTCTCATAAGTAATGCACTCTCTCTCAGGAACCTTTTTCCCTGCTCCTTCTATGTGTCCTTAGTTATTCTGTCTTTGTTACATAAGATGAAGCAATAAAAACACAAAAGAAAAACAGCCAGAAACAGGGAACAGAAACTGGAAAGCCAAGTGCTACAAATAAAGAGCAGAATAGGAATGGCAATTGGAGCCGGATGTTCATTGCCAAGTGCAGGAGCACAGTGGGAAAAGAAGAAGTTACAGTTCACTCACAAAAAGCACATTTGATTAGCCCTCCTGGATTTTCACCAAGATGAAATTTGCTTTCTCTGTGTGTATGTGAAAGGCAACTATTGCATGGAGCATTTACAAAGCAAAATTGTTTGTTTCCAACTGCTTAGTGGAAGAGAAAAAGCCCACAGGAAAAGAAGAAAAGTCACTATGACCATGTTTCCCCAGAACAGGACTCTCTGGATTTGTCTATTTTTCTATTTCCTAATGCTGCTTTCAGGAGTTGGGCATAAATCTTTGTGCAGAGAGCATAAAACCAGTCCCCAGCTTGACCCCAGCATGTTTCTGGCCAGGCAAAGCCCTTCCTGTCAGGTGTCTCAACCTGGTCAATGGGACATGGGAAGCAACATGGGAGAAATGTGGATGTTTAGACCTGCCAGACTGCACAATGTTGGCAAATCACCCTGCGTGGTATTCAAACATATAATACTAATTCTTGCCAGTAGTTCGGGGTATGTTTGACCTTGGAAAGAAGATCAAATGTGAAAACAGAGGCTGGATCAAATGTTGATGGAAAAGGATTACTAATGAATGATCAGCAAAGAGACTAAGGGAAGACAGCAACCTCTTGCTTCCCCAGAGTGGATTTTCATAGACTCATAGAATGCTTTGGGTTGGAATTGTTCCAACCTCTTTGCTGTGGGCAGTGACACTTTTCACTAAACCATCAGAGCTCCCTCTAGCCTGGCCTTGAACACTTCCAGTGATGGAGCATGCACAAGCTTCTCTGAGCAATTTGTTCCAATGCCTCAGTTTTTTAAGGCTGGATGTTGTGTTGGTTTAAAGGTAAACTGGCAGGAGTTTACCCAACACAAAAGAGATTATAAGTCAGAGTTACAATTTAATAACAATATTACAACGGCACAAAGAAATTGGTTTTAACACACAAAACCCAGAGGTATAACTGAGCACCCTGAGACATGAACACAATGGTGTTTGTTGGCCCCTGTGCTGAGACCCGCATGGTTCCCCCAAGTCAAAAGTAAAAGGGATTGAAAAACCTGTTGGTGCAGCTGACGGTTGCCATCTGGTGAAGAATGGTGGGTGCAGGCTGGTTGGAAATGGTGGCCTTCTCCTGTCAAGGTTCTGGTCCTTCTCTCAATCCGACAAGTGGTTCCTGAGGTCTTCAAACCCCAAGATTATGCACCCTCAGGTCCAGGTGGGAGCACCCAGTCCCTCCCCCAGGGCTGAAAGTTACACAATGGGTGATCTGACTCTGTGAGTCATGGGGTATTTTGGATTTGTTACTGGCCCATTAGTAGACTCGCCCCCTCAGGCTGGGTGTGGAGGTGCTAACGACTCTCTGGAGGGGAGTTATCACAGCTCTTATCTCACAGGTGCCTTTCACACCCAGCTCACATCCTAAGGATTCAGATGTGCCCTTGGGCAGCTGCTGCAAATGGCCTATTGTTCTTGGGAAATGAATAGAGGGGGTAGAATACATAGGTTTTGGTCACCCCCACACAGTGGTAAACTGGTCTCACCTGCTGAACTAGGACAATGTACCTTTTAGAAACACAGATGAATCTTGTCAGACCTTCCTTTTGATCCACATGAGGACCATGACAACTTCCTGACCTGGGGGACATCCACCTTCAGTGCTCCAAAGCATACAATCCCTGCAACCTGGCATTTGATCCTGGTGCTGGTGGCCCCTTCCCAGACCTCTCATATGGTGGGTTTCCAGCCAGAGGTGTTTGGGTTGTAAGTTCCCATGCCAGGCATTTTGGATGTTGTGTGCCAGGCAGCTGGTGAGGGAAGGAAAGCCTTGCTGGGCTGATGGTGCTAAATAGCCAAGCAGCGGCTCTCCTCCTGCACCTTCTGCTCATCCAGCTCCTGCTGAGCCAGCAGCTCACCCTGTTTCAGGGTGTCAATCCCCATGAGGCTGGTTGGTGGCAGCCAGGGAGGAAACAGCCATGTCACCCTGCACAGGCAGGAGCTGCAGCCAAAGGGACCAGGGCAGAAAGGAGGTGGGAAGCAGGAGTGTTTTTCCATCCTTGGGGGCTGGAGAAAACTGGTATAATGTCTCTAAGTTAAACCAGCAATTTAATTAAAAAGCAGGTTTTCTCATATTTATCATCTCAGCTTGCTTATTTTTGACCACTTGATCTATCTGTTGCATGGTGCTTCTTATTCCACTGCTAGTATGGAAGATTAGTCTTTCTTTTCCTCACTTTTCTCTCTGTTGTTCCTTCCACCAGTGCTTGCTCTGTTTGTTTTACTTTCAAGCATCAAACAGCAGCCTTTTCATCTAAGGTTTTCCCATTTCCCATCTCTCATGTCAATGCAATTTATTTCCCACCCTGGTGCTGATGGTTACTTGATGTGGACCTTGGCCACTCCCTTTTCACCCTTTACATATAAAGGAGAGAGCATCTCTGACATCTGCCAAGAGAGTGCAGGGTTCTTCCTCCAAAACCTGGAGAACTGAGTACCCCTGGTTAGGGAAGGTGACCAAAAGCTTTCCCACTCCACGGCCTGAATGAGTACTCCACTTGGACCCCAGAAGAAAGAGGTGTTTCCCTTGTGCTTCATCTTCACAGCTTTAATATGAGCAGCAGCTTGCTTGGAAATTGTCAGCAGTGATAAACTCCGTCCCATTCTGTTTCAAAATTGGTTTAAGAAAGATGCCTGACTGTTTAATATTTAAGCAAAATGTTTAATGTTTAAACAGGGAAATTGGTCTGATTGTCAGAAAGGGCATTAAAGCAGGATGGGAGCTGGTCTATAATCTCTGGCAGGCTCTGCCCTTTCCCTGCAGCAGCGTGGTGCCTGGGAGCTGCAGGAGTTTCAGAAATGCCAATTTTAATCAAGCTCTTTCATTTCACTTGCCGCTTGCCAGGCCCACAGCAGTGAGATGTGCTTTCCCTTGTGTGTGGGGGAAACTGTACCTGTTCAACAGCTTCAGAGGAGTTCAGCTGAATTGAACTTGTACTTCAAACCCCAAACTAATCACAACAAAAATGTGCATGGATAAGGTGAAAAGTAAAGCTGGATGGCGTTGGCTTATGAGGGTATTCCAGATGATTTGGGGTCCTTCTGCACGTGCACAGAAGAGCCGTGAAATTCTGATGTCAAGTTTAAAGTAAGCCTGAAAATTAACGGTTGTAATTGCTACAAATACACATACAGATATTGGTTTTGAACAGATATGGGCAGTGTTTTTCAGGTGGTAGAAATATCTTCCTGGGGGAAGGGTGTAATGCTATAGAACTGTTTCACACCAGAAAAGGTTCATCAGGATGAAGCCTGTGCTCCCTCCCCAAGGAGGCACTGTGGCTGCACCAGGCTGCATGCACAGACTAGTCTTTGTTCACAGGAATCCCTGCTTGTAAATGGTTGGCTCTGGGAAGAGAATATATTCAGCAGGGAGCCCTCGAGTCAATCAGCAATTCATGTAAGTCCTTTTCTTCCCTTTAAAATATTCTTGAGGTGGATACTAAACCAACCTGTCAAAAATCCTTTAAACAAGCATTTAATGTTACACTTACTGTGTTCAAAATCCAACATTGCTGCTTCCTACTGAGACTGTTCTCTCTTTGCCAGTGAGAATAATTTGTAGTATGTGTGTAAGTTCGAGGTAGATGGGAAAGTCGAAGATAAAAATATAGATAGTCTTCTTATAGATAATCCATCCAGGCATTTTTTACCCTAGAGAAACCAGCAGTGACTGGCTGATCCTCACACAGAATGGTTACAACAGTGAACAAAGTAGCTCAGGAGAACTGTACTGTCTGTATAACCTTTTCTATGTGGTGCTGAATGCTGGCACTGTGAGCCCTGCTCAGATTTGACAAGGGGCCACCTGAAATAGCCCTTCCCTCTGGAAAAAGCTTCTGGTGTGGAGCCCACCAGCACCTAGACTGAGTTTGGTCTACTCTTAGGGTGTCTACAAGGGGTTTTACATAAAAGTGAGAGGACATATGAAAGTGGTTGAGGCAGAGGCCAGGAGCAAAGTCATCTTGGGCAGGTAGGTATTTCTATAGGCATTCACATATGGATTATACTGAGCAGAGCAAGGGTTTGGTGGCTTCACCCACTAAAGAAGAACCACCTTTCACAAACTTCCAAAAAACAAAGCAAGAAAGAATCTGAAGAAAAGTTTATAAGAAGATCAAGGTTTCAGGACTATTGAAAGGCACATTTTACCCATGTTGAATGACAGTTGAGTTCATGGACACATACAATGCTCAAAATTCATGGCGAAAAGACCACACAATGATGGTACATTGTGAAACGTACATTCCAGACTTCAGTTAAACACTAAAGTGATTATTTTAAGTGTATCATGTACATAATAAGAGCAGGATAGGCAGATGCATCCAATTACTGTAATTTACAAGGCAGTAATTCAAGCCTCAAATACATTTCTCCTTATTGGAAGAAGGTGGTATGGATTATGAGCAAAATGAGGGCCAGTGAGTTGACAGGGGCCAGGAAGCTGCTGCCATTTGGAAAATGACAGCCAGCACCTGCTGCAAGTCAGAGGGGATTTAACTTTGTTATTTGTTTCACTGTGCTATACCAGCACATGGCTGGGATGGATTGGATGCTCTCGGTGCAGGAACTAACCAAGAGCTGTGCCGTGGCTGTGCCACACTGGGGCAGGCACCTCACAGGACAGAGCAGTGCAATGTTTGCTTGGCAGTGGGCAGAATAAAGTCTATCCATGCTTCCTCCCTTGCCATTCAGTGATGTGCTTCATGCTCATTACCTCCTTTCATCCAGCTCAGGGTAAAGTTTCACATTGCGATGATTAATAATTAATCAAATGCATTTGGAAATTAATTTGGCAATTCTACCTCTGATTGGCATGCTAATCTCTTCTGTGCAGTGGGGATGTTATAGGAATAACCTCACATATTCTGAGTTGCTAACTGAGGTGAATGCAAAAGGGCATTTATTATCTTGTGTGGTGAAAAATAAAGCGTTGAGTGGAAACAAAAGCTTTCTCCAAGATCTCTTTGTAATTTGGAAAAGGTGTGATCTGCATTTTGCCTTGGCTGTATAAGGACTTGTTATTGTCATGTCCAACCAAAACAAATGGATAAGAAAAAGGCAGCTTTGAAAATAATCCCCACAGTTGATTTATTTCTGTTTAGCTGGTAGTAACTTCAGTAGATTAGATGCATTGATTATGGAACTAAAAAGAAAAATCACAAGAATAACTTTTGCCCTTTTCAGCTGTCCATGCCACTCTTCTCCAAAATAACACTCGTCTGGTAAAAGGGAAGAAGAGGAAGTGTGGAACTTCCACTGGGTGTGTGTGGTCCCTGCTAGTTGCGATTTAGTAGTCCCCTTTTACAGGCAAAGAGCCCTGCGGCAGCCACAGAGGTGAGACATACAGTACAGCTGAGCAGGCACAGCAGGCCTGGAGCCGAGGGCAGGTTCCTCTCCCAGAAGCTGGTGGTGAATGGTCGGGCTGGAACATCCTGGGGAGAAAAGAGACGGTAAGAATGCAGGGTCGCCCTCACCATGTGAGCAGGGAGGTGGCAAACGCCCCCGAGGCTGGGCAGATCACAGGTTTTTCACAAGGAGACAGTTGTGGGGTAAAGAAGGGTCATGGCTGTGAAAAATGTATTTTCTGTCATCCTGAACAGAAACAGGACAGTGAAGATGGAATTCCTAGTGACTGGAGGGAGATTATATTTGGCTTAAAACCATGGTCTGGGACAGGGCAGAACTAGGATGATTTCCTGCATTTTTCAGTCCCCCAGGCTCTGAGATCATTGTCCTTGGCTCTTGACCATCTACCCCTCAGACATGGGTAATAAAATTTCTTGGACAAGTCACAAAAATTAATACCATCAGCATGTGAGGTGACCAAAACCTTGCCAGGGGACAGGGCCCATAGCATCATTGAAACAGGGATGTGCCTGACTGGGTAACAATGAGAAAGTCTAGCTTACCTTTGACTCTGGCTCTGGCATCCAAATTTCACTCTTTGAGATCTTCCCCATACTGTACAATATCTAGAAGAAAAAATTATTTGTACCACATGAGAAAAAGTTATAACCCATGCTACTTCCAGTTTTGGAAAAGCGGAGGAAGTCAGAGCAAGGTGACACGGATAAAAGGCATTAACTGCAACTGGCTGAAAGTGTTTTGAACCAGAAGATGTACAGTGATTTCTATTACAGATTCTCTATATTTTTTTTTTGTTTGGGGTTTTTCCTGTTTGGTTGGTTTGGGGGGTTTTTTGCCTTTTTTTTCTGAGTACAAGTGAAAATGTTTTTTCTCAAGACAGTTTGAGAAGTAGCCAGGTGAGGTTCCTGTCATATGCTGAGGCCACAAAGCCTGTTAGAAGTGATGGTGCAAATTAGAAAAAGGTGAGATGCAACCCTGAGGCTCTCACAGCATAGAATTATGAAGCCATTTCTTGGTTATTCAGGCAGTAGAAACCTCACCAAGGATTTTTCTTGAGAACAAACTGATGTTAACAATCACGGACGTTCCTGGGAGCAAATCAATGTTTCCAGAAGAGACAGCTCACCATCTTTGTAACTACTGCTCACAGGCATGAAGAAAAGAAAAGAGAAATTAGGTGCCTTGAAACAGAACAAGTAATGAGGATTATAAGGTGAATATGACAGTCTGTCAAACAAAAGCAAAGGGCCAATCTTCCCTTAAATAACAGCTCCGTGGCTTTGCCATGCAGCAGGTGTGACTGTAATGCACACCCTTTAATTCTTTTTTCCCTTCCCTCCAGATTGTTGTAAAGGGATTTCACTGTGACAGGGAACCCAGCCCAATGTGTGTCATTCTGAGGACATTTAGACATTATCAGAGCTGCACATTACGAATTCATAAAGCAGAGTTAACAGTACTCTTTTGTAAAAGGAGAGTCAAGAGGCATAGATCAAAAATGAGAACAATGTTCAGATTTTCAGATTCCCACATAGGAAATATCTGTGAGTATTTGTAATGACTTAGATTACTTTTAAAACATGCAGTGTTTAATTTGTTAGAAACTGAGGGCAACATCAGGTTGGAGGATTTTTTCCTCTAGACATGCATGAGCTTCATTTTGAGTCTCCAGTGCAGTAACATTCTGATTTGGGTGAGACTCTTGGCTTCACTTTTTTCAGTAACTAAGTTAAAAAAAAAACCCCAAAAAACAAAGAAAAAACTACCTTTGGTTCACACTGTTTTCTGGGATCCCTCCCTGTCAATTCTAGGAGCCTTTGCATGAAATTAGACCCTCCAAGCTGTACTTAATCCTTTTTTAGCCTTTTAATAGAGATGTTGAAAGCAAAGCAATGGTCTGTACCTCTCTGGCTGCTCTCTCTCCCGCCTGCACAGCTCCCTCCATGTATCCACTCCATTGGGTAGCTGTCTCTGTGCCAGCAAAGTAGAGTCTGTCAACAGGCTGGCGAATGATCCTTCAAAGCAAATGGAGAATGTCAGATGACAAGCAACAGGAAGGCGATGATCTTTCCCAAAGCAATTTATGGCTTTGGTGGAGCGCTTGACTTCAGTTCTCCAGAATCCCTGCAGACCTGGGCTGGGGAGCACAGTGCAATGAACTGGGCCTGCAGGACCACCTACTTGCTTCCGTACACAAAACTCTAGATGTGAGACAAAGAAAATCTAAGGCATAAATCAGCATGTCCCACTTCCAAGCTAAGTAATACGGGCCTTATTTTAGTGCTGGGATAAGGGATAATCCTAATAGCCTCCAGAAATTCAGTGCAGCTGATAGATTTATGTCTTCTGCATGGCAGCTTTGTTGTTCTCCTGCCATTACAGTGGAACATGAATGACGTTTTTGCAGAGACAGGTCACTAATATCAGCTTCTATTTGGAGGCTGGATTTGCCTGGCTGTAAGTTCTGCCAAAAGGGAATGGCAGCTGAAGGCCTTGGTATTCAGGGAAGTACATTCACCCTGTAGGGTCATATAAGCCAGTTCCTCAGCCATGTGAAGCTGCACAAGCATCCTGCCCGACTGAGCTGCAGGTAATGAGCTCCCTTTCTCATTGAGGATGTGCTTGCTATAAGGGCTCCCATCTAACCCCCAGTTAGGTTTTCCTTGTTTTCCAGACACCTGCTTCCCCAGGCCAAAGGGCATCACTACCAGGTGTTCAGAGAAATGACAACAGTAGAGTCTGTGCAGGAAATTACTTCTTCCCACACCCATCTTGGGCTCAGAGACAAGGAGTAACCCCATGCTGGACAGGTTAAGGAGCTCCTGGACTTCACCTGACTGTGATGTTCCACCTACACAGTCAGTGGACACTCCTCACATGTTCCCTCAAGGTCTTAGGGCGTTTTAAAGGGATCCATTGCAAATACTGCATAGGACAAAATACTGTAAGTTATCCAGTGGGGAATGGCTTGGTGT
Source organism: Pithys albifrons albifrons (assembly GCF_047495875.1). NCBI lineage: Eukaryota > Metazoa > Chordata > Aves > Passeriformes > Thamnophilidae > Pithys > Pithys albifrons. Next base: position 119,859,228 of record NC_092458.1, on the reverse strand, counting down.
CTCTAGGAGGTCCCTTTGTGATTATGTTTTGTTTCCTTGAAAGCCACACAAGAAACTCTGCTCTCATTAAAGTGAATAACAAGATCCTCGTTAGCTGAGGCTTAGGGGAGCCAAAAGAGGCATATTCTACATATGCCATAATTGCATTGCATAAGGTATTTCACTGCATATGAGCTAAGAAATGTGAATTAGAAAGCAAAGCAATCTCTGTTTTACCTTCCATAGGAATGCATTATGCCTGGTGGGAAGTAGGCTGTGTAGCAACCCCCTGAATATTGCTCCATGGTCCAGTTCTTTTCTTCATAATGCACAGGCTGTAAGTATCAGCAGACATTACAGAGTGAAACACTGGTAGAGAAATTGGAAATAAAAAACAGATTTCTTTTGAAGAGGGATAAAAACAGCCTAAGAATACCTGTGAAAGGAGTGACTTGTCATCTGGCTAATGCTATCCATCTGCACAATTTTTTTTGCTTTTACAGAAACAGTAGCCTCCCAGGGGGAAGTGACAGGACAAATTAAAACATGCCCTGCCTTCTCTTTTCTTGTACAGAGTGAGACTGGCAGTTCTTTTCTTCCTGTACTAGATGCTGCTGCCCTCCCTCTGGGAGTACAGATTGCATGCTACAACATGCAATTTTAGGTACACATTTTAGGTGCCAGGAACTTTGGCTTCATCATCCAGAACAAAGGAGCAACATTATTGTACAACAGAAGTGAAAACAAGCATTCATTTCTTACTTGTAAAGCCTCTTTCATTCCCAATGCCTTGGCATATGCCTCACAGATCTTCTTTTTCCTATATGAAAATGAAATCAGAGTCAGAAAAAAAAAAAAGGGGGGGGGGGACCTCTCAGCTCTTGCTCTCCTTATAAAAAAACTAAATTAATTTATTGCAACACATTGGAAAGAGAGTCATATTTGGCTTTGTTTTTAAGTCTGATTTCAAGTTCTAATCTCAGCATACATATTTCAAATGCTGATGCCTAAAACTTACATCCAAAATGGATCCAGGGAATGGGAAACGAAGGTTGATTTTGGCAATGAGCTCTAAAAAAATAAATCTTTGTACAGTTATTTTGGGTTGCAGAGCCAATTCATTCTCATGTTCACTGGTGTAAAACCAGAAGAAAAACACTATAAATCAATGAAATCCCTACAGATTTACTATAGCTTAGAATAAAATACAAGCTGGGGAATGCTACTCACATTCCTAAACAGAACTCCTGTTTCACTTGCACAGGCCGAAAAAATCACATTTAAAAAGTACTGTTTGTTCATTTCACTGGCTAATGGAGAAACTATACTTTTGTAAACACAGAAGTTTAAAAATTTTATCACTCAGTCTGAATGTGAAGAAGACTGAAAACTAGACATGTCAGCACTCCCTATATAGCTGGGGTGAAGCATCATTCAGTGGGAATGCAGTCTGGGAACATCTTTGGAAAAATCTCACTTCCCACAGAGACCTAGAACTGAGAAGTCATAGCATGGAAGAGTGGATAGGGCTTGGAAATTTAGAAATATCCACAATTAGATGGATATTGGCATTAGTGTCTTGGCCTGTTTATGCTAAAAGCTCAATTTTTGCACCAATTTCCACTATTGATAGTTGCACTGAGCATGTGTGTATATGCCTATGCACACACAAATTCACACACATTCCTGTGGGGAAGCATCCCAGAGAACTGATTTGCTTCTGAAATATTTACAGCTTCTGAAGTCTTACCTCTCTTCCTTACTGAGAAGGGCCAGTTTAAAAGCCTTTCTGCTAAGAATGAAACTGAAAAAGAAAATACACCATATAAATATCAAAAAGTGTCAGCTCCCCTGCTGATTTGCAAGCTCTTTAAATGACTCTTAAAAAAAACAATGGGCTTGACATTTTGTCATCATACCTCAACACTTAGTAATTACAGGTCACATAGGTGAAAAGGCCTGTGCAGGGTACCCTGGGGAGTTAATTGAAAGGGAGAGTATGAATTCCCAGAGGGCAGATGTACAGGGCTGCCTGGCAGCTACCAGATGAGAAAGCTGCAGACTGCAAGTGTTCTCAAAGCTGCCAGCACCAGCCTCATTTTGCACTGTGGGAATGAACTCTCCATCCCCACTGACTCAGGGCAGCAAAGTTGAGTCCAAAGTGGGCAGAGACATGGCAGCAACCAGAAATCTAGACTGCATTGTCCACCCTCTTATATCTAGGTCTTATCCAAAAGAACTCCAAGTTTTCTTGAATTCCGGAAGTCTGGCAGGCAGCTGAACATCCCACTGCCCGTGTCCCTTGGTGTTAATCAGTGATGAAAGCTGCTCGGACAAGCACTGCACAGTGCCATGGGCAAGGCCTGGAAGAACTGAGATTAGTATTTACTCATCTTGAAGGAAACAGATTTGGCAATTAGTTCATCTGACCTTAGTCAAGATACCCAGGGAATGACGTTCCTGCACTCTTTTAGAAATCATAGAAAACCACAAGGAGAAAGAAAGCAGGAAACTGTTTGCCATATGGGGTTTAGGGAAGGCTTACTGCTCTCAGGTCATGGAAGTATTTAAGCCTTGAACATGCCCATAAACATGTACAGTTCAGTAGAAGTGGTAAGCTTTCATTGCCAGACACTTAAGGAGTAGTTGCCTGACATTTATATTGGCCTTTTTTTGGCAGTCTCACCTCAGATTACAGTGGAAACATTCGTAAAGATTGTTCATTTGGTTTCACCTATTTTAAAAGCCAGTCACTGTCACATTTCTTCCCATCTGTTTGTCCAACTACAACTTTTCTACTTGTCACTTTTTTTCAGAATCCTGATTTCTTCACTGCTCAGCTGCTGCTCTGCTTAGCCACCACCTGGTAATGGTTGTCCTGGCTCAGTTTAACAGGGAGAGGAGGCAATTGAGGATTTCCTGGACAACTGCATTGTGATTTTGGCCAGGCACTAAACAAAGCCCAAAATAAACCAAACACAGGCTCCCAAAGCTAGGTGAGAAAGGGGTTATTTCTAAATCTATTCCTCAGCAAAAAACCATGAAATGAATGTTTAAAATGGACTGGATTCAGCAACTCCTTCCCAACCATATCCTTTGTATTAGGCTGTTTGTAGCAGAACCTTCACCAAAAAGCTAATATGGCCTAGAGAGGCACAAGAGGGTTGTCAGAAGTGGTCTTCTTCATCTATGCAGGCTGTGGGAGTGGGCAACACTGATGCAGCCTGGTCATTTCACCTCTTCCTCTTTCTCCCACTCACTCATACAACAAGAAATACACATCTGTAAGTATGGGAGAGAAGTTTTTACCCCATAATGGCAGGGTAGGATCCATCAGGTTTTGTGTCATCTATGGTTATTCCAATTGGAGACTCTTCATCCTCAATAATGAAGGAACCACAGTAACCTAAGAGGGAAAAAAACCCAGGATGATTGTCAGAGTAAGTTGTTGATGATTACTGTTTCTGGTAGTAATGAGCAAAGAAATGATCCATTAAAGGAATTGTACACTCATTATTTTGTCACCAATAGTACCTACATGTCAGAAGTGTTTCTGTAACAGTCTCTCTACTCTCTTCTCTCTGGCTCTGGGAAATTTTGTACACACAGTTATAAAAATCTTTTAAAGTCCATTATTACTTAGCAAGGAATTTCCAAGGATTGCTGAAAGTCAGGGCAACATATGTTAAAAATAAATTGATCTAGCAAGAACGATGGTGATTCATTGCAGGAGTAACTTTGACCAAAACAAAACCTGGTATAATCACATCTAGTCACTGCAGACTCAAATTTACACTGTCTTGATTTTGCTGATTAGGAATGGAATTCCATAATAACAGCAGAAATATGGGCCACCTAATCCAGCATCACATTAGGACATGTTTCAGACGAACATGCAAAAAAATCTCATGTAGAAAACAATGTATAAACCTGGGTGTATTCCTGTCTAATCCTAATGGCCAGTTTATGCCCTGAAACATGCAGGAATTATATTACTTTAAGAAATATTCTCTCCCCTTTCAATATCATTACAAAGGACATGAAACTAATTTGTTCATACAAATAGTTCTGCAAATAGTATTAGTCAATGCTGAGAAAAACACAATATCGTAGCGTGGAAGAAACATCTTGAGTCAAACAAAAAGCTAACCTACTTTTCCCAGTCCTCTGAGATATCAAGTCTGCAGAACAGAGGATTAAAACCAGGGAAAGGTCTTGCTTACACCTTAAGCTCTCCTTATCATCTGCTGTAAATTCCCTTTGGCTGACCTAACTCTATCCCTGGCAGGGAGAAGCAGGGAGCTGCTGCTGCAGGGCCACTGAGTCTGTGCACTGCAGGTTTCAGCAATGTTTCCCAGGGAAACCTTGGCTCTTCTCTTGGTCATCCCACCTCAGCAGCAATGAGATTCAGGATCCTATTTGAGTCTGTACTCATCTTTGGGACAAGGCAGACACTCAAACTCAGAGAAAGAGTTATAAGGAGCTTTACTTCTTGCCTTTCTGTATGTTTTGGTTTTGGGGTTTTGCACATTTAACCCTCACTTGGATTTATTCTCTGATTGATAGACAGCAGAGCTTCAAAATTTGTGTAGCAAGTCCTTCCCTTTCCCCACCTACCCTTCCTCATCCAGAAGGCTTCCTTGTAGTACACCATGCATTTTATGACAGACCCCATTGGCAAACGCTGAATTAACTGGTTTCTCTTTTGTGGCAGCTCTGGTTTGTAGTGAATCTTTGTTGTCAGGATTGGAGGGATGGCACTGATCACATACTTGCCCTGAAATATAGAACATAGTCAGCACAGACAAGGTGCTGCCTCTCACCAAGCTCACCCTGCAGGACACATTTGAAAGACACTCTTAATACTTGTTAATACCTTTCCCACACCTGACTCTGTTATGTGGCTTTTCCACAGATATTTCCAGGTGACCAAAAGAATTCTACTATTTCAGGGGAAAAAAACCACCAAAAAACTGGGAAAAAAAAGACCAGAGTTGAAACTTACCTAGAGACAGGTGGGGAAATGGGGCAAGAGAGAGCTTATGGCACAGGTAAAACTGTCTTTTATCATCCCCAGGAAAATATTACCCATAGTTGTCCAAATAATAAGATGCTAAAAAACCATCATGCTTGTGCTTGTTCACAGGATACTGCTTCAGGACATGCTATAGTGATAGTGATTTCAGGTTTCCTGACCATGCTCCATCTCTTTTGCAGGTCCTGTGTCTGACTGGAGCAATGAAGGGCACTCTGCTTCAGGGCTCAGGGTGACACCATATCACAACACTGCTGCCCTCAGGTGCCCTCAGCCTGGTGGAGCTGCTGTGTGCAGGGAGCCTGTCTGCTCTGACCTGTCAGTATGTCAGCACTGACAGTAAACACTGTAGTTTAACTCCTGGGTTTAAAAATCCCTAGGAAAAGAGGAGTCTCTCCCCAGGAGATCTTCAGACCAGCTTCCCTGTCCAACAGCCCTTTCCTTTCTGCTAGCTTTCTCTAAATATCTTCCCAACACTGTTATCACTGAGATCCTGACCTGCCCAAACTGCCATGGCATGCTGGGCTTTGCGTGCGGAGCAACTGCTGCCCCACGGGTGCCACTGTAGGTCATCATGAGCATTTCACAGCACCACTGCATAGATGCAAAGTCATATTCAAAGTGTTTGAAAAGCCCTTTTTTTGTTGTTGTTGTACTGCAAACTACAAACTTAGATAGAAATAAGAAGCTTATTTTTCCTTGCTTTGAACTGGTCTCCATGCAGAACTAAAATGTAAAATATATGAACACATAAAAAGTTAAGGCAGAAAAGTCAGAGTTATGACAGGAATTAAGTTGCAGAACACCAAGAAGAGACCCAGGCATAAATAAATCTATAAAGCAGGTTTCACAGAGTGTCAGTATAGTCCAAGAAATAGACACACAAATGGGTATTTCCTGATTACATCTGGCTAAGAGCTACAGCAGATGTATTCTCCTACTAAATGCATACTCTACTTTTATTCTGATTGAATTACCTCATACATCTCATGGTTTAGAGTCTCCACAACGACATTATCACCTGTCTGATCAATACTGATCACAGGTCTCTCCAGTTTAACTCTGCCTTTGAGGCGTTCCATTATTTTCTCCGATATCTGACCAGAACCCCCTTTAAACTTCCTCTCCTAAAAAAAACAAACAGAAAACAAACAGAAACAGAAAATCAACAGCATTAATCACAACAATGTTGAATATGACTGCACACCATCATGAAACTCCAGGCCAAATCTGCAAGTACTAAGGGTACATAAAGAGACACAGACTTTAATCCCCACTGAGGTGGGGATTGCAGACTAAACCACTTTTGCAATGGCTTCCCTAATGAGCTGGCCTAAAGACTCTTGAAGCCTAGAGAACAAGCAGATATAATGCAGGAATTCTAGCTAGCACAAACATCTCACTTCATTCAAAACAGGTTCTTAGTATTTTACCCATCATGGTGCTACCAAAACCCTCATATGTGACAAAGAGACCAACTTGCATCTGTACAGTGAAAAGACTGCACCAGCCCTGAAGCAAGACAGGTATTTCATTGGGTCTGGTCTCAAGTGCAAGAGGCAATGAGATTTATCTGTCCCTGGTAAGACACAAAGACAGTGCTGTCTGGAAAAAAGCACAATCTGTGACACACATTTCCCATTTCCCTGTGAAGTCTGTCCAGAGGCTCAGGGGAAGCACTAACCCTCTTTTTTATCTATGAGCCACCAGTGCTGTATCAAGCAGCTCACTTTCACATATAAGATACTGGGAGGGAGGAAAGGGTCTTGTGCTGAAAGACAGATATGGATGCCTGAGGAAGCTTTATAAAACTTGTCATGACCACTAAGTCAGAAACCCTTAGTGTTTTTGCTCAACTGATATTGATTGGGGTGAGGGAAGAAGGAAACATAAGAGAAAAAAAGACAACTTTACCAATCCAATCACAAAGAAAAGGAAGTGCTCTTCCCAGGCTAGCTTTCTCCTCTCCCCGTATCTTGATTAGCTATGAGTATCTTGGGATTAATTTTATTTTTCATTCTTGCTGCCATGTCAGCTATTGCTGACATGGGACAGCAAACTGAGGTGCTCCTGAGGAGGCTCTTAGGTGTAGCTCCTCCTCAGGACAGCATTAGCACTACTTATACCCTTCCTGACACATGGTTGTCTATTCTTGTCTATTCTTACCCTGACAGACAGATGTTGGCAGAGGCTGCATCTCTTCAGGCAACTTCTCTTAATATCTCCCTATCCCAGGACACTTGGAAGAGTATGGTGCTGTCTCCACTCCTCCAGCTGGCAACTTAAGTCTGAAATGCTGCACATGCTTTCTGAGGCTGTGTTAACTGAGACAGGAGGCTAACAAAGGGTGCCAGCACACCACAGCCAAATTACTTCAACTTCTCCCTTTTCTGACATTTTATCCAGAATAATCACATGAAAACCATGTTCACCAGGCAGCCAGGCATCTGCCATGACCAAGGCAAGGAACAGCCTGGAGTAGCTCATAAAACATGTTTCCATGTGAGCTGACACCTTTTGCTATCTACTTCCAACTCTTGTTATTAGAGGCTTCAAAACCAAAAAAAACCCCCATACTTCACTCTGAAGTAGATTTGCTTTAAACTCTTGAAAACATTCAAATGTGCCAAGTAACCTACAGAAAAAAAATTGGCAAAAAAGCACCACAACAGTAACAAGAGTACTGTGTTAAGTGAGTGCAGAAACGCTTCCCAACTGTTTAAAAAATCCAAATTTATCCCAAAGCATAACTAATAAAATTATTCAGGGTTACTCAAGAGGGCTGTATCACCCCATGAGAACATAATTGTCTCTGGTGTCACATGCTCTTGTCCTTTCATTAATGGCAGGGCTTTGATGGGTACAATACTCCACTTGCTCCCTATGGCTTCAAGAAAGGAGAAAGAATATGAGGCATCTTGTACCTGGCCTCCATTGGTGATGGAGAAAATCCTGGATGTGCCCCCACACTGCCTCACATACCACAGGAACCAGAGCGCGGACACTTCATGAGGCTCAGACGTGACGTTGACGTTCACAAAGACTGTGGCAAAGTCTCTAACAGCTCTACATGAGACACAGGAGCAGAAAAAGACAGTGAGAAAACCGACTTCCTGACTGTTTTCAGGATTTTCTTGGTTACTATCAAAAATGGCCACTTTTCCAAAGTCAGAAGAGTCAAGATGATTTATATGTGTTTGATTTTTCAGTCTATAGTGAGCCTTTATAAACAGGTTCCTACAAGTACCTCCTTCCCAAAGTATTTACCCATTCAGTTTCAAATCCCACTGATTGCATCTTAGTTATGCCCCTAAATACTTTCTGAGCTGCTTTTCCTTTCATCAGAACAAATATTTTTCTCAACAGAAGAAAGTGGCAATCAGTGAAACTTTTCTGCATTTCTTTTCCATGGGGGCTCAATGGGCACAACAATTTCCAAGTCTGATGGGTCCTGAGGGACTGAACCAGCTCCATGGCCCAGACATTCTCCATCTCCCATATAATACTGCTGCAGAGATCTCTTGTGAAACCAAGAATCAGACATTGTAAACAAGCCAGACAGAGAAACCAAACTGGCAAACATTGCCATAAATGCAAGGAAAGGGTCACAACAGCAAGTTCTTTGAACATAAACTGAGATACAACAGCAGAACCTGAAGATCTGGCTGCTCACATTTCTTTCATTTCTGGCTACAGATTGCTAAGGGAATTATGATCATTTGCAAAGATGGTAAAAACACCTTGACTTGGATGAAATTTCATAGAACAACAAGAATTTATTATCATCTGCTAAACGAAGAAACTCAAGTTATCTGGGCTAAAATATGTAACTTATAAACTTTTATAACCTCATTTCCCCTCAGTATGAAGTCCAGTCACCCCAATTTCATTAGCCAGAACATGAAAACATGCTGCATGCAAGAACCCTCTGACACAATCATGAAAGCACCAAGACACTAAACAGTTGTAGAAGGTTCAGGCTTAAGAAATGTGTAGAGAGTCTCCAGGATCTGTGACACATGGCAAAAAAATCCTCTTTTACAATCTTGGCTCAAGTCATACAGAAAATGCTGTGGGAGAGCTTTTCTGTTTACGCACTATGTTTTTTTAACTATGTGTAGAAAAATGTCACTTGGCTTGAAGACCTAAAATGGGTTTTTACTGAGGTTTTTAAATGTGTTTGAGCTGAGCACATGCATTAAAATTGGAGCACCACAAACCTTTGGCAGTAGAAGCTGCCTTGCAGAGAAACCTGTTGCAGGAGGGATCACTATAAACTCACTTTTGCTTATACTCCACCAGCTCCCTGACTGACAAGAACAGCAAAAACCAGAAGAGGAAGAGCCAGTGCACTTGCAACAGTAAAGGTACTTCAAAGTAACTGAGTTTGCAGGCAAAAGGTTCATAAAACTAATTGTAAAGAAAACTACAATGCCACAGAGAGCAAGAGCAAGTCCAAGTGGCTGTACCACATATCACATGGACCTGGAATGATTTAAACGATCAAAATTAATTTAAAATGGAAAGTTTTGGTCAGGACGCTGCTGGCACAGCACTAAACCACAGTCAGAATAAAAAGGTGAATACAGCACAGCCACACAAACAAAAGATGCTGAATATGAGGGAGGAGAATGTTACAGAAAAGCACAGGGGCCTGCACATCAAGCAGGGACACAAGGACTCATATGAGCACACTTCTCCATGCCTTACAAAGAGAATTAAGAAAAAAAAGGAAAGGAAGTGTCCTAGTTCAGCAGGAGGGACCAGCTAACCCTGTGTGGAGGTGATCAAAGCTGTGTGTTCTACCCCCTCTTATCATTCCCCAAGGACAATGGGCCATTAGCAGCAGCTGCCCAGGGAGCCATTATCACCTTCACACCCAGCCTGAGGGGGGCGGAGCTGCTAATGGGCCATCAACAGCTCAACACCCCCTGGCTCCCAGAGTTAATCACCCATTGTGTGAGTCCCCGCCCAGGGGGAGGGACTGAGTGCTCCCTGAGGGTACATAAGTGGTGGGTAAGAAGACCTTGGGAGCTTCTCGTTGGATCTAGAGCAGCAGCAGGATCTTGACAGGAGATCACTGCTCTCGCCCAGACCACAGCCCTCGCCTGCACCAACAGGTTTTTCTTTTCCTTTTGCTCTGGACTTGGGGGAACCACAGGGGTCTCAGCACAAGGGCAAACAAACCCCCTTGGGTTTGTGCCCCAGGACACTGGGTTATACTGCTGGGGTTTTGTGAGTTGAAAGCAATTTCCCTTGTGTGTCAGTGTTGTTATTGTAATATTATTATTAAATTTTAGGTCTGACTTATAATCTCTCTCATGGTGAGTTCATTTCCCCTGCTGGTTCACCTTTAAACCAGCACAGGAAGAAAAGAGAATTTTCAGTTGTTGTCACCTCAACGTATTCAACATTGCTCATTCTTTTATTTATACAGTGTGGTCCCTTATAGACACACAAAACACACTGGCTATTTTACAGGTGATACAACACCCTAAGCCCTCTTCCTACCAGCTGGGGTTGATCCTCTACTGGACCTGCTGTTCACAAACAAGGAGGATCTGTGAGATAATGACTTGGCTGCAGTGGCCATGAGACTGTGGAGTTTAAGATCCTGAGAGGAGTAACACAAACATCAGAATAGCAGCCCTGGAATTTGGAAGAGCAGATTTCGTCCTCCTTCAGCACCTGTTTGGCAGTGTCCCATGTGGGAGAGTATCCTGTAGGGCAAAGAGCCCCAGGAGAGTTGGCTGGCATTCAAGGACAGCTTCCAGAGCACAGGGGGAGAGGGCACTGCCACAGGCTGAGCTGAGCAAACACAGTCACAGGCTTCTGGGACAAACACAGAGCACTGGACTTGATTCAGGCACAAACCTACCAGGGAGGTGCAAGGCAACAACAAAGGCTGCTTCTTGTTTCCCTGCAAGGGTCTCAGGGGCCCAGCAGGCACTACTGCTGAAACAAGGAGTAGTGTTTGGACTAAGCCAGGGTTTCCAGCACCAACAGCTACTCATTCCCCACTCTCTGGGTCTCACACTGCCCCATCCATTGAGCAACCACTGGAAAGGCATGTGGCTCTCTGGTGCAGCAGGGGCACTTGCCTGCTCTGTGGCATACACCACGGGGCTCACACAGTACAAGCAGACACACATGATAACTGTGCATGAGAGGGCATAGCCAAGACTCAGAGGACACCATTCCTCAGCTCCTGGCCTGCCATGGGACTAGGGAAATCCTCTCACCTGTCTCCATTTCTCTGCCTGCAGGTGACCTTTATTCGTAACTACAAAGCAGAGTTTTGTTTACATGTTGATTTTCCTGAAGGCAAAGGCACACACCCTCCAATGGTTTGAAGTGAAAGCACTATGGGAAGAGCCTACACTGTCACTCCTCTATCCATGGGCTTGGTGAAGCAAACCCCAGGCTTCCCCAGCACCTTTAATGCTACCTGCCAGCCAACCCAGACCTCATCTCAAACACCTTCTGATCTCTCACTGCCTGTACCCCTGCTGAACAAAGTTGTACCCCAGAACTTGCCAGAAAGCCACTATCATTCTGCAGCTGGGTTTCAAAGTGGATAGAGTTACATACTTGGTCCAGCAAATCTTATTTATCAGCTCTTTCATGGTCATTTTGTCCCATTCTTCAGCGTGAGGAGCATCCCATGGTGCATCAACAGGAATCTGGAGACAGAGGTGGAATATTCATGAAATTATTCAGTATTTTTTTGTTGCTTTGCCATAGTTAGAAGCACAAACTTGGTTGGTAGGTTGCCCAGGAGTTAATTTTGAACCCTGCGCATGGATATCGATCTGGAATAAATTCAACAAATGGAATAGTTTCCATTCATGCCTTTGGGCATGAATTGGACCATAACCAGCAAATCTGTCTTTGTCTGACCAATGAACTATATCCTTATGATGGGACTCATCTGGCCTTTAGTTCTCCAGAAGTGAGGTGTCTACTCCAATTTAGTTGTCCTGAGTTGAGGGGAAAAATTCATTCTCCAGTCAGAGATTCAGTCAGTTCCAGGACAGGTATCCAAAGGCCCCTATGTCTCTCTGTCAACTGAAGAGCAAGAAACAAATGTCTAGATACTATTGAATTATTTTTAGACAGTTAGATTCTTAATAATAGTTCTTTGCATGTAAGCACCATGACATGAGAGGACAGTACCATGTATCTGAATCTTTTAAAAAATGTATTTGTCAAAAAAGCATGTAGCATCATATACAAACTTGATTCTGCAAAACCACATAAACCCAATGAACTTTGCAGGAATACAGTTAGTTAAGTCTGAAGGTTCTGGCAACATAAGGCCCTTGGTTTGTAGATAAAATATAAGGCAACTGATGAATACTGGAAAGACAGTATAATGCTCCACGGGCTGCAGTTGTTCTGCTTAAATTTTGAATTTGAAAAATAAAATTACTGTGAAGTCAAACTGGAGCCCAGCTTAGACAGCTACAAAAAAGAATCATCTTTACTCAAAACGGCTGTCACAAGGGAAGGGAAAAAATCCCCTTCTTATTTCCCAGCTCATGGAATGGTCTTCTCTGTCATGAGAAAGTACATACACTGAGTTGAACCTTGTTTTTTTCAGATATCTTAGACACCTCTAGAACTTTTCTGTCCCCTCTCATAAAATCAAACAATAGTTTGTACTGGAAGAGACCTTTAAAAGTCATGTAGTCCAACTGCCACTCAGTGAGGAAGACCTATTATTTGTGACAGTTCCTGGAAAATGTAGATATCTTCACTCACTGATGTTTCTTTTACATTTTGTTTTGTTGTTGAGGGTTTTTTTAAATATTAAAGAAGCAACAAGAAAACCTGCTGGATACCAAATCAAACCTATTTATTCATGGTGACCTGAGCATTGTAAGAAACATGCAATTCCCACAGCCTACCTCTTTTCCCATCTTGTCCATGGTTCTCCAGAAGTTATTGTAATCCAGATAAACTAAGGGATTCCATGTTGAAGGGCAAATACCCGTGAAATTGCGTGACTTTCCCTAAAAAACACATAAAAACATATGCAAATGAAATAGAACAGAGCACATCTTCATTACTCAAGAACACAAAATTCTCAGACTTGTGATATGGTTGATCTTTTGCCTCAAAAGACCCATTTGGGATTTTTTTTTCTCCTCTGTATATGCATGCAAGCAATGGAATGCATGTGGCTAAGGATGAGGGGAAAAAACAGCTGGAATGACAGTAAAAAGGACAAAAGGAGAATAACACCTTTTTTATTACTCAGAAGGAATGGAGAGGGGTACATTTGTTCTAAGCAAGTTGTTAAATTCTGGGCAAAGAACACTCAAGCAATGGCCAAAGAGATAATATTCCTTGTTCCTAAGCATTCTTCATTATTACATTTGAATGAATCTAATATTTGCCTGCCTGCTGAAATGTGCATCCTAAAATTTGCAAGTACCTAAGCACCTTTATGGTACACTCCACGTATAAAAACCAAATGTACCTCTTTATTATGCCATGTCCCTTGGGAGAAGCCTAGCCTAAAAAAAAATTGCCCAAAAGAAAGTTTTTGGCTGCAGGAAGAAAAATATCATACACTTGGAAAAATGGTGTCAGTTCCTGCAATGTGCAGGACACAGAGCTCCAGCAGTGACTGAAACTGTTATAAGGTGAAAATTACTGTTTTAGATAATCCTGTGATGTAATGATAAGTGAACTAATCTAACAGCAGCTGCTTCTTTGTGATAACTTTAATCTGAAGTGGATGAGCAAGCAGCATTTTCTCTTATTAAATTGCTTTGCACCTTCTCCCATACAAGTCAGTGGCAAATTTCTCATCGGATCTCTCTATTGTTTGCTCTTCCAGATGTGCCAGAATTTGCATGAGGATGCAGTGAAGACACTGGACCATGACAGGTAGGACCTGGGGTGCTGAACAACCTGCTTTTCAGTGCCATGTACACCATGGAGTCCATCACACCTGGCAGGTGGGAGTCACAGACCAACCCAGAGGCTGCAGTGCTGCAAATGCATGAGGGAGTGACCCAGGGACAGGGGATGTGAAGAAGGAGCCAAATGCACCTTCTTCACATTTGGTGAGAGAGAATTTTTCAGTCTTCCCCTCTGATAATGGTGTGTGTAAATACATATGCAATTCTGATATTCTTCAGAACATTTTACTGCAAAGGTCATAACAAAGATAAAAGGTGCAGGATGAAACTCAAGAGACCATAGTGAGCTTTCACACTTGGCAAAAGCAGTAAAATATCCAAATTCTTACATTTTGGTCAACTTTTGTCAGCCCCAGGAAAGGTACAATAGAAGACACAAGTGTATGTGGGCAAGGGGCCATAACAAGACTTGGGCAGCACTGCTTGATCCTTCTGTCCTCAGAGGAGGGCTCCAGTGGTGCCCCAGCTCTAGAGTCTGTCAGGGCCACTCTGTGCTGTTCCTCCTCACCATCTTCAGTGAGGGCAGCAGCAAAGCCACTCCCCTGTTCCACCTAGACACAATAATCTCTGGTCTGGGCCAAGAAAAGCACCAGGTTGTGATCTCAGCACTCAGTTCAGCTTGAGATCCAAGCATTTAAGGGTTGTTTTGTTTTTCAAATTTCCAACAAACACTGAGCTTTTAAGTTACCAGGATGACTCTGGAGATGGCGGGTTACCTCTGGATTTCTGGGTATGTAATCTTAATCTTATGTCCCATATATGTTTTTGTCACTTTCACCCCCATTTCATTCTGTTTTGGAGATTTACACTGGAGGAAGGTGGAGAGGGGGATGCTGCTCCAGCCTTCTCCAGGTGCACATGAGCATCCAGAAACTTCTGCCAGGGCAAGAGCAGACAAAATTCTTCTGTGAACCACCAGGAGGGGAACCCTTCATATGACACTGCCTGTTCCTTCTTGAGGAAAATTTCTCACTGACAGTTTGGAGCACTGCCCTTTCAGCCACAGAAAAAGGACCAAAAACTGTATACAAAGGAATATGCTGCATGTTACAGCTTTTGCTGTCATAAACTAATGCTGTATCAAACAAGGAAATCCTGATACAAAGCAGTAATATATTGCTAATCATAGAAGTAATATCCTGCTAATCATTTCCTTCTTACTGCAAACAAAAATATTTTATTTTTTAAAAAGATCATCAAATACTGCTCCTTCAAAGTTCATTTATTGCTAGACTTTTTATTCTGATGAGGAACACAGGTGCCATCCGTGTGTCTTTCTTAACATGTTTTAACACTAATAATCCTGCCCTTAAGCAATGCTGTCAGCTCTCAAATCCAGGTGAAGAGAAGTTATTACTGCAGTTTGGTCATGTCAATACTGCAAGGGAGCAAAGGAAAAGATTGGCCTGCCAATCAGCAGTAGCAGTGAAAACTTCCCAGTTTTTCACTGTTCAGTGACATCTCCTTTCAACAGGCTTTTTGATAAGTGACTTTTTTTGTACAAGAGTGGTGTAACTTGCAAACCCCTCTCTTATCCTTATCTTGCTTTACTTAAAACATGAAGCACTTCTTTAAAAAGAAAGCAAAAATTTAACTTCTTCTAAGGCTCCTCTTCTTCTCTTGCTTTCAGGCAAACCAATTCTGTAATTGCTAGAAAAAACAGCCCAAGGAAAGTCTCTGTCTGAAACTCCACGATGGGATTTGCAGCAAATCAGCTTTTCCAACCCCCAGCATGAACTCTACTCAACAGCTACAGGCTGAGAAAATTCCAAACTGTCCTGATTGCTGCAGATGGAGCAACTGGTGAGAGAACTTGCCCACCATCTGGCTAGCTAATATTTTTCTCCAACTTTTCCACCTCTATACTGGCATTAGACTACCATAACCACAAACTGATGAGGACTTGTCAGGAAATCTTACCATGACGGCCACTGGTATGACACACACCACATGTGATGTTCACTCATCTGTTACTTGAAAAAAGAACAATACTTTCATTTCTGATCTGAAAATAGTATTATTCCAAAATCTTTGGTCAATGGCATAGCCCAGGGAGATCAATGGGAAAACATATTTTATCCCCTGAGAACTATTAAATGCCAACCGATAATTAACCGTCTAAAGTTTTATTACTTCTTGATTTCTTCTGCATGCAAAGAAACCATACCTTTAGTAAGACTGGAGGGTAATGGCAGGAAAAGCTGGAAAAATACAACAGTGCTAACAGGCCTGGAAGAGGCCAAGACTGAATTCAGAGCCTCAAATAGTTCACAGACATAGTAACCCTTGTGAGGTGGGGCTGTACTTATCAGACATGGGAGCTGTTCAAAGGAAAGCCCAATTCTAACAAATTCCAGGAAAGAAATTCCCATTGCCCATCAGACAGCACAAACCAAACAGACTTAGACACATTAGTTTTTCAACTTTCTCTCTTGCAAAAGTACAGTCACAGTAGGGAATAAGCCCAACCCAAGTGACCTGGGGCTGGTAAGTTATTAATTTGTTTTTAATATTGTTGCCCTAATAGTCAGAGGAGCTCTGGCTGCATGTTTCACTGAGGAGCTCACTGCAAACAGGTCTTGCAATATTCCATTTTTAAACAAGTTTACAGTATTCTGCATATACTATTTTGAGAACAACTGTTTTCTTAACTGAAAGGCAAATAACCTACTGGCTTTGTTCCCATGCTAACACATGGCTGCTTGAGTGACCCATAAAGTTTGTCTAACTTCTTTTTTCATTTCCTGGTATGTCAAATTCTTTCCTGCAGAGCTCAGATTTGAGTCCTGCTGCCTGCTTGGATTAGTTACCTCACACCAATCCAATGGAAATGAGGTCCTCAAGCACCATACTTCAGTGGTGAGAAAGAAGGCAGCAGACAGGGATGAGCTTTGCAAGACTGGTCTTTTCCCTGCTCAGCTATAACTACAGGAATTAATCCCAAGCCACTCCAGCTGTGACATCACTCCAAGTTTCAGTTTGTGCCAGAGGAGCTGACAATTTTTCCAGTCTTGAGAAAGGCAAGTCTGGCTCCTGCTTGCTGTGCTGGGGACAGGGTACACATCAGGAAGCACAGGAGGAGCATTCCTTGTGCCCCAGAGCAGGGGTTGGTGTTGCCTTGGGCCATGCACAGCACACACAGTCAGAGCAGTAGCTGTGGGCAGCGTGAGACCTCAGCTCCTTCCCTGCTCAGCATCTCCAGCAGGTCCAGCCCTGAAAGCACTACAATACCTGGAACTGTCTGTGATTTCTTGTGTCTGAAGTGCAGATTTGTAGTGGTCAGCACAGACTTACCTGCTGCACCCTAAGCTTAAGGTGAGATGAAAGAAAGACTAGATGGCCAGTGTGAAGCATTGCATAGAAATGCTCATCTTTTATCAAGTGTTACCTTGCTCTGAAAACCATAAGCAAAAAAATAAGCAGAATCAGTCCTTATTTACTAATGTTATATATACTGGAGCTGGGTGCTGCTGCCAGATATTAGAGGAGTGCAGTTATATGACAAGCTTAATACCACAGCAAGGCCCTAATGCTTTTACTTTCTAAGGTTTTCTGCTGAAAAGAAGGTGAAAACAGCACAGCAAGACTTTCAAGGACCTCTGTAAAAACAAGAAGTTTTCTGCCTCTTTAGGGAAAGGAGAGCTCCAGCACATCTGCTTTTCCTCAGTCCTAAAGCACTCTTATTGAATTATGGGACAGTATCCACAAAGAAATTCTGATGGAAAGAAAGTCTAGGGCTCATAACAAACACTGGAGTTTTAAGTTCCAGATTTACAACAGGAGGATACAAAAATATTCCTGATTGACACCAAAGCAGTCCATGTTACCATGCTAACTGATGGGAAAGAATGAACAAGTAAAAAACAAAAAAAAGATAAACAGTTACATATTTAGATTTTCAAATACACTGCAGCTACAAAGGAAACCTGCACAAACTAAGCAATGTGGTTTTAAAGCTTGCAGTACATGCAGTTTTTTTACACACATCTGGGAAAAATTTCTTTCAGAGAAAAAAAGCTCATTAAATCCCTCTGGGGATTTCCACTTTCCCTTGTCTGCTTCTGTTGCTAGGATAAACCACTTCCCCACTTTCCCCTAACTCAAAACAAACAGTACACTGGAAATCTTCAGAAAAAGCCAAGCGGAACTGATTACTATGGTAAACAAGAGGTCAAAAATCTCTTAATCTGAAGATGCTGGATGACTGTCACAACAAACTCTAAATCCGTGCTTAGTCACTGCTCAGAACACTCTCTCTCGCCTCTGACAAAGCCACACCACATTGCAGACTTTGGAGAAAGTCCTTCCTGTCTGGCCTGGCAACACACGCCTGGCTACCAGCTGACAGAAATAACAGATGAGACACAAGCAGAAAAGTTTGCAAGGTCTGACTAAGACCTAAAAGGCAGCAGCCAGCCCACAGTTGATGGTGTCTTAGCCCAAGAAGCTGAACGCATTTGCCTTTCAGATTAATGTTTAATTTCTGGGGCAATGGTTCTTTAACATTAAATCATGTCTTTGCTAGTATTTTCTATCATCTAGGAATTACCACAGGTGTTCGTATTCCTGGAGCATCTTTAAGGAGTATGAGGTGCACATTTACAGCTGGGAGAGCACAAATCCCTACCTGGCCAGCTCACCATACAGGCACATTAACAGTGGGCAGCAGGTAAAATGTACAGGCCCTGAGAGCCCCTGGCACTGACCAACCCAGCCAACAGCCAGGACTGCACAGATGGTGTTCAACAGGCTTCTTGTAGAAGTGGGATGTAAGAGAGAGTTCAACAACACATCTCTAAATCAAAGGGCCATGGTGATCACATAATGTCTCAAGGAAAGAGTAAGGAGAAGCAGCTGTGGAAAACCTTAGGGAAAAAAAAAAGACAAACTCTACAATTCATGGGAAGAGAATGTGGGAGAAATGAGACCTACTGGAGGAAAAGCACTATTATTAGTTATCCTGTGCTTAAGTCTGTCCATGCTGGTTGACATCTCTTAAAGCCCCTTTGCTGTCCAACAACTACAGCTCCCTTGGGACCCTGATTAGCTCAGTGGGACCAAAATACCAAATCCAGAATTGATCCAGAGCCTGTGATCCAGCTGAATAGCTCATAATGCTGCCTCTTGCTTAGAAACATGGTTTCACTTCAAAGAAATCTTACAAAATTACATGTTCATTAGCAAGGATGTGCATAATGCAGTGTGGGACAATCAAAAGCTGCAGCCTCAGTGACAAAACGGATTAAGAGCTCAAATTCATGTAACTCATTAGAGCCTTTTATTTAACATAAAGAAGATAAGTGCCTTTTAGGATGCTAAGAGATCCATGCCTGAGCTTAAATTAAATAGACTACGACAAACATTCAGCTGGTACAAAACAGCCCAGCCCTCTTGCTGTGGAATTACTCTGATTTTCCATGAGGAGGTGAAAAAATAACTTTTTTAGTTTTATGGAGTGGCTATGGAAATATTTAAGATGGTACTATTTTATAAGTATGGCATCAATCCGCTCAATAAGGACTGCTTGCAGAACCAGAAGATAAAACTTTGCAGCATGTACACATTGCTGTAATTCTTGGAAGAAAAAGCAGAAAGGTAACAGAAATGAGACCAATTAAGGATCCATCACATAGCCTTGAGTCTATCAAGTATGTTAACTCTGACTTATATACACTTCAAGTCTTGTTCTGCCAGAGTCTGTGAAGTACCAAAACTAAAGAATATTTAAAAAAAATTGAAAGTAATGGTCTGTGGAAACCAAAATAATTTGTGATTCATGGAGACAGGCAGTCATATCTCATCCCTATGAATCTTAGGCCTTTTTTTATCCCTCTTCCTACTGCTATAGCTCTGCACTAGGTTTGGCAGTAGGTTCTGACTAGGATCTGAGCAAAAATTCAGTGGGCTAGAGATCTAAGACAAGAGCTGGAAATCTGCTCTGAAGACAGGCCTTATTCCAGTTTTCTTTAGCCACACCAGTACCTACTGAAGACCAGCCTCCTGAAATCAACTCTCAGACATGAAGCTTATGGTGAGCCTCAGGAGGGGCTTGTTTCTCACCATTAGCTAGAGAGGGAATCTCAGTGAGCCTCAAACTAGATGTCCAGCTTCCAGACATACATCTGTAAGATGAATCCCACTCTACTGACTGGGAGAGATTTCATGTGAATGTAGTTATGTGGGGCATATATATTTATACTACTCCCAGTCCCATAATTCTGGTGTCATCATTTGATACCATTCAACAATGCTACTATTTTTTTAATTTATATTTGGCTTTTGTTTCAGAATAAGCATTTTCTGAATTTCAGGCACAGCTGCTTTAGACGATATGTCCAGCGATAATGTGCCAAATGTATACCAAATTTTTTAACTCCTCTCAGTTACACTTTCTGAACACTTTTAAAAATAATATAAGAATCATTGATCCAAATAAGTTGAAACAGAATGCTTAAAACACAACACTTAAAACAGGTGGTTTCTGGATTATTAAATATGAGCTTTAAATGAAAGCCTCTTAATGACTGTCAGTAACTTCCAAAGCTCAGTGATACCTTCAGTTATCTCGGCATGGAAGATGCAATACTTACCCCCTTATGATGGAACATATGGCCCTCAACATTCACTTTATAGGTCTCCACACCCAGCTCTTTTGCCAGTCGGAGAATCCGGTTTTGGGTAGGTCCCACATATGCTCCACCAACATCTACGTAACCAACATGTTCATTCTGTCAAAAGAATAAAGGAATCAGAAGCTGTGCAGGAAGATCCTCAATACAGATATCTAGAAGGAGAAGAAATTGTTCCATATTGTGCATACATGTGCATGGAATGTATGTGTGAGACATCCAGGAAGAATGTCTTCATGGAAAGGAAGCACTGGAATCTGTCAAAGGTTGAACTTGAAGATATTAGAGGTCTATTCCAACCTAAATGATTCTGTGACTGTGATTCTGTGTATTGACTGACCTAAAATTTGGAAGTGTTGAGCTCTGTAGTGACAGACACACAGAATTCACAGCCTTCACTCTGTCACACACATGTGTGCAATTGGTTTTAACTCCTGCTTAAATTTCCTTACAGTTTTCAGTATTGGCTTTTTAGTCTCACAAAAGACTTGAGAATATGAAGAAATATACAACCCCATCAATACTTCTGTTAAATCTAACTGAAATTTTTCAGAATTCATGATACTTTTCTTGTCACTGCAAAACATTTCACAAATTGAAATCATCTCCAGCACTTAGGCTTGTTTTCTCTCTGTAGATACCTGCTTAGACTTAATGCTACAGGTGCTGAGCACTGCACTGCAGTTTGCAAGGAGATTTATCGCCTTTCCAGCACTGCACACCTTGGCTCCAGCCTGGTTCCATCAGGCCAGCAGCCCCTAGCCAAACCTGCACCTGAGTGAAAGGTGCTCAGTGCACCTCTCAGACCACCATCACCCTCACTTGGGAAGCAGGAAAAAAGTAGAAGGTGTTAGGGATGCATACTATTACAGCAGGCTGATTTCCTAAGACAGTAACTCTTTTTAACAATTTATAGTGAGTATTTTAAGATAGGCACTCTACTGTCACAGAAGGATGGTGTTTATACTTCATGTTTCATGCACTATGATTTCTGCTGGAACACCACTGTTTATCTCTGGTTTCCCAGCAGTGGCACTGACATGATTTAAACCTCCCTCACCTGGGAAACAGGAGTAATGTCTGTACTACACTGAATTATTTTTTTTTAATGGCAATCAAAATGCAGTTTGTTTTTAGAAGCAGGAGTGTTATTTCAGATAATTTTAAGATGCCTTAAAATGTGTCTCTGAGCTGTAATATTGTCTGGCCCTGCTCAGCCTGCTTCTTATAGGGCTCTAAGTTATCATGCCTGTTACAGTATGAAAGTGAGATGGGAATGAGAGGAGAAATGCTTTGACACTCACATTCTCAGATGATGGTTTGTTTCCCTGTGTAAACTGAAAGGCAAAGGA
Source organism: Pithys albifrons albifrons (assembly GCF_047495875.1). Classification (NCBI taxonomy): domain Eukaryota; kingdom Metazoa; phylum Chordata; class Aves; order Passeriformes; family Thamnophilidae; genus Pithys; species Pithys albifrons. The sequence continues at coordinate 119,837,300 of NC_092458.1, read as the reverse complement.
GATCCTGCCATGGACAAAGGCTGTGGACTATATATATGAGTGGGATTCAATTACCTTAATACAAATGTTTAACACCATTTTAGACAACCCAAGGTATGGAATATTTCTGTGCAAGGCTGACAGGTTAGAGTCATGATCCATGGAAGACCTGCAGGTGGATGGCAGGTAAAGTATCCTAGGGCAGCTAAAATGACACTACACAGTTTGGTTAGGCACCCAAATCCCATTGAGGGCTCTGAGAGTGGTTTCCACACCAATTTTAAAGGACTCCAACAAAGAAAAGCCCACTGGCATATATGGCAATGTAACCTGTCCAAACAGAGCTCTGTTACGTGGCAAAAGTGGTGGTACCACTGATCACAATCCTCTGGATTAAGCTGTTCAGCCAGTTTTCAGTCCATTTCATTGGCTGCTGTATCAATCCACACCACATCAGTTTATCTGAGAGATTATGGAAGACAGTGTTGAAATATGGAAGTCTAGGCAGACAATATGCAGTGTTCTTCTCTCATCTGCCAAGCCAGTCACTGCATCTCAGAAGGCTGTCAGGTTGGTCAAGCATGGATTCCCCTTGGTGAACTCATGCTGACTGATGACTTTTGGATTAGCTGCTCTGCCACCTTCTGAGGGAATGAGTTGAGATCCTACTTTCCTGGCTCAAAATAATTGATCTTCTCGAAGATAGGAGTGATGTTTGCCACATCATAGACCAGCACAAGTGAGAGTCCAGCATCTTGGGAAGAACTTACCCTGATAGTGAATGTCCTTCCTCCAACTCTGTTCCGGGCCTCAAGGACCACCACGCTGACCCCAGACTCAGACAGCAATTTGGCAGCTGACAAACCTACCAGGAAAAGAGAAAGAGCATTAAAGCAAGTGGCAGCAATCGGCCACATCAATGGTCAAAAACTGAAACAAAGCTTCAGGGCCAGAGATTTCAGTCAACTGCTCTCAAAAATTCTTGAGATAAGTGGAAACTTTTGGTGGTGTCTCACCACAGAAATCATGTGGCTGCTTGCTTAGTTGCATGTTATAACCATCTCCACAGGCAGTGTTCACCAAATGAAGTTTCCCCCTTTGGGTTATTATTTTGGCATTTTAAAAGCAGTAAAATTTCAATTATTAAGGGACACACATCTTACTCTTCATTTGTACAATGCATAGAAAGGCAGCACCCAGCTTGTGGGATTTGCAGAAATAATAATGTTGCAGAAATAATAATGCTGCAGAAAGGAGGGTTTCCAACATCTTCTATCTCTACTCCATTGCTGTCCACCCTCATTTACATGCATAAGGAAATTCTCCTTCACTGTCAGGTTTCATTTTCAGCAATGGAGTTTGACCATGACAATCAAAGAGGCTGCATGTAGATACTTTATAAAAGGAAATATGGTCTCAACAAAAATCATCTAATTATGGGACTTTGTGATGGAGCCACTAGAGACAGCTGAAAATTCAATAGGACAGGAGACCTCTTTGCTTTTGACAAATGGGAACTGAAATTGTAAAAAGCAATCATGAGCTGGTGAAATCAGATTATCCCTTTGCCCTGCAGGCCAGTTTGGCACTGAAGCATTGTTTCTTTGGAGTCGCTTCCCCTCCTTAAGCACACAAAAGCCAGCCTTATTGATCAGAACTTCCAAGATATCCTGCAGGAAGCAATAATGATATTATACTCATGTTTATTACATTAACTTGAAATGTGATTAAAATCAACTGTTTGTGAGCCTACAAAGTGTGCATGTCTGAAAGGACCAGAGGAGAGGAACCATTTTGGGCAGTGTTAAGTTATTCATTTATTCTCAGGACAGTACAGAAGAGACCATAAACTTCTGTGCACATAAGCTTTTCATGGGGAAGTGGAACACCATTCACTAGAAACCAGAACTGAGGAAGTTGAAATGTCTTACACTGGCAGAAATGATCCTTACAACTTCCATACTCATCTAAAAATAACTTTACATCCTGGCACCATATTCTTTAGATTGCTGCTAGAGCAGGACTATACTGACTTCTTCTGTTTGATATTCTCATTTTTTTTCAATGCAAGCAATTTGTCAGTGGAGTGGACATCTTATAAATTTATTTATTTCAGTAGTTTGGATAACTCTTTTTTTCCCCTCCAGGAAAGTCTATAGAAACATATTTCACATTTTTTAAGTTAATTCTTTAATCCTTTCAGTGATTCATATCTTCCTCAACATAGAAGCCATGAGTCCATGACATTGGCAACACAAATGGCAGTATTTTCTTACAAATATTAATATTTTTTATATGAGGAAAAATAATTTTTCAAAATACACGTCAAGTTTTGTCACAAAATAGTGGATTTCCTACATGCACAAAATAAAAGGTTGAATTCTCTATTCTGTGTCAATACCACTGGACACTCAGGTACAAGTGGGTAATTTTTTTGTAAGAAAGTTTACGTAGATATACATGCTTTGAGAAAATGCACAGTGCATCCATGTGTAATCCTATGGAACATGAAGTAATAAAAAATCTGGCCTAGGTATGAGAAAAGGTTGTATGAAAATCCTCACTGCTTAAGATCATCATTTCTTGGTGTATTTAGTAGCTATATTCCTGCCACAGTTGTTCAGGAAGAATAATGGTTGCACTGGACTGAGGTGGAAGTTAAGCTTATTACTGGATTATGGCTTAATTATGTGATATATCCAGATAAAGAAGGGCTGCTAAAGGATGAAGAATGTGTCGTAATGGCTGAGGTTCTCTAACATGTTTGCCTATTAAACTGCACTTCTTGCACTCCAAAGTTACAGGTTGTTAGTTTCATTATTGTTAACCCAAGTGTCACCTTAGACATTTGTCCAAAAAAGTAAAAAAAGTACAGTTACAAAAACTAGGAAAGAGCAAGAAATATGTTTGGACAGTGACAGCTTACTGGGAACTGCCAAAGGGTGTGACTCAGAAATAAAAACAACACAAAATATGTTGATTAGAGATTGTTACTACACATTCATTTGTTTAAAGCATGGAAACTATTTTCTGTAGAGGAGAACTAGGATGACTAGAAACAACACCCCACCCAGGGCATCTCTATGTAGCTTTCTATTGGACCTACTTCATTAGATGTCCTTTTGATACACAATTAGCCTCTAAATAGGTGGCATATTTTTCCTTCATCTTCTTCATAACTTGATTTTTTTAAGACTCTTCTTGCTGTTTCAATATCTTCAACAGGACTGGACACTAGAGAGTGACTGATAAATGGGGAGAGAATGAGAGAGGAAGGAATGGGACCTCCTTCTTTCCAGATCCTTGATCCATGTTCTCCTGCTCAGCTTCTCTCATGCCACATGGAGCTGGCCTCTCACTTCCTCTCCACTATGTCCACTGCTTCCCCAGAGTTCATTGTGCACCTTCAGCAACTGCCAAGGGGGAGGGCAGGAGTTGTGGATGTCCATCCCTGGAAGCACTGAAGGCCAGGTTGGACAGGGCTCTGAGCAACCTGGGCCAGTGGAAGGTGTCCCTGTCCATGGCAGGGGGTTAGTATGGGATGGTCTTCAAAGTCCCTTCCAACGCAAACCATTCTACATGAACCCACCATATGGAGCTGAACCCAGCAGTGGGTTGAGACCTCTCAGGTCACTGCCAAAACTCAGGTGAGGTAAATAAAACACCGTGGTGTATGTTGGTGTGACTGCAGCACAGACGTGCCTGTCACAGCCAAGGCCATGTCTGTGTCCCAGTGGCATCTCTACCTCCTCTAAATGTAGCCTTGAGATAAAGCTGCAAACCTCCCCAAAGCACTGACTCCACTCCTTCCAGATATCACTCTAATTCTATGAATTACAAATATACTACTTGCCTCAGCAAGATGGAAGGAGCCTGCCAAAACCATGCCTCATTTGCAGTATCTGGCTGTAGAAATTCACTTACTGTTAAATGAGAATAAACAAGGCAAGACATCCTCCAAAGTGTTTCTATGGCAATTCCACCAGCATCTCCCCCATCTGAAGATGCCATGTAGGGAAGCTCTGTTCCTACTGATTTTGCAGCACTATTAAGGGGCTCAGAATTACTGCTGCTACAGATCACACTGCTGCTGCTTTCATTTCAGAAAATTGTCATAATCCTACCAAGCAAAGCACTTTCCAGTGCATCAAAACACTGGATATAGTTTAGAAAAAATTAAAAAGAAACTAAGGTGAACTGGTGCCAATCGACAGACTACAAAACACACCCCATGGCTAAATCACAGACATGCTGAACAACACTGAATTTTGTACGTAGCCTGATGAAAAATACAACAAAGCCTATCTCTACCTCAGAGGAGAGAAAGGTTCAACTCTACAGGTACTGCACCACACTGGGACTTAAGAGACTCAACCTTGATTCTCAGACAAGTCTTGTAATATGGGAAATGGTTCCCTATTTTGTAGGGCAGCATTTATAAAGGTAGACTTATGACAATAGTTCCAAGCTTCCTCAATACTTGAGTTGATACAGGGCATATGAGAAGATTCGAGTTCTGTAGCACAAACAATGCAAGTTTTTTTAAAAGATGCTTTATTGGACATGTGATAGTAATTTTATACTAATATACAGTAATTCTACTTTTCAAAATCTGGCCTCTGTAAACCCACAGCAATAAACAGATTCACTGATATACCACATTCAGAAGGAAAAATCACCAGCATCTTTCTCTTGTAAGAAATAGCACTTCTCACAAGGTGTATCTTGAAAACACTCAAGGGCTGTCAAGGGAGTGATGACAGGCTGATACCATTAAACTTTAAACCTTTCAAACTGAGGACATTCTGTGTGTGCCCTACGGAGCACATCAAAACAAAGGCACAGAAAGTTACCTGTTATATGGAAAAGCAAACTGTTGTTTTCCTAGATGTGTTGTTTGCCTACTTGCTAGCTTCTTTAACAAAGTGCATTTGCCTTTTATGGAGCCACTATCAAGATGAAAGTGTACCAAACTCAACCTATTAAAGCATTCCTTCATAAAATCCTTGTTAATCCACCCTACTGTACATGGTGTGGGATAATTACACTGTGTGAAAGATGACTAACTCATTACTGTAGTATTCTAGCAAGTTTTAATTGAGTAGCATGGGGGGAAAAAGTCTTCCTGGAAAATCCCTACATTTTTGTGATCTTAAGCAGGGAAATAATTTTAAGACTTTTTTGCTCATTATTCCAATACACATCAGTAAAGTAAGAGAATTGTCAATATATCCTTATTGAAGTTCCAAAGTAATGGTATCCTAATGCTGTGATTATTTTTATTGATTCACTGATGGAAAACCTAACTTTTCCTAAACACAACTGAGTCATTAAATCTGGCAATGGCCACCTTAGAATCAGCTTTCATTTTTTTTTTTTAGCTAGAAGTCTCTTTGCCAAGTAAACATGAACCTGTCATGAGAGATGCAAAATAATTCAGCCATGACTGTCTCTTCCTCACCTTTCTTCTCCTTCTCCCCCATCCTTGATTTCACTTGCACTGGAATTTTTGTGCACATCATAGTATTGAAATAAATTTCAAAATACAGTTAAATTGTGCTCAGTTACAGCAGATTGATCAGAGAAGTCACTAACGGGCAACAAGATATAGGAGGATGAGAAAGAATTGTTTCCTTTCACAGACTAAGGATTTGAAGATTTTAAATTGTCACTAAAAATATACAAAAACCCTCAGATCCAACAATGCTATTAATTAAGTTACAGCCCCTTAAATTCATATAACAACAAGAACACACAGTGTGGATCACAAGTCTACATTTATTTCTTCAATGTTGCCTAATGCCATAACATGACTAAGTTTCCAAATGTCAGCAACTGTATTTTAGCTTTTCATACTTTCTTTAACATCCTTTCTTAGGGGATGCTTGATACTGGGGTGAGACTGGGTACATGTATTTTGACATTTTCGGGTAAATGTTTTTAATTTCTTTTACATCAATTCTTTTTTGCCCTTCTAGCAAAAACAAACCCCAAAGCCAAACAACAACAACCACCAAAACAAAAATCACCAACCCACTCCCCCCCACACATGATTCAGTAAAGATTTTAACCAAAAGAGAATAAATATTTTCTATTACACAGTACATTGTCCAACTGAGATCAAGCCTTTCACTGGTTTCAATGGCACTACTGTTTAAATGCTTTCTAAAGATGCAAGCCTTGTTCTGAAGAGCACAAAGAGAGTTTCTCATGGACAATTTTAACAGAAACACAGTGGGCAGAAAGGGGGAATTGTACCCTGAGAATGAATCCACTCCTCCATACACTCCCACTGGGATTTTCACATCCAAAGCCCCTTGAACTAAACATCTCTTGCCCAAAGTAATGCCCTCCTCCCAAAACAAAGGCAGAAAAAGTTAGCAGAGGGTTAGACATGCAGCATCCTCCTTCCCTTTACATATTAAAATGGGTAGAACCAGTTAAGACAACGGTTTGATGCCACCTAATTAATGGACACATCTAAGGTAATTATGCACATTGGATAATTATTGACCATTTTTTTAGTCTATGCAGAATAAATGTTTGTTAGCTAAGTGATGATCAACTGTGTGAAAAAATGTTGCTGCTACATGATGATCAATGTCATTGCCACAAATACCAAGCACATTGGCACTGGTATTCCCAGGAAAGACATAATGCCTGTCCCATGCCCGTTTTTGTTACGCTGGGATATTTTGGGATCTATCTTAACTACTTGGCTATTTCTTTTGTTCCTTGAGGTAAATAAGTATTTTAAGAATTCAGATCTACCTAGCTAACAGGAATACTCTTTCCTAACTTCCAGTGCCTTTGACCTAAGCCCGAGGCATGGTGCAAAACCAGCTCCTCAAGGACAAGGCATAGGCTAACAGCACAATCTTGGGAGCTCTAAATTTGCTAACCTACAAATCATGCTTGTGTACAACCTGTTTTTGCCAAAACCAAACCTGACACATTCTACACCCAGGGGCAGAACCAGCTGTCACTACTCAGGTTATCTCCTGGGTTAGGGAATGCTTATAAACTATGGAATTAACATTGAAATCTGTGTGAAGAATATGATAAAAAATTAGCATTTGAATTATATTATATATCAGTATGATATATAATACATGTGAAATTATATACATATACATACAGACATATATGCATATATATACTATATATGTATATGTGTATGTGTATAGACATACATATGTATATATACACATATACATATACACACACACATGAATGATTTACATAATGAACACATCACAACCATATTTTAGACAAAACCAAACACCTAGAACTGGGCACAATAGAAAGGAGTTTATTCATTAAAACCCACGCCCATCATCATAAGGTCTTGCACCTTCAGTAGCAAAACATTAGAACACATTATGAAGAAGGAGGAAAATAGAAAGTAGTACTTCTGCTTATTTGCAAGTATTGAATAAAACATCCATTACACTGTATGTGGGGTTCCTGCTGTAATAATTTGTGATAATGACAGCTTGCTAGCAGTACATTGCAAACTGAGAGCTCTGTGAAACCTTCCTATTTATTCCTGCATCCCAAAAATGGTCTTTAGGAATCTCTGGTTCTAAATGACAATATATCACCAATTATCAGCTTTCCAGTTGGATTCAGAAAGAAAGCGGGAATGAACTGGGTAGATAGAGCCCAGCACAGGGCAAATGTACAGAGATAAACGGAGGATGACACATTTTAGGAACCAGCTGTCCTACAGGTCAAATCTCAGGTAAATTCAGAAATACCAGTAGAAAAAAACCCTACTGAGAACTACTCCAGATTTACACAAGTGGAACTGATTCTAACTTATACCAGCAACTGTGTGCTTGACAGTTTATCTGACACCACCACCCACCAGCAGCTTGGCATGCTGTCAAAACAAACAGAGCAGTATACAACATAAGTTGTGCTGCCATGATAGCAAGCAAGGAGAATCTGCATTTCCTCATTATTGTCTTTCACTCAGAGCCTGCTGCCAAGGCGTAGGTAGCTCAGTGGTAAAGTTGTCCATCACACACTGTGGAGATGGAGATGCCAACACAGGGTGCTTTTCCATGGAGAGGGGGAAAAAAGCCTTAATAACATATCATATGTTTTATTTCAATATAAAGTCTAATCACTACTGTTTTTACATCCCAGCTTTTTCTACAATTTGTGGCCCTTGGACTCCCTGTAAGTGCAGTAGAAAACTGCTGTTTCCAGCACATGGCTGGCAAATCTCAGCATTCATTTTGTAGAACCCTGCAATCTCCTTGTTTCTAGATAAGAACAAACATCCTTTTATGCAGAAATAATGACAATCCATGTGATAGAATTATAATCCTAAGTGTAAGTTTCAGTTATGCCTGTTTTTCCCTTGTGCTTTGTACTTGTAACATGATGTGCTGGAATTTCTTCCAAAAGACATTAGCATACAAGTTTTCTTGGACTTGCTTGCTTCTGGACATACTTCCCCGTATCTGCTACCTCTCTGGTTTGCATTATGTAGACAAATATAATTAACTCTCCATGACATCTTTTGGTAAACTTGGATTCCATGCAAGGTGAGGCTGGCACATGAACACAGTCCAAACTTCACACAGTGTCTTGCTTACACTCTTTTTTTTTGTTGTTGTTCCTTCCCACTTTTGACAATTCTGGAATTATTTCAGCTTGATTTTTCAGGGTGGTTTTTTTCAAACTGACTCTTTTCTGCTGGAAAATCTTGGTCACAACTGACTGGCTATTTCAAAACATCTAGGGAAAGAAAATATTCTTTGATTCTGAAAACTCATAGCTTTTCTTTTTTTATTCCTGTTTTGGAAGTTCTAGCAGCAAGTTGAAATTTGGCAAGGAGGTAGTCTTTGAGTCAACAGAACACTTTGTTATTCATGTGAAAATATGCTCTCATAAGGTCAGTTAGAAAGTTTTGAGAAATTACGTGTCACAAGTAGGCAGCAACCATTTTCCAGACTTGCCCAGCTGAAATATTTGAGGTTTCTGTCATTCTCCGAGTACTTAATTCTGTCCAGTTGTTAATGAGAAGTCTCCAAGCAGTGACTGAGCACCCAGGACCTCCTTGCAACCCATCTTCCATCTCGAGAGTACCTGAGCATGCTGCATTCAAGGGCTATGGACCCAAAATCTGAAACTCCTTGCAACTGTGGTCTCACCTTGTAGGAGAGGTGATGGAGCTGGGATGAGGACAAAGTGTAAGGAGGGGTATGACAGTGACATGCTGCATAAAAGGGACTACTTCTGGAACTGTCAATACAGTAGTTAGTTCAAAATAACTCCAACAAGTATTGCCCTCACCTAGTATAGCCCAACCCCAGCAGGAGAGGACTCTCTAATGGAATGTCACAGTTATGAACCTGCTGATTAATCACACACATCCCTGGCTATTCATGGGTCATCAGCTTCCTGTGTTTCAACAAATGAGGGAATTACATAGCTTAAACCAATATAAAAGTAAAATAAAAGGTCAAAATCAATCCAAACCAGCACACACACTTCACTGCAGTAGAAAACCCCATAAAGAGAAAATGTGAGATATATTCAAGGCATATAAATAACTGTCTATAGGTATGGGGAAGGTCTTTAACTTGAGGCATCAGTTTATTTACTATGCTTTGGTATAAAATGCTATAATTAATATTAACTGTATTACCAGAGACATTATCTATTAAGAGTGACACAAATATGCATCTGAGCCTTTTACTGGCTATGTTCCACACCTTTAACATCCAAGCCTGTGTGAAAAGAGGAATCTAGCCCAAGCTCTGCAGATCCCTCTCTGTAGGGGTCCAAACACACTTGCTGATGCAGTCTGGACAGTTTTAACAAGATTCCATGGGGTATAGCAAGAAAATCTCAGCAGTAGAGGCCATCAGAGCTGAGTTCTTCTTCCAAGAGCTTCCCACTGAGCAGCACTCTGCAGAAGGTCCCTCCATCCCTGGATTGCAGCCTCTGTGTCCCTGGGAATGACCACGTACAGATGTGCATACACAGGCCAGGAGCATGGATGAGAAGAGTGTGTTAGGCTGTTCAGAAATTGGCCTTCATGCTTTGCTTTCAGGAATAGATAACTCCAGAGGTGCTAGTCAGGATTTGATCTTAATTTCATAAATACTGTACAGGTATTTTTAAATGTGACAACCTCACTGCTGGGAAGCTCATACACAATATAACAAGAACCTTTCTTATATCTCATATATATTTCTATTGCTAATAAATAACTAGTTTATCCAAAAGTTTTCCATCCTTTCTTCCAATCTCCAGGTAACAAGTATGTAAAATAAGAAGGAACAAAGACAGATGAGCCAACTGCAAATTTGACTTCAGAGATACAAACTGCAAGTCAAGATTGGAGTCAGAGAGATGTTGAAGGGAAATCCTGTCCATACTGGAGCATGTGTTACCATGTATCCCATCAGGAGCAAAATTCTAGATACAGATTCCTTTTTATTTAAGACCAGAAAGCAGCACTGTCTAACCTCTTGCAGAATTGAAGTGTAGGTATATTGGTACAGGAATGGCAGTGACAGAGAAGCTCTGCAAAAAGCAAAACAGACCAGAGGCTGATCAGAGTGATAATCCCTGCCTATGAATATCATAGAATGAAGATGGATTAATTATTAAATAAGGCATAGATTGTCTATTTTTCAAAAGCTGCTTTCTTATAATGATGACCATTCTAATTCCTAATAGGCAAACACCAATTTCTATGCCACTAACAGAGGGTTTCTTCCATTGGCATTAAAAAGGCTCCTGTACCTCATGAGTGCTGTGACTTATTTGTCTTCCTCATGTCCTTACGAATTTTCAGGGACTATGAAATCGCCTTGAAATTTCCTGCCTGGCTCCATTTCAGTCCCCACACCATGTTTTGGTCCAAAGCATGTGTTCTGAAGTAGCTTACTGATTCTTGGACAAGTGAGGCAAGATACCACTTCTCCATGCATTTTCCAAAACACTGCAACAGACTGAAAAGCAGGAGGAGCAAGGCACTCTGAAGGGAACAAGAGCTTCTCAGAGCCCTAAAAAAACATATGAAGATGACATTACCACCAGCTGCACACAGAATGCGTGGCAACTCCCTGAGGACACTCTGTGCATTACAGGAACCTTAAGGATAAAGACCAAATGTTGCGTTCTAGCAGGAATATTACCAGGCATCTGGTAAAACTAAAAAGCAAGGAAAGCTAGGTCCAAACTCTTTCTTTCTTTTGGTGATACTACAGATTATTTGCACAATTACATACTCACAAATACTTATTTATACAATTACTGTTCTTTTAGTAAATGAAATAATGTGATTAAGTAAACTATGTGCTGTTTCACGCATTAATTCACTGCAGATTAACAAAAGGAAAGCCTCTGACTCCTTTTCAATACTAAAACCTAACTTTACCTACAGCAATAATGGCTGTAGTATTGCTGAACTCACACTCATAAAACGCACCTTTTCTGAATCATTAGTGAAGAAAGGATTGTCTGAAAACTGAAGTCTGGCGCTGCCAATACAGTAGTAAGCTGAGCAACAAACTAAATATGAATTTTCTCCAACACAGCAACATTCTCATCTTATGTAACACAAAAATAATTAATTATTGGGCGGGGTTTTAAGCATAAGGATGAGGGGCTACTATGCACTTGCTACTGTCAAAGTAGATCTGAAGAGTATTTTGGGAAGGTGCCTACTAAAGTATGAGGAGTCCACCGGAGTATAGTCTGGGTTGGCTGTAGTACAGCTCTTCTCACAGCAACAAACCCCAACATACAGATAATCCCAGATGTTTTTCCGCAGTATTTATCAAAAGAAAACACCTGCCAGTTCAACAAGAGCAATCTAAAAAAACCTCACACTGCCAAAACGCCATCTGTCTCGAGATGCCACAGCCCCAGCCTCTATCCCTGTGTTCTCCCGCACCTGTGGACCCTGCAAAGTGTTTTCCTACTGACTCCCTTCGGGTGAGCACGAAGTACAAACCAACGCAAGGAGCAGAAATTTCGCCCTAAACCAGCGACTTGGCTCATTTCCCCCTTTGTTTTCCCCAACCACACGTGACGCCCCTGGAGACCTGACACTCCGTTACCTATCGGCGCTATCCATCGCCATTCCCGCCGACCCCGGACTCCCACCCCCGGTGGCGCAGGACGCGCTGCGAGACCGCTCCCACGGGTCTGCCACGGGGAGAGCCGGCGGGTGATCCCCAGGACCCACCTGAGATGCCGCCCCCGATCACGACCACGTCGTATTTCTGGGCCATGGCTTTTCCCGGCGATGCCTCTCCCGTCTCCAGCAGCGGCGGCTCCGTCCGGGCTCTGGCGCCGGGACCGCCGGCGCGTCCCGCCCGCCCCGGCCACGCCCCTGAGCGGGGCCCGGCGGCACCTCCACCAATGGAAGCTCCCGGGCTGTCCTGCCCGACGGGGCGGGAGCGGGAATAGGATTGGGAATGGGAATGGAATGGGAATGGGAATGGGAACCGGGAGTGCCGCGTCCCGGTGCGCGCTGTGCCTGGGCACCACTCGGTATCGGCTCCGTGTCGCACCACTCCAGGCGTGCCTGTTGCAGGATATGAAGCAGCCAGGGCGCTCTTAACCCCATAGGGAGTGCGGGAGAGCAGGGCATCCATGGAGCCGAAGGTTACAGCTGCATTCAAGCCTCAACTCCCACCAGAATCAAGTTGCACTCCATCCACGGTGCAGGGAATTAAGGGTTAACCTCTCCACGAAAGTGGTTTCCAAAAGACAATGCCTGAAGTATAAATTGGTTGTCAAAATTCTGTTTGTGCGTAGGTACTGTTCCTGTTCTAGAATACATGATGGTTGTGATTTTTTCCTGTGAATTTTACACTTTTTTATTGACAAAATGTAAATGTCATCTCTGTGAAGTGAGTAGAAGAAATAGAAAGCCTGCCCATTCACCCTCTTCCAAGTAAACACAGAAGACCTTTACAACTCACACAATTACTGAAAATCCTAACGCTGTTTCATATTAAGTATTGGTATAAGTTCTCCAAGTTGCTCAGCTCTGCAACTATATTCCATGACAGGGTATGACCAAAGAACAAGACTTCAATACCACACAGACAGTGTCTTTGGAAACACCTTGGTTTTCTTATGGAGGGAAAATATAGAACCTTTTGTTTGTACTAATTTTGCCAAATGAGTGAGATGTAGACTTGTTGGAGTGAGTCCAGAGGAGACTTACAAAAAGAGATCAGAAGTCTGGAGTACCTCTCCTAATGAGGAATGGTTGAAAGAGTTCTGCTTGCTCAGCCTGAAGAAGAGAAGACTCCAGAGAGACCTTATTGCGGCCTTACAGTATTTAAAGGGAGACTATAAGAAAGATGAAGACAGACTTTTTAGCAGAGCCTGTTGTGACAGGTCAAGGAGTAATTGTTTTAAACTAAAGGAGAGATGATTTGGGTTACATACAAGGAAGAAATGTTTCACCATGAGCATGGTGAAACACTGTAACAGATTGCCCAGACAGGTAATGGTGCTCCATCCCTGTAAACATTCAGGGTCAGGTTGCTCTGAGCAATGTGGTCTAGTTGAAAATGTCATTGGAGGGTGGACGAACCTCAAAGATCCCTTTCAACCTAAACCATTCTATGATTTCTGACAGCAGTGACTACATGCAGAAACACCTCTAAAATCACTAAGCAACACTACACGAGACAGAATAAAGGATCTTCTAAGAATGGGTGCTTTACAAAGTAAATGTGTAGAGCTAAGTAAGTGTGTTGCAGTAGCTGCAGACACAGAAGTGCCAGACACTGTAGCAAGTAAGAACAACACGATCCTGCTGCTCTGCGAGATCATCTTCTGACAGAGAAGGTCATTATCACTAAGATTGCTGCTGCTCTCATGCCACAGCAAAGTGAGCAAAAAGGGAACAGAACAAGACTGCGAGAGTGGTCTGTGTTCTGAAGCAAAAAATGCAACGTACCAACAGATGTTTGTGCTTCTTGGGGAAAGAAAAGTCTTTGTTTCCTGAGAGTGATAAGGATACCCACTCCCACAGCTTTGCTGGCACCAGTGAGAAGGTCACAGAGAATCTGACGAATAAAAAGCTCCACCAAGGGGCACCTCCCTCAGAATGTAGAAGCCAAGTTTGGAGGAAAGCAGCAAAAACATCCTTTGTGATAATAGCAGGAAACCTGTGTGTATCTAGATTACTTGTTGATAGATAAGTCTTCCAACAGATCTCTAGTGCTAGTGCTAAAAGAAGCCATAACAGTCTTGTTAAAAAGCAACGAAAGGTGAAGTGGTTTTACCTAGAGCAGCTCTAACGATGAGAGATGACATCAAAATGTGAATTGTACACATCGTTGCTGGCTCAACACTTGTAGTAAAGAATGAAAAAAATCCTAAGAGGTTACCAAGGGTTATTGGCAGAGGTAACAATGGCTGTCAGAGACGTGTAACTGCTCAGTCCTTGGCATCTGTAAAAAAACAAGTGAGACCTCAGAATAATTCTACCTCAACTCATATAGACCCACAGACCTCTAGGATTTGGAATACGACAACAACAGCAACAACAAAACACATACACACAAAAAAAAAGAAACAAAAAACCCAAATAAACAAGCAGATGATGAAGCCTTGCTTGAAAGCTACAGGATGAACCCAATGGACTTCCTGAAAATGCAAGAAGCAGGGAAGGAAGAAGGTCATGTGTTGTATTGAGAGTGATCCTCCTTTCCAAAATGTGATGACCATGTTTTAAAGAGAAATTTGTAAGTTGTCAGAAATCAGTAGGAAATAAAGGAATGGCAAACTTTACAGTAAAGGAAATTTTATTCCAAGCAGAAAAAATTTATTTGAAAGTAAGTCAGTTGTTTCACAAACCAGAGTTGAATAATAAGGAAATGCTTGTCAATGGGCCCTTCTTGTCATGCACTATAAAAGCCAGATAACAACACTGAAGGGTGAACATAAGAAGCTTCTGTTGCCAAAACAATTTCCTACCAGTCTCTCTAGTTGATTTAAGTCTGCTTCAGTAAATCAGCTGTAGCAATAATTTGCTGAGCTTGAAGAATGTGCATGATCATTAGTCTGAAGGAATAGAAAGTCACAGGACTGACATAGATTTTCAAATTTACCAGGAAAAAACACTGAAAGTTGCTGAGAATTACAGTGGAATATCCAGAGCAAGTCTTTCACTTGAGATCACAAATTGACATCAACAACAAAAATCGTCAGGTAGCCCCAAGAATGGGCAAAAATGGATCAATGTATTGATCAAAGAACATAAAGAAAATTGTCCTAAGATAGATGACATCACCAAATACTTTATTGTACTACAAGAGTTTTGATTTAGTTTTCCAACTAGTGATGTGAAGAAGTCAAACTTCTCAGGTCATTCCATTAGGAGTCACAGTTATGTGCTATTTTTTGTCTACTCAGTGCCCCAAATGATGACTAAAATCAGTCATAATCATTGTGAAAGACACTGATGTTTTCCATTCCTTCCCGAATTCAGTGTTACTTATTTTTCTGATGCATAAAGAAATTGGAATACAGATACAGGAAAAATCCTGAGCACTAAAATAAAACACTTTTGTAAAAATAAAAAAAAATCTGTTGTACATACATATAAAGAGTACAGCATTTTTTAGTTATTTATTTGTTTTATGAATGTATTTTGAGAAGTAACTAGAACCTAATTGCTGTAAGGCAAGAATGCATTATCACTAGAGGACTGATTGTCATTATTTTAACATCCTAATTAGCACCACTTAGGCACCTCTAAAGTCACATAATTCTTGTATCTTAATGATATCAACAGAGCTTCTCTAAAATACTGTAGAACATGTTATCTTAAGTGTTCCTGTCAGCTGAAATCTTTCCCATTAACTCATCATCTGTGTTGATTAGCACAACACTCTTCATGCACAAAGATGAGCTTTCCAGGGAGTACCAGAGCCTTTTGCAAAGCTTGAATCACATCAACTTACTTTCACAGACATTTTAATTTTGGTAATTATGTGGTTAGTACTCCAGGTTACATCAAACTGAAACATGAAAAACTTTGAAAAATAGCTCAAACTCTCCCAGGTATCACAGTCAGGAGTTCTGTTGGCAGTCCATTTGTGGGGCAACAGTGCACATGGTATGGACTAACTTCAAACCTCAGCTGTAGGTGATACTGTATTTTATAAGAACAGTTTTCTATTTTGGAACAATATCTTAGACTGTCTAAGGTTAAATTTAGGGTCAATAGTTAATTTACATTCCTAATGGTGTTTACAGATGGTGGTTTTCCCTTTCTTCTCCTCCCTGCCCACTGCTTTGTCAGTAATGGAAATGATAAAATACCATGTAGCAAGTGGAAATAGACACTGTTGCACATCATAAGTAGGAAAAAGGGTAATATTCTATAAAATGTTTCAGGTTCTAGAGTGCTTTCCACTGAAATAGTCAAATCCCAAACAACGAAACTCAGATCAAAGAGTCTCCAAAGGTTTTAAGAAAGAGGAAAGAGAGAAAACATTTATTTCCAAGCAGCAAGGAAAGGGTAGTCCAGGCTCCTGCCCAAAGCATATCCAGGACTTGATTAGTTTGAATGCATTGAAGGATGGAAATTCCATAAGCTTTGTGAGCTTCAGAGTCTGAGCTCACTCTGAGAGAACCTTTTTTCCCTCATATTGAGTTAGGATTTTCCATGTCCTCAGGTTGTGCTTGTTGCCCCTGTTCCATCAGAGGACACTCTGGGTTCTTTCTGTTTTGGAACCTATTCTGCTGGAGGTATTCCCAGAAGCATTAAAAATATGACACTATACAGTAGGTCTTGACTGTAAAACATCATGATCCAATGTCCTCAGTGAGTCTCTTAGGGAATATTCCTACAATCCCTCCACCTCTCTCTGGTCCACTGAATAGGGAGTTATGTAGATCAACTGGAATGGTCCCAGGTGGGGATTCACAAAGAGATTGTGCAACACATTGGTAAAACTTGGTAAGAATCAAATTGGAAAGCTGTGGATGGCATTGTAGAGTATTAATATTTATAGACTAGGATGTATATTTTTAACTTTTCAAGATTCCTTTCTTCCTTACATGTGTATTCAAATCCATCAGAAAACAATCACCAGTCTGATGTAAAAAAGTCTTCACTGGTATGAAAAATTGGTGCACAAAGATGGCTGTGGGATATTTATTCATCACTCTTCATTTTTCCTGGTGTGTTTTCAACAGCTATAGTGACTTCATGCTTCCTGACTGGCTCTATTTCAGGCACTGTGCTAAACTCTAATCAATGAATAAGCACCTTGAAGCAAATTATCATCTCTCATGGCTATAAGCATTTGATTAGTTCGTTTTACTATATAATCATGACCAGAAATCTTCTGAAATATAAACACAAGCAATAAAAATTCACTGCTCACCCTCGTCTTGACTCATGTTTCCCACTCTCTCAATTACTGAGCATCAAACAAACCTTCTGGTGCAGTGCCTGCCCTGAGTGTGAGGAGGTGGCTGTGGGACATGGAAGGCCTTGTGGGGAGTGGATGCTCTGAGCCAGCCCCCATCACTGGCAGAGCTTCTGCTCTTCAGCAGTTGGTTGATACCAGACCTTCTTATTCACTTTCCATCACCTGTGTCACTCCAGAGACCTTGGTCCCCTCCACCAGTGCAGGTGCAGATGCATCATTCATGCACCATTCTGCATTTGGGGGCATGGAAACATTAAGTGGGTGTGGGAAGAACAGGCATCTGCATGTAAGGCATTTTCTTAAAGCCATGCAGAAAAGGCCAAGTATTATGACTTAAATGTCCCTGGGTAAATCTATTAGAATATATTTGAAACATTCACCCAAATTTCAAAGTTCCCCTCCACACCTGTGAATGGAAAATCAAAAAACAAGCTGATATTTATTCCCTAAAGGAAAATTCTCTCAGTTACACACAGTGAAGTTTTCTGTTCCTCCAGAGAAACCTGTTAAGTACTCACTGGATAAAGTCTCAATACCTTAAAACACCAAAAGATATTTTGACTCTACAGAAATGAGGAAGAAAATTTTGTATTTTTAGACACCAGTGAGTGAGGTAAATCTTCTCTTTCTTTACTAGGATACCATCAGTGATTTGCTTTTGTAAAATATTTCCAGCTCTTTACTCTGTTTTGTAATACAACATACTTAGGCATGTGGGGTACAATAATTCAGAAGACAGCTTGAGAATATGGCTGAATTACCTCATTAAAATTTTTAAAGTAACTTCTCTGCATAATTGTGCACTCTTACTAAAAGAATTATTGATCTTCAAACAGCATCAAATGCTTCTCTCTGTATAAGTCTCAGAATTGTCAAATATTTTAAATTAAGATAATTTTTCAGTTATCTTGAAAACGTGAGCATTATACTGATGAACATTAGGCAAGCTTCATCAGTGGCTGAAATAAAGCACAAAACTTCAGGTACCAGATGCCTGATATGTTCAGGCAGAGTGAGGAGACTTTGTTTCCTGATAGCAGAATACATATCCACAGTACTTCTGGAAGAAGTAGGTGAACTGCTATAAACCTACTTTTTCTCCATATTTATCTTTCTCCCACACACATAGTTTCTGAAGGAAAACAAGGGAGTTTAGATATCTATATAATTTCATAGCAGGTTAAGTTCCATTACAATGGCACCAACAGATTCCAGACCACCTCTTGATAAACATCTTCTGGGGTTGTAGTAGGTGGTCACAAAATTATTGCCTTTAAAAATGTACAAACCCTATGTGTGGGATTGGGGTTTTCTTTACAGAAGACGTGAAAGAAACATAACTTCAGATAAGACTCCTGCTAATAAAATAAATAGAAGTAATTCAAGTTCATGCATGACTAAAAAGATTATTCTGGTAACTCGTTTTTAATCTCTTTAGGTCACGATTTTTTGTCTTTAATTATGTGTGTTAGTTCAAATGCCAGTGTTAAGACAGACATGGAGTCTTTCTCTCTAATTTATCTTCATGACTCACTTGCCTATAAAGGGATTTTATTGTACTAACTGTGAGATAAAATATATTCACTGAATACAGTAATATGGATTTAAAAATTATGTACATGTCTTTATTTGCTTTTCAATGAAAGAAGCTCTGACATTTTTTCAACAAACTTGAATTAAATTAATCCTTTGGAAACCTTAGATTGACTAATATTTTCAGCTCCAATAGAAGAACCAGTGTGAAAACAGTAGGGAAGAGACTGCAAGGAAGGTCTAGAAGGAGGTCCCCAGGTACTCCTCAAGACTCTGGAGCACCATCTTGGTGGGGGAAGACCTTGCTGGCAGCACATGTGGTGCTTTCATTGTGCAGCAGGAGCAGGTTGGAGGCAAAGCAGCCATGGAATCAGTTCAGAACATGGGCTCCCTTTCGAAAGCAGCTGCCCAAAGAGCTGCCAGCAGATGTCTGCAAGATTTTTGGCCAAAAGTAATGCAAAACCCCCGAGCAGATGTAGAGATAACAGCAAGGAGTAACTATGGCAGAGCAGCCTCAGCCTCTGGAAATGGGGAGAAATTTCTGTGTCTTCCATCCTGGACTCAGCCCCTCAGCAGGCATGGGTTTAACATTCAGCCTGTGCATTTGAGATCTCTGACTCTGTCCCTGTGGACCAGACTGATTCTGTGGCATTTCTGGGAGCATATTAAATTGACTTAATTCCTCTCCTTGTTTAGTAGCTCCTGTTGATTTGCCCAGACTGGCTTTTCAGTCTCTAGAGACCACATGAGGACTAGTGCCTTCTGACCTTTGGAGGGAAAAGGGTTGGGATTACACAACATGTGGCCCAGAGAATAGAACTTTATGTGAAAATCTGAACTTTGCTCATGTCCTTTAAAGCACACAAAACAGATTTATACTGTGTGGTGGCATTGCTGCTATCAAGTTTTCTCTGTGCCCTTCACCACTATCTCACTATCAGATAATTTTTATGCACCAGGTTTTAAAATGCACTTTCATTGTATTTACTAAATGCCCCTTTAATTACCAGCTCCATAAAAAGGTGGTTTGTATGTAGCTCATGGGTTGCTGGTATCATTTGAGGTTAGATCAGAGCTTATATAAGAGATAAGAACAACTGAAGATAAAAGTACATTCAGAGAACAAGTATTGGTTATAGATCACAAACCTGGCTGCAGATTGAACAGGCTTTTAGAAGTAGAGCTGCCATTATAGAAATATGGAGAGATCAGTGGAGATCATTAGTGAAGACATCTAAATACCAAAGAAGTACATTCAGATTTGATCTAAGAGTAAGAAAAGGCCTAGTGGAAACAGCAGCAGGAATAAATAATCCACTTAGAGCCATCAAACTTCAGCCTTTGATACAATAAGAAAAAACATCAAAGAGCTTTCTTATAACTAGATCAGAGAAATTTGTCATGCCCTCTCACTGTCTACCAGGTGAAACAGCGCTGGGAACCTATAGAAAGCATCCAGAGAAATAACGGTTTTTCTCCTCTGCAAACCCTGCACAGGATGCAGTGGACTGAAGTGCAGCTTCATCTCTCTTCACCAAACAACTAAAACCCTCAGCACTTCTCCTGAGAAACAAATTTACTGCGGGGAATTGGGAGGTCACCAACCCTTTCTGCCAGCCCTCCTGAGGTCCCTGTGCAGCAACCCCAGCACTTTGCAATCAGATCCAGCCCCAAGTTCCACCAGGCAGAAATCAGACACATATCCCCATCCCTTTTGAACAGATGAACTTAGAAGGACAGCAGAGCTCATTTCCAAGATGCATTTCTGCTTTTCCTTAAAGTTCTTCACTGGAAGCTGCTGTGTGTCTAGTATGACCCAAGGAATCACATTCGTGTAGTAAAAAATAATGTTAATTGCATGTTTTTCTATTTGCAAACCCAAATAAAGCATCTGAGATCCTAACACACCATGCTCCTTCCTAAGACTGTCTTAGAGAGAAGCACAAGTTTCTTCATCTCACAGTGACTCAAATTTGGACAACCAATTATTAGAAACTGTCTGTGACAATGAATTAGCAGAGTTTGTAACTAAGTACTGTAAATAAATTGGTTAAAGTTAAAATCATGAAAATTGTTAGCAATTTCACTGGCCTCTGGTGTAACTATACTGTCTCAGCAGTATTTATGATAGTCACTGTTGCTTATCTGGTGATATCAAGCACTCTCTAGAATACTATTGATTACTTCTGCTTCATGCAACTTAGTAACATATTAAACTTTTTGACTGCTTTAGAGAAAAAATATCTTAATCTGGATCTAGATTTAAAAAATCCCCTCAAACTGATCAAGGTAAATCTGTCAATGTGCTTCCTGTACAAGAAAAAACAGCTGAGTGCACTCTGAGATGAAATCCGTCATCACCACCTCATGCCGTTTCTCAGAGCTCTGTTTAGCAATAGTCACTACCAGCTTCAAAAAGATTGTTCCAGATAGTCCCAGAAGGAAAATGGAAATCCCTGTCTACACACACCTTGATTAATAAATATGCAAGCAGCCCTGCTGTATGCACAGTGTGAACAAGCAGTGAGAGTCTACAGGGCCTCGCAGGGTTATACACTGTAGGGGCAGAGGAAAGCAATCAAAGTTCAATTTGTACTGTCAAGAGCAAAAGAGAGGAAGGACAGAAAAGCTGTTCTCAAAAGTGAGCTGCTTGCTGTTTGCCTCAGTGGCACTGATTTACCTCCAGCCAAAATGCCGAAGACAGATGTAAGTGTGATTTGCAGCAGCAGGAGGCAGCTGTATTTATATTCTGCTTACACCTTTGGCACACACTCACGTACAGTGCTGTACTTCTACTGCCAACACAAGTGCCCAAACAGGGTGGCAAAGTCCTTTCTGTCACTAGAGCATGAAGCTGCTTATTCCTCCACAGAGCTGGAAATGAGGGGAGCGGGAGCAGGAGCAGGCAGGTTTGCAGATACCTTGTGCTCCTGAGTCATTAGAAAAATGCATTGCCTGTTGTCTCTTAATGAGCCATTTAAGAGATAGGGTGATTGATACAATTTTCTAAACATTTTGGGGTATTTCTTGAGGAACTCAAGTGGTTTTCAGTCCTGTGAGCCGTGTTATGAGTTACAGGCATCATTATGAGTTCAATCTTCATCTTACACCTGTGAGAAGAAGAGGACTGAGGGAAAAACACACATGGGAGTATATCTTTACTTTGTGTTCATGATGGGAAAGAAGAAGTCACCCGATACTAGTCTGGACAGGCATGGGCATGGCTCCATCAGCAGTGTCCACCAGGGCTACTTCTCACCATGAAACCCCTCTGCCCACCATTCTGGGTATTGGTCTAACACTCCATCAGCACCAGGGGAGGCAGCAGGGGCAGGGGAAAGCATCATCAGCCCAGGGTGACATGATGCCTACTTCAGGATTTGGGAGTGGAGGCATTTGGCTGAGAGAAGTCATTCACAACACCTTCTCTTGTGTGTTTTCAATGCATTAAAAGGGGACTGGAAGAAAGACAGTGTCTCCAAAAGCTGATTTCTGACCCTTCTGAGGAAGCTTGCAACTTCTCCACCAGTTACAGAGTCGGAGGAGGACAGCACAGGTTGAAGTGCCCAGACAAGCCACAAGGTGCAAGCGCCATCTACCAGAACTCTGTGGATCTCACTTCACTTATATTTTTCTGTACCTTAATTTCCCTTTCTGGGCTTTTTCTCTTGCCTAAATGACAGAATTATCTGGAACAAATTCCTGCAGCTTTCCCAGCCTCTAGTGATTTTGGGTGCTTGCCTTACCTAATGCAATGCTACAGTGTAAAGACCATTTCTGTATATCAGTGCGCAATGCTTAAGTAAGCAAATATCCTATTTGGTGCTCTTTGGATTTTGACTTCTGGCAGATCTGAGTTTTACTATCTTGAATGCCATATAGCTATCAAAAGCAGCCTAGAGCAATAAAGCATTCATTGTGTTTGCTCTCTAGTGTGAAAGTACACTTTCTGAACAGTGAGGTTTTATATCTGCCTGAACTTTTTACCTGCAGGACATTTTGTGTTTGTAGGCATTGAAGATCACAGTGGTGAATCATAGAGTCTTTTGAAAGGAGAGTTCTACCTTCTCTGCAGTTTGACTGGTTTTCAAATAGATTTCTAAAGAAATAATGCCCAATTATAATTTATTTTTTCTAAGAAATCATTTATGTGATGCGGGAACAACTACTGATAGGAGATTCCTGGGAAGGGAATAAATAAACAAATTTATAATAAAGTATTAGGTTTGCAATTCCTGCATATTTGTGGGCTAGGACATAGGTATTAGTGTGAACCCCTTCCAGAACACTGTTATATGTTTTTCTGTGCCTATTTAAACCACCAGCTTGTGAAAGAGCTGTGTCTGTTTTAATTTAATAGCAACTGTTTTCTAGTTTATGCTTTCCATCTCCTCAGAATTCTTGTTTGACTGAGGTGTACTTATCACATTTAGATCCCTTAGTGACTAATCTGATGGGAAATGACCCCCATTTATTCAATACTCTTCTTAGACTATGCTAGCTAGATTTTTTTTTTTACGTGTCATTCTGTTCTATGCAATACAGTAGAAAATCCTTGTTACAAAAGGTTTGGCTATCCTGCCTGCTGCAGTCAGTGGCCAGTGCACATGTGCAGCTGACAGGTTAATATTGTCTGAGAACAAATGGCCATTTGGATGGAGCAGCCTCAACTTGGGATTTTGGGAAACACATTGCAGTGATCATTCCCAGCCAGGACACAGGAGGAGGGATTCTGGCCATCCAGGACAGCTACAAAGGGAGACTGGAGCAGAGTAACTTCCAGGTGCAAGGATTGATTCAGTCTTCCTCATGGCCTTGCCCTGGGCAGGGTATGGTGTTTCTGGTCCTCCTGGCTCAGTGACTGAGCAGTTGAGCCACTTGTTCCCAGTCATCTTTCTGCAGACTTGAAGCCATTAGGTGACAGATTCCATGGAGCTGCTGCAGCATGGGGACAAGAATCTGGTTGCTCATGTCTGTACCACCTCACCTCCGTTGTGTCCCCTGCCAGCACCACAGCAGCACCCCCACAGGAAGGTCCCAGGTCTTAAACCCAAACTTCAATCCATATTTAACATGAGGATTTCCCTCTGTTGGAAAAAGCACCATAGCCTAATGACAAATAAAACAGGTTGCAGGCAAGTGTGACAGAATTGTTCCTGACTAACAGAGCAGCTGCCACCCTGCAGGATGTGGTGGCTCCCTGGCTCTTTCTTTCCAAGCCTGGAGAAGAAGTTGGATCTCCTTCTTTCATGGGTTCTGCTTAAGCATCCAGGTGGAGTGAACAGTTTCAAGCCTCCTGTACATGAAAAGGAACTACTGATTTATTTCTGTGACACCCATAACCAAAATCATCTCTTATTGTCAGGCCAAATAAGGAGGGAGTACTTCTGAGTACAATGTATTTCTCCTGATTCATCTCATGAGAAGGCATCTAGTTTGTAGTTCAAAAAGAATGGGATATATTTCAAAGGCACAATTTATTCTGCCTAAATTATACTTACAGGTAAGTGTGTGAGAGTGGTAGGCAATATAAATACATAAAACCTCCTAGAAAAATAGAATTTTCCTTTGTTGATAACTAGAACTGGAAAGGAAATTACATGGACCAGAGAAGTTCCTGCACAGCACGTAGGGATGCTGCCTCCAGGTTCACTGTCAATTTGGACATGTAGGATGATGAGATGCAGGAGCACAAGAGACAGGATCAGGGCTCCCACTTACATTTTTGCCCATTTCAGTTCTTCTTTGGCAAGGCTGAGACTGGAAAGGGAATTGCTGAGATCCCAAGAGAAAAATTTCCCATTCTATCATCCCCAAGACAGATGTGCTGACTCTGTTTGTTCCCTCTGGGAAATTTCTTATTGAGACTATCCCCAAGTTTGTCTAAATAAAAAAAGACCATCTGGATTTCAGTTTAAGATATGTGGACAGCTCAGGTAACTATCCAGCTTTCAAGCTTCTGGTTTGACCTGCATTTTGACAGTTGCCAGCCACCACCCTGCTGATATTGCAGCACAAAATCTGTCAGATGAGTATGTATATCAAGCTCTTGACAGTGATGACTGTAGCCAAAATCTCATTCTTGTTCCCAGACCCTTTAACAGAGGAATTGTGTATGTATAATTTTTGTTATTCATACATATATGTGTACACACATGAGCACACAAAATCCTGAAAGTTCAAGCAACATTAGCCTCTGCTCATCAGGAATTTAGAAGAAACAAATCCACATGCTAAGATTATTTCCACAGTGCATGACACAAGAAGTTGACAAAGCCTTTAAAAGCGAAAATGCTAATTCAGAAAAGGAAAAGCTTATTAAAAGTAAACCATTGCATTAACAAACAGAATATTTAGGAAGTTAACAAAAGTGTTTTCTGGCTATCTAGCAGAAATCCATTCTAGAAAGCAGCAGATATTTTTAAGCATCTGTGAAAGAAAAGAAGAAAAGTATTGAGGATGCTTTAGTCTTGTCTAAGATTGTAGCTGTGAATGTAGGAAACAGCAAAATCTTGGAGCACCTGTTAAATATTAACTGATGATTTAATTTCCTAAAAGTAATTTCTGAATTTTCTGACTTTTTTTAGCAGCTGTCATTTTTTTTTTTTTTTTGCTACAGATAATGTAGCAGTTATTGAAACCTTTTTTTCTTTCCATGAATAGCAGGTAGGTGCCTGCAACACCCACACCAAAAGAAGGGAAGCAAGACAGAAATACTTCTCTTAAACATTTCTGCTTTCCAAAGATTTCACGGGATAGGCAGAACTAAAGTTCTGGAATTGGTGACAGAAAATTGTAATTCAAATGATCCAGTGCCATAAGGCAGCTCTTTCTCTTGTACAGGTTGGCATGCACAGCTCATGGCACAGGGTTTTAGCCAGTGAGAAGGACAGGCCTGGCTCGGAGGCAGCCCATGGCCAGAATGTGCCCGCAGTGCTGCCACTTCAGAGCCTCTTGCAGCAGCAGCTCTGATGTACTTGTGGGTGAAACACTGCTGATGAACCCATCCAAACTCACACAAAGCCAGACTTTATGATAATTTCGGCCTTCAAGGTTGATAAAGACCATAGTTCTCCCTTTGCACTTCCATGCATCTCTGGTCATGGTCCCTCTGATTAGGATGGTGCCTCAGGTTGGCCTAGTTTTTTTACCAACACTAGACTGCCTCCTCCCTCCTGCCAGAGTCTTCCTGGCAAAGGGAAAAAAAAAACAACTGAAAAGAAAAGAACATTACAGATGGAATATAAAAGTTGAGGTAATACAAAGATGGCTCTTCTCACAAGAGTCAGCGCCTACTTTTCCTCCCAGAAGCTTAGCAGCTCCAAGCAGTGGGTTTAGTCCCACTGTGTGCTGGGGAGCAGGAGGGGGCTGACCATCAGAGTGACTTCACTCCACAGAGACTCTGCATCCTCTCGTACCTCCTTCTCATCATGCTCTGGAAGTGTTGCCAGGAGATCTTTTGAAGCCCAGCAGTCTGTGTATGTGGCATCCCTCTTGTGCAATTGCTCCAGTCCATCTGACAGTTTGCAACCTCTGACAAGTGACCTCTCCACAGCTAAGCAGTGCCTCCCCAACTATCCACAAAGGCAAGACTGAAGCCACCTGCTGATGTGTAATTCCTGATGACCAGAGGTGTAGGCAGGTGACCAAAGAAAACAACCTGGGCAATAGTTACCTCCAAATCACTGGGTGTACTTGGTTTCATTCTCACAGTTTCCAGGATTGTGGGTGACAGATATCCAAGCACCACCAGACAGGCCCTGTTAAAAAGAAAAATAGTTCTTTGGAACAAAGGAAAACCCCAGAAACAGGTATTCCTACTATTTCTTCTGCATTGTTAGCTCATACTTAAATTGCAGGTGCAGCTTCTTCTCTGCAGTTATGAACAGCAGAAACTTGTTTCTTTAAAAACAACACAGTCCAAGATTTCCATATAATCTTAAGAACCTGGAATACAAAGTTTTAAAGACAAAGTCTCATAACCACGAGATTTTTGGTGAAGGAAGAAGAATTGACTCTACTTGCTTTGCATCTCAGTTGTATGGAAAATCCAGCAGTTATAGTACCTTTAAGAAAAGCCTGGAAATTTTTGGTATGGCTCTAAGGAAGAGAAATCCTGAGCTTTCAGTGGTTGTTTTTTTTTTTCTGTACAGTCAGGCCTGAGGCAGCAGGTACAAAAATACAGCATTTTCAGTAATGTAATCATGATTTCTGTCCAAGCATAATGATTTATATAAAAACGTATTGCACCCTCAGGAACAAGCTTCTGGAGACAAGATGTTTTATGGCAATTAGAAATACAGATCTCCTTCCACACTTACACAGTGCTTGTGCTAGTACTCTCCTTTAATAAATACTTTCCTTTTGACTTTCCACATCAATACACAGGCTGGATGACCTATGAAATATTTGTACAATATTTGTAAATACTTTATGCAAAATCCAATTAATGAACAGTGTTGGCACTGTGAGATGTAATATAAACCAGGTGTTGCTTCTCTGACAGGGACAGACACAGCTGGCATAACAAATGGCAGGTTATCTCCCAGGGGCTGCAGCAAGAGCAGGCTCCCGGGCTGCCTGGACACTGAATATGGCACTTTTTCGGGGTGCTCGAGCATTCAGGACAGGTGGTGGCCCAGGCATAGGAGATGAGCTGCCAGGGAAAGTGAGCCAGAGGTGGAATTCCACATATATTTCTATTTGAATTCATTGAATGCTAAGAGCCACAAAAGTGAAAAAAAGCTTTCAGGCTGATGATCTCACCATCAGCACAGCACATTGTTGGTCTTTTCCAGAACTTGATAATTGAAATAGTGATGTTCAACTCCTTTGCTTCAGTGGCGTTTAGCAGAGACTTTTGCAAACATGGCAATGAGCAGAAATGTTGCAGACTTCATATTCTTAGACCAGAAAGGGTTGTCTTTAATAAAATTTAGCCCAGGTCATGATGCTTCTCAAGGGAGTTTGAAAGCTCAGTTGTAGCTGGAGGGAGAAGGAAACAGGGTATGTGTTCCTGTGACTGCCACCATTCCAGCTGAGACACCAGTGGCTTATACATAGATATTGGGAGATAAAACCATAAGCTGGCTAAGCTTAACCTAAAAGAATTAATATCAGGGGCTGTAGGTACTCCTTGTAACAGACCTGGAATAGTGAACTACAGGTATTTCACAGGCTAAGAAACTAACATTCCTGTGGTCCAACATAGCTGGTTTGAATTAATTCTCCTACTTCCAGAGCATTAATAAAAATCTCAATGGTAAACTCTTGCCATCAATTAAAAGTAAGTAAGATATTTAAGCCTAAATTGTGACCATGAAGAGACTCAGAAACAGTCACTCTACTGATACTTGACTCCCAGATTTGGAGACAGAATTTTTAGCAGGACCTGTTGTGACAGGACAAGGATTAATGGTTTTAAACTAAAGGAGAGTAAAATCAGGTCAGATATAAGGAATATGAGGGTGGTGAAACACTGGAATGGGTTGCCTAGAGAGGTCAGGTTGGACAGGGATCTGAGCAACCTGATCTAATTAAAGATGTCTCTTCTTGCAAGGGGTTGGACTAGATGGCCTGCAACAATCCCTTCCAATCCAAACCATTCTATAATCAGGCTGGACTGTGTGATTTGTCAGCTTGGTGGGTACTCAAGTCATGTCCTGGGATTGCCCTGCTTGCCCCAGTGT
This sequence comes from Pithys albifrons albifrons, assembly GCF_047495875.1. Lineage (NCBI taxonomy): Eukaryota > Metazoa > Chordata > Aves > Passeriformes > Thamnophilidae > Pithys > Pithys albifrons. The sequence goes on along the minus strand of NC_092458.1, from coordinate 119,808,655 downwards.
AAACATGCAAAGTAGATACCACTCTATTAAAACTGGATACCTCTGAAGAAGTAAAAAAATACCACTTATTTTTCAGTCAGGTGATTTCCTTTCAAAAGCATAAAAATGAAAGGGAAAAAAAGGTGGTGTGGGAAAGCAAACAATAAAGTTTTTCTTGAAATTTTATTTTGGTTGAGCCTTTCTCTCTCTGTGAGAGGCCTCTGAGGTACAAAATGGAATGACAGTATTTTAGATGATTTCTCTGGCCTTGGAGCTTGTCTGACCCTGTCTTCCTATTTACCAGAACTTCCTTCTAACTTAGGTAGCCTGTCTGCCATTTGTAATGGACTGACACCCTTTCAGCAGGGGTAGGTGCTGTACCTGCACCTCAGAGCATCTCCTTCCTGCCCTCACAGTTGCTCTTCCTTTCCAGAGACACTGCCTCATGCTCACAGGGACTCCTCTGGTAACAGCAGTTTTGGACACCTCCCTTTCCCATTTCGTCTCCCCTCTTCACATGCCTTTTGTCATAATGATTGTTTTTTTGGATAAGGGATCTGTTTCTAATTAGTTTTTGGCAGTGTGCATCTTCAAAAACGGGATCAGGGATGGATTAGATCATTACCAGTCCTTCTGAGTAGACTCCTTGTGGTGTATGCACATTAGGGTTGCAATTTTTTGAGGGGTGAGTAAGCTGTGAGCAAGGAGAGCACTGTCCCAAATAAAAGGACAGTTCTTGGGATGCCCTGGGCACTCTTCCTCCAAGCCATGTGGGAAAGCCTCTCCAAGGAAAGCAGCTGAGTTGGGTCTGGAGGAGCCACTTCCTGCAGCACCCAGGTGCTGAGCAGGCTGTCACCTGGCTCCATGCCACCTCTGACAGGCTGATGGAAAAGTCAAGGCATTTTCTTTTCTAGTGGGTCACTTCTCAACTGTGAAAGCTCCAGCACAGGAGCACATGGCCCGTTGGCTGTTGGATAAGGAATGGGCCTTCAAAACGAGGCTTTTGAAAAGCCTTGTAATACTCTGCTGCTCCAAAACCTTTTGCTACCCAAAAACTTGTGTTTCAAGTTTTTAAGAGATAAAATATGGTTCTGAAAGCTTCAGAAATAGTTCAGTAAAGACACTAGCATCTACCTTCATGCTTCAGTGCCTGCCAGAAAAGCAAAACTCCAGAGATGTACTGGATCATTAATAACACTCCTGGACTTTAGGCTCACATTAAGATTTAAGACATTCACAGACATGATGTTCTTTTCTTTCTTTTTTCTTCCTTCAGTTATACTATTAATGCATTCAAATTCCTCAACTGAGCTCTTGCTCAAAGCCAAATCATATAAAAATTACTGAAAATCAAAATGACATCATCTATTTTAAAAGATGTCACCACTTCTAATGCCACAAGAAATTTGGAAGTGCTTGTGTCTTTTGAAAGACCTTTTCTCTCTTGGACAGCTTCTTGGAACTTGTGTTTTCAAGGCTCCTACTGGATAACTCTCTATAGAGGAAGCAAAAACCACTCTGGGTTCAATTCTTAGTCCTGAATCCCACATATCCATGACCTGCAGCACCCTAAAGCAGAATATTCCCTAAAAGGCTGGGCCTGACTAGCCTCCAATATCATTGACTCAGCCCCATTCAAAATTAATTCTGTGGTAAATTCCTGTATATTAACAAAAAAAAAAAGGTGATTTCTGCATTGGATATTGTTTTATCATATTGGTGTGCTCTAAGATAAACCCCATGCAGTGCATTTAATACTGATAGAGATTGTCTGAGGATATTTTAGGCCAATGCTGTGAGATTTGTACACCCCCAATAATTGATATGCCAGGACCATGGAAGCTGCAGACAAGAAGCAATCAACCGGGTTTGGCTGGCCTGGGGCTCTGGCCCTGACCCTCAGCACTTCCACTTGCCAGGGAAAACATGTGGATCCAGACAGGGGCACCTGGCATGGCCAAGCTCTGGCTGCTGCAGTGCCTAGGGCAGGGTGTGAGGAGAGAGAAAGAAGGAGAAGGATGTGGAGAAAGAGTTGAGGGCAGGCACAGGAAGCTGCCTGGTCAATTCTGACTGCTTATCTTTCAGTGCTGAGAGAAATTAGTGGTTTCTCTGGGGAGGGAACAAAGAATTCATTTGTCATGCAGCTTTCTGTATTTCATGCATGGTCAATTAAAATGGTCTAATCTCATATTTTGAGGTTCTTCATAATATTTGCTTTGTAGGAAGAGCTCTATTTCTTATTACCAGCTGTAATTATTACAAATGGGCATTTTTCTAACATACATGGTCTGATCTGTGTACCTGCTGCAGTGTTCAGCTAAGTGCACCAGGCTATGCTGAATCAAGCTACTTTATAACTAAAAATATGGTTTGAAACAAAACTAAGGTCCAGATTTCCAACAGAGCAACCTGTCCATTCGAGTGGACACCAAGATGCACAGAGATCAAAGATGCATCCTTGGTGAAAGTACAGGAAAGGGAAGAGACTAGAAAAAGCACATTGTCTGGTGTGCTCAGCTCAAATGCTTCAGCACTGTTGTAACATTTTGGGAAACAGTCACTCATATATGTGAGTTGACAAAAATATGAGTCCTTGCATCTTCTTAGCTTTGGCACTGGCCATGAAAATTAGGTTGTGCTGACCTGTGAGTCTGGGGGGACACATCTCCTGAAGATCAAAGCACAGTCAGGCATCTGCACCAGGTCCCCTACACGACAAATGTTAGGGTGAATGGGATTACTCACCAGCTCAGGAGAGCCCAAGGAAAAAAAAAACAGAACAAGGAAAGACATGTCCAGGATGCCCTGGATTAGAGGTAGTTCTCATCAATGAGTAAAGTGATGTCTGCATAGCAATTTCTCATTAATGCAGGATCAGGTTCTTGTGCATGCCCTCACCTCCTCAGGTCCTCTGGTTTGTGCTCCCACAGACCAGTCCCCACCTGTGCTGTCAGGGTTGTTTGACGAGTTGTTTGTCAGGCTGCACAGAAAGTTCACTGATTGCTGTAGTGAAGAACACCTGATGTCCCACATGCTGTATGCTAATTGTTGCTAATGAATTGCTGCACAAAAAGGGCTTAAACTTCATGATTTGGATCAGTGTTCACTGTTCATTCATCAGTGGACACCACCAATAATTTCAAGCTTCATTAAACAACCAATTACACTGAAGCCCCTGTTTCTCATGCGTGACTTGGATTACCAATGACAGGGAGTAATGTAGGAAAAACCAAAGCCTCTGATTGACTTTGCCCAAAGCCAAAATGTCTATGTGGCAAATGAATGCAGGGGTCAATAAAATATTCAGCTTGTAATAGCTTTCACTTTGGTGCAGTCCTGACAGGACTGTTGGGAAGGAAAATCCAATGGATACCAAAAGGAGTCTGAAGAACATCTGAAGCAATCTCCACTGCCCCTTCTCAATTACTGCTAAAAAGAAAGTTGTATGGGGGTTTAGAGAGAATGAGAGAGTTAGTGTAGAAAAATTAAGCACTCATCTGAGAAGAGGCACTGGGCCAGATCTGGGTGACACTGGCTGGGCCTGGCTACAGGGAAGTGATGCTCACTGAGGCTACAGCCTGAACTGAGAATGCAGCTGAGAATAAGGCCCCAAACCTGCAGCTTCCTGACAGAGAAGAATGTGAATCTGCTCCCAGGGTTGGAAACTATGCCTTTGAAGAAGTCATTTTAGGGTTAGATCCTTACAAAGAAGAGGCAGGTTTATCACCCAGCCTTTATTTTCAGAGATTCACAAAATCGTTAAGGTTGGAAAAGACCTTTAATTCATCAAGTCCAAATGTCAACCCAGCATTACCTCCATGTTCACCATTAAACCAACAGCTCAAGTGCCATATCCACATGACTTTTGAACACTTCCAGGGATGGTGACTACACCACTTCCTTGGACAGTTTGTTCCAATACTTTACAATCTTTTCCACGTAAATTATTTTCCTAATATTTAATCTAAACCTTGCCTGGTGGAACTTGAGCCTATTTACTCTTGTCCTGTCAAACAGTGGCAAATTGATAAATATGGTATGGACTTTCTATTGTTTTATGGTTTTTTCTTCTCATTTATCACAAATGCTCTCTTTCAGTGGGGGATGTCTCGTGGATGTGTCCAATCAACAAGTGTAGCCAAGCTGGGGCTTAAGACACCAGCAAAAGTGCTAACAATCAGGACTACTTGTTTAATTGATTGAGCATTGTAATGACCAGAAACCCCAACAAAAATTGCATGTAATAATAGTACCTTGACCAGAGCTCTCCAGTAAAAGTGTTCAAGAGAGGTTATTTAGGCTATCTTAGCAATAACAATTTAAAAAGTGTTTTTCCTTCTGAAATTTCCTTCAATATATCCAAGGCTTAAGACTCAAACCTGTCTTTAACATGGGTCAGGCAATACCAGAGTCCCCTTCACTCACTTCCTTAATACTGGATTTGGAGGTCTTCAGGAATTTTGTGACTGGTGACTCCTGGCATTGGAGCAGCTGGAACAACAGGCACAGATCAGAGGGCTGGACAGTCTGAAAAGCCCTTTTTGAAACTAGGAAGGCAAATTGAATATTTTTGAGGCCATACGGTGTCCACAGAAACAGAATAACAAATTAGATTATTTTTAAATATCACATTTTGTTATTTCAGATGAGTGTTTAGTAATTTATGTTTAGTGTTGCCAACAGTATGAAAAAATAAACCACCTGTGTAGTATGCACACAAATACCTGAACATAATAAATAATAATAATAAATAATAATAAAAAAATCAGGTTTACTGAATCCTTCATCTCTTTGCCATATTATCTTTCTTGTGGTGACCTCCCAAGCCTTCCTTTCTCTCTGTTGTTTTGTATTTTCACTTAAAGTGCAGATCCTGACACCGACTGTGGGGAAAACAGGCATGTTCCTCACTCTCTGTAAATACAAATTGTGGCATGGGACTATTTTTTAAGGTGAAGAAATGATTACAGGCTTACATTAAATGCTAGTAAATGACCTCTTATAAGGATTTGGAACAAAATTGTAAGGGCTGAGTCACAAACAGCCACTAGTGCAAATGCCCCTAACTTTTCCTTCCCTGAAATCAAAACAAACATGTGTAAGCTGAAACCACTTGGCTATACTGATCCTTTAAAGGAATCACAAAATGTCTAGTTTTGCTTCACCATATCAAGCATTAGAAAGGGAAACCAATAATGAACACCAAAGAGACTGAGAGAAAGAAAATATAATGTAAAGGTTCATATAGATGTAATCAGTATCCTCCTGCTACCTGTGTTCATCCAGAAAATATGAAATCTGTGGATAATCACTGAATTCTGCATGCATTTGCTGTGTTTTTTCCCCTAAGATGCCAGAGTGTGCTACAGATGAGAACATAGCAATAATTGCTTCCACAGTGGGCTGGAAATCAGGAACTTTTTAAACTCACATGACAGTAAAGCTGCAGGAGAAATTTCAGTTCAGAGGCAGCATGGGGCAGGGCACAGAACAGTGTAGTGAGCCTTCCTACCTTTGTAAAGGAGAAAAATTGATTATTTCATGGCCACAGATGATCAGGACATCTCCTCTATTTTTTTGACCACAATCTTTCCCCTTCTGTACAGTTTGTATCCCTTTCTCTACAATATGTTCACCCCAAATGCACCCAAATGTTTTCCGGAACAGACAAAAGAAGATATTGGTGCTTTTCAAGTTTGTAGAAAACTGATAATCCTGCTGGTTTTGAAGATTTGGGAGGTTGAGAAGCAACATTCAGAAGCCCCCAAAAGGGTCATAGAGAAATCACATTACACAATGGGAAACCTGTCTGCACAGGATTACCTGTTTATTTATTTATGCAGATACACAATTTATAGCCACACTGGTGATTTGTTGTTCAGCTGTGATTGGTTATACAATGATTAGGCAGAGCAATAGATTTTAACTAGAGTGTCAGTTTGGGTGTTTCGTATCTCTGTTTGGCTATTATATCTAACAGTGAAGACACCGAAATAAATTGTTATTGCCCATGATAAGCAACAAAGTCCCTGAGAAGAGGCTCTGCACTTGAGGGTTTCCAACACTGGCAAGTGCACGTTTGCACTGCAGCTGTTTCTGTGGTGCCTTCTTACCCTTTATATTTGGAGGAAAATAGCTCAGTGTAAAATGCTTACAGGTCCCTCTAGTGCCATGACTATATTCTCCAAGATTCTTTGTACTAATACTCCATTTTTTTGGTTATCATCCTTCCAAGACCAGCAGCTCTGCAGTGCCATTTCCTCATGGTGCCCAAACTGTGGTCAAGCTCTAGGGTACAGCTGTACAGATGTGCTGGGAGCTGGAAAGCTGGGCTCTACTGATCCAAGAGGATTGTGAATGATAACAAATAAATAGGATTTGCTCTTGAGATGAAGTCTTGGGAGCTCCTGCACTCCTTTTCCTTGGAAAGACTAATTTAGTGGAAAAAAGATTGTCCACTCCTCTAGCTGCTCCATGCTGCTTGGTCCCTGGCAGCCTGGGGCCAGGTGGGGTGCAAGTGTGGGCTTCCTTGTTGCTGTTAATTTGTGACTGTAGCCCTGAAACCTGCTGCCAGCTGAGAAATGCCTCCAGAGCACAACAGCCTGGAAACACCTCAGACCACAGAGTGTTAGAGCTGTAGGAATATGCACATCCAACTCACAAGTACTCACTGAATGGAGTTCATATTTAATCCTGATTCTTAGATACTGGGAATGGATCATTTTTGCCCAGCTGAGTCAGGAAGATGCAAACCCTCCTTTCTAGTGCAAACTGACCTGTTGTTTTTCCTGAGAGGGTGACATGGTATAACCAGGGTCCAGGTAGGCAGAGTGTTTACTTTTGAAGACAGTTCTGTTGTGAAGCTTGAAGTTTTGTCACAGTTGTTTTCATAGTTCCTGTCTCACACTGGCTGAGCCCTCTCTTTCCTGTACATGCAAGCAGAGCAGAAAGGCACAATCTTACCTGTTTTTCAGATGAGAACCTGAGCTCCCCAGCTCACCATCTCAGAAGTGCCCAGGCACACAGGCCAAGTCTGTTAGAACCTTGTCTATGTTGACAGGAAAAATCTTTGGCAGGACAGGGACACCATCAGGCTTTGTAGCTTTGACTAGATGAAAGACTTACAGCAGCTCTGCAATCTCAGGCTGACTAAGAAAATTTCTTTCTCATAAGAACGCCTAACTAACACATGCAATTGTGGTTTGCACTGCGGCTTTTTTGTGTTTGTGTGTGTGTGTGTGTGTGTGTGTGTGTGTGTGTGTGTGTGTGTGAAGCTAGTGCCAAAGAGTTCTAATGGGAAAGCTCTCACATCTGGTGCTGGACTGTGTGCTGGACTCTCCCTTTGCAACCTGTCTGGGAGACCGACTGCCTGGTGAGTGTTGGGTTTGAAAGGAGAGTGTGCTTGCTTCGGCAGACCCCAGTTAATCAATACCGCAGAACCAGGGTTAGTTTGTCTGTGCTTATTGCCCCTGGCAGGAGCTTTTTTCCTGTGAGACCACTTGGTATGGCACCCGCGTATCCCAGCGCTGGGAGGTGCATACAAATAGATACGTAAACACCTAAGTGAATGTATAATGGAGAAAAAAAGGAAAAATCTACAGAGCTCTGTTTCTGCCAATTCCACCTGCGTGCGCCCTGCCTTTGGAAAGGTCGGTGTTTGCCTGGAGAGCAGCGAAGAGTCCGGATTTATTTTAATTTCCTCTTTTTTCTTTTTTTTTCTTTTTTGTTTTTTTTAGCTTCCTATAGGAAGAAGGTTGCCTGGAGCCTCCCAGCGCCGGCTGCCGGTCCCGGAGCCCGCGAGAGGGCGGCATCAGCTCGGGAAAGCCGAGGGCAGCATCGCCGCACCCGGGGCTGAGACCGCGGCCGGGCTGCCCGCGGCAGCTCCGCGCCTCTCCTCCCGCTCCGCGCATCCCAGAGCAACCCTTCTGGCACCCAGAGCCGGCTAATGCAGAGCCCTTCTCATGCAGCGTACGCTCAAATGATAAAGAGGACACTGCATCCTCCCTGGTCCCCACTCTCACCTCCATCCCTCCCCCGCACCAAAAAGAATAATTAATCCAGCGGGGCAGAAAGTAATTGCAGAGCTGAATCGTCCGTCCTCCCTCCAATAAACATGGAGATCTCCCAAAGTCTGTCACGTCACATGGGTTTGTGGAGAACAGATCCGCACGGCTGTAAGGACAGAACACTGGCGAACAGATGTGGTGCTGATGCGAGGGAAAAGCATCCACGCTCCCATGGCAACCGCGGCTCCCGCGCAGGGAGGATGCTCCGCCGCGCCGCGGAGGGTCCCGACACCCTCTGTTTTTGCACGTTCTTTGAATTCCTTGGGTTGCGGCAGGGTTTGTTTACAGCTGGACTCCTCCAGCAGATGTGTTGCATTAAGTTTCATCCAGCAGCACAGCGAGCTAATTGCAAAGTAAAATCTGCAAATTTGCCGTTGTATGTAAGAAAGTCAAATGATGTTTCCTCTGTACCTTTTCCACTCAGGAATACCTACTCTTGGATTTCAGTTTTTTACCCCTCTCTTGTGGCAAGTGGAAGTAAGCGGAATTATGCCCATTTTGTTATTTATTCAGGGAAGACAATGGGAACCATTTGCTTTTCCAAAGTCATCTGCCCCTTGGTGGTTCTGTCTTTAAAAGGAGAGAGTTCCAGTATCAGTTAATTGCTTCTAAACCCCCCATCAAATATAAGACAATTCCTTTTTTTCCTTTTTTTCCCCCCTCCCCTGATTTAGAAGGGCAAAGTAAGGACAAAATCCCATGGACCTTTCATCACTTGTGATTCTTCTGTGTACAAGGACAATAGCTTGGTTTGCCTGACTCAAGACTGGGAACCCACTGCTTGCCTTTTGGCAGTAGAATCCCTCTGTCTTGCAAAGGGGTTGCCTGAATCTATGTGCTGTAGTCTTGACACAGAGCCTCATTTCTTTTTCTTTTCTCACTGTGTCTATGCCAGCTCTCCCATTTCCATAAGCTTACAGCATTTCCAGTGCATCCCTTGGAAGTGCAGCCATTCTGCATCCATTCAAAGGCATGGAATTTTATTTCAGTTTCCTGACTTTCTATATTTCTATAACGTGTTGATTATAAAATTCTTTCATTGCTTCCTTCCTTTTTCTTCTGATCTCACCCCTGACCAAATCAGGCATAAAAAAAGCTTGACCTTCTAGTTTAGCTGGTGAACTGTGTGATTCTACTGCAAAGAATCCCTTGGCAATCTGTAGTGCACCTCTGGGTACACACACACAGGTCCAGCACACACTGAAGGTCAATTTTATATGCTTTAATTTGCATTTTTTGGGAGGCAAATGGTGCACTGGCCTAAGAGTTAAGCTTTATAATCTTTTGTAGCTATGGAAAATCATTGGTATGTTAATCAAAAAATACAGATAGGTCAATACTGGGGGAAACTCTGAACTGGAAACCATGCTCATTTTTGTTGAGAACCACAGAAGTCTTACAATAGATCAATGTCTTCATAAGATCCCCATGTCCAACATTGGCACACAGAGATAGACACAGTTTTCTTTGGTTTAGTACAACAATGTTAACTTAGATAAATTGTTCACAGGATTTTGTTTGCTGCACCCAACTGCAGTACACCCAAGGACTAGATGAGTCTCCTTTGAGGACAAAAGAAGGTCATATGTTCTTTTAATTGAAATTGCTCTTTTGAAATGGCACAAACAACCAGAGAATGAACACAGAAATGTTCAATTTCAGTTGCATAGAAAAGAAAAATGCACTGCTTTTCCCAAATGTTGTAACTAATATCTTTTTAATGCTGTATCCCTTTCTTGTCCAGTTTACAGCAGAGTGTTCTAACACAGCAGCTCTATGATCTAAGGTCAATCATTACTTTGGACATAAATTTATAGCTTAAGTAATTTTTAATTTATACTGTTAATATCTGTTCTCTTGGAAGAAATTTCATTTTTCCATGGAAAGGCACCGGTATTAGGGTTTCATGCTATTAATGTCTGTGATTGATTTCAAGGAACTGAAGCTATTTTTATACCTAATTTAGATATTCATTGGAAATGCATATGTGGGAGCAGCACCTGCCTGCCTTGTCACAGTCATTCATGGAACTGTTGAGGTACCCCTGATGTAAAGCATTTAACCAGTGGATAGTGAGGCCTAACAGGGCTCATCAAGAAGAAATTTTCTCTAAGGGTGCAAAAACTTCCATTACTATAATCTCCCAATTCCCAGTCATGTTTAATGCATAAAAGAGACAGTTGAAAACTGAAAAGAAGGTTAAAAGCTTAAACAGTTCTTGGGTAGATCAGACCTGTGGAGTAGAAGACCAGACATCTTCAGACTTGACATTTTGAGGTTTAGAAAAGTAGGCAATTGACCCAGCTGAGAACAACACATGGTCAATGCAAGTTTTCTAATGGACTTACACTAGCTCATTTCTCTTGCTCTGTGCCATACAGAGAAGGAAACATGGAACACAACACAGCTGGCTCGCTGAGATAGCCATATAATCAACCTCTTCTGAAACTTCTCTTAATGGAGATGGCAAACAACAGAACTTGGGAACTTCAGTATCCAGTGATGAAACGGGTGCCAACCCTGTGCATTCAGACCCCGGGCTCTTGGCATCACTGCAGAGCATTCAGGCAAAGCCTCTTTGCAAAATGCAGAAAGGCAAAATGGCTTCTATCAAACAACTACTGGAAAACAATGGTTGTTTTAAGTGTTGTCTAGACAGTCCTGCTGTCTGTTAGAGATCTACAGAATTGGAAAAGTCCTGTCCCATGCTAGCAAAGCACATAAGCACACACTTGATAACACACAACGTAATTTTCTCAGGGACTCCAATCAAATTAAGCCATGTGCTTACAAGCTCTGCTGAGCTGGAACCGGATTGTATTAACTTGCTTTAACCTCTCCACAGATCACAAACACTAAGCTGGAAACACCTGCCTTAGAGGGCAAGAAGAAATAATGGTCTGATGGGTGCCTGCTGAGGTGGTTCAGTCTGATACTGAGCTCAAGGTGTGGCCCTGGGTTTCAGCAGACTAAGGGGTTAACTATGGTGCTACACTGAGAGTGGGGGAAATCCAGAGTAACCAGAGATCTTATCCTTGTTGACTTTGATAAGGGTGTTTCTGCATACAGAAAGAGGATCTTCTGCATGTAGAAAGGGATGGGCATAAAAAGGATCTGTCTGCAAAAACCAGTCTTCTTATGAGAGATGAGATGAGATGAAATGAGATGTCATAAATGTAGGCTGGAGTGGCATGGTCTTCTGATGGGAGTGAATTTGAATTCAGTTCTTTTTTGTCACTTGGGCTTTGCTTACATTATTGTAATATTAAGCATTGTTGACACTGCCTGAACTGCCTTCCCAGACTGCAATACCCTGCCATTACCATTGCAGTTCCTCACACAGACAATGTGCACTTTACAAGGATTTTAGTGCTTAATCCAATTCTTTTTAATTGCAGTATGATTTTTTTTTTAATCTGAAATGTTGGTGGGTGGTGTGCTGGCATTCTGTTCCTTCAACACCATGGCAGAGCTCACATGAACACGCTTACTTTGTACTCTATGGATGCCCATCAGAAAATGGCATGAGCTCCTTGAGTAGTGTACTTTTACGTGAGTAGAAACAAACACACTCAGCCCTGGAAACCTGTCAGGGATTGCTGATGACATCCATTTTGGAAGCCATTACAGCTGTAGCTGGGACTTCACTTTCTGGCAATTTACAGATATCTGTGGACCATGTCAAAATAGTCAGGGTCAGTTTTTTATGCTTAAAGCCTTTAGCTGTGTGAGGATCTGACTCCTCTTCAGACCACTTTCATCAATCCACATCCCAACAGAGTTTTTTTTTGTTTAGGTTCCTTTTTTTTTTTTTTTTGAGAGAGATCCTTAATCATGTACTGCCTTCTCTAAGAGACTGAACATTTGCTTTCAAAAGCCTTGAGATGTTAAATTATTGTTTCATGGGCACTTAGTTCAAACCAAATCTCTTCATGTAATGAATAAATACCTCTGAACGTTTATGTTTCCACGTTGAACCATGGTCAGTCTCAACAGGAGCCGCTCACATTTGTTTACCAAGGCTTGTAAGAGAGCTCCTGGTGTGTGACCAGTGAACACTCAAAGCCAATAACCCCATCTTCATGGCCTACAGAGGGACCTTTTAAGAGTGACCAGAGCCAGCTACTGACACTTGTCTTTTCTCTCGTGGTATCTGAACACTGGAGCTGTGAAAAGCGGGGAAATTGCTGAAGGAGTCAAGCAGACATTGCCTGGTGGAGCCCAGGGATAATGGGCTCAGTCTTTCAGCCCTTCCCAAGCTGTAGCAGGGACCTATTGCAAGGTCTGGTCTATGGCACTGTCTTACTGTGACATGTCTCCTTTTTTAGGCATGGCTGGAACCCTTGAAATGCAATTTAGTGCAAAGCATAAATTCATATTTTTAATAATTGTCAAAAACATTGGCAGAATAAACAGGTGCCTGTTCAGCTTACCCTTAACACTAATAGGTACAGCACCAGAAACCAGAAATTAGTATAACATTATGCAATATAATAATATGATATGAACCTTAGTGATTCAAAGGAATAAAAGAATGATCCCTGAAGACAAAGCAATAACCTGGCTCATTTTGCATAGTAGAGTGAATGGTTTCTCAGCCCATCTCCCCAGAAACCGGCAGAACAGAATCAGATGACAAAAGGGAACAGCACATCTGAAATTACAGTGAATATCCTATTATACAGTTACCATCCAATCTACATTAAAAGACAAATATTTTCTCTTTTAAATTTGCATATCACATCCAAGTGCCATTGTGAGTAGAAAAGTATAGAAAATCCCAATGTTACTTATTGCTTGTTTTCTGGGGAGGGAAGGAGGGAGGGGTGAGGCTGGTCAGATCTTTTACATTTCCACAGTTCTCAATGATCCCTTCACCTCTTTGCCTCTCCTACAGTATTCTAAAAGTGTTTAGTGTGTTACCAGGACAATGCTCTTCAATAAAAAACAATCTAGTTTTGAAGATTAGTTTTGCTTGCTACTTTTTACTATGATTGCCTGCTACTTGCTGGCTGCTCTTCAGAGCCTCCAATTTTATAAAGTCCACATCATCTAAATCTATATCAGCACTGGCTCATTGAATTTCTGTTAGCATATTAAAAGAATAAAATGTAATATCAAAGGTACTTTAGACTTTGTTTCCTATGAACATTTTCTAAGATAAAAGCATCAGATGCCCTGACAAATCAGCAATAAAATTCACATCAACTTGGCTGGTGCAGAATCAGGCCCATAGAAATCTTGAATGATTTGGTCTGCAGACTTCAGCCTATGAACATCTCACCAAAGTCATCTCACAGATAATAAGAATGAAGTGTTATTTCATCAAAATATGAAAGCTAGTAGTGAGGGAAAGCCATTATACAGTGAAAGTGCTCAGAATGTGAATACTCCATCCAAAACCTTTTGGCATAAGTCTTCACTCTGCTTTTTTGTCCTTGGGAGTCTATGTCATTTTAGTGATATTTCTTATGAAACAGTAACTCTGCTGCCATCATTAACACATGGTTGGTGTGAACTGTCAGTTATTCTCCCTCACACTAATGTGGAAATCTCAGTCCCCTAAGAAAAGCTCACAGAACTAGTTCAGATTGGACTACACTCCTGGAGAGCAGGATTTAACAGAAAGCAAAACTATTTAAGCAAAGCTTAAAATGTCTCAAAGTTTTCCACAGTGAAATGACACTGATATATGTTGTGTTCATGAAGGTAGCACCCGTGTAATAAACTACAGACATATTTGATAATTTGAAATAACTTTGATACCTCCAATTTTAATCTGCTGTAAAATTACACCTTGCAATCCTTAATAAAAAAAATTTATCTTCATTTCCCATTCATGTGGATATATTTTACTAAAATTACAGAGCTGCTGGGCCTGATACTACCAACACTGTTCAAAAGTTCAGTGTACAGTCCAAGAGCTCCTCAGTCACCCAGTCTCCTACCATTAAAAACCTAATGCATTTGTGTGAAAGAAAAATCCCCTAAACAAACCAAAATCATTTATGAGATCATCTATCATGAGATAGAAAAGCAGTATAGGTAATTTAACTGCTTCTTTACCATTCCTTTAAAACTTAGTGTGATAGAAGACTTTTAGTGGTCACATGGGACAACCCACATGATCCACTTAGATGAAGGTGGATCCATCTCATGCAGCCATTTTGAACCTGTGCTAGGAAAACTTGGCTTTCCCTGTCTGACTCATAGCAACAGAAAACTTTTCAGAACTGCATTTCTATAATATCCATCAGAGAGGATGAGTCTGTTCCCTGCAGTGAGATCATACTTGGTCTCCTTTGAGTGCTTAAGTTTTACCTTGTGTGCCTGGGATGATCCAGTGATAAAAAACTCTCCCTTGAATTTGCCAGAGGGTGGACTGAACCTATCTTAAGTGTATCTTAAGATAAAGATAAAGCTGGAACTTAGATATTACCCAATGCTTTTTTTTTTTATTTTAAATTCATCTGACAGGATGCCTTATCCCTCTGCTTATGTGGGACACCCACACACATGTAGTCCCAGTTTTGTTGATCCGTTTAGCTGCTGCTTATTATAAAATAACACACTTCTGCAGGCAAACATTTATGGGAAAGCTCTCAGAGAGAGCTTCTTTGACTGTCTTCAGACCTGAGAGTTTTAAATTGAGTTACACTAAGGAGTAGAGAAATATTGCTGTACAAATTGGAGGTAGCCCATGTTATTAACATATAGACACAAGCAGGCATATATCCCATGATTCCCTTATTTTTAAGCCAAACAATCCTGTGGTTTAAGCATCTTGGTGATTATTTGAAAATTGTTGTATGCTAGACTTGGTCACTAAATTCAGTTCAGGTTAAGGAGCCTTCCTCATATTAGAACTTCGAGCTGCAAAGGAAGATAATGAGTTCCCTTTCTTGCTTTTCACTTGCTCAGCAGTGGAAGTAAATTGGCTGCCCACAGAGTGCCCTTTGCTTTCCACCTCAGGACTGTATGAATCTCTATGTAACATTCACAGGCACGGCTCTCTTCTCTCCTGGACAAGACACTTAGAGGTGCAGTGCCAGTCTCCTCTCACTGAACTCTAGAAACATTTAATCACCTGTGAAGAACAGAGGGGAAAGCTGCTTCCCTTTCAGCCCTGCAAGCTGTACTCTCACTAGCCAGCACAAAGCCTGCTTGAAATTACAGTAATCACTTATGACTGGCCATGGTCACACCCTACCTGGAACTGGCCCAGTTCTCCTTTAAACTTGAGTAAGCACTGGGAAAAGGTGCTGCCTTGCATATGTTAGGCCCCAAATTATTTTGTTTAGTCTGATCACAATCAGGGCAAACTTCCTCGTGCTGCTGCCAAGCAGTCTCATGGCTTATCCATGGGCAGCAGTGTTTGGAAAGCAACTATGCCCTGCTAGGCTGCTCTTGGTGTATCCACTGTAACTCTCAGATTATTCACAGAGTGGGACCTGGGCTAGAAAAGTGAGGCCCTTTGTCACAGTACAGACCCTACTCACGGGAATCATTTTGCTTAAATGTAGCTGGTGCTGAGGAGTGTATGCACATTTATCTTTAAGTCCTCCAGCTTCCTGCTGCAGAACCAGATCATTGCTCCCTTTATCCCCAGAAATCCATTTATACAGCTATACAGGCATGGCTATTTTTGCAGTGTAGAAAGAGCTGGAAAATTACAGGGATTGCTCACTCGGAGCACTTACCTTTCTACCCAAATAGCCCCACTCCCTTCAGCAAGAGGTCACACAGGGTGAATGAAGGGAAGGACTGCCCACTAATTATTTTGCACAGCTGAGCTTGTCCTTTATGACTTTAACTTCTCTTTCAATCTGCACATACACAACCATGGGCTCTGGGGTGTCCAAGGTTGAAGCTGGGAGGGGTGAACTCGCTGTCTGAAGCCAGTCTATTGATCCTGACTGTTCAGTGACATTTTTTTCACAGGCTATTCCATCTTTGGAAAGTCACCAAGTCAGGTCAGAAAATACGAAGAATCCTCTTTCCTCCCTGATTACGAGTTAGCTTTTCTGGACTCCACAAATCACTGCTTCCCTAATATATAAACAGAAATATGGATGCAAAGTACAAATGCCAACATTAACAGTGAATGGTAATGAAGCCTAAATTATTGAACTATGTCCAATTCTGATTTAATTACTTTGAACTCACTCCCCAAAGGAGAAAATTTACTTACGGGCTTCAGAAACCTGAACATCTACGAGACAGTGGAAAAGAAGTACGAGCATGTTGGTTTGTAAGACCTTTCCCAAGTCTTAGAACTCTTTCACATATTTAAGTCCACCAAAGAAATTAATTGAAAAATATGTCTCCTTTTTACACAGTTTTCTTCTTTATGAAAGAAAGAAGGTTAGGTACACAATTGCTTAAGATTCAACTTTTCTTAACTATCAACAAGTAGTTAGTGAAACAGATACTGGCTTGCAGTTCTTCCATACATGAAGATACAGAATTACAAGCATAAAAAGAGAAAAAAATGCTCTCTGCATGCAGACACTGCTGGTAGTCAAGAGGTCTCATAGTTGTGCATCATTATTCTGTAAGTAAATGTGCACAGTCTTGGCATATTGAGACAAGAACTGTATCATAGTGGAGACAAAAATATTAAGTATGTACATATATAAATAAGGATGCATAAGATCAACTACATTGCATAAAATACTGCAAAATTTTGTTGTACAGAAGATACAGTGTTGGAATGAACAATTTATATTCTCATTCTCATATGTATTTACATAGGGAGGTAGAGCTGCTAAATTAAGAAATTAGGCAACCTGGATACTGTTCATTGCTTTTTCACATCCATCTGATATTCTCCCAGCCAAGGCACCTCCAGAGGATGAACTATCCCACTCAAGCAAAAATGCCTGAGAGACAGGATTAATCCCCTTCTGAAGGGATCTCTTCCTATTAAGACTATAGAAGGAACCTACATAAAATAAGCTTATACCAGACCCCTAACTTTCACATGGCTGAAGTTAAGTGAGATGAATTCCACTCCTGCATTAGTCTGTGTCTGCTTGGAAAGCTGAAGATAATGACACTTCAGTCTCTCAGAGTGTTCAACTGAAGATCACTAGTGTAGGTACTGCAGTAAAAATATTGTGAAGAAGAATGGAGATTTCTGGAGGATACTGGTTCGAAATAAATAAGTCCACAATTTCACAAGGTTTAGAGAATATATTTCAATTGGGGTAGAAATGGCAGGAATTATCCAAAAAGCATATTTTGAACATCACTAAGGTATAAGGAAATTCATCCCTTTTAGCAAACATCTTAACATTCAACTCTGTGAAAACAAGAAGCACATCATTCATGCCAAGGTATCCAGCGTAATAAAAATATATCAAGTATTCCAGAATAATGGAAAGCACAGACTGCCATCAATTTGTAGAGAAGTTACCAAAGTGGAGCCTTGTAGGGATTCTCATCAGGCTGAAATGACTGGGCATTGTACCAACACAAATATTTATTAGTGATAGCAGTTATGGGAATACACACTTAAACCCCCCACAACACCAGGCTCATTCAAAAAGCTTTTCCTCTGCTCCTCTGGGGGTACTATAGCCCAGATTTTCTCCCCCAGTCTATGTGCAGTCCAACTTTATTTTCCTCCTAGACAAAAAAAGCACAGTCTGCTCCATGTGAGGCCTCACTTTCAGAAGCCATTTATCTATCTATCAAATTTGACAAATCAAACAAAATGGAAAAAAGGGTCTTTGAATCTCAAGGATGATTTCAACCTGTGGTATTGTCAAGACAGCTGTAGTTAGTAACAGCTTTTGAAGGCAGTAGTGATTTTGCACTAAACAGGAGTATTGTCCTTGGAACATTATTCTAGCATTTCCTGCACCTCAAGAATTCAACTTCTGATTTCAAGATTTTGTTGGGGTTTTTTTGTTGTTTTGGGGGTTTTTTGTTGTTTTTTTTTTTTGTTGTTGTTGTTGTTTGTTTGGGGCTTTTCATTTGTTTGTTTGTTTGGAGTTTTTGTTTGGTTGGGTGGTTTGGTTTGGGTTTCATTGTTTGGGTTTTTCTAAGTACGCCCTTCTATAGGGATGGAATGGACAAAATCCTGCAGAAAACTGCTCTATCTTTACAATGAAAATATCCTCTCTCACAAATGACACTTTAATATAGTAATTTAAACCAAAGCTTGCAAAAACAAACCCAAATCTCTGAAGCTGTCCATCAATTCACCCAATAGCCCTTCATTCTGAAGAGAGATCCACATGGAAAAGGGATGAGGTTGTCTCCATACCAGGGTCCTGTGCTGGAGATGCCTTGGCTGAGTATGGAGTGTGAGACAAGGACAATGTTCTTGACCAAATGCAGGCACGTGACTGAGCTCCCCAAGTCAGCTTCCTTCAGCTCAGTCCCTCTAAATACCCCTGTGCATATCCTTATCTTCTCCCTGCTGTGAAATAGCATCCCTTAGCTCAAACCTCAGTGAGAAGTATTTAAACTAAGGCACATGGCCTTAATTTGGGCTCATGAAGAGAAAGCTCCAGTCAGTTCCCGAGAGGAAACTGGGTCAACCACCCCCTGTTTACCAGCTTAAAAAAATTATGAAATACTTCAGAAAACTTACGAGTTCTGTGATTTTCTGTTAAGTAACCTTTGTAAGGATGTGAAATGAAAGGTTGAATCTCAGAGACCTAGGACTGTTCCTACACACTGAAAGCAAAGGCACACTAGGGTACATGAATCCTTTGGGAATGTTTGTCCAATAGTGTCTTACATTTTCTATTTATCAAATGAAGCTTTCAAAACCAATGCCCATTTCCCACCCCTCTCTGTCCCGCTCCCAGATACCTACTGTTACAGGCCATGAAGAACTCTTCTAGTTGGAGACTGCTGATGGATGGGCAGAAAGGAGGCTGTGGCAGGTTTTGAAAACAGCTGAGTCTCAGGGTACCAGGTTGTGGTTGACCACAGCCAAGCACTTGCACCTGGAGGTGATGGAAATGCTGGGAAGTACGAGTTTGATATCATGGCCAGGGGTATCACGGCTATAGAGGCAGGTGAGGATCTGAAGTCCCAGAGCACATTGCCACAGTGGAGAGTTCAGCACAGGAAAGATGAAGGGCTAGAAACTTTGGAGCTCTCTATGAAAGAAAATCTATAGGAGAAGTGGTGTGGCCAACTGGCTTCTCACAGCTCAAGACCTAAACTCTTTCATCATTTCTTAGCTCATTCCTCTAACAAATTGGCTTCAAACTATTCAGTAAGTCCTGACAAATCATATAAAACCCACTAGAGAGGCAAGATGGACTGTATCCTTTACATTTCTGTAGGGGTTTGCAAATGGAACGGTTGTTAGGTCAATCAAGAAGTATTTATGGTCAACTTTTTTGTGGAAAACAATCTGTTCAACACATCAGCCTAATTATAGGGGGTCCATTTCTGTCAGGATATAATTAATAGTCTCAAAGTGATATTAAGTACTGTGAGAGTTTGTTTTGAGATGATACTTGGCCTGAAAGACCCATCTCCGGGACTTCTGGTTTTTGCAAATATGCTTTATAATAGAATAATTATAGTACCTCTGACCTAGTATTTTAAATACATTTAATGAATTATCTGTTTTTAGCAGGACTGCACATTTCATAGCGTGGGTTTACATCACTTCCAGCACGACTGCACATTTCATAGCATGGGTTTACATCACTTCCAGCCCTGTAATTTGCAGTACCCACTCTTATTTGACTCCTTATGCAAGGGTCAAGGGACAGGATTGAGTGACAAAGTGTAAATATAGGAAATTAAGCTAAATGCCATGTAGGATACAAATGGGGCATAGGATCTCTTCTCTTCACTTGCCCTCAAATCAGTCAGCTGTAAGCAGTTAATTAAGGGCATATCTTCAAAGCCATGAGACAGCAAGAGTACCCCCTGCACTGCTGCCCCACCAAGGGCCATGGCAGCAGAGTGCTCTGAGTGCACAGAAATGTCATTCTGGGAGCAGGGCTGTGGGGTCAGCCATGGGCTGAAGTGCTGACACCAAGGGGAACATGCCATATATAAGTTGTTTTGTGACTGTAAGTGGATGGCTCAGCAGCTCAGATCCTGTTGGATGCCTCTATGATGAACAACAGAGTTAATATTACTGTGACACTGTTCTGGTTTTTGGAACCTTTGTGACATGATGGCACAAAACCTCACGCTCTCCTGCACCACTGCAGTGGTACCCAGCAAGCTGGGTATCTTCCCAAACTGCCTGAAAACAGACCAACCCAAAATGTAACATTTCTGAGACTGGTTAAACACTGCTTCCTTTCTGCATTTATAACAAAAACTGGGAAAACCACCTTAAGTTCTCAATTTTCAGCCTACTAGTAACTGCAACCTGATAGCAATTTCAGCACTAGTTAAGGGGAGAGCTAAGGATTTAATTTGCTGACGAGAAACCTCTTTGCAAGTTAGAATTAAACTATATCGGAGCAATTTACAAAAAGATAAACTCAGGCATTTTTTTTCCTATCTGTAGAACTGAATACAGTAAAGAAGCTGAAATTAATCGGCATTTATCATCTTCTGGTATTAGGGCTGACAGGATAACCTGCTCTTATATAATTGGACTAATAGCTGTGGTTTATTAACATCATTAAATCAGTGCTGTCTAGTAAACTTCCCTTTTATCTCACAATGCTGCCTTATCTGCCCTGAAGAAAAGGACTGGTTTCCTAGAAGCAAATTCTTCCACATCACGTGTGAATTAGGCAACATGCAGGGACACAGCCAAGTCAGGGTACAGCCCTGGTCATTTTAATGAGGAAGAAGAACACAGATTTCTGGGTTTGATGAGCAGGGTAACAACTATTTCTGTGCTGCTGCACTTCAGCTGGCCATGACTGCCAGCAATCCCTGACAGTGCAGATACCCCAAATCCACAGTAATGCTTGTTAATCTTGCAGAGACGAAACATAGTCATAACAAAGGAAAAGAGCAGCTTGATCTGCTTTCCCATAGGGTGTCTCAAAGCAAATGAAGATTTTGTATTTATTGGCTTCTTTGACGGTAAAGGATTACAAGGGAAAAACACCTATTTGGGTTTTGCCTCTGCCATCCCAATGAGTCTGAAGTTTGTCAGGCGGCAATTTGCACAGACTGCATTTTCAGAGGAGATGCTGCACTAGGAAAGAGGACTGGACATGCTCGGAGGCACTGGATGTTAAGCAGGATGTAAGTAAATAAGTAGAAATGGGAAAAAAACCCATAGGCCTAAGGAATGTTTGCCTCACTTGGTCTGTTATTCGAGGTCTGGTGGATCAGTTTCCTAACCATTCATCTTTATAATTGGAGGAGCAATGAGTGAAGAGAAATCTTTAGTTTGTGATGATGCTGACTCTGTTTTCTAGCTGTAATTCCCCTGTTGAGGTAAAGTCTCCTACATTGCCCACACTGAGTTTTGGTTTTTGTGATTCCTGAATATTTACTTCCTCAACAAGGGATTCCATATAAAGGGCACATCAGTATGGGCTAAGATAAGAAGTGATAGTATGTAGAAATAAAGGAACATGAAAACAAACACAATATCTGAGCAAGCTGTAAGTAGAAGACACAAGGAGAGAAGAGAAAAACCTTCATGATTTAAAAGAATTGGATTGTGTATTTTGAATAGGTGGGCCTAAAAAAGACCCAGACCACTGGGGAAGAGGTGAAGGAGAGGAGAGGATCAGAAAACCAGTCAAATTTCTGAATTTCGCACATCTTGGGTCTGTTTAAAAAGTATGGAGGGACACTTCTGACATGGCCAAAGTGACAATCACCCAAAGCCTCACGTAAATGGGTGATTGCTTGGAGTGGAATTCTGCTCTGTCCATTCCTTCCCTAATTCAACCCTGGTCCTCTTTCTCCTTCCTCTGCTCAAAAATGCATTTTGCATGAACTAGTGGGACCCAGGTGTGCTGGGAGCCCTCTACAGTAGTATGGTTATACTGTTGTAGTGTTATACTGGTTCCAGTACATGCAGCCATATTCCAAAATGGCTGTGGTGACTGCCAGAGCTCTGGAAGGGGAATCTGCTCCTGTTCCGTTGGAGGTCATGCAGCCCAGCTCACCTCTGGCTGTGGCAGCTGCATGGCAGCCTGTGCTCTCAGGCTGCAGACACTGTTCCTTTCATGGCCCTTGGGGTGTTCATAGTCATGGTGTTTTGTGCATCACTGAGGCTGACAGTCACTGTCAAATGTGTTTGCAGAAATAGATCCAGAGACCTTTCCCATTCTCAGTATTTATTGTTGTGGATCAGCCAGTGGAATGATCTGGCAGTATTCCCCACAACTCCCCCTGAAAATATCACCACCAATAACTGTTTGCCAGTTTATTTGCTGTGGCTACTTTGCCAAAAGGATTGTCAGACATTCTAAAAGGCTGCCCAAGGAAGTGGTTGAAGCACCATCCCTGGAGGTATTTAGAGATGTGTAGATGTTGGGCTTAGGGATGTGGTTCAGTGGTGAACTTGGCAGTGCTGAGTTAAAAATTCACTCCATGATCTTAAAGGTCTTTTCCAGCCTAAACAGGTCTATGATTCTATCTGTGATACAATGAACTCCTGGCTCCAGTCAATACATTGGATGGTGCTTCAATGAACTCCTGGCTCCAGTCAGTACCTTGTTAATGTTGTACATTAGACACAAAAAGCAAAGTTCCATCAGTGATGTAGCTTAATAAAAAAAGGTAATGCACCATGAAAGCTTTTCTTTTGGTGACCACAATAATGACAAAGAACAGGTATAGTCATGCCAAACAAAATGCTATTTACACCAGCCTTGTCTAAGTTTTTTATGTCTCTTACTTTGATTAAAGGTTTTTCAGCGGAATTTCTGCCAGAACTTTCTTTCCCTGAAACAGCCAATATTGATATAATGTAAAAATGCCTCTCTTTGCACGTTAACTCCTTCACCCAAGGTTAAAAAAAAAGGGGCTGTTCTGTTCTTCCTGTGTTCTTCTATAAAGTGTGATGTTAGCTCAAAAGCCCGAAATTCGAGCAGCCCAGGAAGATGAGCTTCTCTGATTCTCATATTGGAAAGTGAGAAGAGTTCCAGAACATGACTCTGACATCATTCAGGACCTTGTTTGATTAGAGCCCAGCTGACAATACTTAAGTACCTTGGCACTGCCAGGACTCACAATCTTTGCAAACCAGAAGGCCAGAAGAAGAAGTGACCCAAGGTGGGAGATGAAAGTCCCAGTGATTCTCAGTGCCCTTTGCCTGATACCCAGGACAGCTCATCCTCTTTCTTTGGGCACTGGCCCGTGTTGCCCTATGGGCCTGACACTGGCACTGTGAAGATATCTTTGTAGAGAGCTATTTCTTTTCAGAGTTAATGACCTGCATTTTCAGAAAACATTAAATTCCATATAACATGACTTTCAGTCCCCAAAACAAGACTTGCCATCAGCTATGCTCTTGTATGCCATTGGTGTAGTAATAAGATAATACATGGTTAAACTATTGCATTTGTTGTCACAGGCTGGGCCATGACAAAGGTCTTAATGGTATGCATGCCAAATTAGAGGTGGCTTAACTCCTTTTGCAGGTCTTTGCTCTCCAGTGAAGAAGACCTTTTCTTTCTACACATTCTTTTCATTAGCTGTGATGGGTTTTGAGATCAGTTTTACCTGGAGAAGAATATTTCTGTTTTAAACTAGTATCACCAGTTGTTTCCCTTGCCTTGCCTTGCCTTGCCTTGCCTTGCCTTGCCTTCTCTTCTGCCTAAACACATCACTAATGGCAAAAGTATTTGTGAGCAGGTCTTTCAAGTCACCTGAGCTGCTACAGCACTGTGAGATGCAAAGGCTGTGTTTAATCAGAAGGAAATTCTCTTCATTATTGCCAGGCCCTGGGTGACTGTGCCCATTTGGGTTTTCTTCACTCGGTGCTCTCCATGTGCCACCTGCAGGCTAAAGCCACCGAGTGTCTCCATAGGACTGCTCCCAAGGTGCACAGTGCCAGCCTTCAATTTCTTTTAATTCATGAGTATGAGCAAGGCCTAAAACCTGCATGTGCCTTACAAATTCAGGGTCAAAACCAGTCTCCTTTTATTTCTGTCGTTATCATCTGTATGGATAAGCTGCAGATTCTTCCTTTTCTATTACACTCAGGTTTGAATTAATCCAATTTTCCTCAGGACACATCCCAGAGCAAGAATTCCAGTTTCAAGGCTGTACACATTTGCATGTCTTTGTCTTTTGTCAGAAGAAGAGGAAGGCTGCTATTCCTATCACAAACTACTGTGCAATTCACCCCACGGGAGAGTTTCCACAGAGCAGTTCAGAGTGGAAAAAGCTGTCTGGCAGTGAATAATCAGGTTGTTCATCAAGGAAAATTCTAGTGGAGAAATTCGATGTCTAGGTTTGATGAAAAGTTAATGAAACACACACAACATCCCTGTGATCTGCAGCTCATTTTGAACAGAAGCTGAACTCAGACAGGTGCATCTGAGGTTTTTGATAAATGTTTCATAGATATTTGTGCATGACCCCAGACCAGGAATGCAGCAGGGAAGGGAGCAGTTAAACTGCCAGGTGCACAGAGGGAACGAGGGCAGTGGGGAGGAAGAAAAACCTCTCAATGCTTTTGAATGAGAAGCAGGACACCAATAAGAAAGTGAACATAAGGGCTTTTTAAAATACAAAGTACCTTGGGTATCAGCTCTAAGTAAATGAGCTGCTAATTAGTTGCAGGAGAGTCTAAAGATGCTGAGATACAGTGTAGAACATGATCTTGTTTACGGTACTGCTACTACAAGGCTAGAATACAATGTTGGATAAAGCAATCCTTGTAATCTGTTGTTTGAAAAGCTTGCTGTGGCATCCGTATTAAAACTGGCCTATGAACAAGTCAGTGTAACGTGGAAAGGGAATGGGTAATGTGCATCACATGGTTCAATCCTGGTTTTGATAGTAAATACATTAGAAAGTCAGATCCTACCTAGGAAGGGGGAGGGGAAATCTCTCATGCTACCAAATACTCAGACACTGCAAACTTACACTTAATTTGTTCCAAAGCTCATACCATCACATAACATAACCCAAGCCAAACTGTAATGTTGAATGTTTAAGAGTTTACAGTTGCTTTTTCAGCTATGTGTAAGTTATGAATGCATATTTCTGTTCTGGATTATATAGTTAATAAGACTCAGCCTGCTTGGAAATAGGCTTGTGTGTTTAGAAAGGCAGAGTATGTGTGAAACACAAATGGATAACCAACGGCTCACAGTTCTGGAAATAACACCTCCTGACAGCGCTAGGGTAGAGCAGCTCTTTAACCAGGGAAAGGCAGTCAGGCTTGCTTATGCAACATAACATGCCCTGGCCACCCCAGCAAGTGAGGCCCTTTTTCCTGTTTCACCAGGCCCAGTGAAAGAGCCCTCCACGAGGAAAGTACTTCCAAACAGATTCATTCCTTCCTGTATCTTATGGATGTGCCATATCTCAGATACATCAGTGCAATTTTCCTCAAACAGGCTGAGCAAAACTCAGCACTTAGAGGCACTAGTTAACCTGGAGACAGGATGAAGCACTGAGCTGTTGGAAAGTGAAAATTCAAACTACAAAACCTGGAGAAAAGTTCATTTCCAATTTCTGTGGCACACTATCTTTAAAGAGTGAAGGAGCATATTGAGTTCACACAGGTCTTTTCTATACACATTACAGATACTTCTGGGCGGTCCTGTGGTGTAATGGAGAGCACTCTGGACTCTGAATCCCAAGGTCCTGAGTTCGAATCTCAGTGGGGACTGTCCCCTGGCAGTTAAAGCCTCCCTGCCATCCTATCCCATCAGATCTCGGATGCTCAGCAGGGTCAGTCCCGGTTAGTACCGGGTGCTGTGACAGTCCCAAGGACTTCACTGTTACTGTCCAAGCTCGCTCGGCTGTGGCAGATGGACCTTGGGACTTAAATGGTGGGGTCAGTTCTGCTCACGCTGTGCCTCACCTGAAAAATCCACTGCGCAGGCTGGAAGGGCACCCACGTGGGGAGAGCCCTTCCCAAATCTTCGTTCACAAAGTTTGGCCATACATACAATATACAGATACTTCCAAAATCAGATGGCCACTGACTTATGAGAGTTCAAGGTGTAAAACTAAGGCATTATGGCTGTATGCTTCTCTAGTCTATTTAGGTGCATCACTGGGTTTGGTCTTCTTGCTAGGCTCCCTTTCCACTGGTGATTCACCTTCAATAAAAGGCAAATGGGTGTTTAGTCTCTATATTTAAAGGTTAAAGAGTAAAACACAAGAGTAATCAAAAATTGAGATGAAGTTACAGGTGAAAAAAGAATCGCTAGTTTGTAAGCAAGATAGGACCTGCTCAGCAGTTTCCAGCAACAGAGCTTTGCTCCGGAGGTTTTCCCTTGAAATCCTCCTGCTCTGAGCACCACAGGCTGCAGGATTGTCACCTGCCTCCTGGGCAGAACAGGTAGGTACCTGATTTCATGTTTTCTCTCCTGATGTTTTTCTTTTTTCTTAAAATTCTATTTTGCCTGCTTGCAATTATTTGCTGCTTTCAGACAGGTTTTGTAAAGTCATGATTCCACTGGGGAGTCATTGGTAGAACAGCTTCAGAAGAGTTGCTGACCTGATTGCAAACTATCACATTAACAAAACAGGACTATTTTTTTCCCCTTGCTCAATCTACCAGCAGGGTTTCTGCTCAGTCACTCAGTGTGTGGGAGAGGAATCCAGACACTGCTGTATCACTCACTGGCCTGAACAGAAAAAGCCCTTCCCCATATGTTTTCCCTAATTTGTGTGTACACATTACAAACTGAACTCTTAAATCAGTTGCTCTGAATTTCTAGTAGTGATAAAGGGATGAGAGTAGGCTGTCTCAGTCACAGAGAAGGAAAATGGCTTTTAACTTACTGACATCTAATTTTATCCTTGCTTCTCATGCCAACATTTTTGATGGACACATCAGCCTAAATGTGCAAGATTATTACAGTCAAGTTAGCACAAATCACAAATCTACTGAAGCTGGAAAGCATTACTGTGGTCTCTCTTCTTTCTATGCTTCATTTCAAGTACATATTATTGTAGTGTGCGTTCATGGGCTGTTTTATTCAACTGTGATACCGCATACCTGAGGTTCAAATACCATTAATGCATTCATATCTAGTTATCCTAAATACAAAGCAATATTGTATTTAGGATACACTGAGCACACTAAATGAATGTGTTTAATTACCTTCAATACATTTGAATGAAGCGGTAAGAAGGAGGTAATTACTTAAGTAAAAAAGGACCTGAGCTTTACAGGGAAAATATCTTTTTCCTGAGAAAGTGAACACTGGAGAATGCCAAGATACATTTGATTTGAAAAGCAAAGAGGGGATATAATGATGCTGGATGACAAAGGGCCATTGCTCGGGTGGGAGAAATAAGGAAACCCATTTTTTTCAGGGTATAGAAGACCAAAACTTATGGTAGTCTGCCACTAATCTTGACAATTAAATGGCTTTCAAGGAATCTATTTTCACTATGCAGGCTTTAAAGGCAATACCATAGAAAATGGAGACATTAAAAAACATGGTTTCTGAGAGGCCATAGGTGTTTGGTGGAGAGAAAATGGATTGTGGGGCTCTAAAGGCAGTGACTCAGCTATGTGAGCAGCTGACAGTGCTAGGCAGGCTGAGAACACACAGACAGAGGCTGGTGAGGCCGTCACTGCCAACCCCAGCATCGCACACAGCATGGACCAGGCTCTTCTTGGTGGTGCCAAACAACAGGACAAGGGACAATGGGCAGAAACTGATGCACAGGAAGTTACAGCTGAACGTGAGGAAAAACTTCTTTCCTGTGGAGTGACTGAGCACTGGAACAGATTGCCCAGAGGGGCTATGGAGTCACCCTCACTGGAGATATTCCAGAACCATCTGGATGCAATCCTGTGCCATATGCTCTGGGACAATCCTGCTGGACCAGATGACCTGCTGTGGTCCCTTCCAACGTGACCCATCCTGTGATTCTGTAAAAACCTTGTGAACCCCTACTTAAAAAATAGCTTCTAAATGGGCACTTGGGGGCACTGGTTGCTCGGCTGTAAAGGAAGGCAAAAACAATTCCCCAGTTGCTGGGCAGGAACTCTATGAACTACCTACTGCAAAGGCATTGTGGGCCAAACCACAATATCTTCAAGTCTCGAGGGCTTCAGTTTTCAGAAACATGTTAATGTTCTGTCACAGACCAAAATTACGAGATTATTCTTTGGTTTTAACTCGCCTTAATTTCTCAGGGCAGCATGTAGCCATTAAAGGGCTCAGGAAAAAAGATAGGGGCTGTCCTTCAGCGTTTGTCCCTTCCTTTTTATCTCTCAGTGTGCATGGCTTTTTACAGAAGAAGAGGAGAAGCCTGACTCAGAGAAGTCTATAGGTGATGTTTGTACCAGGACCCACTCCAGCTGGTGTTGGGATGCACAATCTGGTTTTTATCAGTCTCCACATGAACACATTATTGAATACCAACTCCTTAAATACCATTAAGTGCTTTTTTGGTTGAACTCCTATATCTCCTTCATACTGGAAAACACCAAGAAGAAGACAAAATAAATATTTTATATGTTCTGACGCTCATTAAAGAAGGCCCAGGAAATAGATAGGATGGCAGGGAGAGTTGGGATGATCTTTAAGGTCCCTTCAGACCTAAACCATTTTATGATTCTGTGAAAAAGGGGACTGCTAACAGTCTTCCAAAAGTGCTCTGTAAAGAACATATAGCCAAGTCAGTGTTATTTCTTCAGTGTCACCTCTCCTTTCCACAGGAACAAAGGATTCACTTGGCTTGGTTTCTATGGGCAATGAAAGGAGTGCACAGATGTGCATAGACAGATGTGACTGCCCCTATGCCCACCTCACCTGAAGTCAGCTCAACACAGGCTATTCTTGATCTTCAGGGCCATCTGTCTGGGCAAATATCACTCCCTGCCCAGGTGAAAATACCTTTTCTTTCAGCAAGGCTTCCTTAGGAAAAGAACCAAAGTGGAATTAGGAAATTGTTACCCCTACAATAAAGCAGGAAGAGGTATAAGCAACTGGAGCTTCTCTAAAACTTTGTGAAATAACACAGTAAAGTTGTTAGCATTTTATCACAAAGTGTTTTATGAATTATAATTTCAAGGTTCAAAAGGACAAATAAGACAAATATCAAGGCCCCACTCTTCAGAATTATTGGAGGAGGCAAAAGTAATACAATGAAAATAAGCATAGATGATTTCCATGTTCCATCCTCAAAAGAAATTTGGGATTAAAATTAACACCTCAAGGTTTAGTGGTGCAAACAAATAGCAGAGAGAAGATTTATGGCATTTTATAATTTAATTTTATTCCTTTTATTCTGTGCCAAATTGCCCAAACTCTGCTGTGTGTTAGGACATAAAAAAGCACAACTGTCAAAATCAAAGCACAATATGGATGAAAAAAAAACCCTTGAAAATTAAAATAATGAGATCTCTTTGTCCACCTCTTCTGAGATCTCACTTTCATAATTATATGAGAAAGAGTGAATCAAAGCCATAACTGCAGAACAAAATTCTTTTTTAAAGATACATTAAATTTGTCATGTTTTATGCACAAATCACGGCTGCTAATTTTATACATTATTCATTTTTTTAAGTCTAGACTTTGGCCCTCTTGGCTTGTCAACCAGTGAGGGAGTTCTGTGTTCCATCTGGAAGAAACTGTAGAAGAAAGGCTAGGGAAGCACAGCCTTTAGGGCCCTTCCTGACATGAATCCTCATGGACCTTGAGCTTTCTGCTCTCAATATCCATCTGACAGAAGAGCAGCTGAAGGTGCCCTGTCTCACTTCAGGGAGCACAAAAGACAGAAGTGGAGTGCCCCAAGTAGGAAAGCTGCAGGACATGGCTGCTCCTGCAGTGTGGCTTTGATGTTGTTGTGGAGAGATCTACAGAGTTAAAAAAGATAACCAAACGTCTAATTTACTATTATTTTCCACAGGTTTTGCAGCAAATTGAAGTAGGAATCCTGATTGTTTTGCTCTGATATTCCAAGAGTTATCATTCTTGTCAGGTTAATTTTATTTCATTTTTTATAATTTCTGACTGGCATTAAAAAATGAGCACTTCCTTTGGTCAATCAGTTCTGCACATTCCTCAGCAGAAAAGTGGATATGAAAGGTCGTGGTCTAATCTCAGAAAATTCAATAGAGACAGTCAACACTGGGATCAGTGCTGAATCTACATACATGTTGCCAGAGGCAGACCCCAGAAACTGGGTAGAAAAGCATGGAAAGTGTGTATCAGCCATCACTACTTGGAAATAAAGCAGAAAGAATGAAAGAAAAAAATTATTCTGAAGTAATCCTCTTTTGTTGGCAGAATAAAAATAGATGCATAATTAATAATACATAATGCAGAATTAACAGTCCTTAATACCTTCCTCTGAAAATGGTAGCAAGGATCTGGGTTTCATCAGTTTTGCATTGTCCTGAGCAGGTAATTTACCTGTCTGCATTGTAAAATTAACTCTTCTCAATTAATGCCAATATCAGTTCTTTTTGTTCTAATCAGACTCTTCCAAAAAAGCAATAAGCAATGTGGGATTAGCATTAATAAGGAAAAAAAAATAAAGAAAATAAACCCAATCATTTTATGCCTGCTGGGTTTTTGCTGTTACAGTTTCACTTCCACCTTTACTATTAATAAGGCTCTGGGTAAAATTGGTTTCTTTGATGACAGAAAAAATAGTGATGTACTTCTAAAGGATTTTTTTTCCTTGCAGAAACTGTTATAAGCAGAGCAATTGTGTGGATGCAATGGAAGGCAAATGTCAGAAACGAAGCGTGAATCTTTCCCTCTCAAATCATTTAACAATGGCAGTGCCTGTGCAAATAGTCATCCAGGAGGGGTAGAAATCACAAACCCTGACTAACATAGTAGCCTGAAATCCTTTGCTTTGTAGTACATCAGCTGCATGGAGATGTAGATAAAAGAGTCTAGAGGAGCACAAATTATGAAGTGCAAGGGTCATCTCACATTTAAAACACACACACACACACACACACACACACACACACACACACACACACACACACACACACACAAACCCCCTCAGAAGCTAAAGAAGCTGCTCTGAGTGCATTATGGCCAATTTCTAGTTCAGGCTTTCTTTGACTCTCACAAAAAGTGTGAATTTAATCCCTTACAGGTGGCAGGGGTTTATTGACTGGAGACAGCTTTGAGGAACAGAGCACTTGACTATTTTGTATGCTGATGTTTCATGCCCAGGTAGACAAGAGATGACAAAGCCACCACAAGTTTGAGTTTTACCCACTGGATAAAAAGCACTAGAGAGATTTCAATATTGCTGTTCTTCAAAAGCTCTCAGAGGTGCAGCTTCACTGAGTGTGATTCATTCAATTCGCCAGGAAAGAAGAGTTTTGATATTTCACAGATAGGGTGAGGAAATGAGTAAATGAGATACCACTGAGACACCTCTCTGTGTCTGAGAGGGCTCCAAATCATCCTCGTTGAACTATTGCAAGAGGGTGTGTGAAAGAAAACCT
The DNA here is from genome assembly GCF_047495875.1 of Pithys albifrons albifrons. Classification (NCBI taxonomy): domain Eukaryota; kingdom Metazoa; phylum Chordata; class Aves; order Passeriformes; family Thamnophilidae; genus Pithys; species Pithys albifrons. The sequence goes on along the minus strand of NC_092458.1, from coordinate 119,777,074 downwards.
GCTCAGAAGAAAGAAGGAACGATAAGGACAGAGCTCTCTCCAGCCAGAGAGCATTCAAGCACTCAGTCAGGGTATCATCTCCCCTTTGCTGTGATCTTCAGTGTATCTCAGTGCTTTCCAGGCCAGGTGACCCCTTCGTACAGTGATCAAAAGGAGGCCAAACTACTGCTGTGCTTAACACCCACCCTCTCCTGCATCCCCTTCTGTTTCCAAAAAAGAGGGGGAAAAAAAAAAGAAAAACAAGTTGCTTCAGAAAGCTATGACATTTTCATATTATTTCCAAAGATCAAACACTGCTTGTAGACCACAGGCAAGGGTCTGGTGAGGGTTGGTGAACAATGCTATTTGTTGACCACTGCCACTGACATATGTATGTTCAATGCACCACAGGGTCCCTAAATGTGTCAGGACACCTTGCCCTTCTGCCTTCAGGCCCAGAGGACACTTTAGGTGAGGCCTTGGATGCATGGATGGAGTGAGTGGAAGACAACCTTGAGGATAAAGCTGAAACATGTCTTCTTCCTGAGAGTAGCCACAACCTTTGAGATTTTAAGGAACCTCAGTTCTTCCCAAAGCTTTTGCTGTCCCAGCTTAGCCCCTAGACTGCAGCAGCCTATATGTGACTGAACCCATTCCTGTAAAGGGCTGCAGGCCCTTTGTCATTCCCTAGAAAAATTAACTCTTCAAAAGAGTTGTTGCAAACAATACAATCCTGGGACTGGAGCTCTGTAAATGAGGTTTTTAAGAGGGGCATGGGATTTGTTAGTGTTATAAAACAAGAACAAATGAAGCATATAAACAATTTATTCTCATCTGTCATAGGAGCTGCCCTACATAAAAGCCAGACCACCTTTGGTCAGGGCCAGAAGTACTTCTAGAAAAAGTAATATGGACAGTCTTAGGATCACTGTGCCTCTTTTAAAAAGGCATATGTTCTTATTTTTAGTCCCAGGTTTAGAATGAAAAAGTGGTTTGGAAGCACTGACAGAACAGCCTAGTGCAAAGGTAGAATCACATTTAGGCAAAACAGAGCATAGTTAAATGCAATTTTTGAGGGTTTTAGGTTTGATTAATCAATTTGATAGCATTCTTCTGGAGATGAGTTCCATACTTGCCCAGTGTTGTGGCTTACTACCCAAGTACAACAGGTACCTGCAGTCCAGAGCACCGTGGTTCACTTCCAGTGAAACAAAATCCAACACACACCTTGGTGCTCTAGCTGGTGGCTCCTGAGACATTTCCTGACAAAACTACATTACTGTGGGCCTCAAATTCTTCATGCAAGATGTATGTGATAGGGAAGAAAGGTGTTCCTCTGCTCTGTCAAAGTTTTGGACCTGCATGCCACAGATAGTTGTATTGCTTGGTGCTAGAACTAAAACAAATGTTACATTTGTATATCCTCTCTCTCTCATACTGCCACAGCATATGGCAAATGTACCACAGGGAGTCACTTTTTCCATACAATTTTTCCAGATGTATCATATTTACCACTTCAACATCAATAGTTTTTGCTCTGCTGAGGGCTGCACTGTCAATCATATGATGTCCTCTTTCTTCTAGCCCTGTGTTTGTCTGTCCTTTCTACTGACAGCCTTGTTCCCAGCTCTGAAATATCTGCCTGGCCGTGCTGGATCTGCCGATTGATATGAAAATTAAGCAGAAAAGTGATCTCGTGGTTCCCAGCACAGAACAATTCCAAGGATACCAAGTGGGCTTCATGCCTGCACTCCCCTCCAAGGACAGGGGTCTGTTGTCCCCCAGAGTCTGTGATCTCGTTAGGGGCTGTTTAAGGGAGGTGTTGCTTGTGTAGTGCTCACCAAGGGCATAGCAGGTTTCAGCTTGAGCTGTAGCCACAGAAGTAGCCCTTCTGTAAGGAGGGTCTACAAGGGGCTCTCAGTACCCTGGGCATGCAGGAGGGAGAAGGGAGCAGAAGGGACCTCTTTTGGGGGCCTCTTTGGCTTTGGTGTAGCATGACATTAGGAGGGTAGTTCACTGCTCTGCAGCTGGGCAGTGTAAAGATGTGCTGTGATGGTGTCTTGGCACGAGTAGCACTGCAGGGCCCCAGCTGTGCAAAGTGCTGGTGCAGCCAGGGAGGAGGGCAGGTGTGACAAGGAATGCATCCAAAGGCCACCCCAAGGGATGGGGACTGTGCTGCAGCATCCAGCTCCAGAGGATGGACAGTGCTGGGAGTGAGGGAAAAGAGGAAAGAGTTCAACATTGTTTATTTCTGCATTGTTTGTTTCAGAAATTTCTGTAGCAGCATCCCTGATGCATCTCTTGGTTACCTCTTGCTATTAAATGATATCAGTCACGCAGGAGCTAAGATCGTCTTATTTCTTGTCAATATCAAGCTATTACAGCCCAAATTCTATAAAGGAATTGACATTTCAGGAATCAAATAATGAAATCATTGTAATAGGCAAACACTGTTTGCATTCAGGCCATGTCTCTGAAGCTCTAGCATTGATTTTAAATTCTGCATCCCACATCTCCAACTTGTGCCCCTGAGGGCTGAAAGATGCTGAGTCTGCTGAAAGCCCCCTTTGGAGACACATATGGCTGTGGCAGCAGGACTGTCTGGGAAGAGAAGGGAAGTAACCTCTTGGAGAAGGTTGGGAGAGGGCTGGTGCAGGAACAGAAGACCCTGTTCTCATCCAAGGACATTGTGATGCAGAGCAAAAGTGTTTTTCCTCACCAATATATCATTTGAATGCACTATGTAAACACAGGAAAAAACGTTGTGTAGAACATAATTCACTTAAACACAGAAACCCTTCTAAACAAAAATTTTAACCAGCAAAGTTTTCCATAACATCTTTGCTAATGAAAAGTTGCTTACCTGAATGCTGGCTAGCCCAAGTGAGGGTTAGGCAAGGGATCCAAACAACCAGTTAATGAACAGTTCTTCATTAAATTCACTGTAGGAAGAGCATAAAGTTCACCTGGTTCTCCTGTTCTTCACAGATAAGGCCTTGAAATTCCCTTTTGAATAATTTTTCTTTTTTTTTAAATTGTAAGGAACTTTTGGGGGAGTTTTGTTGGTTTTCTTTACCATGGCTGGTGTAAAAGAACGAACGTGATTTATGGGGTTTATTTTATAAATCACACAATATATATGTGACAAAAAGAAGTGGACAATGAAACAAAGTCTAATTGGAGACCAGTAACTAGCATTGTCCCCCATGGGTCAGTACTGGCTTCCATCCTATTTAACATCTTAATTCATGATCTAGATGATAGACCAGAATTTACCCTCAACGAGGCTGCCAATGACACCAGACTGGAAGGAGTGGCTGAGATGCCAGAGAGTTGTGCTGCCAGGGCTTGTGTCAAAGAAGGCAAAAAGTACCCTGGGCTGCATTAGGAGAGTGGTGCCAGCAGGTCAAGGGACGAGATCCTTCCTCTTTACTCAAGCCCTGGTGAGGCCACACGTGAAGTGCTGGGTCTAATTCTGGGCTCATGAGTCCAATAGAGACACAGACATACTAGAGAGAGTCCTGCAAAAGGCCACAAAGATGATTAAGGGTCTGGAGCACCTCTCCTATGAGAAAGCTGGGGCTGTTCACCATGGAGAAGGGGAAACTTAGGACATTTCTCATCAATGAATACAAATACATGAAGAGAGAGTGCAGACTTTTCTCAGTGGTGCCCAGTGACACGACCAGAGGCACTGGGCACAAACTGAAAAGAGGAGGACCCGCCTGAACACCAGTAGGGTGAATAAACACTGGTATAGGTTGCCCAGAGGGGTGGTGGACTCTCAATCCTTCATGGTATTCAAAAGCTGCCTGAACACAGTCTTGGGCAAACAGCTCTAGCCGGCACTGCTGCAACAGGAAAGTTGAACCAAATGACATCCAGAGTTGTCTTCCAAACTCAATCATCATCCTGTGATTCCATGACTGCATGTTATGAACAGGAACTGGGATTCTTGAGACACACACTGCCTCTATTCTGTTATACTTCCAAGGTATATCAGAACTAAACCGTCTTCCTGTCTGTAATCATCTACTGTTCCATCACTACTGCATGAAAGTTAATAAGTAATAGCAGAGGTCTCTTAAAGTCTTCTTCATAGTCATGGACTCATAGAATATCCTGGGTTGGAAGGAATCCAGAAGGATCATCTTGTTAGCCCCTTGCAGAAATCCAGCTCCTGGCCCTGCACAGAACAGCCCCAAGAATTCCACCACATTTCTGAGACCATTGTTCAAACACTTCTTGAATTCTGACAGACGGTGCTGTGGCCACTTCCCTGGGGACCCTGTCCTTTTGCTGCTTAAGCCACCTGCCCCAGGGAAGGCTGTGGTTCAAAATCACCTTGTGATCAGTTCTGCAAAGAGCAGAATTGGCAATGATGGATTTACTTCTTTTCCTTTTTTCTCTTTCTCCTTGTCTCTCTCAGATTGCAGCCCTGTATACATAAGCACAGCAGAGCACATTTAGTCCAAGTCTGGGTGTAAGCAGTTGTCTGGGATCCATACCAGCTCCCCTCCAGCTGATGCCACCAAAGACCCTCCAGCCTTTAAACTCCAGTGGAGCTGGAGCTCCTGTAGCCACTGCAGTGGAGCAGGAAGCTGTGGGTTGCCTTTGCATGCCTTGTGCTTCTGACAGCAGTGGTCCAACCCTGCTATTTAACATCTGGAGGCAGAGCTGAGCACATCCCAGCCATTTGAGGCTGTACTAGCCATTATTATACTCTGTGTGTTACTGCTGTGGTGCTTCTTTCCAGGAAAGCAGAAAGTGCAGAGGGAGAGGATTTGCTTCGTGAGTCACTTGGCAGGTTCCTGCAGGCCAAGCAAAACATGGGGTTTTAGCTAAGAGCTGCTTTTATGGGAAATATGGAACATGACAGTTGTTTGGGTTGGAAGTTCCTTCAATGACTCGGGGCCAAGTTTACCCAGGAGTGTGCATGCTCCAAAACACTCCCTGGAAAGTGAGGCTGGAATGTTTCATGCCTTTTTGGTCAGGTGCTTGTCTACCACAAGCTTGCTAAATCTGTCTTTGGTGCCATGGGCACCTATTTGTTTCTCTCTCTTCCTCCTGCCCCTTCTTATTAATATTTTCAGGTTTCATTTTTTTCCCCTAAGAGAGTTTGCAAGAAATGAGTAAACACTTATGTTGCCGTTTTTCATCTATTTATTTTGGATGTTTGCTTTTGTTCTGCTTTGGAGAGACTGTGGTGCATAAATAAGCTATGACCCATCATCCCAGAGGGAGGAAGTGGTAGACTGTGCAAGAAAATATTCTCTAGTTTTCCCCTTGTAATTTCAGTAATGACATCATACTAAATGATCAGACTTTTTCCTGGAAGACAATTTGGTGTATTAACTTTTAATCATCCAAGGTACAATATGCTCAGACCTTCACAGTAAACCTGAAACCAATTTGGGATACGTATCTTTAAGTCCTTCAAGGTCTATATCATACCCCATTTAAACAACTAATTAAGGTTTAATTTCGCTGTAGTTTTCAGATACAAGGCAATCACTGTCTCCTGCTCTGCTGATAAGGACTGCAGCAACAAAGACTAACACTCAAAGTAGTAATTTAAAGACAAAGAAAGGAGGTGAACGGAAAAGATTTCCCACTTTGAAACCAAGTGATTATAAGCCTACAGTGGCTGATTCCTGCTGTGACAACCTCTGGTAAAAAAATAAATTAGGTATTCTTAACTATAGGCTTCCTTGTCATTTAGGGGTGAAATGTTTTTTGCTGATTTTATATGATTATTTTCCTTAGGAGTTTTGTTTTTTTTCTTTTGGTTTTGTTCTGTTTTGGGGTGAGTTTTTTCTTGCTTAATCTAATAGAGGGAAAGTAGCAGCAGGGGCAGCATCTTAAAAGGGAAGTTCCCCCCCTCCTGCCCATTTGGTTATTTTAGCACCCACCTATGAGCTCACTTCACTGCAGAAGGGATGCTTTTGAGAAGCCATATATAAACCCTTCCTTGAGCATCTCTGCAGCACAGGCTTGGCTATCAGGTTTTCAGAACTTGCAGTTAAGCAGGATGTCTGGTGTGAGATGATTTTGTGACACAGATCACTATCAGTGAGAAGCTGAGCCGAAAACTACTTATTTCCTTTCACGGAAGACAGGGAATGGAGGTGGGGCTAGAAGTGAAGTAAAGCACTGCAGCTAAATCCAGCAAATTCAAATGGGAGCAACTTGCTGACTCCACCAGAGACTGGCTGCTGATTACAGTATTTGAACTAGACTTCCCCAACTCTGTAATACAATCGCTCCTTAGAGTCCTAAGCCAGGATTTTACTAATTAAGACTACATGTCTGAATATGCAGAGGTACATACAAATATAGTCAAAGCGTGGATTTGTTCTATTGTGTTGACTTTCCTTAATTACATTTACTGAGAAAAAATAAATTAAAAAAAATTTAAAAAGGAGCAGAAAGGGTGGAGACATGCCAAACACTTGTAAACATTATCATGACACATAATAAGCTAAACAAAGCAAAGTTTAGGAGGTCTGAGAGCATAAATACAAAGAAATTATCACAATTTCAACATTAGGTTTTTCTGGTGGATTAATGGTACTGCCACTGTGCTTCCCCAATGGTCTTTATAGTATTAGCATCTTCTTATTTCAATCTAAATTTTTCTTAAATAAGGATTTATAGCAACATCACATTGAAAAGAAAAGGAGTAAAAAACTGTCCAGATGAAACTACATATAAAGAATGTAAATCTGGTCCAGACACAACCCAGGCCTCCATCTACTCTCCTTGGACACCGCCTGCAGTCAGTGGAAAATGGTCAATATACCTGGTGAATTCAATCTCACTATAGTGCAATCTCACTATAGAGCTTAAGTCAGTCCAGCAGTTCACCTATCTGGGAAGTATCATTTCCTCTGATGGTAAGATCGACAAAGAGATAGACAACAGACTAGCAAAGGCATACAGAGCCTTTGGAAAACTCCATAAAAGAGTCTGGTCCAATAAACACCTGAAGAAAAGTACAAAGATCAGTGTCTACAGAGTCATTGGTCAGTCTACTCTCTTATAGGGGTCTGAATCCTGGGTCATCTATTGCCACCACCTGCGGCTTCTCGAATGCTTCCATCAGCGCTGCCTCCGTTCAATCCTAAACATCCACTGGTCTGATTATGTGAGGAATGTGTCTGTTCTTGAATAGGCAGGAGTCACCAGTATCAAGGCCATGCTGATGAGAACGCAGCTGCGCTGGGCAGGGCACATCTCCAGGATGGAGGATCACCCACTGCCTCCCAAAGATTGTGCTCTATGGTGAACTCACCACTGGCTGCCGCAAGAGAGATGCCCCGAAGAAGAGATACAAGGACTCCCTGAAACAACACCTCAGCCTTGGCCATATTGACTGCCATCAATGGTCCACTCTGGTCTCCAACTGGGATTCATGGAGACACACCATTCACGACGCTGCTGCTTCTTTTGAGAATGCACACAGAGTCAGTCTTGAGGAGAAAAGACAACGCAGAAAGAACCGTTCCACACCAATATCACCTAAAGAGGTGTTCCACTGTGCCTTTTGTGACCGGACCTGCCTATCCCGTATCACCCTTTTTAGCCACCAGCACGCTTGCAGCAAGCGTGGGTAGTGCCCTTCCCAAATCTTCGTTTGCGAAGCCTGGCCATGATGATAGTGCAGATGCTCAAGTAGGACAAGTACATGAACTGCTCCATAACTGCACCTATTTCTTGCTTTCTTTCAACTACAAAGAGGGCACTGGGAACCCCCACAGCCCACCCACCTGCCAGCCCTGCCACTGCCACACACAGCTACACTGAGGGAGAGGCTGTACCTGTGGTGGGAAATCAAAGGCATCCCTGCAGAGGTTGCTTAAAGCCCTCCACATCTAGAGTTTGGTGGTAATCTCCAAAATGAGGTGTTTAAGATGGAGCTTGAAGGAAAAATAAATATCTTGTCAACAGCTTACTTATATTCACGATTGCATAAAAAACATCAGGCTTAGCCCAAAATAATGTAAAATAAATATGTTTTGAGCGGGGGGAAAAAAACTACATATCCTAAAAAATTTAAAAATAAAAATGTGAGATGGTAGGGCAATTGAATCACATAAAGCATAGCTTTTAAGTTTGATTGCAACCCTATCTTTGTACATTCTAGTTAGCCTGAACTGCAATACAAAGTCATTTCAGAACCTCAGAAAACAGACTTCTGGTTACATAATTACAAGAAAAATGCATTTTCACAGTTTCAAAAATTCTCTATCACTGTTCTGAGCAAATATTTGTATTGAAACCCATAATTTGGATTTCAAATGAAGAGGAATTTGCTGACAGGAAATATTAAATCACCAAATTCACAGTCAGCCGTAGTACAGAGCTCAGCTATAATTCATTGTTCTCGTATTCAGATATTAGAGACCAGTATTTGACCTTCCTCTGAATCTTGGCAAATCACACCTTTAGTCAGGCATTAAAGGAGGGGAATAAGATAGGGAAAGCACACTCCATGCCTTCTTCTCCAATTTAAAACTAAATTTGTTTATTAGAATAATAAATTTATACAAAAAGCTAAAGACTGTATCAAAACCTAACTGCTTATTAAGATTAATTTAAATCAAATGTATCATTTTTAAAAGTCTAAAAAAAATCCATGTCAGTACTCCATAAATAAATACAAATTTGCCCTGGCATCATCTGAAAGAACCCCTCCCCCAGGCTGGCTTCTTGTCACAGCCAAATGCTTAATAGGTTGTGGCTGGAAAATCCCAGGGAAAGCTGGAGATTTTTATGAGATGAGCACTGATTGTGCAGGAGCCTGCAGCTATTGCTGACCTGCCTCTTTCACAGAAAGAGGATTATTACACAAAAGAGTGCTAGAGATATTGCATGAAAAATACATTTTAATTTCTTTCTCAGCAAGAGAAGATGGGGAGAAGGGAAAAGGGAACAGGCAGAGGAACTACTTTGCAACTGTTTTAGGTGGGGATTCTTTTAATATTATTATTGTTGTAGTTGTTACTCAGAAAGTTCTTTTGAGAGTCTTATATGAATGCACATGAACAGATCCCAGATTCTGGAGTCTTCCTTTATCTCCTCCAGATGTATAGAGTCAATCTCTTGCATACATAAAACCAAAATACTCCCATAAGTATATCTATTTTTCTGGCTTTTTTACCACTGTTTCACTTCTGCTACTCCCTCCTTACCTATTAAACAGATTGAACTAAGAGAAATACACTGCTTGTCTTGCTAATTACTGTGCACATGGAGATGCGTCAGCGTGGGCTTTTCTCTTAATTGTTGGCTGTCACAGGGGGCCTGTTCTTGTATTTAATGTCATGGAGCTGCCAACCTTCCCATCTTACACTGGAGAGCAGGAATGCAGTGCCTTAGCCTCTGTATCTTTGTTAAGTACTGTCTACTCCTGCTCCCGGTCTCTCTGACAGATGCACTCACCTGGCCATGGCAGCTGTTTCTGCTCTCCCATTCTCAGCCTCGGGTTCCTCCCCAGGTCCCCCCCTCCATCCTCCCATCCCCCTCCAGCCTGAAGCTGATGTTGCACTTCGAGCAGCTTGTTCACCTGTATCCATGACAACCAGGATGACATCAGCGTGAGGACTCAACATCACAGTGAGGACTCCAAAGCAATTAAATGCTAATAACACCTTTTTAATTGCAGTTGAAATATTTCTGGTAGTGAAAAAAAAACCCAAAGGGGTGGATGGGTGGGGGATGTAGAAGGTGGAGAAAAATTTCTCATTCCTGGCTGGCTGCCTTTGCAGTGACACCACATTTTCCCCAGGCACCTCAGCAGCCTTGGCTGCTGTCAGAATTATCATTTCATATCCCTGAAGAAGTTGCCTGCATCCTCAGCACCACTGTGACCAGCTGCAAATGTTTGGGTGACCACTAATGTCTGATCAGCTGTTGAGATGGGCAGAGTGACAGCACTACCACCCCAATTCCTGTTTAACTGTGTAGGGAAGCACACAGCTTTCCCCAGGCCAAACCCCTGCCCTTGCCCCACACAAAGGGGCTGAGCAAGACCCTGGCCATGGTGCACACCCTGCCCCTGCCCCTTCAAGAATAGTGCTGTAGGAGGTAAAGAGAGGAGGCAGCTGTGCTGCTGGGATGTCACTTCTGTCCCCTTGCAGAAGGTTCCATGCACACACACGGGCACAATCTGGCCTGTCTCTGCTGCTTCCCATGCTCAGCCTGGCCAGGAAGAGCTGCCTGGAGCAAGACAAGCCCCCACAGGGCCCCTCTCATAGGCCCTGCAGTGTGGGGCTGGTGACCCGTGACAGATCTTTCTGGGCTGCAGTGCTGGCAGAGCTGAGCAGGGCAGAGCTGCCAATCGAGCACAGACAAGCAGTCCTAATGCCTCATCCTCCCCCACAAAGGCAACTTCTCCTCAAGCAGAAATTTCCTAGGCACAGAGCAGGGAGAAAAAATAACTTCCACCTAATCAGATTTGTGTACAAGCAGCCCTCTTGACTCGCTTGCTGGCAGTTGGTATTAACAATGTAGGTCAGGTCAGTGCCTGACAGCCAGAGGCTCTCAGCAGCAACCTCCCAGCAGTGGGGGAGCAACCACAACCCCCAACCCTCATCCCCCACTTCAAAACCTTCTTCTCAAGCTTCCCCTGTCACACAAAGTCAGGGAGCTTCCCCCAGCCTGGCTGCCTCTGAGAACCAGTGCCATGGTCCCTGGGTTGCATCTGTCCTTGGCATCCCTGGGTGAGTCGGGTATGTTGAACCCAGCACAGTGGTAGTGCTGGGCTCTGGGCATCATGGATTGTTGCTGGGCGCCTGCACCTGTGGAGCTGCACTTTATCTGCTCCCTGGGGCATGGGGAGCAGAGATCTCCTTTATCTACTGCTCACTTCTCCAAAGCCCTCAGGGTGTGACTCTTTTGCTTCAGTTCATTGCCAGCAATTCGGTCAACAATCTCACTCCTCTTTAAAAACAGTTGCTTATGCCCTGTGGTTTCCCACCATATCACATCAGGTCAGCTTCAGACTATTCTAGTTTCTAACTTTCTCAAGGAGTAAGTCTTTGATGTCCTACAGGACACTTTTCTCCCTGGGAAAAGAGCCTGTGAAGCTGTGAGTCCCAAGGATGAGGTGAGACTAAATGCAAGGAGCAAACCTGTCTTGGCAGCTGGAGTGGGAGGTCTGAACTTGTAACTGAGTATCTCAGAAGGCCTAAATCTTAAAGTCCTCATTTGGAAGGGGAAACATGAAGAAAAGAAAGGGGAAAAGGTAGAGATAAAGGTGAGAAATAGGGAGACCAAAGAAAAGAGGAAAAAATTGTAATGGAAAAAACGTGTCCAGTTACACTTGAGAAGAAAGCAAGCAAGGAGGAAAAGTAAAATTTGAAGCTTGTCTTCAGGGCTTCCTTGTAACTGTTCTGTGTGAGGAGCTCAGGTATCAAACCTCAGATTATGTGGGTGAAGTAGACAATTAAATCAGTTGGAAGATCAACTGCCCTACTCATTTTTAAGAAATGTAATAGTTACAGCCACTGCTAGGAGTGCTGCTGGAATGTTATTTCATGGTTTGATGTAGTTATTACCATTTATCTCTATAAAGAGCCTGGTCATCTATCACTGGTATCTGGTGCTGTGGCCAGAAGTCAGATTGCTGACAAAGATTAAGATGTTGAACCATTTACTTTTATAATAACAGACAAATTTTAGCTTAAAGAAAACAGCTAATTCATGTACCAATCTTTGATGTTCATCCCTGAGGATTTCTGTTACTTTTGTCCTGTCCTATTTGTGTGAACTCCTTTCCCCAATTAGGAGTGTAACTGCAGTTCCCAGCTGACAGTGGCCTTTTTACTTGAACCATGAACAGATTTAAAGGGAATATTGGACTATTTCCCTTTGTGCTCTCCAGGCCTATGAGTTGGGGGAGGTGTTTAGGGAAGACCATTATAAACAATATAAATGTTTAAATCCTTATCTGGTTTGACTCTTTCTCTGTAATTATCCAAACGCCTTATTTCCAAATTTAAAAATGTCAGTAAAATACAATACAACACTATCCACCCAGTGCTACAGATGTTGTTGGCAATCTTTTAAAATGTGCTGAGGGAGGACCATCAGCCATACGTGGCAAAAATATATGTGCCCAGTGAAAAATTAGAAGAAAATACAATAAAGGAGATTTTATTTTCTTAATCTTCTCATGTTCTCAGAAAATTCCCCCCTGGGCATAACAAACCCAACCTGTGATGCACCTTGAGTGGTAGCTGAATGATTGAGCTAAAGGAAGTTGGATGGAATTTTGTTTGGAAAAGACCTGTACTTGCTTAGTTTTAGCTGGAGAGGGGGAAAGATGCCACTCTCGTTGTCCTGGAGGCAGGACAGGAGGACCAGTGTGAATGCAGGCTCCTGCAGGAAGAGTGGAGACTATTATTCAAGGGCAGCTGCTTTAACTGTGAGGAAGAAGCTGGCTTAGAGTGAGCTGAGACCTCCATGCTCCTCCTTGGAATGAGGTGGAAGAGAGGACAGCCAGCTCCCCTGCAGAAAAGCTCCTCTCTGTGAGCAGGAGCAAAGCAGCTTGATCAGTATTTTCCCTTCTGTCACTTGAGGAAACATTCACCTCAGATACACCCAGACAAGGCCCCAAGCAAGGTTTCAGCTACTCCTGGTGCTAGCAGGGTGAAGGCTGAACCTGCTGTACAGCTTCCAGCTCTGATTCTCCCCTAAAATGTTGTGTTTCTTCCAGCTGACTGGGGCTCCAGTGCAACCTGAAGGAGCAGCACTATCCCTGGTTAACTGCACTGCTCAGATCACAGCACCCTTCTTGCAGTGTCAGCTTCCATAACCTCACTGGTTTCCATTTATTGCTAAAGTTCACAGCAAAACTATGACCAGCTTCAAGAGGGAATAGGAGCAGAGCCTATTAGCATTCACTGCATCTGCTCGCTGGCAGCACTGTGTGTCACATTATCTCGTCACTGTAGGCATCCAGTGTGCCGTCCTGCAGGATACATCCTATGCATTTTGAGCAGCTGGGTTCTGTGTGCTAAGGCAGGAGTCTGCCAACTGCCTTTCTCTGGCAGGCTGTGTCACAGCATCCCTTTTGCATTTGCAGGGGCGTTCAGCCTGGGAAATACTGTGGATTTTCATCAGTTCACCAGCAGAAGGGCTGGATGGAGCTTACGATTTGTTCCAGGCAGGTAACAACTGGAAATGTGAGCTTAAAAATCCACCAGAGCCTTCATGTGAATCTTACAGAGCTATGCCAGGAGTTGGAAAAAAAAAGGTGTCCAACATTAACTCCCAAGTGTAAAAGTGAGCATCTAAATTAATGGTTTGACTTTGGGAATCATGGTCTACTCACACCGTGTGAAACCAAAACAATTTGCTTATGTGGTTCAAGATGGGTTCAGAAGTCTAGGGTTTGGTACCCAAAGCTCAAAATCTCATTTTAAAACCTGTCTAGGTGCCTGTGTAACACTTAGCAATTTATTCAAGATGATGCTCACTGGAGCGATTACACAGCAATACCAGGAGTGAAATCCACCCAGCAGATGTCTTTGCTGCATTATCACCACAGGACACCAGTCCTTCCTGGACCATCAGAAGAAGAAAGTTGTTAGTATAAAAAAATGGCAGCTGAACACTTTGAGTTTCCATGTGCGTCACCTGCTCCACATGCCATACTCTAGGTCCATCCTCACTCATGGAAATCAAGGACAACCTCAAACAGCTGATTTAAATCCTGCCTTATCTCGACACCATGCAATACCTGCCTGGCTGCTCATCTGACTGTAGAAATGGGAGAGGACTTTGTGCTTTCAAAGCTGCATTTGATTTAAGGAGCATTTATGCAGAGATGTCACACAATGGATGCCCACGGCAACTCCATGTTTCAGTCCCCCATCCCCACTCAGCCCCATGCTGGGGCTCCCTGGGGGGCCAGGGAGACTCTGGGTTCCCTGGGCCCTATGACAAAGTACCCGTTACAGATCTGGCTTATGCAGGCAACAAAAAGGCTTTGGGTTTTGTTTTTGCATCATTTTCTTCAAATAGAGACATGGATTGAGAGATTAACTAGCCTCGGTAATGGCCATGCCTGTCGCATTCGACTGCTGGGAATTAGCTTGTCATTCTATGCCTGGTTTACAAATGGAGGAACAATGGTCTGGTCTCCATTCAGCTGTGTCACTTTTCACCCCGGAATTGCCTTTGCAGCTTGTGTTTGAGCTGCAAGCATATATTTTCCTCTTTCCTCATTACACCTCCAGGTCTCTCAAATATTAAATAGCAGGTGCTTAGAATAAAACATATTATTCTGACAAACATTTTCATCATGAGCTAAATTGGCACATACTAACTGCTTTATAATACTTACTGAGTAATTGAATACAGCAGTACAGGTTACTATGCAGATGTCTGTCTCTAATAGTTTACGATTACAGACATTTCTCTGCTGAAGGGAGACACAGTTCCACAAGTAGAAAAAAAAAGCAGGCGTAAGAAGAGAGAGCAGTCATGCTACCCCCATAGGATATTCTTTAAAAACAGATGGTTGTATTTTGAAGAGGCTTTTGAAGAAAACTTTAAAGAACTATGCAAATTTTTGCCATTGCTTTTTTTGGTTTGCATATTTCTCCTCAGTTTCCTTCTCTATCACACATGATTGCAAATCTGTTTCAACCTATAAATAGCTTTCTTCTTGCAAGCAAAGAGGTTTGTAACAGCAAGATACATGTTCCAGAGAAGGGGGTGGGGAGGGGGAATTATTATCATTATTCTTTATCTTTTAGGAAATTCTGGGTTGTTAGGCTCAGTGCTTTACATTCACTTAACACGTCAGATCAAAACCATAATCCCTGCCCCAGGGAGTTTACAGGCTCAAGGGGACACCTTCAAACTGTAAATTACATTCCTGTCTGAAATGGCTTTACCCACCGTTTTGACAGGTAGCACTTATTGCCGGGGGGAAGGAGCAGAGGGATATGTTTCTCCATTTTTGCACCTCAGATTGTGGCTCTGCCGCGCCCTGTGCATAGTCGGTGTCACGGCTCAGCTGCCGGCCCCTTGCCCTTCCTCTGTTGTGTGCTAAGCATGAAGGTGTCACAGCTTCACCTGCTGCTCTGTCCTGTGCCTGTGGGCTTGTTCTTCCTTGTCAGAAGGTGTGAGGTTCCCTACTCTGGCAAGATCCATGGCACTGTTCACATCCCTGGCTGAGGCATCGCTGGCCAAGGTGTCCCTGGCTCATGTTCAGCAGTCCCTCAGTTAGAAGGAACAGAGGCATGCTCTGGGAAGTGCCTGGGAAGCCACAGCACCCTGTAAGTCTTCACACAGCACAAAAGCTGCTTCCAAGTGGGGTTTCATAAAGGCAACACTTCCCATCCATTTCTCTCCCTGTTAAGCACAGTGGTGATTTAAACACGTGGATGTAACACGTGGTTCTGGATCCCTTCCATGAGTGTACTGAATGAAACGTGCTGTGAGTTTCAACAGCCCCTGGGTGCATTGTGGATGGGTTGGTCTTTGCTGGTAGGTGGGTGTCACAGCGTGGCCTGGGTCCCTCATTATACATAACTACCTAGAAGAGCATGCTGCTTTTTTCTTTCATCCCTGTACTGTCCCATGGGGTCGAATTCTTGGAAAGGGGTGACCAGTGCACATGCTCAGCCCCTTCCTACTTTGGGGGAGGTGAGAAACACCTCAGGTCCATACACAGAGACAAGTTTGGGATCACTCCTGGGGCCTGTACACTGCATGTACCATCCACCCTTAGTGGTAAGACAAACACTTCTGGGTGATCTGTGTACTGGGGACATGCAAGCTCTGCTTTTAGTAACCCTTGCCATACAGCATTGGGGTTGACAGAGCAGCCTAAACCCTTTTACTTCTCTTTCTCCTGCTACCACAAATGGTCTGCTTTACCTTTTGGGACTGCTGCCCATGACTGTGAATCCATCTCCTCCAGGACCATAGCTGTTTGTGACCGTGCTTCCCAGCCAGCACCATTATCATGGAGTGGTGGTGGCTATAAATATCTCCCTTTATAACAGGCTTTTGTTTTGCTTTATCTGTTGAATACCTGTTAGATAAAGCAATTCAGACCTATTAAAGCTCTACTTTACCTCTATATATTGGAAAATGCTGTGGAATTCAACATTAGTTTCTAACTGGACAAACAATTTTGGTTTTGGTTTTTGGTTCAACAAAATGATCAGCCAGTAAGAACACTTGCTGTAGTGGTGCTGGTCTGTAATTTAGCAGTGCTAAATAGGATTCAAAAGGTGATGATGCAGCATTTTACAACAGGTGATTTAGTATTTTAATGCTTTTTCTGCCAGTTTTTTGTATAGGAAATAACAGGAAATGGCAGTGACATATCAGAATTTGCATTTCACTGCAAATTGCTTAAGTTAAGGGCCAGTGAAATGTGACTAATTGCCAGATATTACTATGCCAGGTATGTCATATCAGGATAAAATGAATTAGATATCCATCATTACAGGATGAGCTATAGACTCATTACAAAGTACTGTCTCAGTGTAATGGACATAACAGTGTAAGACAAGTTTAGCTTGGCTTGTTTTTTCTTCCCAGTGTGTAAACAATCCATGCCTGCTTTCCTCCAGCACAGACAACTATTCTTACATGAGAAACATGGGCTTTTCCTAACCTGGGACAGTATTTGTGGTACAAGTAGTCAACATTAATAAATCTGGTCTTTGCCAATACTTTAACCTTGTTAAGGTGCCTTCAATACTTAGAAGAGTTGGATGATGGGTCACGCTGTTCTATCCGTGTCTTCAGGTATTTTTTATTCTACATAAATCTTGATGCTGTATATTGAGAAGGTCCCAGTCAGCCCAAAATACTGTTTGAGATCTAATGGATCAACAGTCTCTAAGCTGAGCCTCTGCATAATGCAGTTAAAACTTGTTCTATCTGCTTCCTACAAGGCTTCTGAGAGGGAGCCATTCCCTCATCTCCTTCACACCTCAGAGCTTTCCATTGTGTAAATAAGTGATAAGTGAGAGCAGTGTTTGCAGTGTATAGAAAAGTACTGTTTGGAAGATCTTTAGCTTATTGGTTGTTCAGTAGTACTTCTGATCAAGTGACCACTTGTGACAACATGTTATAGCCACATGGCCCATGCTCTTCTGTGGATATTAATCAGACCATTACATGTAACTCTAGATATGCAATTGGCCTTATCTTTACAGAGCACTCATAAAGATAACAGAAATGGAGAGAGATTGACAGTTCTGAAACCTGGGTACCATGCTCAGGTATCCATACCTGGAAAACAATATTTGGCAACACAGAGAGACTGTTCTGGCAACAAACATTCAGATGAGATTTCATGCAGCATTCAGATCCATGAGAGGAAAATTCAGGTTATAGCTTGGACCAAATTTTTACAAAATGTGGTTTTCAGAAACAGTCTTTCCTTATGTGAGGACAAAAGAAACCACCATCATCAGAGCAGAAGATTCTTTTTATCTGTCCTGCCCTGGCACACGCTGAGAAGAAACATGCAGGGGCAACCAATTTCCATTACCTGGTGTATAAGCTGGTACAGCTCCAGTGAAGTCTGCGATTTTTCAGTTGTTGAAGAAAACCCTGCGACAGCTGGTCAGTGATGGTGAATACCCATCCAAATCAGCATAATCAGTAATGCTCATAGGAATGAATGGTATCCTTGAGAATCCATGATTTGTTTGTAGATGCTCCCAAAACCCCAGGACACAGAGAGCCTTTTTTGTTTGTTTGTTTTTGAAGTTTGAAGGTGGAAATTAAATAGTAAGCCTCATGGCATAAGTTGTTTTAAAATAGGCTGTTACAATTCATTTGAGATTAAACAGTGGAGTATGAAGTTGATCCTGCCTTGACAGAACAGGCCTGTAGGACAGTAGGGCTTCCCAACATCTTTCAGAATAGGCTGAGGAATAGGGCATAAGGAATAACTGTGTCTTTATGTACAGGCTTTTATGTTTTTTCTAATGTCCACAGAGGCCATCTGTTGGTCTCTGCCCACTGACATCAAGCTAGTCCTAGAAGTGATGTGTTAAATGTCTAAGAAAAGGACAAGAGAAATGGCTGTTAATCTTATGGAGGGGAAATTCAATTTGGCTTGGAAGAGAAGAAGCATCCTGACCAGACCAGATGAACTAATACGAGTGCAGTTAAAGATATATTGCTAGAGTTATAGCTGTATAAGAAAAAGAAGGAATTTTCTTGTATCAGGATTTAAAAGGTCTTTCAGAGGGCAAGGAGCTTGCCTTAAGCCACTCAAAAAGAAACACTGGATTCAGAATTGAACTCACAAGTCAATCATTTAGATATTACAGTGTCTTTCTTGCCAGTGAATGAGTCAATAATTAATGAATATTCCCATTACTGGGATATTTAAAGACTAAAATACCAAAGGATTAAACTAGCATTTTGAAAGGAAATGTGAGTAAGCTTATGCTTTTCTGCAGAGTCTAATACCTGCTGAAACTGAAGGTCTCTATACTTTGATTTAGATTTCCACCATTTCCCTCTGGAGTTGATTTACCCCACCATCCTCTGCTGATGCAATGTATTGTCCCAGCAACCAACCACCTTCTGAATAAAATTGCCAAGGTTTGATTGATATACACCAGGACATAGTGCTATACCAAGTATCATAAGTTATCCATTTGGCTTCTGCTACTGCTGTGGAAGTCACAGGTCTCCTGGATTATCTCTGTCCCAACTGCCAGTCCTGTTCAGATGGTTTGGATACAGCTGTTTTGGTGGCAGAACTGAGTCCCCAGTGTAGTGTAACTGCACCACAGACCATAACCAAACCCTCTCCCTTGCTCCAGCTCACAAATTCTTGTCTCTGTCTCAACCAATATTGCAGCTTCTGGAAATCTTCTGGGTCCAGTGCCTTGTCAACCTGTGTAACTTCTTATTGCCTAATTATCTGTTCCAGTATAATCATGAAACCTTTTAACATTTTTCTTTCTCCCCAAGGAAAATAGATCTCAATCACTAGAAAATGACCTTCAGCTTCTACTATGAATATTGAAACAAAAAGCTTTCTGAGCCATATCAGTTTCATCTGTACTTTCCCATTGTCATGCCTTGAAGTCTCATTAGTTGCTGGTGATTTCTCTGGGTTTTAAAGAATTTCTTTCTGTTTATCTTCATTTTCTTGGCAATGCCTGTACTCTTTATAAATTTAGCTGTCTTTATCAACTTCATCTTTGCCTTCCCCCTCTGCTACTTCCAGAATAATTCCAGCTATTGTTGTTGTAAATAATTTGAAGATTCTTTATTCATTTGCTTCGGTCTCCCGAGGCCTCCAACGGTATGTGCAAACTCAGTACATTTCATTTCTTGGAAGGATTGTTTCATTTCCCTTCCCGTGAGGAGTAATGAAGGGGCTCCTTCCATGCTGGTAGAGAAAAGGCTTACAGGGTGCAACTGGAAGCGGCTTTCCCTGCCTGTCACACAGACGGCACAGAGAGGGTTGTTGGACTGCAGGGAAGCCACACAGCAAGAATTGCCAGCAGGGAGGGATGGCCTTACAATGTCCTTTGCCTGACTGCTCCCAGATGCATCTTTCTGAACAGCTCATTGCTTGACTTTTTATCTCTTAGTATTAATTGGAGGAAAAATCCTCCCAAACTGATGTAAGGTAAGGGCCCAGACCTGCAGTCTGGGCATTATTTTGGATTTCTCTGCTGTAGCATCTTTGCTATCAGATTGAGCCTTTTTTCAGCACCTCACCCCAGTGATTTTCAGAGAAACTTGCTGTTTCTCCATCTAGTATGGGTAAAACTGAAAGTGCAGGCTCCCTTGGCTTTATAGCTGTCTGGGTCCTGCTTGCATGAGAACAGAGTGCCCTGAGGTTGTTTTCATGACCGAGCGCTCCCTGAGGCCACAGACTGTATTATTACTCGAGTCAAATCTATCTCAGTTATCCTGATAGGAGTGACCCTTAAGATTCAATTGTTTTGAATTTTCATTTAGGTTTTCACTTTTATTTAAGTCCCAGACCTAATAAAATCACGCTTCCCAGCATTATTCCCCTTTACTCTGTATATCCTCTCCTTTAATAGTTTCTTAATTCACTGCAGTTAAAAGTCTTTCACATTTATGTTCCTGGTCTTTATGACAACCATTTTTCTAGTTTTTACCATCACTGTATTACACTGAACTGTGGGATTAATGGCTTTTTCCCTTGCCAAATAGAAAAACAAAATAATTAAGGGTTTGGATCATGTATTGAAACAGGGTTATGGTTCTAGACGAAGTCTGAACTAAAACTATCCCTAAGTTTCTCCTTAAACATAGTTAACCTTTCATTTGTTACAGTTTAATTCTCTCTTTCCCTTGAAACATTCAAGTTATATTTTTAAGAGAAGTCCTTGGGAAGCTCCTAAATTCCAGACAGGAACTCTTTCTAGAAAGCAGCTCAGTTGATTCCTGTGCATCCTTTGAGATGGACTTGAAAAAGGAAGATATGCTGCAATGACATAGGATATAACCTCTTTGGCAAACCCTGTGCCGCCAATGTCAAGTAATCTCAAAGTAGCTTAATTGTAAAACCATCTGAAGAAAAGAAGAAAAGCATCTATTCCTTAAGGATGTTATGGCATTGTACTCTATCATATCTAAAGAGATTTCAAAATGTTATTACTTACAGTAGTCAGGCATGAGCCTGTGTGGATTTTTCTAGAAAATCAAATTCCAGTTACACTGGGTCCATCACCCAAATGTAACCACCTTGCCTGGGCAGTGTTTATTAATTTCTTCTGCAAACACTGAATGCACATATGGAGTGGCTGATGGACCCAGTGTTGAAGTTCTTTATTCCTGTTTTGAAAACTTAGATGCCTTGAGTGACTTCACCAGACATCCTGACTATGACTAAATTCACCTATTACACCAGTCACTCTAAGGTTAAATTTTGTACACTTGAAATTTAAAACTTGTTGCTTTGTGTAATTAATTTCTTCCTCTGAATTTCCTCACGGGTAATTCACAATAAACACCATACTATATACATCCTAAGATTTAAACACTCTAAAGCCTGGAAACTCCACTTTCTCCCATGGAGACAGAAGTCTGAAACCAAAGGAAAGAAACACCTGAGATTAAAATAAATATCCCGGTTTCACAGAACAATTTGATTGTAGAACATTCACATTTCTGTTAAGTCTGCATTGCTACTTGTGCTTCTTCTTCTTGCTTTTTAAATCAAGCCTGTTGAGGGGAGCAAAGGGAGGATATAGTATCTCAAAAAACCTATTTTCTTGAAACAGTTCAAAGTAATTGTGCATTGATTCCTTGGAGGAAAAGAAATGCTATTTATCAATTGATTTTAAAAGCTAGAAAGCAGTGGCTTGAGATCACTTGCTGGCTAAAGAAGATGGGGATTGAAAATAACAGAATAATAAACAGCCATGGCTTAGTCACACAGATGTGAGGTAGACAGTCAGTGTCCCCCAGCAGTGCAGCTTATCTGCTGATGCAGCTGTAAATGGGAATAAAACTGCCTCAGCCACTACAACAGGTCTGGGCCCTTGGAGGGATGCTGAAAACTGCAACAAAGGTTAGGACAGAAAAACAAACAAGCCACTTTCAGGCTGTTTTCAGAGAGCAGCTTAAAATACAGATTGCTTTTCATGATACTTTTGCCCTAGACTTTATTTGAGAACACGTTTGGATGCCCAGAGCCATGTGGAGTGCTGCAAAATGAACCCAAAGTAGGGATTGTGCCTTCAACCTTAACATATGAGGGAACCTGGGGAAAACACCAAGCAGAAAACTCACTTTGAGCTAAAATCAAACTGAAAAGGGAATTTTTAGATTAATTTAGTCCACAGGTCATGGTGCATCATGGTTCATCACCAGACCCTGTGGAGCACCTGTGGGCTGCAGAGGATATCCATGAGAGAGAGACGAGCTTCTGCTTCAAGATGTATCCAAAGGCCTATATGATTCTTTTTTACTTTGTTTCAGCCAGTATAACTTCAATATGAGCAGAGGTATCCTCTGATCCCACCAGTCCTCTGCCCCCAACAACATAGCCCCCCAAATACTCATGAAGAACTGGCCTGGCACTGTGAGTTATGCAGAGCTTGCCAGTCCTGCCAAGGAGCTCACTCCTTGCTGTGCATGTTGTAGTTTCTGTGGTAGGTAATTGCCCAGCTAAGGATTTGTGCTGCAGTCAAGAAGATAACACCTTGTTCACCCTCACCCCTTTCACCTAAGAGCAATATTGCTGCTCTTCTTGCTCTGGGCAAACATTTTTGAAGACCTCGTTTTGTGACTAATTTGCAAAAGTAGCTCAGTGTAAGGGGTTGCTGAACTCCTGCCTTTGGCTCTACAGGTTAGTAAATCCCCCATATGGTGGTCACAGACAGGTCTGTTGAATGTTTAGTATCACATAAAGATTGTTAAGAAGCAACATTTTCATAGTGTCACTGTGAGATTTTCATATGAAAAGGAAAATGTCTCCCTTGTGGCTACAACATTTTGTTACAAATTCTTGGGGTTTTTGATGAAAAGAGCTATAAAGTTGATAGGAAATAACATCCAAGGGACCTGTGAAACTGCACAGTAAGAATAATCAGACAGCACTCTCTTCCCCATGCATTCAAATTGTCCATTCTTGCTTTGGAAGGTTTATTTTATGTGTGCTTTTTCTCTTGCTTCAAAACAGGAGTGACTGAAAGAAACTACATTGTGCAAGAGGTTATTATTTTGTAGGTAAAGTGGCACTTTGTAATTCAAGGAAAATAATTTCTACTTACAAAATAATTGCTGAGTATTAAACATCTTACCATGTACAATTTGTAATACCATTTCATGTAAATACTTGGAGTGTAGTTTCTCTGTATCAATGGTGTATTTCAATAAAATATTCAGACTATCATTTTTTAAATGTTACAAAATTACTCAGTTCTTCACATTAAAATGCCTTTGCTTGGAACACCATATATACAATTACTTTAAATGTGATTTTATTAAACATACAGCAACTCTGAAAAACACACACATTCTTTCTCTTGTGGAAAACATCAGCTTTTCACAGAAAATCTGAAAAAAGTGAATGCTGCTGATACATGTCAAAATTATGGTTGTCACTAAGAACTGTTTAATTTACAAGTAGATTGAAATATATTATTACCCAGAGAAAAAGTGTAGTTAGAAAGTTTCTTTGCATCCACAGTCAGGAGATGACTTCCCAACAACTTGCACATCTCTGGTGCAAGTATCTGAAAAACTCCACTCAGCATAGGGCAAATCAGGTGCTGTCCTTTCCTTAAAATCTGGCTGCAACTGTGACTCCTGTCCTCAGCTGGAAATCTAGTCCACTCTTGGCAGAAAATTCCAACATTTAGCTGTGTGTTAATGACTTTAACTAAAACTGACCTTCAACATAGTTTTGGAACAACAGCCAAAAGCTCAGTTAGCCTTGAAATGGCTGTTATTCCATTGATGAAGAATGAGAGCAAAGGACTGCACACAATCCTCATTTTATACTTCCATGTAATCCTTGGATTCTATGAAAAAATCACACTTACAACATTACACATAGACCATGTAATGGAGCAGTGTCCTTAGATATATCCTTGGGTAGATTCTTCTTACACGTATGTGTTTGTAAGCTGAGCATTAATCTTGCACTTTCCTTACTGTGTCAGGTGGGTGGCTGAGAGAAGCACAGATGTGTAACAGGAGCAGGGAAAATCAATAGTGTGATTTGGGCTGAAGAAATCAATGCAACAGTGCAGCAAAAGAACTGAATATAGTAGCTGGATGGAGATAATCAATAAAAATACCTGTGCTTTTGTGATGCATGGTGAGTGAACAGGTCCAAATAGGACATAAGACTAACCAGAACTTTTACTTAAATCCAATACAAACTGGATATTTGGGGAGGTCCAGCTGACCTAGTTTTATATAGAGACAGATTTTTTCCACCTTTTTTTTTCTTTCTTTTTCTCCCCATCCTTCTGATCCCAGGACCCACCTAGCTCTGTATGCACAAATGAAAAAATGTTCAAGAGCTTGAAAGAAAGAAATAGATTTCTATCACAATCATATAGATTCAGATGGTCTGTATAGATTGAATGCTGTTTACTCTTTTGGATGCTGCTATATATTTCCTGCCTGTGCATTTGTGCAGTCAGGTGTATTTTTTTCTGGTTTTGTAATGAAGTAAAAATCTTCCCAAATCCATTTTCCTCCCCAGAACTGAATTTCCACCTCTGGTCTTTTTTCTTTTTTTTTTTTTTGGTTGCAAATTTGCCTGTAACTTGGTAAAAAGGCAGCCCTCATACTACCTGTGAAGGGGAACTGTGCCTTAACCAGGCCATGAGTCAAATCCTATTTAACTGCCTGCTTTTGATGCGCTATATTTATTTTCCGGGAACATTCTGCCCAGCCTTACCTTCTGGCTTGGGCTCTCTATAGCGCCACATATTTTGTTTGTTTAGTTCTCCCTTGGGTACTGCTAAAACAGGTATAGCTTCAAAATTGATTTCTCTATGAAGGAACACTCCCTACTCTTCTTTTGGCCATATTACAACATAATTTTTATCTCTTGCATAACACTCCTGACTTTTTCTCACCTTAGTTGAAAATGTTTTTTCTGCTTTGGTAGTGGATACAGGATGTTTATGTTTCAGCTCCGGTGTTATGGGTTTCTGAAAAGGTAAGATACCATCCCATAAGCTATGCATCTAAGATACCATCCCATAAGCTATGCATCAGACCCCAATTCTGCTGGACCATTTAGTAAATTTAGCTCATTGCTTCTGTGTGGACTTCTGCAGTTACATTTGACTGTAGACTTTGCGCTGCCTGAGCACGGTTTTGCTTTAACTCTTACAATGCTGACACTCAACAGTACAAAATCTGAGCTTCTTGTTTTAAAAAGCCTCGGGTATCTCTCATCAGCAGGCAGAGCTCCTCCTAAAGTGGGTCCTTATAAAAGCAATTAACATTCTCTTCAGCTGCTGGGGAGATCTCACATGGGCTGATGGTGCTGAGATTCACCACTGGGCTTTGACCTTGCCATCCTCTTTGAGTTTTCCCATCCCTCAGTACCCTCAGGCTCTTCTACAGCAACCCTGAAAGGATTGTCTCATCATTTCCTCCACACTGGGTCTTAAGAGCTGAAGCTTCCCAGAGATTTTTGTAGCTCATGGGAGTCATCTCAATAGAATAATGCTGAGAGACATGGTGTGTCAATGGTGTTGGCTGCCAGGGATGTTACACCCCTGGTACAGATAGTTACTATAACTTGACAGATCTGATGACCAAGGGCATTTTTCCCCCTGAGGCATGATAGTCCTGCCAGAAGAGTTTGAATGTTTGTTTGCAGAGAAAAATAGAAATGTGATGTTGCTTCTGCTGTAAGTGGCACTAATAATTGCCTCTGAACAGGCTGGTTCAGCAGACACTGGAAAAGCCAGGGACAGGACTTGTGCCTGCACTCAGGGAGAATCCCAGGACAGAAGGCTTCACAGGAGCTGTTTTTGCAATGCTGCAAATTCTCCCAGTCCTCAAATTTATTTTCAAAGCTCTTAAAAAATATTAATATCTTGTCTGATTCAGAAACTGCTCTGCTGTGCTGATATTCACATCCTCAGGAAGAGTTGCACTCGGAAGAACTGATGCCACTTCCTAATTTAAACGTGTGTTTTCTGTACTTTAGTGCATTTTCTGACCATGTTCTTAGAGCCCCGAACCACATTTGATGACTTAGCAAGGACTGGTGCAGGGTGAGGGGTAAGGAAGAACAAAGGTACAAACAGAGGGATTTTAGCACACGGCAGTAGCAAACAGGGCTGCCAACAGAAAATTCTGGCCTCAGTTTCAGGAGTTTGAAACTGTGTTAGAACTTATGTTTTCCTTCCAGGGAAGAGTGGGAGTGTGAGAGCAAGGTGCATCACTACAGCATGCCTTGCCATGGGGCTGCAACAGGCCTCAGCTTGAAGATTTGGACCTGGGAGACTGCGAGTGGAGCTGCATCCTTGACATGGAGGGGTCCACCTAAAGCAGAGCTACCCATAACACCCAGCCCCACAGGCCACCGTACAGGCAGAGAAGGTCTTTCTTCTTTCTGTCTTAATCAGGGACCCTCAGAAGGACTGGGAATATCAAATTCACTGTTTTTAAACTTGAAGTTGCCTAGAGGTCTGTTTACAGCTTCTTCCACTGAGCTCTGATGTGGTGATGTTGTAGGTGGCAACACTGTTACAGCAAGTTGAATGACTTCACTGCAACAACCAGGAGAAAAAAAATTGCCCATTTTAATTAAACATAGACTCTTAATTTTCAAGTGCATGTCACAGGTTAGGGAGAAAACCACCTCAGTGTTTCTTGATGATTTGCACTTCTAAATTTCCACAATGAATCAAAAGCATTTATGGGGGATCTTTGTGGATTTTGCTCAATTGTGTATGATAGGGGCATAATCAAAAACATGAAAATACAGTGCTGAGATCCAGGGGTAATGCTAATGCTTCAAAGGACTGTGGGATGAGATCTAGATCTCATCTACTTCACAGTCAACCCAGCAAATCTCTCCCAAAGTCACTCTGACAACTTCCTTGAAATTAAAGATTTGCATTACTGTAACTGAGGAGAGAATCATACCCTACAACTTTAAATCACATCTTTGGAATTAGTGCTGGAGGTCCAATTCTAAGGCTGTCAGAAGAGGATTTCAAGGTTCTATTTATTGACTAGGAAAGAAGGTTGCCCTTTCAGAGAGCATCAGCCTGAGTTTTCATTTATTTTCATCTTCCTCAGATGTCTGCAAAAGTAAAAGTGACTTAGAAATGAAACTGGAGAATCTTTTACATATGGGGAACTGCTCCAAAGGGATGATCAGCTGCAAACAACTACTGGAAATGAACTGTTTAGGTTAGGCCTGGGGGTATTTGGGCATTGCTGCAGCTATAATATCCATGTGGTTAATGGAGAGAGTCAGCTGAGAATGAAATGAGGGTTTCTGTTTGTTTACTTTCATAAATCAGAGGGTTAACTATTGAAAGTTTTACTTCTTTACTCAGATATTCTATGCCAAGGACCAGCACAGGGTAAATAATTACTACTAATTCAAGAAAGTTCCTGAAGTCCCACAAATACACACTTCCTACTGTGTGTCTTGTGTGAGTCACATTCAAGTGAAGTGAGCGGAGCTGTGTAATGTTGACCCTGACTCCACAAACGAATGTACATTGTCATGGTTTAATCTTCCCACTGTGTGTTTGTGGAAGTTGCCTGGAGGTTGCTTTATTTTACATGGGGTGCGGACAAGGAGGGCAATTTTAATGAAAGCAAAGCAGTCAATGTTCGCAAACATGATATATATGCTGAAGTCAGGAAATCTTTTCTCACTCTAGATTTTAAAACACTGCATGCAATGGGCATGTCACTCAGCATAGGTGAAATTCTTATCTCAAGGGGACGTGATTTTAGATGCCTTTTAAATGATTTTGAACTTGGACTAGCTGAGGCTTTTCTTGATGCTTTTGTTTTTACAAAATGACATTTGCATGGCAAATTTTCTATAAGCTTTTTTGAGAAAAAAAAAAGGATCAAAGGACATTTATGTTGAGGTAAATGCTGACCTTGATCAAGTTTTATTTATATATCAGAGTTTATTGCAGTTTTTGACCTTTGGCTATTTTTGAAATATTTATTGTTTAGTAAGCTGGTCTGAATTCATGGATGTTCCTGCTTTTTCTCAATTTACTTCTTTCCTCTCAGGTAAATTTTGACCTCAAGGCCTTTCTGGGAAGATTTGTATCAAGAAAGAACTTCTCAGGGTAACAGGGATGAATTCTATAGCATTTAACCTTCTACAGTGAATAACGGTGTTTCTGGTTTTGCATTTTAAGCACATATCTGCCTTCCACACTGATTAAAGGTGTATAGAGGTGTTAGGGGACTCATGGAACAGGCTGAGATCATGTGATAGCATTCAGTGCCATGAAACACTCTTTAGCCAATAATATTTAGGAAACCACAACAAAAGACATAGGGCAAACTCTTCCTTCATCTTTTCACTTCCTTGTCTCCCATTTTACTGTCCTATTTTCTGGGCTTGCTCAGTTTGATAAATACCTCTGAGTTGAGGGAGACTTGAAACTTGAAGTACACATTGCAAGTGAAATGGATCTCGGTCTCATCAGATAAGCTTCAACTGACACATCCATATTGTCAGTGCCAGGTGGGGAAAAAAAAAACAACAAAAAACCCCAAGAAAACATAGAAAAAAAAAGTAGGATGCTCTTGGGAATCAAGGGGGAGGCCTTTTCTATCCACATGGATGACAAGGACATGATCAGCATGGATTCACTAAAGGCAAATTGTTCTTGACTGCCCTGATTGCCTTCCATGATCAAAAAACTACATGGGTGGACAAGGGGAGAGCAGTGGAGATTGTCCACCTCAGCTTCATCAAGGCTCTGTCACCGTGTCTCACAACATCCTCACAGGCGAACTGAGAAGTGTGGGCTGGATGAGTGGACAGTGAGGGGGACTGAGAATTGGCTGCACAGCAAATCCCAGCAGGCTGTAACCAGTGGCACAGGGTTTAGCTGGAGGCCTGTCACTAGTGGTGTCCCCCACGGTTCAATACTGGGCCCAGGACTGTTTAACTTTTCCATCAGTGACTTGGAGAAAGGGGCAGGTGCCTCCTCAGCAAGTTCACAGGTGACACAAAGCTGAGAGGAGTCGCTGATACCCCAGAGGGTTGTGCAGCCCTTCAGAAGGACCTCAGAGAAGAACTATCTGAAATTCAACATAAGTAAGTGCAGGGTCCTGCATATGGGAAGGAATAACCCAATGCACCAGGACAGGCTGGGTCTGACCTGCTGGGGAGCAGCTCTGCTGAGAAGGGCTTGGGGGTCCTGGTGGTCAACAAGCTGTCCATGAGCCAGCAGGGTGTGCTGGAGGCCAAGAAGGCCAATGGGATCTGGGGTGCTTTAGGGAGAGCATTGCCAGCAGACAGAGGGAGGTGAACCTGTCCCTCTACTCAGCCCTGGTGAGGATCACCTGGAGTGCCGTGTCCAGTTCTGGGCTCCTCAGGACAAAAGAGACATGGGGCTCCTGGAGCTGGTCCAGTGAGGGTGACAAAGATGATCAAGGGAGTGGAGCACCTCACTAATGAGGAAAGGCTGAGAGAGTTGGACCTGTTCAGTCTTGAGAAGAGACACTGAGAGGGGAACCCATCAACATCTGTAAGAATCTGAAGGGAGGTATCAGAGGATGGACCAGGCTCTTCTCGGTGGTGCCCAGCAATGGAACAAGAGGCAATAGGCAGAAACTGATGCACAGGAAGATTCACCTGAATATGAGGAAGAACTTTTCCTGTGGGGGTGACCACTCACTGGAACAGATTTCCCATAAAGGGTGTGGAGTCTCCATCACTAGAGGTGTTCCAGAACCATCTGGACACAGTCCTGTGCCAGGTGCTCTGGGACAACCCTATGTGAGCAGGGAGGTGGGACTACATGACCCACTGTCCCTTCCAACCTGAACCATTCTGTGATTCTGTGCTTCTATGAAAGGAGACGGCTCAGCACTTACCAGCATTAGATGCTACTTGAGGACATGATGAGGACTCCACAGACCCACTTGGGCTGGCCTGAATGCCAAGTGACAGTAGTTTGAGGCATCATTGTTGATTGCCTACCCTGACTTGGTTGAAACCAGGACATTTGACCTGGAGTAGGGCACAGGCTGCAAGGGCAGCTGCAGGCACTGTCCAGCTGGTTCAAAAGCACAGTGTCCAGTGGGTCCTGTCCGGCTCCTCCTGGGCAGAACTGCTCTCTCTGACCTTAGTGTTGAAGAGCACACAGGTGAGGAATTGGGAGGTGTAAGCTCAGGTTCACAAACCACAAATCTGTACTTTGAGCGTATCAAAATGCACATCAATGCTGCAGCTTTTGGGGTGCACATCAGCCAAGTTCACAGCAGCCCCCTGTGTCACTCAGTGTGTCCATGGAGCTCTCTGTGAGCTACAGAACTGGCTGAAGCAACCGATTAAACCCTTGGCAAACTATTTTTGTGCTGAGCCTTGCAGCCTCCTTGCCAGCAGCACTAAAGTGAGCTGAACCAAAGCTGCCTCATGAACATGTACAGTGCTTGCAATGGCTGGGCTACAGGGGTATCCAAACCTTGAAGGCCACACGCTGTGAGAGAATGCTGCACCAAACTGCAATAATGAACAGATGACCAACAAAAGGAGTCCCTTGCTGGCCTTGGGCTCTATCATTTTCAGAAGTACTCTGTAGCTTGTACAGGCTGCTGTGGGTCTGGGTGGTGGGCTGGCAATCTCCAGGCTCCTGGAGTAAATGTGCCTTGCAGTGCTACTCAAACACCCCTGTGGGGAACAAAACCTGCCAGCAGCATCCATTGTCCCAGGGGCTGCCAGAGCGTTGCTGGCTGTGTGGGGGGCAAGGTGGAGATGTGGGCTGACAGCCCTGGACAACATGCAATGCCATGGTGCTGTCAGGGGAAAGAGACACTGGAACTGGGCCTTCAAGAAAACCTTTAAGATCACCTGAGGAGGCGAGTGGAAAAAGTACCCATCACGTTTGAACCATCTCCTGGGACTGCAGGGGTCTGCTGAAGGGGCACGTTTTGTTCTGCTTCAACCACAGAGAAACTCCTGGATTCACATGTGAGTACATGAGAAAATGAGGTTTAACTAATCCACCATTTAAAGAAAGAACTGCTAAAATAATAGCATTTTCATGGAGCAAAGGTTATCTCTTCTGGAATGGCAGATATTCCTCAGTGACTCTGCTGATGAAAGGCACAGCCAGCATAAGCTTTGAGAGGCTCAGGAGTGCTCACTTACTCTCTCTCAAGCAGTCTGTTGGCTATTTATGGCATCTCCCTTATCACCCAGAAAAATTAATTTTACCACAGAAATTGCATAACATTGTTTTGTCTCACACCAGTGATCTTCCTATCCTCCCCAAAATGACACCTGGTATTTGTGGTACATGTCTGAACTGGAGGAAAACTGCAGGGAGATTCTAGCCAGAGAAGCACTGGGGAGAATATCAGTGAGTAGCCCCATCACAGCTCTCTGAGACTTACACAGCTTATTTGTGCTACTTATAAGTTAGTAGGTTTTGTTGTGTTTTGGTGGGAGTTTTTTGTTTTGTTTTTTTTTTGTTTTTGTTTTTTTTTTCCCAAGCCTGTAAACTCAGCCTTTGCTCTTAAAATCAATTGGTGTTATATTACTTCTTACACCGTCAAAGGTGTTTAAAAATCTGTTGCCAGACCATGGGAAGCTCAGCCCCATTCTTTATTAAATGAAAAGCAGCTGGTAGCATTATACTAACGTGCATTTTAAATTCTTTTTTGTATTTCCATTAAAATAGACAAAGGTTTCTTAAAGGTTCTGTTTGGGAAGATACAGAAATAAACCAAATTCTTTGTGGTGCATCTCCTTTGTGTTGATGTATCAAACTACAGCTACTGCAAAATCAGCCTCCTCAGCTGCTTCAGGACTTCCCTTGCACAGGAAGATGCTGTTTGCACATGGGCAGTGAGGATTGCTCAGTGCCACCCAAGTAAATTTATGCTCTAACCAGTTCATCAGAGGTATGATGGGAACAAATACTTCGCCAGAGGATCTTGGCTATCAAGGATTGAGGGCAGGAAGAGAGGAAGAAGATAATCAGAGTAGCATAACCTGAAACAGGTACGAGATTCAGTTAGATATCAACATTTTTGGATAAGGAAGGGAACATTAGATCCTTCAAACATTCCCATCTTTCCTGTATAGTTGGGCAATGGGAAATGACCTTATTTAATTGAGACAGCTGCAGAGTTACCAAGCTGCTTATAGTTAAACCTGATAGCCCTCAGAGCACCCAGCTTCTTCTGCTCTTGTTATGGGAGAGGAATCACTCTTGACTTGATTTTACCTCATGAACCAACATAGTGATATGCAATCAGAATAGGGCATCCCACTGTGAGTTAGTGGAGTTGCTGGTGTTATACTTTATGCATGTTAAAATTCTACTCATGCTGGGATTTAAATAATTTTCCGACTGTATTACTATCTTTAATTTTTCACTTATCTGTGGTTTAGCTGATGGAAGAACATGCCAGTGCTGTTAAAACACTACCCGGTTGTGGGAAGGATTCCTCAAAGAAAACTATACAGCACTTCTTTAAGATAGTCAGACTCCAGATCCATCCTGTCTTCCTGGGAAGCTTGTTCTAAGAATGGTTCCCTGGGCTGTCACCTGCATTATCCCAAAGGAAGGCAAATGCCTCTTTCTGTCAAGAACCAGTAATGAGTTACCGAGTTTTGCCACACTTAACATGTTTGTTAATGTACAGAACAACAGAAATATAAATTTGGTGGACAGACATGGTTCATGCTGAAAGGTGCTTATTGAGTCATCAGAGGCTGTGAAGGGATGAATTTTGTCTGCAGGTGAGCCTAGGAATTGTTAAACATCCACACGAGTCTTCTTACTACAAGGTGACATGTGTGACTTAAAAATAAACGAGCTGATTTTTAGCTCAGTTCTGGGAATGTCAGGATTACCCCACGTGTCAATCAGGGACTAGTAAAAACATTTCTAAGCAAAAAGCACAGATTTGGAGAGGAGATGGAAGGTTAACTCTGTCTGGAAGGTTAACTCTGTCCAGATCCTTCTGGAGGCTTCAAAGAAATCAATTTTGAATCCGGCACGCTCCACTAAGAGCAGTTTCCCCATGATGAATGAAACTTAAATCACAAAGACAGAGTGCCTCACAAGGAATGTGTCATAAAATGTCTATAACAAGTCAGCTGGATGGGGAAAAAGAGAGACATTCAAAATTTAATTTGGTGTAAGCGTATTTCATGTCTTGATGTAAGTTTTATGAATACTGGTAATGGCACTGTCCATCCATTTTGGATACCAAGACCAAACATTTCAATGTTCATTTTGCTTTAACTTCTTTTGAGCAACAAGCCATCCCCAAGTAACTAGCTGACAAAACATTCATTATTGCACCACAGAGAAAATCTGTGAAAGGGGGTCATGAGCTAAACACCTTTTTCCTTTAGCACATATCTGGACTATTCAAAGACACTTCTTCACAGGAGCTGGAGGAGCATATTTGAGAGCTGGTAAGAAGAAAGCATCTTTCAGTGACAACCAGAAGGGTTCTCTGACATAAAATAAGGTGTATAAAATAAGATTATCAACACCACAAGTCAGAGGTCCATAAAGAGAAATCACACAACTGCACTGAAATATTCCAAAACCTAAGCCACCTTTGATGCTGTCCAAATCCCTGGAAACACTTCTTCTTGCTCTCTGCGCTAGTGAAAAATCTTTGCCAGCCATTTGAAACGACCAAAATTTTGACATTGAAATATTTCCAATAGAAAATGCCTTTTCACCAAATCCAGAATTAACGTATGGAAATTTCCAATTTCCTAAAAAAACTTCAGATTTTTCATCAAGGGTATCAGAGTGACCTACCCTCCTCAGGAACGCTTTGAAATCACTATTTTGTTGGAAAATAAGAGGAATAGTAGCAAGAATACTCCAGGTATGTGATGAAGAGGCTTGAAAATAAAAATAACAGTAACAAATTTTGTGCAATAACTCTCAGACTGGAATCTTCCTGGATTCCCTTCTCATGAAATACTTTTTGGTTTTGAATTTATGTCCAAAATCATACTCAAAATACATATTCATTGTAAACAATTGTTTTGGTTTGGTTATGCAAGACTGGATTTCTTTTTTTTTCCAAACCTTTCCACTGGCTGCTTCCTTCATCCACTTCTTGCTGATGGTTATTTTTGTCATCAGTACCTAAAGCCTGGACCTGATTTCATAATTCTGTCACTAGTCCTCTGCTCATTCTCTCTTAAAACACCCTTTGAAAAAAGTTATCTTCCCTCACAAAGGACTGAACCTAAAAATAGGAAGACCAGTGCTGCTTGCTGTGATAATACACTGAGTGTGACTTTCTGGCTATCGCACTGTAATTGCTATCTTTCATTCTCATTAACCCTGCAACATATGTCCTCTTGTCTTACTTTGCCTTGGTTTAGTCTAGCTCGAGCCCACAAATCTCTATGCAACTTGTAGCCCTGATGCAAGTAATTCACTGAAGCCAAATGCAAAAGAATCACTCCACTAATTAAAAATCTGGTTTATACCACCTGACTTTTGTCTCCCTGGAGGGAGCATCAAGACTGTTTTTCAGGAAAGCACTCCACATTTTAGTGGTACTGTATAAACACTGATTTTAAGAACTGATTTTAAGCTGACTATCATGTTATATACTCCTGCAGTGAGGAGAAAGTACCTTTAACCATGTTGGTTGGCTCCAGTCAAGCACAGGTCTGAGCAACCAAATGTATTGTGCAAGCTGAGGGTCCAGAGCTGCATTTAATAAATGGTACCTACATTATCATGAAGCAAATTTCAAATCCTGAATAGTCACATCCTTGATGCTTAGGATTTCTTAATCCTCTTCTCTTCCAGCTTACACTCATTTGTTAGCATTGCTACCTAGACAGCAACTCTGCTGTCCATTTATCTTAGAGATGGGTAAGCAAATAAACTCTCTGTGCTGTTTCATTTCTGGAAAGAATAGATCTAAATTGGTGGTGTGTTAGCATTAAATACTCATGGCCCTCAAGAGGGCTGGCATCCTCAGGACAGGCACAGAAAGCAAGCTTTGCTGAAGCTCTTCCATCCAGGACAGCTGTGATTCTGTCCTCGATCACCCCATCTCACAGACAAGCACACATCCATTTGTTGCTGAGTCACAAGATCATCCACAGCAAGTGGTCTCTTCCTTATCCTGGAACAGCCTGTCAGTGGGTTGGAGAATCACAAAGTACAACCAGATTTATTAAGGAGGAAGGTTGGTAGCCCAGGGCTATCCAAGAAGGGAGACATGCACAAACACCCTGTCAAAACAAAGCAAAACCCTACAGCCAGACTCAGCTATTTACACCCAAACCTCCCCAGCAGCATATGAAGGCAGAAGCCTCCTGAGTGAGGTGGAAAAACAGACATCACAAATCAAGGAAAGGTGGGGAACTTGCTACTGGTGGGGCACGAACCCAATGGAGTGACACCAGATGGACCAAACCAAGACCCATCTCCCAGTGATGGCTTGAATCAGTCCAGGGAAAACTTCTGGATATGGTAATGTTCCCAAGCCTTTGGAAGAAGGGAGTAAAATGCTGGAGTCTGAGGGAATACAGCAGCTCCTCTGCTGGGACAGCAAGCTGAGAGTAAAGCTGGGCTGTATCAGTGGAGTCACATGAGGATAGAGACAGCACAGACAGGGGCAACAGCCGGCTCCAGGACATGGATTTACTGAGTGCTCTGGCTGAGCAGCCCCTGTGATGCAAATTGCTGTAGCTCTGATTAATTAGGCTGCTAAACCAGATTTATAGATACCATATATTGCTATAGGAGCACAAAGCAGCCAGAGACTTTCAACAACATTTCATCCTTATGGCCTGGTACACAGACAATGTTTTCTTGGTTTAACCACTGTAACTGTGCCAGGCAGAAAATGTTTCCTACCAACTGATTCACAGAAATAAACCCTGATTGTGGTCATGGCCATCTCGACATAACAGTTTGTCACAGCTATCTTTCTTATTCATTTCCCAGACTAGCAAAAAGCATTTACTGGTGCAGCTGCATTAAAATTAAAAAGGTCACACCACTTGAACTGTACTGATGTAATACAGCAGTTGTATACATTCATTGAGATAAACCAATGTAACTTCTCATTTTTAGAAAAAGTTTGATCTATGGCAATGCATCAGTTTCAGCTGTTTAGCAAGACAAATAAAATATGGTGTGTAAGAGGAAAAAGCAGAAAGACGAAAAAATGAACTCCTCATGAATTCATTTTCACTAGGTTAGAAAAACCTGCTTTTTCCATTTAGTTCTGTGATTACTGACTTTCTTGTTGGCTGCAGCTTTGAAAGCATTTTTCTTTCCCATCTTTATTCCCTACAAAAAAACATTGTCTTCAAACAAATATCTCAAAGGGTTTATGACACTGATTAAGTCTGATTCTGTAAGGAAAAAAAGATAATTGTGCGTGAGCTGATAAATGTTGCAGGGACAACTCTAAACAATCATGCATGAATTATATCTTCAACAAATGTAATTACTGAACAATTCACAAAATGTGAAAAAGCTGCTATATTTTTGTAGTTATTTCCTTTCCTGGCCTGTGTTTTGGATGGCTTTCAAGCATCCTGATTAAATCTGGCCGGAAATCTTCTGGTGGAGCCAATTCCCAATGTGAAATGCCAATTCATCAGAATGAAACACTGATGAGTGTGGGAGCCTGTCATGTTTGGTTCAGAATGCATGGCCTCCAAACCTTGCCTGGGATTCAAACCTCACCTTCCAGGCAGGTTTCTGGCAGGAAACTGCCAGATTTCTTCCTGTCCCATCTGCGCCTCCCATTCAGGCTCTGCAGAGGGGTCCACAGACTTAGGATAGACTTCTCAGTGGGCTCTCCAAGGATTAAAGGGATCAGGAGGTAAAAGCTGAGGCAAAAAATCTTCATTCTTGAAACAGTTGAAGGAAAAGCAGTCAGCACCTGACCCAAGTTCCAGTTTCCCAGTGTAGGACCTGCATTCCAAAGCCAGACTGCAAAATCAGCATAACACCACTCTGAAAGTGCTTACAAGTGACCCCAGAAGAGATTAACCTTTGCTTACAGCAATATGTCAGGAAATGCGTTATAAGCTCTTTAATACAGGATATTTGATGATATTCTGACCTATATTTCTATTTGAGCATCCTGCTCTAATGCTGTGTTAGTCACTAGTCCCCATTGCTAGTTCTCCATCTATGAAGCTGGAGGGACAACAGAGCCTTGTGTGCAGGTACGGCCACTCTGCCATGTTTTCCATGTGCACAGTGGTTATCCTGGAGTGCTGCACACTCCATGCCTGCCTTGGACTCACCAAGAGCAGTCTTCTGCTAATCTGCTGGACCTTAGCTCTAGACTGTGACCTGCCCCATGCCATGTTGCCCTCAGTAGATATTACCTTGGCCTCTGGCTCCCAACTCACCTTTCTGTGTGTTAGCTCAGGACACTGCAACACCTGCCAAGGATGAGTGATAGAGATGTGTCACTGGGGAAGTTCACCTTGGCACAGTACTCTGGATTCCCAAAGGAGGAGACAGGCCTGAGGGTCTTGGCAACACAAACATCCTCTACAAGTTATTTATTTCTTAACCAATCAGCTTAAAGATGTAGGGGATGCGAGTCACAGAATAAGAAGGAAAACAGAATCAAATTAAGGGTTTCACTCAACATTTTGCAGGTGTACTGCTACTATCAGGAATGCTCCTTTCTGGTGCAAGATATAATTGCAGTGCCTTAAGCTCTCATGCTGTTGTTCTTGTGTGGTTATTCTCTTGGCCATGCGCCTATAAACTCCAATATTTTGAGAATCGCTGCCTGGTCCCCCTTCCCTTTTCCTGCCTCACATATTGCAGCCTTTGATTTTTAACAGAGGAAAAAAAAGTCTTAGCCGATAACACTGCAGCTATTAGCTGATAAGTATTACCGGTAACATTACCTGCACAGGGCTTGGCTACCCATCAGCCTGCAACACTTGTACCTGATTAAAGTGTGCTGCAATCAACACTAAGAGCACCAAAAGTGGGAAAAAACAATAGAGACTCTGAGCAGGTCCCAGTGAAAAACACAGCACTGTGTTTTTTCTGGCTGAGTAGGAGGAAGACAGTGGGGAAAAAAAGTCATTCTCTTTGTTATGTTAATTCGCTGTACTGGAGAGATCAATCTCTGGAAATGCTTGTCTGGACACCCAGAAAGAACCCTGGGAGAGCTTTTCCCTTTCCCATTTTATTCTCTTTCTTTCTATGCCTTGTCTTTACCAAAGGATAAGTTTGTTCACTTTATGCCACCTGCTATGGACATCATGGATAGAGCTTTGTGAACGTGTGTTTGTCAGAGATGGTCTGTGTGACAGTGTTTCTAAGGACCCATCTGAACTCATCTGAGTCCAGCAATGAACATCCTAGATCTGTTGTCTGGTATGGATCTTCAGCTATGATGGGAAATACCATCTATTTAAAAAGATTTTATTCAAGACAGTGTGTTGAGCTTGAGTCACAGGATGCATATTCAGGGGATTTATCTTTGACATAAGCAGGTTTAGACAGAACTATTTCCAGTTCAGTTTCAGTGAAGATGGGATGTACAGAATGAGCTCAGAAAGCTCCACGGGAGCACTGAGCATCAAAAAACAACTTAACTTGTTTATAGCTCTTTACTTAACCCCTTGGATCAGAAAAAAACCTTTCTGCATCATGTAGGCTTGTGCTTGTCCATGCTCTAACTCTGTAGCTCACTGCTCTATCCTTGAAATCTGCAAACACCTCCACTTGTGTTTTTAAGTCTTTGTATAAATTACAGCTCATTTGGGCTCTGATAATGTACAGCTTGAGTCAAAAGGAGTTAATGGTTAATTTAATTGAAAGCAGGATACATACCTTCTTTAGGAAAGCAGAAACAGGAAGGTGATAATTTTTACTAATTAAGTTCATTTGTTAGGAAGAAGAAACTGGAACTTGCATGATGCCATTAACCTTAGAGTAAATCAGTTTTCTAACACTATCTGACAATCAAAATTTCTGTGAATGTTAGGAGATTCATTTGCTTCTGGGACTTGGTTTCAGCTGCTGATTTCACATTCAGAGCCATTGGAGTTAAGTAAAACTTTGCTTTATTGGGTTTAGGGTAATACTACAAACATTTCAGCAAATACCCATTTGTAGATTCAAGAGTGTGATACTGAACAGTGTTTACAACATGCTTTATATTTGCTTGCATTTCTAATGCTGAGTGAACCCCACAGGGACAGGTGACTGAGTGCGAATTTCTTGCAGAATTTGGCATCCCTGTGTTGGATTTGGCTGTGTTCAGCCATTGAGGCTCAGATACCATTTTGCTCAGATACTTGAATTTCTGATGAGCACACCGTTCTAGGTGAAAAACCTGCTTAAACTGTGAATGCTAAGCAGCAGATAATTGGGTGTATGCATGTGCATATCCAAAATTTAACTCTTGAACTCACAAGAAGTCTGCTGGTTGCTACCCACAGGTAGCACAGGCTAGTTCTGAATTTTGATAATTTCTGGACTCATAAAACCTTTCATCTCTTGAGTCCTCCCATTAATGAAGACAGAAGTACCAGTTAGGAGGTTGGTCATGTGTTGTGCTTCTGCACATAGACAATTTAGATTAGGAGAAATTGGGACCTGGGGCTATGGAAAGCAAGATGACCAAAAGCAAGGGTTCTACGAAAGAAGAAAGAAGAGAAAATAGGGACATGCAATGAAGAAGTGAAGAAGATCTTAGCTGGAGGAAAGATCCTGGAAGCAGGAAGTGTTCTTGGAGATCAGAGCAGAGAGAATACCAAAGCAGTGGAGATGCTCAGGGACCTTTGTCTGGCATTCAGTGTGAGCAGCAGCAAAGCGTGCAAATTGCCACGATTTTGTCCAACCTTCCCAGAGCAGCAGAGACCGTCTAGAGAGGGAAGTTGAGACATGATGAAGGTAGTGTAGGGAAGAGAGTTACCTAATGTGTTAAAAAATAAGGTAAGAGCTCTGATCTTTCTGATTCTTGAGTAAACCCCAGTAGCCAGATCCACTACGAGCTGCTTGATACTTTGTCTTGCACATGAACAAGCAGGAAAGGTAGGACTGACCCAGTAAGCTGCTCTTTATAAATGATACCCTGAGGCTGAAATTCACCCACATTCAGGGAGCAGTACAAACTGTAGGTATCACTCAAAACAACTGAAGTCATGGACCTGGGAACAGGACTAGCTCTGCCCTGAACTGCTGTAATGGCCTTGTGTTGATCTGCTGTATAGGGATGAAATTAATTCCCTTCTCACCCTGGAAGGTGTCATCAGTAGCAAAACCTGAAGACTTTTCCTGAGCAACAAATACCTTTCTCCAATACACCAATGTGAATGGAAAGGCAGGTCTAAGTAAGAAGGCTTTAATTCTTGACCAATTTTCTTGTGTTTTTAACCTCAGTTCCCTCTAGAATACAAAGATAGGTAATTGTCTTCCTCATTCATTTTTCTTGAAGATTACTATCTTCCACAATCAATTAAAGACTTTTTTCCCTTCAAGGTGACCCTAAAATTTAAGAGATGAACCCAAGGAGATTGAAGTGCAATGTACAGAGATTAAGAGATAGATTTTAGAAATGTTTATGGAGGCATGGCTGCACTGTTTACAACATGTAACACCTTCATGTAGTTAAAATCCAAGTAATTATATACAATCTTCTTTTCTTTTGTTTTCCTCTTGTTATTTTGCTAAGCACTGCAAATTTTCAAGTGGAAACGCATTTGGAAGGCAGAAATGTTTAGTTTTGTTTTGTTTTCCTCTTGTTTGCTTGTCACATGGCTCTCCACACCACTGTAAATCTGCTCAGTAAGAGAGTGAGCCTTGCTCTGACCTTAACCAGTAGAACAGCTTTAAACCAGGCCTTTGACACTGTTGTTGCCAGTGCTTTCCCAGTAATGCTTTGAAATAACAGCTGCAATTCCAAATATGCTGCAATACCCTCCCAGCCAGAGAATTTGGGACCTTCTCTTAAGAAGATTGCCTTGATTTATGCTCAGGACAATGGCTCCTTTTTATAAAAAAACAATATGCTTAAAGTTGGTCTCTGTAGTCCATTGCTTAAACTGTGACTCTTCTGTTGTCTAGAACTTTATGTGATGATAAAGCCATCTCTGGATCCAGAAGGAACAGGAATTCTCAAGTACAGTGATTTCAATTCTGAGCTATGGACAAGGAGAATAACTTACAACTTTACCCACTATAGTGTTTGGACAAACATTTCTCCACTTGCTTCTGTGCCACTTCAATTCTTCCAACAGGTGCTAAAGGTCATTTAGAGAGGCACCATGATATCTGATGGGAACTCAGAACAAGAAAGGTTAGTAATACAATATTTGCTGAGATTCTGGCAACACTTAAGCCTATGTTTGTCATGAAGGTGATATCTCAACCTACTGCTTAACTGGTTGGGCTGCAGCTCTGAAGAACTTGGTGTGAGACCTCATGATATATTGCTAGACAGGTTGAGGTGGCCCTATAGAATTACTTATATTGAGATTGTTGAGACAGTGATGAGGTAAGATGTAATCAAGTGCAAAAAAGGAAGTTTCAAGCCTTTGCAAAACCAGTAAGTGGAATGTCAGTGGTTCCAAGATGCAACTCAAAAGGAAAGTTATCTTTAGATGATGCATCACTATGTTGCCCTCAATGGGAGAGAGAACTACCTTCTGCTTAACAAAATTAGCTGAAAAAATGGCATCTTATCAGTATCTAACAACATCTGTTTTACCCTTTGTGCATTTCAGCTGGGATACTCACCCAATGGCTTCAGCAATAACAGGGCTCACGCTGTGGATACTTAAGAACAACTTAAAATATTGAGTTATTCAAGCCTGATTCCAGCTGAGAAACTGTTCACATAGACTTGAAGGAAAAGAAGGCTCTTTACTTTAAATGTCCCGAAAAAAATCTCTTGCCTTAGCAATGATTTTATTGTGAAAATCAAACAAAATCCATGAAGAATATGTAGATAGTATTTTTAAATTATTTTGATTATTGAACTACCATA
The DNA here is from genome assembly GCF_047495875.1 of Pithys albifrons albifrons. NCBI lineage: Eukaryota > Metazoa > Chordata > Aves > Passeriformes > Thamnophilidae > Pithys > Pithys albifrons. The sequence continues at coordinate 119,735,416 of NC_092458.1, read as the reverse complement.
GCCCAAGAATGTTTAGCCTGAAGCACTTTGTGCACCATAAATAGTATATGATATTACCCTGCTAACACTAATAATCTACAAAGTGCAGAATATAAAACACTTGACAGCAGTTCTGGGATTATTTTGTGCTCCATGAAGAAATGTAGCCATTATAGGTATAAAGCTAAGAAATTCTGTGATGTAGAATTTATGACCTATGTACCTCCAATGCTACTAATAAACAAGGAGAACTTTGAAGTGCCAAGTTCTAACATCACAATGTAATTTTAAGGTGATCTAATAGTTTTTGTATAAACTGGTGAAGAAACTTGGAGGGGAGAATGATATGGGATAGTCTACACTTATGGTTCTAAGGGAATCAGTTTATCCTGTATCCAGTAAAAGCAGCAGGTGAGACAGACACACTTAATTCATGATTTCTTTACAATTACACCCAACCTGTTAAGGGTCTGGCATCAACAAACACTCTGTGTACCTTGGACTAAAAAGAGCAGCCATAAGGAGCAAATTCTCACTCCTGTCTAATAAAAGCAAAATAACAGCTGAGAGATTTGTAAACGTTTGCTGTAATTCTGCAACAGAATAAAATGTTAAATTCCACACGCTGCTCTGGTGCTCCCATCCTGATCATCATCAGTGAAAATATACCTTCAGTGCAGCAGCTGTAGCTGCTCTAATAAGATATCTACATAGAGAAAATAGGCAATCAAATTTCTGCAAAGTATGAAATTTTCCATTAAATTGTCTCTTCCTTTTATATAACACAGCTGCAACAGTTCTCACTAGCTTTTTCTATCTATGCCTCAGCAAACATAACTCTCCCTTGCAGGATATTTTCCAAATGAGTCATTTGAGATTTAGATTTCCTCTAAATGCGTCTAGACCATGGCCCCCAAAATTTTATCCTGAAAAAAAACCAAGATTGATCCTATCAAAAAAACTGATCCAATCATCTACAGCCATATGTTAGGAAGTAGAGAGTGTTGTAAATGAAGAACATATTCTGACAAATTAAATATTAAAAAGATGTAAAGAACATCTGTGTCATTTGCTTCTAAATGAATCTCTGGTAGTTTAGTCAATGTGTTAATCTTCAAAAGGCCTTTGATGTTGTGGTCTGTTTGGCTTTGTCTGCTGAACTTTATAGTTTTGCTTTTAATAAGGCAGGGGTTCTGTGGTTTTCATTTGAGTAACAAGTCATTATTGGTAAACTGAATTGCTTGGAATTACTGTAAATTGCAGTGTTTGCCTGCTAATTGATGGAGTGTCTGAAGTCCTGGAGGGAAGGTGTTATTCTTCTCTAGTGTTAATGATCTACTGAATCCTGTTGCTAGTTTTGGTGTTGATAACACTGATGCAAACTGTGCCCATAAGGCCATGTCATTGTGCCTTCAGAATGAGTTTTTGGTGATTTAAACAGCAAACATACCTGTCTCAGACAGACATAGTTGTCACAGTAATCAAAATGTCAGCCCATGCTTCCATGGGGGAATGGCTGCCATGGGAAATCTCTGTAACTGTGGAGTCTTTTTTTACCCCTCTCTGCACTGTCAGCCTGAGGAAGAAGTTACTCTTGAGCTGACTAGGTCAAACTTAGTGTTATGGTTTAGTTGGCATGGTGGTGTTTGGTCAAAGGTTGAGCTCAATGATCTTGGAGGTCTTTTCCACCCTTAATGACTCTGTGATTCTATCAAATCTGATCACTAGATCTGTGTGAAGGCCAGTAAACACTCTGTTACCTTTCAGGTCTACCTCAGCTATGCCACAGCAATTTAACTCTTGCTCTGGCTGAGTAGGGATTACTCAAAATTAATATACATTCTTGAAGAGCTTTTTTCCTTGAAATAAATTAATTTTAAATGTCTTGGCGTTTTTTGTTCAACCTGACATGAATTGTTTTGCTCTCTGGGTGTGGCAAAACCCTTACGCCTTCAGTTTAAGTAAGACAAGGAGAAAGTACAAAAAAAAAAAAGGGGGGTTGGGGGGGAATGCATAAAAAGTTACAAGCACTCTCCTGTCAAGACTGTCCCTCAGCCAGAACTTATCTCTAATATCCTCAGGGCAGATCTTCTTTTCAGAGAAAACACAGGGAGACTAAAGAACCTGGCCAAAATATCTGTGCATTGTGCAGGTCTGGTATTGAACCATCCTGGACCCATCTCAGCATCCTTTTTCCTCCTTATTGCCTTCTTATTCCCATACCTGCTTATCCCTGTCCTATTGCACATAGATGTGTTTCACTCTGCATGAATTTTTCCAGAAGAAGCAGCAGCTGCTCTTGGCAGGTGTAAATACTCTTTATCACATTCCCTTCCTTCCACCCTCAAAGCACACACACACACAGAGTGATATTCTTGCTGATTAAATTACTGCTATTGAAATCAGATTCTGGCTCACACGACGCTGACAATATTGTGTTTTATTGCTAAATGCTACAAGTAATTCCTCACACTCTCAGTGATTTATCACGTAGCTCATCTACTCAGGGATTTCCTCCATCATGTAATATCACTAGAATTTTGCCTGAGGAACAACTGCCAGGGAGGACCTGCTGTTATACCTTGCTTCCTTCTTCTGGAACATAATAGCATAACATAAGTAAATGCCACAGAGCGGTTTGACATATTGTATAAGTACTGATTTAGTGTTGAACTGATAATAGATGCTTGTTGAGAAGCTGTAAATTTTCAGAAACTGTCTTAGTCTGCTCATACATTTTAAAACAGGAAAATGTAAAAGTCTGTATCCACTATAATCCATCCACATTTCTATACTCTTTCATTTAGCATACACAGAAATTCAGACTGCAGAAAAGAAGTTTTGCATTTAAACAGTTATACCATAAACACCTTTCCTTTGATACCAGATGGTGAGTCTGTAGTGGCAAATATAACATCAAGCATGTATATAACATAGTCCCTCTTGCCTCCACATGGTTTACTCCCAGGAAGCATATTAGAAATGCCCAGGAACAGCATACATGGCTTGCTGCATATGGGCATGTTCATACTTCCTGAAACAGAGGGTTCTCCACAAAGAGGGCAGAAAATGCACTGATTGCTTAGATTGTTCACATAAGTATAATAATGACCAACCTGGTTCAAGCCCAACTAGCCCCGGGAACTGTTTCCCAAACTACCCAGTAGCAGATACACAGGGGAAGTTCATATTAAGCACTGGCTAGTTTTTAGCCAAGCACCTCTCTGGCAGTCAGTGCCTTAGAGAGCACCTGAGCTGAAGGTCATACAGAGACTGACCTGTTTAATGAGTGCCAGTGGACTTGCCTTAATTTAGCTAATTCCTTCCTATTTGCATTTTTGCCTCTCCAGCTTCTCTAAGCAACAAATGCCTTCTTCGGTTATGGGCTATGCAAAAAATTGCCTTTTCCAGTTTGGTTTAAAATTGCTGTTTAATGCTTTGGCATTGAAGTTCCATTCATTCCTGATCAGAATCGGAGAACAGCCTTTCCTCATGCCCTTTCTCTATCCATGTAATAACTTCACTCTGTTTTAGCATATGGCTTTCTCATTTGACTCTTTCTGAACTCAAACGTGGTCTGTTTGGTCTTTCCTCCTGTGCAGGTTGTTTTCTGATCAAACTTTTTGGTATTTCAAGTCTGCTTTTTACAAGATGAGGAAAGGACTAGCCCTATGTGCAGCCTTCAGAATATGTCTGCACCAGACACTTCTACAGATGGTTAAAAGTGTTTTCAGTCTGGCTCTCAATACCTCTCCTTAATAATTCCTAATAGCCTGTTTGCCCTTGTGACCGCTGCTGAGCAATGAGCTTGCAGAAACAACTCCAAGATTTACTTCTGGACTGGTAACAGCTAATTCAGAGCCACGAGCAGCACATGCATGGCTAGAAATGGTTTGTCTTTTTTTTTTTCCAGTTGCATTTTAGTGCACGTATCAATGCTGACTTTTTCTAACTGTATATCAAGACATTCTGCAATCATTCAAAGTCAGATTTAGATTTGACTAAAATAAGTATTTTTGTATTGCCAACAAACTTGGCCTCAAGCCCCCTTTTCAAGCTTCCTTATGAGGATATGGTGGTGTCCCAGCACAGTTACTATTTCCCTACTACAAAAAAATCCATCATTTGTCCTTCCTTGTTTCCAATCCTTTAACCAGTGATTAATCCATGTGAGGCCTTTCTAAATGACAGCTTCATCTCTGCAGACAAAACTTGTTGAAAGATTTCTGGACAGCCTCAAACACTATATCAACTGAATCACCCTTATTCATATACTTCCTTACACCTTCACAGAGTACTCATAGATTTGTAAGTCATGACTTGCCTTGGTAAAAACTGTGTTGACTGCTTCTTAATGAATCATATTTTTCCTTCCCAGTGTTGAGTAAATCTATTCTTTATGTAAGATTTTGTGACTTTTCTTGCTACTGAAGTATGAGTTTGCTTGGTAAAAAAAGTTCAGGTGTAATGCTCTTTATTTGCCCCCTTCTCTCCTGTAGTCCTGGTTTAAAAAAAAAAAATCATTTTTCTGATATCTAAAAACTAAACTTTGCTAATTCTCAGAATAAAATAAAGCCTTTAACTCCTTCAAATTTCTTTGAAATTATTTATTGATTTTTTTTTGTTCCTTACCCTAGTGCCCTGCTCTTTCTAAGACAGATGTTTTCTGGAGAGGTACCCTCTAAAGAACAACAATATCTCAGGTCTTTCCTTCACCTCTCTTTGGAAAACATAATGACAAAGAAATCAAAATTCTATTTGTTGTAGGAGGAGGAAGGGATATGCTTCCCACCAGAAGCAGTTGTTACTTCGTGCCTTCCTGTACCAGAAGATGTGGTACCAGCTGTGCAGATACCTGCTTACATTGGGATTCATCTCCTCTCCAACACTCATTCAGCTTTCTTGCAATGACTCTCTTCCCTGTGTGGTGCTTTCATACCTTACTCTCTACTGGATCGCACCAAGTGTGGTAAATGTCTCAATTCTGATGCTATTGAAGTTTTTGTAGTCATGAAGTTTCACATGTTTATAAAATTGCTTCTCACACCCTTTCCTATTATTTCTCCTTGGACTGCCTTAACAAGGTTTTTCATTTCACTTTCTAAACTTTTTGTTGCTGGTTTTTGGAATCATTATTCCTTTCTCTCCATGGTTCAGGACTTGTTTAATTATTTAATGCAATGAGACATAACCTGCAAAGGAGAAGCTGAAAGACCCTCGTGTGAACTGCCCTACAATCCCCTAGGAGATAAAATGATCATGTTCCATTGAAGAATTGAAGGAATTTCCTGTTGGGTTTCTCCCTCTTCAGCCCATGAGTAAATACTGGCCTTACTTGCCCTTTTAATTCTCCAAGTGCTTGCATCTTGCACCCTCTCAACCCCCCCCAACCTGGTGTTCCTCAGGGATGCACAAATGGCTCTCCCAACACCCATGTACCCCAAGCCTCAGGGAGAGCTTCTTCCCCTCACTCCATGAGGGTCCCCAACATCTGACCTGGGACTTGCTTCCTGCTCCCAGGGACCCATCACTGTGAGAGGTTCAGTGTTACAACTCTTTGTATGCTTCTCTAGCTCCAGCCTTCACACTTCTTGTCTACATTATCCTCCTCACAAAGTGCTGACAATTTAAAATTAAAATACATCAGCACTAGTTAAGCTGAATATACAACCTTATGATCATGACAAATTCTAGAGTTGTCTTGTAATCTTTCTTTGTAGTGGTATGTAAAGAAAAGTCCCTTTTGTGCTGACCCCAGCATTAACCTTTCAGACTGCAATGTAGTCAGATGTATCAATCTGTTGTTTGTCCCCTTCTCTAAAACAAACAGTTTCTAAAGGATACTTGTACATGTATTTATTAGTGAAAATTCCCAACCTGCTCACAAATATTCAAAGTTTGCTGTTACCCTATCACATTGAATCTTACTGTTTTGGAACAGTGTGATTTAATATGTTAAATACAGAGGAAATTGTTTTTTCATGGTGTTTCAATGCTTCTAAAACACAGCCTTGCTGAAATTGAGCTAACTGATTAAATGAGTTGACTCAATCAACTGAATGAGCCTCACTCTCCCGTAAGACTTAAAAGGAACACAAACTTTCTTCCCATATATCTATCATGGCCCAAGGGGTCTTTTAACTAGAGATTTGATTGAATCTTAAAGCAAATGTACTGTTATCTTCAGTTTACCATGAAAATTGATTAAAGATACTATCTTTGCAGTCTTCTCAAAAACAGCAACCTAATATGTCTCTGAGTTTGCCAGTGTGTGGTGATGAAACAAATAAATTTGAATTCTAATTGACTCGAGCTCAAAACTGATCTTCATAATACCTGGATTTATAGGACATATTTGAATTATCCTTCCTTGAAAGGAACAGATCAGAGTTTCTTCTATTGAAGTGCCAGGATGCCATCAAAGCCTGAACCACCTGAGGACTGGTAACAACAACCTCATGCAGAGTCAGTATGATCATTTATCATGCCTTTATGTGGAAGAAAAAATGAATGAAGATCCATGAAAACAAACCAAATGAGGAAATGCTCAGCAAGGAGATAATGAGATATTTCCAAGCATTTCATGCTTCTCTTAAGAGAGGTCACCTGGCTGCTTCTCTTCTAGGGTGACCAGCAGGGACAGTGACATGCCACATAGACTCTACAGCCACAGAGGGAAGTAAACTCTTCCAAAGTGGAGTCCAGACCTCCTCCCTTTTGATGTCCTCCTCAGAACAAGGAGCTTCTTGGACCAAAGCAAGAGGGAACAGCACCTACAGGGATCTGGCTCTTACTCCTGCCTTTCTCGGGGGTTCAGGTTTTCTTGATGGATTGACGAGGACACAGATGTTTTGGGAAGTGCTGAGTTCCTGAGTGAGGGAAAAGATGATCTTTTCTTTAAGAAAATTTGTTGGGCAAGATGGTTTCCTCTTTCATCTATGAACCTGATTTCCATGGAGAAAGAAACAAATTTCCATCATCTCTTCAGCCACAGAAAATTCAATTCCACATCTTCCTCAGGAGGGTTTAAGCCACAGGGATGCACCTTCCTTCACTCACACCAGGCTCTCCCACCTGACCCCTCAAAAGAGAGGGAGGCATCAGCACTAACAGACAGCAGCTCCATCGCAGCTGTATGGCCATGACCCATCTCCTCACAGGCACCATGACCTAACTAATGCTTCCCGCTGAAGTGATGGCTTGGTGTGCTAAGAGCAGAGTACTTAGGGGATCAGAAAGTAAGCAAGCAACTAAAAACCTGGGACTGTGACCTCGATATAATATCATGAGGCCAGGAAAGTGGGCTTTGGGATCCTATTTCAGGACATTTTCTAGGTTTAATCATAGTAACAGGAAGAGAAACCAACTCATAGCCCTATTCTGTTCACTAACCAGAGAGCAACATCTGCTTGGAGGAGAAGAGGGAGTGTGTGTCAGGATCTCTCTCTGGACCAAGTGCTCTTTCTTTCTTGTAAAAATGGAAGTTGCTTTTTACAAGCAGAGAACAGGAAAGTGGTATCTAAGAAATGGTTTCATGTAAACACCAGCAAATTCATTATTCATTGTTGTTTAATGAAATTTTTATGTCAACAAATCTTTTTTTCTGGGGGTGGCTCATTCACTATTTGCTGCCTTTTTCTGTCTTTTTGTTTCTTCAGTTCATGAGGTCACATTCATTGTAGGTAAGGCTTTCAAAAAAGAAAAAATACAGATCTGAAGTGAGTCAGTGAATTTGAGCACTCACTGGCTACAAGATGCCTTATACTTCATCTGATTCAGCTCCATTATTCATTGCTTGAAATTTTTCAGGAGATACATGTTTAAAATGTCACTTACAATATGAAAATTTGTTTTAATACAATTTGATCTCGACATTTATGGCACTCACGGTGTTCCCATTTGTGCTTATGAACCTTTTCTTTCCATAAATAGGTGAAGAAAACAGCATTTCGTTCAGCTCTTGTCTTCACTGAGAGTCTCATGACTTTTATTACGTCTGTGTTCTCAGAGGTCATTATGAATAACATCTTGTTGAAGCTGCAGTCAGAGATAAGAGGTTTATACATGTGATTCCAAAGTAAAGCCTGCCCATTGTGATTTCACCAGTTTCAGGATTTTACTCTGTATTTCAAGTGAGCTGACTCTACCAGAATGACTTCAGGACTGACACTTCTCCTACTTAGTCTTACTCTGAGAGTAGAGTACACACATCGACCAGGCTAAACAAGACATGTTTCATCAACTTCAAACTCCGTCTTTGTCCTCACAACACTGTTAACAGCCACTGCCTTTTGAAGTGGGCTGCACTGTTGATTATCAGGACTTTGTGGACATTGAGGCATCAATCTGCAGGCTTAAAATTAAGCACAGGCAAGAGTACTCAGGCCATTAGCATTTCATGTGGCTGTGCAGACATGGGTAAATGGAAATTGAAGCTATACATTAGTGTAGTAATTAAGAACTTCTTTCTTTTGAACACAGTAGTAAAAGCATTAAAAATCCATAGTATGAGTAAGGAAAATTAGATCTGTTTTCTTCCCAAAAAAATGTAGTTCAACAGCTTTACCCTTCCATTTAATAAAAACATGCTCCTGTCCATGGTGTGTGGTGTATTTAACATGCCTGTGAAGCCCAGCATAACAAACCATCGAGATTAATAACCTTCAGCTTATAAAGAAACCCCGCTGTTGAAAGGAGGTGCTGTAATCACAGCTGGCTATGGCTCTGCAGCACTCAGCAGGCAGCCAGGAGGTCTGGAGGTGCAGATCCAGGCTGTGTCCCAGCTGGCAGCTCTGCCACACCAAAGCAGAGACAAGGAGAGATGAAGAACCCAGCAGGGTCTCGCCTGCCCTTCATTCACTTCAATTTTCCCTGTGGCACCAAGGCTTATGTCAGATGTGCATACTTTTTTATCTAGCTACCTAATTATTTTCATCATCAAAATTATATTCATAAGCCAAGTACATAAATTGGGAAAAAAGGACGGTGGCAGAGAGCACAAGAGGAGGAAGGGCTGTACCACAGATCTTCTGCCAAAGCCTCAGCTGCCTGCACAGAGAGAGATTCTATCTCCACACATCTTTGCTGATACTTCAGATAGAGCAGGATGGCCAAATGACAAATGATCACCCCATTCGAGAGGAGTTCCTCTGCTCTGTTCAGTGCAGGACTGGTTAGGGGTGGGCTGCCACCAGTTTCCTGGATGTGCAACTTCCTTGATTTGTGGCTGAAAAAACTGAAGGTTCCATCACTTGCCCCAGTTCAAACTGCTGGACTAGAAGGCTCCTGTTGTCTGTCTGCAATCTAAGTCTGTTCTGTTGATTTTAAATATGAGCAATAATTATTTCAGCAAACAGGGCAGACATGCTGCTGTTACTATCCAAAAGAGATCTAAATATCCAGGAACATCTTCTTGCCCAAGCTTTCTGCAGCTGTTGTTTTCAGGTGCCTGCTCCCCTGGGGAACTTCCAGGCATGGTGAGATTTCACAAATAACATGAAGGTTTATCACAACTGTTGTGATTGTCTCCACTTCATGGAACAGATGATTTGTTAATGGCCCTCCTGTAGAATAGATAGACTGAAGCTTAAGTTAAGTTAGTAAAATAGGAACTTAAGGCAGGAACTGAGTCTGTCTGGTCACTCACCAGCCCTGTTGTCTCCTGTCTCTATTGCAACACTCTCTCTACTTGGGGATGCTGTGACTAGACAATGCAAAGCCTGGGGGCACCTCACAGATGCATTCTGGACTACTGAAGAAGAGCCTGTCCATTTGAGCTCCACTGAGTGATGACCTCAAAATGGGCACTATGTCTGTGTCTCTGCAATGACACAAAGGCTCAACAAGTCCACTGGGGTGCCAGTATAAACCAGATCTTCAGCAGCTGCATATAGATATTTTTCTCACTCAAATGACAAGAGCTGTAATGTAACAGATGCCCTGAAGTTGGGTGCTTAAGTTCAGCAAGTGAGGGAAAATGCTGATATTATTCCTGAATTGACTGATGTCTGCCAGCCTCTACTACCACTGGATGAGGTCTGATGGAATAACTGAGAAAACAGGTTGAAAATGTGACAGCCGGTGAACGTGTTCTCCTTGAGTACTTCAAATTGGATTGTGTTTGTGCAGATGGGGCACATACTCTGACTGGCAGGAGTACTGGCTGAGTTGCTCTGCTAGAAAGGCTTTTGTACCAAGAGCTATCCAAAATATCATTTTATAGTCATCAGCAGGCTCTTTGTGCTAAAGACTTGAACTTCTCCAGAGCTCTAAACCTGACTCTCTGTCTCATCAGCTTCATACTTGTGCATGTACTAAATTAACATTTCTTACCAATTTGAGCAGGAGAAAAATCAATGCTTCTGTACAAGTTTTGTTGGCTGGTGAGGGAAAAGGCTCTTCAAAAGAAACAAATGGGGTTTGGAAGGCAAGAGTGAATTCATGAATCACAGCAAGCTGCCCAAAGACCAGGATTAGGCAGTGAACTGGCTGCCTTTACAGGCATTACATTTTGTCTGTACCGTGTCAGTATGTCTACAGGGGAAAGAGTGTCTTTATATTATGATGTTTAATGGTCTTTCTCTTTAGATAAGAGCAGTTAAAAATTCCTGTCTTATAACAAAGTTGGACTGCTTTCTTTTAGAGCAGTCAGGAGTTAATAACAGGGCAATAAATTAGAAGATCTATACTGCAATCTCATCAACTCTGGGCTTATTTGAGTGAATTTTTGAAGAAATTGTGGTAGGAAAGACTGCTGTGGCCATTTAGTAATCCTCTTGCTGAATTTATAATTGGAAATGTTGAAATTCAAGAGTACAGTTGGGCTTGAGAAGGAACTGCAATTCATCTCGAGTGATGAAGAGCTAGTGCTACCTTGAGCCAGGTGTGTAGGTGCAGCCCTGGCCTGGCCACAGCTGTATTCCCAGCATAAATGTTGTAATGTGAGAGAGAGATCTAGCCCTGACATGAGCTAAAAAAGTATTTTACCCTCATCCCAATGAAGTCATCTCTGCTGGAGTGCATAATTACCACTGAATTTTTAAACAGCTGTAACACATAATATTAATGCCTGAAGAGAAAAGCAGAAGAGCATTTCCAGGGAAACAAACTATCACATTTCCCTGCTCTCTGACACAATGGGCTGAGATAAAACTGAAGCTGCTCGAGAGATAACAGGGTTTAGAAATCAGTCAAAACTGAGAAATACAACATTTACAAATGGATGTGATCATATGATGGAGTAAACCTGTAGAGAAAGGCAAGTTTCTAGCCTCTGTTTCCCATCTCATATTCCCAGCACATCTCCACCACTTCATCACTCTAAATCTGACATGCTGGAGAGAGAAGTCAGAGCAGAGACAGTAAGCATGCAAGAAGTGCCAAAGCTGGGGCAAGAAACCAAGATGGGTGGTAGAAAGAACCTTTGGAGTCCAGTTCTGCACACACACATCAGAGTGTTCAAGTTTAAACAATTACCTATGTAGTGAAGTTCTCCAGTGATGGCACCACTACTTAGAGAAGTGAATGTGAAGAGTATGGCAACAGAAAGCAGAGGTAGACCCAGCTCTGCCTAAGGCTTTATTTATGAAGGTATTTTAAGGCCCTGTGCTGAACAGGTCTCCTCTTGGCTTCTGTGGAGCAGTGCAGGGTGTTCCAGGGCAGAGAAAAAGGTTTGTGCCAAACACTTGAGTGAGGGGAGGGACTGATTGAAATGCCACACTGCTCTGCAGGTCCCCCTATGTGCAGTCTACAAGCCAAAGAGACTCTGCTAGGGATTTTAATTTTTAACCAGTATCATACTGCTATACCAGAAACCACACATTCATTCTGTCCTTAGTTCAGTTCTGGCTCAGGATCAATGAGGAGCTCAAAACCCCACAGTTCAAGTTCAGTTCCAGTTAACAGGGGAATGTGTCAGAGAGGAATAATTTCAGGCTGATGTTTGGTTCACATTTAGTGCAACCCTTTGAGTATTTTTTCCTGAAATTCATATTTTATTAGTGCTAGTGAAAAAAAAGAAAAAAGAGAACCTGGGTACTGCAACATAATGACACACACATTGGAGGTAGATAGATCCTGATCCAAATCTGACAGGCTAAAACAGTGGAGAACTTCAACCAAGATGCTTTGATAAACTGTACAATAGGATGGTGGGCAAGATGATGGACCTGTTAGCAACAAGAGATGATGCATCTTTTTGTGAGATGGGAACTGACAACTCTCTCTAGTGTTCCAGGTTATCTCATCTGTTTCTCCCTACAGATATGACTGAACAAAGATCAAGTCAAATAGATGATTAAAAGTTAGCTGCTGCAAAGTACAGCATGAAACCCAGGGTTGAATCCTGACCCTTGGAGGGTGTGCTCCCTGCAGCAAGTGGGGAGAGTTGTGCAAGAATGGCAGTGCATGGTTTTGCAAAGGTTTGTGTAGCTCATTATTCTGTTTCCAGCAGTGGCTGTAACGGGGTGGCTAAAGAAAAACATAGTTAGACCATGCATGCAGATTTATTTGTCCTAGCAGTCTCCAGCATCTAAGCAGAGAAACATCCATTCTTCAGGGGCTCTAAAACCACATCCTTGTCACTGCAGATGTGTTGCTTTAGCCACTCGAGGCAGGTGTCTCAGGACCTGCATGTGAAATCAGAGTCACTTTCAAAGCAGGTCATAATGGCTCAAGCACATTCAAGTGTCAGTGGCTCCAAATTGCATCTCACAAACCTCAGCTGTATCATCAGAGATTACATGTCCAGGTCTCTGTATCTGAAGTGTGCCCCCAGAATAGGAACCTCAAGAACCATCATACTGTAGTTCAAGTAATTTGATGCCATCTTGGCAGCCGGGGTAAAGCTTTCATCTTTACAAGTACGTGCCTAAGTCACTCAGATATAGCTCCAGACTCCTGCACAGTATTTTGTCTCCTGCATCCTCAGCCATCTTCACACTGTCAGGGTTTCAAGAACAGAGAATGAAAAAATGCATCTCAGTTTAGTTCACACCTGACAGATGGGCAGCATTGATCTAGGGTCACCTAATGTGCAAGAAAGACCTGTAACACATTCTTCCATTTCCTATGTTCATCAGTCCCACCTGTAAAATATTGTATGAAGCAATGGCTGGGAAATGACAACATTTTCCCCACTTTACATATTGCAGAAAAGAAACAGCCAATAGTAACCATCTTTTCATACGACTACAAAATCATAGAATGGGCTGGGTTGGAAGGGACCTTAAAGATCATCTGGTTACAGCTTCCCTGCCATTGGCAGAGACACTTTCCACCAGACCAGGTTGCTCAGGTTTTGTTGACATTGTTGCCAATAGGGCTTACACACTGCAGTGGGCTATTTCCAGGCTTAGGGATAGAAAAGGTGGTAAAAGATTTGGTGCAATTGAATCTCATTTTGTTCTGGGTCACATAGATTAGCAAGTCTCCAGAACCTGCAGCTCTGTGTGCAAACTGTTTCTGGCATTTTAAACCCACAGTTTGAGTAGGGGTTTTCACATCTCACTTCTGAAGTCAGGCAGCTCTGTCCCACCTAAGCCTCACTTCAGGCACCCTTAAGAGTAGCAGCCTACACTGAGCTTGTTCTGGACAAATTGCAAATGGAGATAGAAATTGTTCACATAATGCATTTACTTAGTAGTTGTAAACAGGCATCCATTTTGACGGCAAAATATGTCCTTAATTACACAGAAGAAAGTTAGTTTGCTTCTTTTTTTCTTTTTCTTTTTTTTTCTTTCTTTTTTCTTCTTTTGTGTGAAAAGAAACTCAGTACTTGCAGTAAATTTAAAGCCAGCCACAGAAAGGTAGCCTTTGTTTGACTCATGCTATGATTGACTTTCCAATTATTTTTTTCTTTGCTTTCTTGGAAAGCATACATTTATTTTCCATACCTTGCCTTTCCATGAAGCAGCTGTGTACTTGAGGTGACAAGTACTTAGTAATGGCTTTATGAATCATAACTCATGTATTAACGCTGTGCCCAGCCCACGATTTTGGAGTGAAAGGCAGCAAATAGAGGCTGTCTGCATGGCATCGTTAACCTGTTGGGAATGAAAGAGATGGGAAGACTTATTGAGCTCTTAGTCTGTGACCTGGGGCTGCTTAAGCAGAACTGACCTGTGCAGGCAGAGGAGAGGAGCCCTGCCTGCTCTCAGCCTGGTGAGACACTCTAAAAAGCTGGGCTTTCAGAAAAAGGACCTAACAAAAAGAGGAGGAGGACTTAATGTAGTTAAAAGAAATGAAACCTGAGTTACACTGATGTCCAGACAGGTAATTTCTGAAAGAATATCCTGGGGTTTCCATGAATGTCAGGTCATTCTAGTCTTAAGCCTCTTTAAAAACATTTTAAAACTTGGATTATCTGAAGCTGGTGGAGGGAGATTTGTTCAAGAGGAAAAATTCACAGGTTAACAACTATGGCCTTTTGGGGAGGATTATATTTTTAAAAATATTAAGACAGTGGTAGTGCTGTTTTCCCCTGCTATGCATGGGACAGGAAAACGGGGTATTCTCATGCTGTACAAATACCTCAGACAGAAGCTTCCCCTTTTCCTATAGGCAGTTTTAGATGCTGGGGGAAAAAATCCAACTTCTGAGCATGCTGCTAAGGTTTAGAGGAAGAGGAGATACATGGAAAGCCATTCCTAAACATCTGCAGTGCAGGAGACATAACAACTGAAACATGGTAGATAAATGTGAGTAAAATGTGCCAAGCAACATGTGGAGTAGAAAGCATTTACTATCATCTTTAAGTGCTTGCAAAATGCCTCTTTGTTGTTCTATTTACAAGGAGCACTTTCCATGCAGAACATCAATCTCTCACAGAGCCAGCACATTACTGTGATAGAAATAGTAAATTAGCAACAATACGGATCTGGTAGGAGGGCTCTCAGCAAAGGGACTTTACCTTTATCACATCAAATGAAAGAGAAAAACCTTTTTCATACCGTCATGTCTTTGTCAGCCCACAAGACAAGAAGGCAGTTACCCCTGCTGGTAGATGCCTTTGACTGCACTGTATAAAGGCATGCAGAGCAGAACCAGCTACCACAGGGATTAAATAGCCTGAATGCTTTATTTCAAAAGAGAGCTGCAGTCATCCTCCCTTCTCGGCACCCCTGCCACAGAACATGAGCAAGAGGAAGGGCTGGAGGGCAGAAGTGCTCCAGAGGTCAAGACATATGGACTATTTTGGACCAAGGAAACAGCATCCCTTTGACAATTTTTAAATCACTGGGATGTGCTTTACCTTGGATACTTCTGCAGACAGATGTATCAACAGTCTATGATAGAAATGTCATAGACTATAGAATCACACAGTCATAGAAAGGCCTGGATTGGGAAGGACCTAAAAGATCTAGTTCCAACACCATTGCCATCGGCAGGGACTCCTTCCAGTAGACCAGGTTCCTCACAGTTCCTCAGAGTTCCATCCATCCTGACCTTGCTAAATAGGCAAGTCAATTTTTTTTTCTGTGTTTCAAGGGACAAAAATAAACTGTTCCATCTTCCACCAGAAAAGTGGTGGGAGGTGAAGGTAACTCAGCTGAAGATCAAGCCAGAGAGGTCGGGGCACTTAAAGACTTGCCAGTCTGTACCTCCAGTACATACCTGTCCTAGTTCAGCAGGAGGGACCAGCTAACCCTGTGTGGGGGTGATCAAAGCTGTGTATTCTACCCCCTCTATTCATTCCCCAAGGTCAATGGGCCATTAGCAGCAGCTGCCCAGGGAGCCATTATCACCTTCACACCCAGCCTGAGGGGGCGGAGCTGCTAATGGGCCATCAACAGCTCAACACCCCCTGGCTCCCAGAGTTAATCACCCATTGTGTGAGTCCCCGCCCAGGGGGAGGGACTGAGAGCTCCCTGAGGGTACATAAGGGGTGGGTAAGACAACCTCGGGAACCTCTCGTCGGATCCAGAGCAGCAGCAGGACCTTGACAGGAGGAGATCACCGCTCTCGCCCAGACCACAGCCCTCGCCTGCACCAACAGGTTTTTCTTTTCCTTTTGCTCTGGACTTGGGGGAACCACAGGGGTCTCAGCACAAGGGCAAACAAACCCCCTTGGGTTTGTGCCCCAGGACACTGGGTTATACTGCTGGGGTTTTGTGAGTTGAAAGCAATCTCCCTTGTGTGTCAGTGTTGTTATTGTAATATTATTATTAAATTTTAGCTCTGACTTATAATCTCTCTCGTGGTGAGTTCATTTCCCCTGCTGGTTCACCTTTAAACCAGCACAATACCCAAGCTTGTACTGCCACAAAAACTTGCCTCATCTCCAGACTGCACATAAATATTGAAGCTTCGTCTTTGGGTGAGCTTCTGGGCTTCCAGATCCCAGCTCACACTGCTGTGGCACATGAGCTCAGCTGACGTGAAACTTCCATTGGTACCAGTCAACCTATGTCAGTTTTGCTTTATTTTGGTATCACTTGGGTTATGTATGTATGTATTTCTGGAGTAACACTAGATAAATAAAGTGTGTGATCCAAATTAATCTCATACTTGGTTTTTCTGAAGTTGCCTCTAAGAGATAATTTGGGCCAATGATGAAGTTTTTGTCTTGTGATGCAGCCTTCTTGTTTCACATAATACAGGGTTTTGGTGATAAATCAAGTCTCAGTATTTTAACTGTTTAACTAAGATGTGGGAGATATTTTGCAGTTTCAGTATACTTCTGAAGGGAAAAATTGTTACATCACATGTTAAATGCTGTAGATTGCTGAAGTCTGTTGAAGACTGCAGACAGTACACTGTACTCAAGTTATCCAGATGTTACTAATTTTTCCATTTGTAAAGTATTGCATGACTCCAGTTTAATTTTCAAAATGCTAGATGGTTAAAAAATCTCACATACAGGCTTGAAATCCTGTAACAATACAAGAACAGAACTAAATTTCTACTGTCGTACCAAGATTACAGTTCACAGGTCACAGAGGGTTGCTAAGGAAGCAGAGTTTGAGCTTTGTGAGACAAAATGAGAATTTTCAGCTTTCACTCCTCAGTGTCTTGCTTGCCTGAAAAGAATTGGAATTGTTATTGTAATGAGCCTTAAAAATAATTAACTGTGCTCTTTCTTGGTTACTCTGAATACGAAGACAAAAGAATGAGATGTGCTAATCCATTCCCTGTGCTTAAGAAACAGGACTTCATGTATTCCATATGTAACCACAGCCAGGATTTCACAGCTTTGCAGCTGAGCATGACAGTGTCTGACCCCCAGGCAGCCAGTCTGTCATCCAGCAGAAGTTTTGTTTCTTTACCTGTGAATTGTCAAGTGCTTCAGTGAGCAGTTTTGGAAGCCAGTCAGTGATGAGAGAAGAACACAGGGGTTTAAGTGGTTGGTTTGGTTCATTTTGCAGATAGATTGTGGCAATTGCATCCCTCAGCATGGAATCCCCAGGCCATGAATACTCCTCTGGAGGCAGGCATGAAACCCAGGGGCAGATGGGAGCAACACAGTACCCTAAACATGAGGTAAAATAATCAGCTCTAAGAAACTTCAGGGTGAATATTATTTAGCCTGGTCTGTCTGTAATGTGGAGACCCTACATGTCCCCAGCAGTTGAAATAAACCCTACATCTGCTTTCTGAACTTCATTTAATGCTAAGGAATAAACATATCCTTTCTTCACTTTGACTGTTGAGACTGGGACACTCTGGGCATGGCTTGTTATATTTATGTGTGTCCTGTATCCAAGTTTGTGGGTGTACTATTACCACTTCCTATGGTGTACTCATGAAATGTGGGGCTTTTTTGAAGAACAATGTGGGTTTTGATAGCAAAATATTTACCTGCAACATCTTCAAGGGTGTTCTCATTCAGAAATTTAAGTTGTGAGGTTAAGGGCTCGCTGGTCATTGTTAATCAGAAAGAGATTGTAATGAAAAACCTGACCTTTTCAGTCATAAAATGCACACTTGGACATAGTTTTGCTTTTCAAAACATTTTTATTTGTCACAGCAAAGCTTAAAAAGAACTTCTAAATTTGCATTTACCTCTAAGATTTAGTTCTATATTGCCTTTTTTATGCATTCCCATACATACAGAAATCCCCATAATAGCAAAGATGATGACGGTAATAACACAAAAATGTATAAAATTAGGGGGTTTTTGGTTTCTCTAATGAAAGGACTCACTCAGAGGTCAAGACCTCACCATGAAAGTGATAGGGGTAAAAACTATCAACAAGTATTAAGAAAGTGGTCCTATTTGACAGCAACAAAGCTGTCAAGGTCTGCTGTCTCACAGCTCACTCGGGAAAGCTTTAATCTGAAGATTTCTGACTCATTAACAGGCAGATTATTGATATTATAGCCTTGTTATAGCTCACTGCACGAGAATATCTGCGTCATGATTGCTCACTTGACCACACACTAAACTCTCTTCTGTTCTGCCCAGGTTCTTCCAATGGACCCTTCATGTCTGAGTGCCCTCCAGCACCTCATTAAGCAGCAAATCTTACACCTGCACAGTTTGTGCTCTGACTTCTCCCAGGGAGGACAAGTGGATACAGTGAAATGTTCTGTGATGGTGGGACTTCCTTGAGATTTTTTAAGTAAAACCTTATGGTATTAGAAATGGGGGAAAAACAAAAACAAAACCAAACCTGAAATGCATTAGATCAAGATCCGCAAAAAAAACCCAAAAAACAACAACAACAACAACAAAACAACACAAAAAAACTCCAACCAAACCAACCCACAGGCCAAGTTCAGCCCCAGATTCTTCTGAATTGTGAAGAAAATTTCTACAGTTATTATTATTTCTTTTTTTTCTGCTACTTTAAAGAAACAATCCCAAAGTGGTTTCTTGTTTTCTCTGGTTGGTTGTTGGCTTGGTTTGTTTTGTTTTATAAATGCAGCTAAAACCTGTTGGCTAAGAGACTTGGACTCCTTATTTTATTCATTCACAAGGCTCAGAATAAACTTCTGCAAGATAAAAGGAACACTTCCTACACAGAAGACCGTAGAACAATGTGAAAAATTAAGATAATATGGCTCATTTTACATAACAGGATGGAAAGCCATGGGCCTCTGTGTATAAAAGTTGGAATTTGCTTGGGATAGTGATCTTTTCCTTGTCCACAGAACAAGGTGGCACAGGGGAATCAGGAAAGAGTGTGGGTGTAGTCCTGATTCATTCCCATCCTCCTGTGTCCTGCCTAGGAGAACCACCAAGTGCTGGGAGAAAAATGAACCCTGAACTATGCAGCAAGACAAGGAGCAGCCTCTGAGGTCTGTTCAAGTTTCTAGATACAATCTACAACTTTTTGTTTGGAATCTGTCCCCCAGCTATGCCCAAATGGATATGCCTACAAAGCATGTCTGAGCCAGCAGCCCTGCTACAATTTTGCTATTTATCAATTGTTCTGATCCTTTACCAGCTACCTTTTCTAGAGGCCTTATGATGACTCTTTAGAGAAGTTGTGTTAGTAACTTCCTCAATATTTATAAATAAAATCTGACAAAAATGCCAACTAGATATATTTTCCTTCATTCTAGTGGGGATAATATATTATCAGAGAGTTGGAAATAACAAGTATTTGAACAAGCTACACTCATTTTCCAGAGTATCAGACACTTTTGAGACCCAAGTGCCCCTGTATTTAAAGGTAAATTCTCTTCTTAGACAAGACTGGGTACCACAGAAACATTGTGTGTCATTAGCTCCTTGTATGTTCTGCAAAGGGAAGAGGCTTGAAGTGAGAGCAAGAGTTTACTGGAAGAAGGAAGTATGTGTATTTTAAATTCTAAGGAGGATAAAACATTAAAGGAAAAAAACCCAAACAAACCACAGTCAGTCAAAGCAAAAGGAAAAGAGGAATACAAGAGGACTAACCGCAGGAAAAAGTGGAAAATCCTCAATCACATGGATTTGTTTTAACACTCATCTAGAATGAACTGAAATTGTTATGAAACACCCTTGAAAGATGTTGAAAGGAGCTCATATCACCATTGAAGCATGAAGCCAGATTACTTCATTCAGCACTCTTAAGAGGATCCTTTCTTCCCTGTCTCTGCAGACACTTCTCCATGCTCCAGACAACACTGTATTTGAAAAGATCACTGTTACCAGCAGCTGTTAAAAAAATGGGCCTGTACAGCACTCCAGCTCTTTTTCCAAAGTAAAACTCCTTGATTTACTTTCCAAACAGTAATAATTCAAACTCTGAAGAAACTAGCTGCATTCTTACAGACACAAACATCCTCTGTAAGAATCTCATCTTCTGCTTGGATAAGTGTGACATGGTACAGAAATGAAGCAAACTGCCTCAAGGATGTCCAGAGTCAGAGGAAACCAAGTGAAGAGCACCATGGGCAGCCTCACAGCTGAGTTTGTGGCAGGTTTGTGAGGGCTGGCCCAGCAGTGCCCCATGAGCGCTCCTGCTGGAGATTGTTATGGCCTTATCTCCCAGCCTTCATCAGTTCTCTGTGCTTGTCTCCTTCCATTGCCTAATTAAATTGATTATACAGGCCATGGGAAGCAGCAAGGCAGAAGCAATCTTGTGTGCAAGGCACACCTAATCTATAGCAAAGAGTCTGGTACACTTTTTATTTGTTTTTAAAACATAGCAGAAATCATTTGATCAAAGGAAAGCGTTACTGGGGCACATGTTGATGTCTCAATTATCCTTTCTAGTCTTCCTCAGTGGATCTGGTGAAGAGAAATCATTGCTTCTCACATGAGAATTGTCTCATCTTAATACAGATGTCCAAAATTTCCTATTTTCCTTCCTGGGTTACTGAGACAGTTCAGGGTGCCCGAATTCAGCAGAGACCTACACTGCAAAGGCCGAAATTTAACTGCACCACCATAGATAACCAAACCCATAAAAACTCCACAAAAGGATACAAAAGATTAGCAAAGGTTCAATAGGATACTATAAGCAGAACAATAATTTCAAGTACACTTAAACATTTGGATACATATTTAAAACTGAGGGTATTTGGTTCTTCATGCAACTTGGTGAGAAGCGTCCCAGTGCTCCCTGAGGTAGCTGGGCCATCCCTTAATTAATTGCTCCCCCTCCAAAAGACAGCACTCAGTTATCCACTAAAGGCAGGCTGGCTCAGCAAGGAGTGATGGAGCACCATTTAAAAGCATATTTTTTCTCCAGTGAACAAACTCGAGAGGACGATCTTTGTCCTTCCCCTCACATCACTATGATAGATGCCCATTTTTACTGTTACAATTAAAAATTGATTGAAAGTGCCTCATCACTTTCTTCTTTCTTTATAATAGAGTAGAATTGTTTACCCAGATAGATGTTTTCCTGATGCAGGTCATATCTCCAATCACTAGATTTCTGTGGCACAAAAATAATCATCATTTATGCCATTGTGTGTCATTAGGAGCTCTCTCCTGTAGATTTCAAAGAACAAAACAGTTTTGTAGTTTTACACTCTGATCATCATTGTCACTCTAAGTTATTCTCATGATAGGTCATAGTTTTACTGTTGGAATAAAGTGGCACTGTGTGGAAATGGGTTATAAATTGTGATGCTCATGCACTATTTTTCCAACTATTATCTATACTGTCCCCTCCAGTCTGAAGGGTTAATAAATATGTTGTAAACATTTTGGCATAATGAAACTTCTCATAGAACCTGTGGAGTGAAATATCTGTGTAAAAGAAGTATGAAAACAGAGCAGTAGCTGTTTTGAGACTGTTTTCCTCACTTATTTGCATCAAACACCAAATTTGAATTAAATGATTAATGATTCAATATTTTCTGGATAATGAGTTGTTACACCTGCTTTGGTCAATCTCATGATGCAAAGCAAAAGCACACCTGTGAATACATTGCATTTCCAGCAGCTTATTAAGCTGAAACAACTAGTATGTATGTATGTATATGAATATGTGAGTATACATATATATACACGTATATCTATATATAATTAGTATAATCCATCAGGAATGTAAAGTTTAAAATTTTTTAGAATCTGCAAAATAATAATTTCTCAAAAAATTAATCTCTTCTGGTTATATAAGTTGCATTCATCTGGTCTTCCAAAGAGCTCCTGAAGTTGCTGAGTATCATTAAAGGTACTCAGCATGTTAAATATCTCAGCCTTGTGTTTACTCTACAAACCCATATTTGCAGCAACTCTTTCTATGGATCACTGGATTGGAGTAAAACATTTCACTGCTGCAAAGTTCATGCTCAGCTACTTTTTTCTGTATCCATTTACTTGCACAGAGAATATGGCTTTAGCTTCCCAAACAGGCCAGCTTTTTTCTGATGATGAACAACATATATGAAAGTCTGTTATTGTTTTTCTGTATTTTTTAAAGTGGATGTCCAACTTTAGCTCCAAAAAAAGAGCAAATGACCAAGGAGTAGGCTGAGAGACTTTAGGTTTTGAAATCCTTGAAGAACTCCTCTTTTCCCCACTCTGCATATTAAAATGGTATTTGCATCAGCTGCAGATAAGAATAACCATTCTAGTCTGTCTGAAACATACATGTGAGTACATTCTCTGGACTCCTGTTAATGGCAAGACATAAGCACTTTTAGAGAGAGATTAATCTGAATTACTTAAAACATAGAAAATCACTCAAGGACTGCCTCTTTTTTCCATTCATGTTGGAAGAGTTTGAGGGATTGCCTCCCCTATAGACACTTTCCAAACTATTGAAAACATGATTCATGTTGCATATTACCAGTTTATCCTCTGGAAACACAAGTAGCATAATGAAGGTGCGTGACAAACCTGACTGAAAATCCAGCAGCTCCTGTGCCCTGAGGGAGAAGCAGCACCAATCTCAGAGCCCCAAGGGCCCAGAGAGAGAGAAGTTCCCA
This sequence comes from Pithys albifrons albifrons, assembly GCF_047495875.1. Taxonomy (NCBI): domain Eukaryota; kingdom Metazoa; phylum Chordata; class Aves; order Passeriformes; family Thamnophilidae; genus Pithys; species Pithys albifrons. The sequence continues at coordinate 119,712,625 of NC_092458.1, read as the reverse complement.
AAACACAGCCTTCAGTGCTATGATCCTCCCAGCAACTCTTTCTTCAAGCCAGTGAAAGCTCCCATCATGCACCGTTGCTCTTTGCTCACACGGCTGAGTATCAGTGGCAATGGGATGATTTCTTGTGTAGTTGACTGTAGATCACTTCAGGTTTCCTGGTTTTGTACAGAAACCAGTTTTGTGAAACTGGAGGAAGTATTAAAATTTAGTTCTGTCTTTCACTGTCTCCTATTCGACACAGCCCTCATGTGTTGCACAGTGCATGAGGCAGCACACTATGAGAAGAAAGGAAAAAGATACTAATCTGCCATAAAGAACAGAAGAGAGTGTTCTTCACACTAAATGCAACAGAGCAGGGGTCCTGCTTCAGGTTCCTGTTGTATGAGGGAGGCAAAAGTTGTGTGACCACAGTAGACCCTCAGATTTAAAGTTCTTTTGACTCCCTGTGGTCACTCTAATTCAGGATGCTCCAACAGGTGCCAGTATTAGGGCCTTGTCCAAACCCCCTTTGATCCCTTCAAAAAGTCCCAGTGGGCACAGTGCCGGCTCCATGAAATGTGAGTGCTGACTGACACCATCTCTACCTACAGCTCCAAGCCATAGGAAGGACATTTCCAAGGTGGTCTTAGCTCCACTCAGTCTGCATGAAATAAAAAAATATAACATAGGGAAGACTTAAGCTCGTCATTAATACAGAGTGAAATCCCATGATTTGGGTGGGATACCAGAAACCCTACTATTATGGGCAGCTATTCACTTTACTGTATGTAGAACAAGTTTAAAGGCTGTCATAAAAAGCAACTGCTCATCCAGAAATTTGAGGTAGTTATTAAAGCTTTGTATATCCAGCAGCAGAAGCAGAAGGCATTGAGGCTTGTGGCCAGAGGCTGCTCTGAGATATGTGAGTGCACTGTCATTTATGTCAGTGCAGGAGCTATGGAAGGGCAGGAAGTGGAAGGTGAAACTTCAGACTTCTGAAGAACTGACTCTGCTCCTGAGATGAAGAGTTACCTTATCTCTAATGTCAGTGCATATGGGGAAGGAAAGTGAACAGGGAAGAAGAATGAGTGTGAAGGAGCGAATATGGAAGGAATGTAAAAAGATAAAAATCATAGAATCATGGAATGATGGAGGTCAGCTCTCTTGACTTCTACATTCTTTTTCAAAGTACAAGGTGTTAAAAGAGTTGCTGTGTGGACTGAGGCAGGCAGGGAAAACTCAGGGGGTTCACTGAAATAGAGAATGTGTTTGTCAAGCTGAACACAGAGCAAAGGTGGAGAGTGTTGGTTGTGCCTTTCGTGCAGTAACTTGTGGTCAGGGAGTGGAGCAGTCAGTTCCTACAGGACATGTTCAGTTTCTGCTTTTCTTTGTGTTTGGGAGTGTTGCAGTGACAGCTATGTCATAGAAGTGCTGCAGTGCACCTCTCTCTTGAGCAAGTTTTTTCCTTGGAAAAGAGCTAGTATCTTCTCTGAAAGACAGCTCGCACCAGTAGTTTCTTAGCTCCATGCTAAAACATTGTATCAGTCCAAAATTGGAGGGGAATCACATTCACTGTTGAATACACATCACTGCTTCCTGAATTATTTTGAATGCCCTAAAGAGGTTTCAGAGCCACATATAAACTCAGCTCAGTTGAGCTTACTTTGTAAATCCAGTGAGGTCAGAACAGGAGGAAGCGTGACAGCTGCCTCCAGCGCTGAACCACACGTGCCTGTCTCAGGGATGAATTATTGAGCATCTGCTTTACCGTGACACCCAGCAGGGTAACACGGTTTTACCGAAGCTGCTGCATGTGGGGCAGAGCTCCGTGTGTACCTGCCAGCCTCCTCCAAGTCATGGTAAGGGACTATTGTCTGCAAACCAAGCAGCACTCCCTGTGCTGATTGAACAGAAGACTTTTAATTGCCACTTCTCTCAAAGTCCTCAGCAGCAAGAATGGATAGGGACATTTCACAGTGATCACTCTTCAGGGTTCAACTGGAAGAGCTAATGGAGGATACTGGATGAATGCAGTGAATTGCTCCTGTTCAACAACTTGAGGGTCTCCATAAAAACACCCCAGCTCAAGCTCTCATTCCTTGCTGGAGATGTAGGAACAGAAAAGCAGGCTAGATGACTCTTGTGTTTGTGTTAGACAGGCATCAGACTGTAATTCTTAGGGAACTTTCCATACCTTTCAAATTCAGGCTGAATTTTGTGATGCTTTTTTCAGTGCTTTCAAGGTGGAAAGAAAGGTTTCAGCTATTGCATTTAAAATTCAGATATGCATGTTCATGTAGCCTTGGGGCAGAGACTGCAAAGAATCTGTAAAGTGGTGAATAGGAGATGGAATCTGTGCACTCTGGTAAAACAGCTCTGTTTTCTTCTTTCAGTCTTTGTTTTTTATTTAACAAGGCATGAACATTGCCTTGCATTGCAACTGCACGCTAGAGAGCAGGCTGCAGAGCTTTGAAACGTAAATGCCGCTCCTTTCTACCCTCCCTGGAGTTCTCTAGTTTCTATTTATTTTCATTAGTAGAAATGAAAACAAATTAAGGCATGCAGCACTCAATAGAGTAGGACTGCAGCAACTGCTAGCACCTGGAGCATTTTAGAACTCCAGTGGTGCCCCTACCTTTGAACAAAGCCCAGTTGACTCAGAAATGTTGGAGGATGGAAATAATTTTTTCCCCAGTCATGCAGTTGTATGAGGTTCTTGATCTCACAGCTCAGTTCCTGTTTTACCCCCAAAGCCCATTCATTTCCCCACCCGCAGAGGTCTGTTTGCTTGAATGTTCAGGGTTCACATTCCCAGCTGGTTGAGCTGGTTTGCTCCATTTTCTTTAATGCACCTAGTTATATTTGAATAGTAACATCATACTTTGAATATGCTAACCACTTTATTTCCCTCCTGTGCAACTTTCAAACTTACTGCTACAGCTATGTGCATGTTTCTTAGGCTTGTTTTCCTACCAAGTTCAATTCATCTTCCTTGCCAGCTCAGTTCCATTTTTAACTTAGCTTCTGCAAGCACAGGACATATTTTCTATGGTTTCACAAAGGGTCCCAGCCTTTCTTCATGTCAGTCCAACTTTTGCTGCTGTTTTCTTCCTTTTTGCTACTATATGTTGTTTCTATTTTTGTGAATCTTCCTAATTGCCTGGAGAAGAAACATAAAGCACAGCAATAAAAAAGCCAAGTGTTCTGGATCTCCCCTGACAGCATGGCATGAAGGGAATTGCCTCTGGACTATATCGGTCACAAAAAAATGATCCACTGAGATGGGGAAAAGTTCAGGAAAATTAAACTAAAAATTAAAATACTGCATTGTAAAAATACTGAAGTTATTGGTAAAGCATCTTTCTTATTCTTCCTGTCTAGTAGGATGAAAAAACTTGTAGATGAGTAACTGAGAAAAGGGAATAGAATGTAGGACATCAGAATGAAAAGTTTCAGTGTTTTTTCTTTCTCCAAGAATAAACACAGTCTCTTCCCAAAAATAAAACCAAAAATATCTTGAAAACTTCCAGCGATCTAGAAAGAAAACTTGGGTTTACTACTGAACATATAAATATAAATTATGTCATATCCTAACATTTCATAACATGAAAGAGAAAAAAAACCTATCTTTTGCAAAATAGCATTAAAATGTTGTTCAAAATATTGTTCATTTTTAAAACAAAAAATTTACTGAAGCAGCTAATTTTTTTTTACATTAAAAGGATCTCCAGCCCAGATTTGTGTAACCTACAGCTTCTCCCATTTTACAGCTTAGCTGAAACATATTTTCTTGCAAGTACCTAAACCCCACCGTGAAACATTTAACACAGTAGTTTGTTTCGCTGAGGTGACACACCTGTGACATTTTGGGGGCCACTGTAAGTGTCACAGGGCACAGAAACAAGGCACTAGTGGTGCATGTTTCGCTGTGTGGGGTGGGTCCAAGCTCCACAGTAACTCCAGCTGTGGCTGCAAGATTGCTGAGGGAACTAACGGGGTATGATTGCTCCTGCAGAAAGCCCCTTGGCAGCAAGCAGATAATTTGCCTACATTTCTACATCCTGCTAGCACAGGAGCAAGCCTACAACAGCACAGAGTGAGCATTATTCTATATGCTTGCACTTGCTACATTGCTTCCACCTGCCAGAATTTACTAATGGACCAGGCACTTGTGAGAATCCACTCCTACATTGTGCCAAGTTCAGGCACAGATGTTTTTTAGAAGTAGGAGGAGTTCTAAGGCATTGTGTGTAGCTCTTCATCTCTCCCATTGCCACACAGCCAGTTTTCATCCTCAGTTTTGTTTTCTGCAGAGCCTCTTCCCAATGACTTTTCTTGTTAATTAGAGTGGCACTGTGCCAAGTGAAAGGTTTGGGCTCTTACTGGAGCTCCTGAGACAGCTTTCGTAGAAAGTTAATACAATTTCCCGCTCCCCATGGGAACGCACAGCCCTAAAATTGGATTGGATCTTCATACTCCTGAATCGACAAGGTCAGCATATTCCTTGAATCATTTCCCTGCTCGTAAAATACACATGGGATACCAAAGAGATTTGCATTCAGTGAAGACATGATTATGTGCTGATCTGATTCCTTCTTCTCCTGGACAGAAAAAAATTCCCACTCCTTGACCCATCTCTGCAAAGCAGTGAGCAATTTTGGTGGTCTAACTCCAACAGCACTTCCTTTGTATTTCAGTTTAAATTTTACTATATTACTATTCTTTTTTTCTGGAATTAAAGGTCACAGCTCTGGCAGGACTTTTTAGCTGTCTCCAGATTAGTAAAGAGTCATCTGGATGTACGTTTCTGAATTCTGTATGCAAACTTTATAATGACAACAAATAAGAATAACAATACAGTGTTTAGACAACAAACTGTTTCTATTTCAGACTGGAACATTTACTCGTAGAAAAAGAGCATGGAATATTACCCGTCTGCTTACCCACACCATCTCAAGTGTCTATAAGCCGTATTTTTGGAGGAAATCATTGCAGGTTAAAGAGCCATTTGTCAAGTCTGTGACAAACATGTAATCTAGAGCAAAAGGAGAGAGGAAATATATGTCAGTTGGGCTCCCCACTCCTCTGACAGAATTTTAGAATTTTCTCTATTTTACAATAGAATGATGCAGAGAAGAATGGGGGAGGGGAAAGGCCATCACTCCTGTAAAATTTTGAATTAATCATTCAGAGATATTTTATTCATTTAAAACTTTTCAATCTAACTAGCACATATTCTATAGACTATATTAAAAAAATTAAAGAAAGAGAGAAGAATGAAGCAAACTTATTTTGAAGTTGAAAAACTGAAACATTGAAACATTCCATATTGAAGAATTGAATCCAATTGCCTAATTTCTTCATAGTTTTCTTATTAGCATCTTCAAAACAACTTTCTCTGAATTGACAAATTTTCATGAATTGCTCATTTTTGACAAACCAGTAATTTTGGACAAAACCATTCAGCTGCAATATTTCTAGTCCTGTGTGTAACCTTGCCCTGAAATGCTGCTTCTGATAAGAAAAATTGATACTAATCATCAGTGGCTGAGCCCTCAGGTGACAGCTAACCAGCTTCCAGCCTCCTCACAGCACCTGGCTGCAGATGTGCTGTGTTCCCCCCTGCCCGCCTGATGCTGGGGAGCACCACTCCCACCCTCTCTGCCTTTTGCTGTTTGAAGCTGCCTCTGCTCTTCCCAGGATGCATTTAACAAAGGGGCACATACTAGGCAGGTTCCTTTGGTCTAACACAACTCTGTTATTTTTATCTGATCCTGTCTTTCTCAGGTTAGCTCTTCCCACTCTCCCTGTGATCCCTGGACAATTGAAAATGGATTGTACCTGGCTTATGCATTCACTACACAATTCCTACTTTTTTTTCTCTCTTGGCCAGCACACACAGACACACACACTGTCTAACTTCAGAGCTCACTTTTTGACCTCTCAACATTCCAAAGATGTTCTAGGGATTCCTCAACTCCCAGATTTAATAAAGAATCAGTACTTCAGTAAGTCTTCCTAAAATTGCTGTCCATCTCTACCCTTTCAAGAGGAGGTCACAGTAATTGTAGACTCATATCTACCCAGAGGTGTTTAGTCTAGGTGGCCACATGAGTCTAACAAAGACCTTTTAGAGAAGGATATTTTCCAACTGTTACAAATCTGTCTTCATCTTGGTTATGAATGGGTGGGGAGAAAATTTATTACTTTATTATTTATTATCAATCAGAAAAGTGGACTTTTCTGTGGCCATCTGCACTTTTATACTTAGTTTTAAAAGGGAACTTCACTCATGTTATTCCTCAAGAGTTGGATGAACCCCCACCTACTTACACCTTGCAGCAGCAATTTTCAATCTGTTCTGTCCAAGTGTCTGAGGCAGATACATGAGCCCATCAAGGGGTACAAAAGAAAACCTTGAAGTGATGGCTACCACATTTTTTACCAAGTCAGTATTTTGCATCTTAACAATGAAGGCAGTAGGGTAGAATCTCCTTTCAAATTCTGTGAGTAAATTGCTTTCTTGTAATAGCTGGATTTTCCACTGACAGATGGCAGCTACAAGCTGTCAATCATTTTAAATTCAAAGGATAGATGAAGCACAACCAATGTATTGTTATTGCCTGCTAGGCTGGAAGTATGTCCAAGCTGGTGTATGGTTCCTTTGTGTAATGCCCAGTTCATAGATCTCACAAGTACAATACTGCTGCCAGGCAGTAGCTGGAAGGAAAAAAAGGCCACATGCAATTTCTTATGGACTTCATCAAAAACACAAACATCATCAGACTCAGATGCAGAGGAAGAAATGGAGTCTGTGCACGCAACAAACAATGTTCCCTCCTGTGCAAACAGTCGTTTAAGCAGATGGACCTCAACAAGCAGAACTCTGTTGCAGAGGGGACAAAAAGAAGATTTTTCTTGCCTTGGAAAACTTGTGTGACCTCCTGAACAAGGGGTGTTGGCTTCCAGAGCACACAACCCACCAGATCTGACCACCTCCTTCCTCCCCAGGCCACAAGTGCCTGTGCTGCCTCCCTCCTGCACTCTGAGCTCCTGAGGTACAGAGAAGCCCAGAGGGTTCAGAAAAGTCCAACACATTCCCTACTTCCATGTCACACTGGGGTCTTTTTTAAGGCAAAGACGTGGCCAGGCTGCCTCCTGCTCCCCACAATGGCCATTCCAGGTGGTCCCACCTGTCTGCATCTGCTGTCCCCAGCCATGCTGCCCCCAGCCACACTGCCCTGTGGCCTTTGCTCCCAGAAAATGTGGTCTCTGCTGGCTGTCCCCACTTGCCTGGACACCTCCGAGCAGCCCCCAAGCTAGTTCTGATGTTCAAAGAAGATAAACACAGAGCCACAAGGACTCAGCCCCAGAAAAACCTGTCATCCTAATGGGTGTTTCTATTCTGCCCCCCTCAAAACAAACCGAAAACCCACCCCAGAAAGCCATTAAAATACTCACAGATCTGTCCAGTCTTTGCTTGCTTGATGTTTCTTCATCTCAAGCCAACTTTGAGTTTTATTGGTTCACCTTTGTGTCCTGTGACAGGGTTATAAATGCCTGTTTTCCTATCCTCCATAATATGATGTCTGGCTTAGCATAAATGTTTCTGTTTGTGAATGTAGATGCAAATAAATATCTATTTGGACCTAATAATCTCTCTATTCTTGTCAACTTTTGTATGCCTGAAACAGAGACTAAATATTTTTCCCTCCTGGAAAGTGCTGTTTTTAATCCCTGAAGCATCTGGGAGCATTTATTCTTGTAATTAAGTGAGAAAAATAGGAATAGCCATCCTGCAACCACTCTATCTGTTAATAGTGAAACAAGCAAGAACTGGAAGAAGTGTAATTTAGGCTTAACTGGCTCTACTTAACAAGAGCAGACCATGTATGCTGCTCATGGTCTGGAAGCATGCAGCAGAGCAGGACAGTGGGAAATCATAGAAAAAGACAGGGAAACTGTATTGCATTTGGATCTTTATGGAAATGTTGACTAGTCTCAACCAGGGTAGTGGCCTTGATTTGATGTTTGTTGAACAACCCTTAATAGCTCTTCCTCCCTGCTATCAGCCTGAAAGAAAAAAAACACATTCTGTTTTTTCAATTTTAAAGCACTAAAAGACAGTTCAAAATCACAGGCTTATAGGCAACTTCACAAAGGAAAAAATAAACAATACTAAAAATTACTGAAATCTGACTTACAGACCTAAGAAAGCAAGGAAAGCAGTCCTTATGACAGACAGAGTAACTATGGCTAAAGAATACCTGATGTGCAAACTTGATAAAAATATGGGGAACTGATATGACACTCTTACCACATGACCTTCACAACAGTGGTAATATGCAGAAAATTGTGTATTGTTTTACAAAAGATGGTTATTGTTCTTCACAGCTCCCGGGAATGGTGAAATCGCTTAAGATTTTCTTAGTCGTGGCATTTGTACAGTACATTTTCTTAAATATACTTTGGTCTGGGCAACAGGGAGGAACTCTTCCTAATTCTAATGACTTTACTGTGGCAAGGTGCAGCCCCTGGAGGAAAAGGAAGGAGCTTGCTCCTCACCCAAGAGCAGCTCCATGTGGAGGTCACTCTGGAGATGCTTCACTGAGGTAGATACATGGCAGGGCAGGCTCAGTGGAGAGCAGGAGGACAATCTGCACAACAAAGGAAATTTGGGAGAGTAACCTGAAAAAAGGTGGCTTCTTTAGAAGCTCTTTTAACAGGTCTGGGGACATGTCATTACAAATCTAAGAATCTACACAGATAATCTTCCAGCTAATGCTGTGCAGTGTCGTAAAGCCCAGACCATACACATGGGGTTTTTATTTTTATCTTCCTTTGCTCAACAGCTTTATGGCCTGATAACAGGCCACTGCAAGAACTTACATAGATGGTGCAGATCGAATTATGTAAAACAAACTCAAAGGCAGAGCAAGAGGAGCCACATGAGCACACTTATTTGATGCCTCCAACCTTACACTCAGTACCTTCTGGCACAGCCAAAATTAACATGGGTAGCTTCATCCTCCGACTCCAAGAGCTTCTGCTGCCCCAACAGACTAGGAATCAAATATTTAATCTTTCTGTTTCAACAAGACAGATGTTCAGCGGATCTCAGAGGGCAAACTCCAGCACAGATCTTCAAGGAACATCAGGTGGTTCCCTTATTTTCTCAAATGACACATCTGTGCCATCTTCATGGCGACAGGCACAAGTCCTGGCTTCAGCAGATAGCCTGTGTTACATATTTTTCCTTTCCTAGAAGATCCCAGCCCTTTCAGTAAAAAAGCCTTTCAGGGCTTACATGACAGTTTTTAATACACAAGATTTCTGAATCAGTGCTTAAACCCCAGAATCAGGCTAAATGCTTGGAGACAAATGTGCCTGACTGCTCTGAATGTCACAGAATTTTCTTGCACTAGATGACATGTGGTTAGATGAGAGCATAAAAATGGAAATCAGGCTGTACAGGAAAGAAGTGAGGCACCTGTTTTGAGAATATTTCCTGTAAAACATTTTACTTCTTTCCAATTTCCTTATCTAGCAGGTACCTGAGGCTGTCAATAACCTGCTGGTGGCTTTGAATTACAGCCTGCATAAAACTTTTGGTGGGCTTGGGACACAAGACATCATGTCTCAGAGCAAACTATTTTTCATTATTCCTTTCTCTTCAGCCCACCTTTGTGAGACCAGAGTCTCTGTCCAGTGGCAATCAAGACCAAGCGTCTTCAGCTGCTGAAAACAGTTTGCAACTGAAGCGTTTCCTCCCCCTTACTGAGACATGAGATGAAACAACAGGTACATCTATCACACTGATAGATAAAGATTTCTTTTATCATTATTTCCACTAAACACAAATGGAAATTAGGCCCAGTAATTAGAGCAGACTGACTGATCACTGCTGAAGCCATTTTCAATGCCAATGATGATACTTCAAAGATATTTCTCTTTTTGCCCAATCCAGTTTTTTGGCTAGTAAAGCAACCCAAAGGGGTCACTTTCAGGCTTTGACAGCAACAGCCTCTTGCAGCACTCACCACTAATAAGGACACTAATAGAAGATGACAAAAGTAAATGGGCCCAAGTTTTTTGCTTGATTGCTCCATTTCTTTATAATCCTCAGTTTCATGCTGCTTGATGCCTTTCTGAATTAAATAACCAACTGCACTGCCCTTCCTACATGACCCATTTTTGGAAGGGTTCTGTAACCCTGTTGCTGTTCATGGGAAGGAAATTGTGAGCAACAATGCAGGCAAGGCACTGAACTTCAAAGCAGGCCATTGAAGTCCCCCTCCCCAACTACGGTTCTGTTTTCTCACTTTGTGGACTAGTTCATCTGCAGTTACCTGTCACTGTCTCACAAGCGTTCAGAAATTCTGCCTTAACTTTCAGGTGCAGAACTACAAGCAGAGCAAATGTGCTCACCACCCTGTTGGCTGAAATCCTGACCACACAAAAACACATAGAAGAATTTATTCCATCACGGGAAAATTATCTCAGGGCACGGCATTCTACACACACCAGGATTTACTACAATTCAAATAAGATAAAATCCTCCTTTTTTGTATTTGCTGCTCTTTGTGGAAAATGACTTTTTTCCCAGCCTGACTTGATTCTTATAAATTAGATGGCCTTTCCTGCAAGCACCAGCCAACCCCATGTATTGGCCTAGACTCCATTCTTATTACACTATTATACAGGCAACAGTTTTATCACTCCTTTGTATTCCAGTCTCCAAGAAGCTGCTTTTTTTTGGTGGGTTTTCTTTTTTTTTCTTTTTTTCAAATTACTGTATGCTTTTAGGCAGTTTCCTAGTCAAAAGATTCTCTGTATCACAAGGACATTAGATACAGTTTTGACTGCAGTGGAAAGGATGTAATCCAGGAATAAATGTAGTGAATCCATAAAGTCACACAAAAGAATTACCTATATGAGATCAAAAACAGACTCAGAGATGCTGATAATTAAAGTGGCTTCTAATCACATTGCCTTCTCTTTGAAGGGAGGTAGCAGGCAAAATGCCCACTTGTGCCTTTATTTTCCACAATTGCCTTCTAGGGTTTCCACCAGTTCCTGTGGAAAGCATTAATTAAGCATAACAAGGAAGGCAAAGACTGCAAACAAAGGTTGGCCGGGTTGATGAAGTTTTGCCACTTGCATTTGAATTCAAATATCTTTCCCATCAGTGATTCATATTATAAATCAATTTGACAACCTATCAGACTTTAAAATCAATTACAGTGGATCAAAAGCCGTGTTTGCAGATAATGCATGAAGGGCCACCCTTACAGCAATGACCTTTTAAGCTGGCACAAGCCAGTTTCCACTGCTTGGCAAAGTATCCTCCCACAATGCTAAGTCAATTATATTAAACCTATGTCAGCCTGTTATTGACTATATAATGAGAGAGGACTGCTGAGGGCAAATCCACCTTTCCTTCCTCAGAAAGGAAAACCACAACTGGCCTGACAAAGTTGTGATTTATCCCAAGTTTATGCTGCACACCTCCTCCTGAAGGAAGAGGGGCAGAGAAGAATCTGGAAATGTTATTCTCTTTTATGTGTCACCAAGCTTTCCTTACAGATCTAATGTCATTAAATTGCAACTCTGCAGGTAAAAACAATAGCACACTGTGATCATCAGCGTGTGTACAGGAAGGACCATTAGCAGCTGATACTTAGGACAGCAAAAACTCAACACTGCTATGAACTATAATCTGTACAACCTTGTGAAGCACCATTAGCTTCATGAGAGATTATCTGATGGTTCTTTGGTATTTGGATGGTACACAGAAATTGAGCACCACCCTTAAGGAGCATGATCTTCATGCTGAGGTGTGCAGCACAGTAAGCACTGAGGGGAGAGGAGGAACCAAGATATTTAAAAATACAAGATATACAAAATACAGTAAGGTTACAAGTCACATGCTTTGCTCTGCTGAATGCAGACAGTCCATTTTTACATGGAGATTTTCTGCTGCTCTTTAGAATTTGAACCAGATCTGTGCATATTCCCAACACGGCTGTGGCAAAAGAGGTGAATTGTGGACCAAAGGGACAGAGGACAAGGGGGGTGTGTGTGTGTGTGTGTGTTGTAAAGTGGACCCACAATAAGAAAAAGCACCTACAGCTAACATATGGATCACAACAACAAACTGAATGGAAGACAGCAATAGAGCTAATTCCTGAACAACAGCAGTGATAAGATTAACATTTCTTATTAAAAATAAAAATATTAGTGTTCAAGCAGGTCTGTACTCCAGAGCAGTGTGGTGGGATGATTGATAGTACCATGTAGAACAACAGAACAAGGTCAGACTACCATGCTGAGAAGAAATGGAAAAATTTTTGTCACCATGAGACTTTCTTACAGTATACAGGATTTCTGAAGGGCTCCCTGCACTGGAGAGCTGCTAGAGGAAGGAGTTAAGGAAGGCACACAGCAACAGCCAGATAGTAGCACCTGAGGGCTTCCACATCCCAGAAAGACCCCAGGGAGAAGCTGAATATTTAACATTCCATGGTTGTTGACAGAGGTCTGTGTTTTATCAGCACAGCTGAAAAGTGCCCACCCTCACAGCTGACTGCAAGCACAGAGAGGTGCCAGGTTAAGCCCTCTTGGCAAGGACATCTCTCTAAATGCCTTGCATACATTGCTCTCACTTGGCTCAGTGTAGCCTCCTGCACTGAGAAAAACAATGATTTCATAGGTCAGAGGTGGAGCAATAGAACAGTGGTAAGGAAAACTGATACACAGAGGAGGAGAGACTTACTGAAGACACCTATGATCAATAAAAGGCAATAAGAAAAGGAGCCAGACTTAGCAGCCCAACCAATAAACCCTGTAGCTTCTCCTCTCAGCATCTTTTGTTTACCTCTCATTTTTTAGACAGAATGTTTATTTGTGTGGCTGGGATAGTACAAGCAAGAAATATGCCTGTCTGGCAACAGACGCATTGAGCACCCTGAAGACAAGGCAGCTGAATTAATTACTCCACCTTTGTCTCAGGCCATACATTCAGAGCAACTTGCTTGTGTGTTTTTACAGAGGCAGGACTTGGGTGGTTTAAGGAAATATTTTTTGCTTTATATCGAACACAATTTCTGTTTAAACTGTAAGATAAAATCCTCACATTGCTGTTAATGCTTATGGTGTTTTGGCTGTGAGAATTTCTCTGTTTGGGAGAGGGGGAAAAAAGGGGAAAACTTAGACAAGAGTCAGTGTTTGGTAGTGTAACAGGAAACCTGCATTAAAAACAAAAAATACCAAGCTAAAACAAAAACCAACCAAAGAAAAACTCGTAACAAAAAGATTCCACACTAACCCCCCCAAAACATGCATGCAATAGCCCTTAGTGTTGCCAGTAAAACAGAGTTAGTGCTCTGGTGCCTCAGAAGGCACCTTGATGGTGATGCCATTCTCAAACTCATTCTTTTGATCCCCCCAGGTGTCAGCAGCTCTGTAAAGGTGAATTACTCAGCTTTTGCTGTGTTCACTAGTGAGCACCAATGAAACTGAAGCATGTCATCTCATACCAGGGCTTTAAATCCATGCAGAGTACAGTGTGCTTCTAGAAAGAGTGGGAGAAAAAAACAAAATAGGGAAGTGGAGGCAGGGGCAAAAGATGTAGGGAGGAAGACTTTTTGAGTGTTTGTAGGCAATGTGTGGTGGAAATCAGTAATATTTGTAAAAGGGATTCTGAGGAAACCTGGGAAATTACAGTGAAAAGAAGCAAACTCAGGCAACCATTCCTCACAGGACACAGGCAGAGGTATGTGTGAAATATCCAAAGCTATATCCAACAACTGACATAATGCTGGAGATGTTGCTTCCATTGAAAAAAATGGAGGTAACTGTCATCTTCTCACAATAGCTGAGGCCTTTCAAGCATTAGGATAGATCTGGGTCACCTCGGGGAGGGGACTGTTATGCTTGTTTAGTCATCCAAGGTTTCCTTTGCTTTGTAAGTTCCTGGAGCAGAGCTGAGACATCACTGCAGTTCCCATACCTGTCTCCCAGCTCTAAGTGGAGGAGACATTGTCAGAGGAAAGCAGACATGACAGAGCATTCCTAGGACCAATTAATTTGAGCTTCTGACAACATGAATTAGCACAGTTTAAGTGAGAATGTGACCAGTCTGGATTTGTAGAGGAGATCAAGCAGCAATTGTCCTGTGTAGTCAAAGTCAATGGAAGTGACAGATTAATAATTATTGCTTTATTCCACTCTTCAGTCATAAAGCAACCCACTAAATCTCCTAAATTATCTGATTATACAGAATATCATGTCACAGTTTACCATATGTTTCTTTTGTATTTTAATGGTGGCAGTATGCCTAACAGTATTCCTAGGTCCACTGATTTTGCACTTTCCCCTTATTTAAATCTCATTGTTCCTCTGCCCATTGTTTGATGCTTCCTTCCTTTTTGATTGTCTCAAGAAAAACACTTAAGGTTTATGACTAAATAGCCCACTGAACAGCTTCATTAGGAGTAGCACCTGACAGAATAAGTAAATATAGCACATTGCTTCCCATGCTGAAACCATTTAAGTAGAAATTGAACAGGTCATAAATTTTCTGTAGGAGAAAGCCATTCCATCCAAACATACATGTTTTGTAAACTGTCAAACTGCGACAAATATTTTATATGGAAAGTAAGAAACTAGCTTTCTTAAGTCTTCCAGTTGAAAAGTAATTTTGAGTTTGTCTGTAACAAAAGGAGGGGGAAGTTATAACAAAATTACTTTTGCACAAGTGATGATACTTTGACAGGCCTCACTGCTTAGTACTTGTCCATAATGAATTTTTTTTTCTGGGGGGGAAGGACAGGAAAGAAATATAGCATCTGCTGTTATCATATATCTTCTGCAATTTGGGACACTTCTTCCTTAGATAAACACTGTAGAAAACACAGACATTCTTAGGTCTTGTTCTGGCTTTCTATTAATATAACTACAGCACCTTGACCTTTCTGTTTTATATCTGAACTCATAGGTGACAGAGAAAAACATGGATGATTAGTGACTTCCAGGCTAAAGAAAACATAAATGCATCCTTAGGGATTATGTTGCCCACAGTGTGCAATTCCAGGAGGATTCAGCAATATGAAACCACATTTTTTATCCCTCTAACAGCAAAAGGACCTGTAGCTACTAAATGTTAGGCTTGCCCACTCCAAGGCATCCCATCACTGATTCTCGTGAAAGCCCTTGCTGAGCTTCATTAATCAGATCAAAGCTGTTGTTAGGATGCTAAATGACTATCTAGTCATACCACGCAGGGCATTAAAGAGTATCACTGTGTGCAGCTGCTAATATGACAGAGGAGCCATCCCTGTGGGACCTCTTGTGCATGGGAATGATTTGCCAACTCCCATCTGACCTTGGCAGATGATCATTTAGGTCACACAGAGTCTGCATTTTCCTGGCACAAATACCCTGACTGGCTCCTTGGCTTCTCACTTAAGGTTTCTGCATGTACTAAGAAAACACTGTTGGTAGGAGGTAAAGGAGAGGGCAGGTGAGGTGGCCTCTTCACCCAGGGAATGAGTGAAACACCACCTCTCCTAGATAGGCTGTTTGCCATTAAGTTGGCAAACTTGATCCAAGTGCTCATTACACCTTGATTAATTTAGCAGGCAAATTTACCGCCAGAACCACTGACAGCAGATCAGTCTGGAATTACATCATCAGCAGAGAAAATTAAGTATGTCTTCATTTTCGGCAAGATAAAACATCCATCTGTTTCTGTTCTTTATTAATTTTGCCTGTAAGTAGAATACAGAGTTATACATTAATTAAATGCATATGACTGGCTAATAAACTTGTTACAAACTGCTCTCATGATGCCTGTCTCTTCATTAAGCAGAGATTGAGAATGTCTAAAAGGAGGACTTTTTACAATAGATCATAGTCAGATGACAACTAGGCCACCATAGCACTGTAGGAAATGCCACATGCATGAGAAATTCCACCAATACTTCCATTTTCTGTTTTTTTTGCAATTGGGACACATGTGGTCCCACAGGAGGACAAAAGTATCCCCTCCCCTTATTCTGTAAGTGTCATCAATAGCATTTTTCTCCCCCTTGCCCACAATACAGGGAGATAATGCCAATCAACTTTGCTGCTGATACAGTTCTGTGAATCACTGAGCAAAGAAGTCCTAGAGTGATGGAATAGCCTTGACCTTTCCCATGTTGTCCTGCCCCTTCGGTCTGCACACTTTGCCTGTGGACATGCACCACTGAACCAGGACACAAAAGCAAGGTAAGAAGCTGCATGGAATAAAAGAGCAGGGACCACCTGGGTCACCCAAGCCAACACAGGCCCTCCTAGTGCTAAACACACCAGGGACGTGGCAATTATAAGGTTTGTATAGTTTGTGCTATTTCTCAGGTGCATTAATGTGCAACAGTGGTGGAAGTAATCCTAAAAAGGTCACCAGAGACTTGATAAAGGGAAAAGCCCCACACTCCTACATTTCATGAGAATCTATTATTTTACTGAATATGAATAAGATACTATGCTTGCAATAATTTCATAAGAACCTTTCTAACCATGTTAGGGGAAAAATTGTCTTTTATAAGCACTCCTTCAGGCCATTATTACCTGTCAGTACCTAGTGTTAAATAAATTGGAGGACAAAGAGAGAAGCTTCTGCTGGGGTTGCAGATTTTAGCAACAGCTTTGTTTTACTAATATACTTATTACAATAGTAACAATAATGAACTACCACAGACTACTCCCTATGACAGTGTCTAAGAACACACCACCTCACTGCATACAGGCAAAAGCCAAGGCTATTCCAAAGGGGAAAATATATATATATAAGTATATTTTACAAAACCTTTGTAAATGAAAAACACAAGGTATCACATTGCAATTGATACAGATAAATATATTTGTAGTGGAACAGCCTTAAAACTACAATGGTTTCTGACAGGAAGGCTGAGGCTCAGCTAGAACTGAAATTGGCCAAGCATGCCAAGTACAACAAAAGAGGGATCTTCAGATATGTGAGCAGCAAGTGGAAGCACAGGGAAAACATAAGCCCGTTGCTAAACAGGGCAGGGAAACAGGTCATAATGATGATGAAAAAGTCTCAATACATTTGCCCCACCAGTAGTGGAGGATGGACTAGTGCAAGCCTTTTGCAAACGTTCAAGTCACACAAATCTGCAGGCCCAGAAGAAACTCGCCCCAGAGTGTTAAACAAAGTCATTGATGCTGTTGTCTGTAACACTTAAAAAGTCATGTAGATCAGGAGATGTCTCTGATGAATGGAAGAGAGCAAATGCCATACCCAACTATAGTAAGGGCCCAAAGGAAGACCCAGAAAACTGCAGGCCTGTTAGTCTTACTTCTGTCCCTGGAAAGTAATAGAATATGTCCTCCTAGAAACTGATGCTAACCAAAGGAAGCAGGTGACTTGGAAAAGCCAGCACAGATTTACCAAGGGCAAATCATACTGTACTAACCCAATCATTTTCTACACCAACATACCATCTTCTGTCAGTGTGGGGAGGGCAGTGAATGTTGCTTAGTTGGATGTTACCAAAGTATTCAATACTTTCTCATTATTTCTTCTGGACAAAGTGGCAAAATACAGACTGGATGGGTGGCCTGTGAGATGATCAGGAACCTGGCTAAAAGATTTCACTCAGAGGGTGGGAATCAATGGCTTTTGCTCATGCTTTCAGCCTGTCACAAGTGGGGTTCCCCAGGAATCAATACACTCACACTGTTCCACATCTTCCTAACCGGTCTGCATGACGAGATTGAAAGCACCCTCACCAAGTTTGCTGATGACACCAAACTGCATGGTGAGGTGGACATGACAGAAGGTATAACCCTCTAATAGAGTCCTGGATAGGGTGGAAATGTGGGCTACAAATACCACTATGAAGTTTAACAAAGACAAGTGCACCATATCAAAAGACATAACTGAAGAGCACATGCCAGACTCTGTGTGCCTGGGGAGCAACCTGGCTGAAAGGGACCTGCAGGTCCTGGCGGACAAGCTGCACATGAGGCAGCAGCACCCTGCTGCAGCAACAAAGGAAAATCAGATCCTGGGCTGCATCTGCAGGGGCACTGCCAGCAGAGATAGAAGTGTGATTGTCCCCCTCTGTTTGGGGCTTTTCAGACTTCAGTTGGAATACTGTGTCTGGTTCTAGTCCACACAAACCAAAAAAGACACAGACAGACTAGAAATCATCCAAAGGAGAGTCATAAAGATAATTAAAGGGCTGGAGAACCCACTCTTTGAGGAAAGAGGGAAGGATTCAGGTCTTTTCTCTCTGGAGAAGTGAAGGCTCAGGGGAACCCTGTCCCACCATTTCATTACTTACAGGACAGCTACAAAGACTGAAGCTCTCTCTTCACAAGCAGCCACATGGAGAAGACAAGTGGCAAAAGCTACAAGTTGCAACAGAGGAGATTTCATCTCAACATAAGAAAGAAATTTTTCACAACATGACTAATCATACACTGGAACAACCTCCTCAGAGATGTGGTAAAGTCCTCATCATTGGAGGTTTTCAAGATGTGATCTCACAAGATGTGATTCTCACAAAAAGTTGAGCCAGATGATCCTTCAAAGTCCCTTCTAATGTGAACTGTTCTATGGTTCTTTCAGTTTCAAGTCTGAGAAAAAAAAAATCATGTTTAATTTCAAATAAAACTGCGAACACCACCAACATTCTGCATTTAACCAGTTTGAAAAGAACAATCACAGCACCCCTCCAGACTTTTCTGAATAATATCCTGAACAATATCCTGCCCTTTTCTGAACCTCTTGAGAAATTAAACTTCTTAAATTTTGGCATTTTATCCTTTATGGAAAGACTACTGAACATTTTCTCCATGGTAAGTAAGATCTCTCAAAGCTGAAGTCACCTACCTCTTCCTTAGGAAGCTCTTCTCAGACTTTTAAGTTAGAAATGGCAAATAATCTCACAAATGGTAAGATGGTAGGTGAGGAGTTAAACAGATGAATGAAACTAATTAAGTAAATTACATAGGTTTTGGAGGAAAAAAAACCATAACCTAATGGGAATGCTCATCAGAGAGCTAATATTTAGCAACAGTTATGACTACATAGAAAAATAATGACTGACTGGTAAGGTAACAGCACAATAATTAGTTGTATTCTAGCAATTACTTAGGAATTCCCCAAGAGCTAGCATTGATTAAAGTTATTTCACAAGTATATTAGTAGTGAGTCTTAAAAAAGTCGTGCCAGGTTTTTGTTGATGATTCAAGAGAACCAGAAAACTGGGGAAATCACATTTCACTAGGGAATGGAATAAGAATGAAAACATACAAAAGAGGTGAGAGACAGCAAAGAGAGAGCAAATGAAATAACAGATCGCGTAAATAGAACCTTATACAGTGTAGGCAATGCCAGAATATTTTTTTTTCCTCCAGAAAAATGAATGAAAATGTACATGGGAAATGCCATTCTAGTGACCCTGAAGCCGCATAGCAGAGCTGGCAGCACAGGGTTTAGTAGCACATACTTTTCTGTCCTGTCTCACCTGTGCATCCCAGTCCTCACTCAGAGAGCAAACAGTTCAGGCCCGTTGCCCTCATGCTGCTCCCCCAGCTGCACAGACCATGGGAGCCTCCCAAGGACATGTACCTCTTTTCCAAGAACAGAATGAATGGATGGATGCCAATCCCAGGCTGTCTTCAAGCTTGCAGATGACAAAACATCAAAACCACATTATTCAGTCCACAGGTGACAAACAGGTGTGCCCTTAAGAGCTGTCCCGTGAAACCTTTCAAGTCCCTGCCTGCCATATATCCCAGGCTATTTCTGCTGAAGCCCATAAAACTGCACCAGGGCTCCATTTGGGTTTTTCAGATATCTGATATCCATAACAAACATGCTATTGTTTTCTCTGCCCTTTGAACACGAAAATTACAGCAATTCTCCATGACTTGAAAGCTTGTACTTTAGCACAAAGCAGCTGTTCAGCCTCTCTGGTTTGGATTTGGGCTCACTCCTTGCTCCCTGCTGTCACGTAGGTGGCACAAAGGTACCACAGAAAGGTTCAGGACAGCACAAGGAAGCGTTTGCATCTCCTGGACACCAGACTCCACTCTGCCTGCAGGCATCTGTGAGTTCTGTACATAGGAAGCAGTTCTGGTCCCCACACAGAAACATCATAGTACCACCATTCAGGAGTAGAGCGAAAGACCTAATCAGGCAACAGCCTCTGAGGTGCAGGGTCTGAAAGGAAGGGAAAACAGCAAAAAGCCAGGCTGGAACATGTAACTTTGGCAGACTGAAGGTAAAGAGAGGCAGCGTGACTGGTCTTGTCTGTCCAGGTAGCACTTTCTTTATCACCACTGGGTCAAAGCTGAATCTGAATGTGTTCATACAGGTCCAGCATAGGACTCATTCATGGGAGAAGTTGGCTCTTGATCCAGCTTCCTAGTCCCCTTCCACCTTGATAAGCTTTTGGAGAGTCCTGCAGCGCCAGCAGAGAAATAAAGTGGTACAATCACCTGCTCCACTGCACCATGTCATGGGGTATGTATTTGTGATCTCAGGCACCCAGAACTGTCACCAAGGCTTGAGGATCTCACTGATGCCCAGATTCCTCCTGATTGCCCACATGGGACACTGCGACAAGCCCCAGGTACACCCCAAGGTGAGTCAGCATACACAGCCAAGGCCCTGGCCTGAAAAATATTGTCAGGAAGGGGCAATACAAATATACCCTTGTGGAATCTGGGACAGCCCTTTGAAGAGTCTCATCCACAACTTCTCTGTCACCTCCTTCTTCCTCCTCAAATCCCCATGTTTGACAGCACTAAAATGGGAAGACAACTGCAGAATGAATGGCACTGCTAAGGGCTCCTCTAATTGCACAATCCCTCCCTGCCAGCCCCCACAGACTTCCTCTGTGGAAGAGGTCTGCACTAAATCCTGTCACTACTTCTTACTTCCTTGAGATTTAAGATCAGATTTTCTGCTCATTTACATACAAGTCTAAAGCCATTAACCTCCAGAAAGCAATTGCTTTGTCTGCTGGTGCAAGGAAGAGTAGAATTAGGTCATATGGACCCAGTCAGTCCCTTTTTTTATATATCAATGAAGGCTGGCAAGAATATTTTACTGAAAATTTAAGCAGCAGTTCTCTATACCCATACTTCTCTTACTTAATCAAGTAGTGACATCAATGCCATAGGGCCCTGCAGTGTAACCTGCAGCAATGTGTAAGCTTCTGTGTCACACTCTTTCTGTCTGAATGCCCCTGCTAGGCAGACTATTGTTTTTAACTCGAACAATGAGTTCTCATGGCTTTCAAGGTTCGTTTGTAGGTTTTTCCCTTCCACTTAAAAAAAAAAATTAGTTCCAGAAAAACATTAATATCTATGCACTGCAGCTACAGCCACGAACTGGCCCCTACCTCTCATTCTGACCATGCTTTGCTGGTTATCTGGATTTGCTTCTTCAGTTGGTATTTACATTTTTAAAGCACAAATTCTTGCTGCCATACTGCACAATTCTACAAAGGCAGTGTTAAGAGTAAGGCACCCACTCCCCCTTACCATAAATTAAATTCTCCAGCCTTTGTAACATTTGTTTCACCTAAATCTCCGGTTCTCCTTATTTTTAAAGGAATAACACACATTTGTGTGCCTGTGCTCAAAGCCCTTGCTTTTTACTTTCAGTGGAAACACCCACTGACGACAAACCCTGTTTACTTGCTGGTTTTGGTCAGTGTTCCTTTGCTGCAGAGCACAACAGGCTTCACTTTCAGAGCCTCTGTCTACAATAGTGCTTAGCTGTCATACCACGTGATTTCTTAAAACAGCAACAAATGGAGGCAAAACTTAAAATATCACAATAAGTCGTGTTGTTCATGAAAGACACCAAGGTAAGACCCAAATCCCCACATCTCCCTGTGTTTCAGACAGTGAATAAGTTCCTCTTGCCTTTTATACTTCAGTTTCCCTGTAAATGAGAGTGAAAGCGCATAAGGGATGTAGATATACAGCTGTCGCAGGTTTGGCTTAGCTGTTGCCAACTTTGGACTGGCTCTTCTTCCCCCTCCCAGAACTTTTTTAGCAAAGGAGAGTAAAAACCACTGAAAAGAAACGCACTCTAAAGAAACTGAACTGAATAGAAGGAATAAATTATATTTTCCAACATTCACAAACTACACTGTGTACACAGTACATAGGATTCTACCTCCAGGGGAAAGGGGAAGGGAAAAAAAGGGACTGATTAACCAGAAAATAGGGAAGACACCAACCCAACTTAAAGAAACTGAATGAATCAAAACAAACACAATTAAAAACTTCAAGGAAGGGGAACAAGAATGAATCAATCTCACTCAGGACAGGAGAGCTACTAACAACTGGAGGGACCAGACTCCAACCACCTCCCACTAGCTCCTCGGCTAAGAGGGAAGAGACCAAAAACCACTCCCCCACCCCCGCTAGGTGGAAGACACGTGTGGAATACTTGTAACTTTCTTAGATACAATGGTTACTGAGGAAGCCATGGGTCAAACCAATAGAACAGCAAAAACTCTTTTCCCATTAGTTCTTCCATCAGCCAAAAATTACCTGGCTCCAGTATATAGCTTTTAAAACTGCACTGTAATCATTCTGCTACCTAGAAGTTACCCTGGGCAAAGGAAACCCTTGGCCATCTGGCTTGTTTTCCAGGCTGTCACATTCACAGGTTTGGGAGACAGTTTCTTCTTCCATCACCAAACAGGCAGATGTTCAAGACCAAAAGTCACTGCACACTTAGCACAGCACACACAGCAACTCCAGATTTTTGGAGACACAGGTCAGCTACAGTTCCATAGTAAAGATTCTTCTCTGAGCAGCAGCACAAACAAGGTGTGATGAACTGATTATAATCTCCATTCCCCATCTCCCTGTGCTGCAGAGAAGGGAGAATGGTAGAGATGGGAAGAAGAGTAGAGAGAAGGCAGCTTTTCAGATTTGGTTTTACTTCTCATTATTCTGCTCTGATTTTGTTGGCAATAAGTTCAATTAGCATCCCTTGGTTCAGTCTGTTCTGCCTGGGATGGTATTTGGCGAGTGATCTCTCCTGGTCCTTATCACTCATGAACCTTGCGTTATAATTTCTCTACCCTGTCCAGCTGTGAAAGGGAGTAAAAGAGCAGCTTTAGTGGGCACCTGGCTCCCAGCCAGGGTCAACCCACACAGACTGATAATATAGGTAACTCAAGATACACACCCTGCAAAATAGGTAAAAAAGGGCCTGTTAGATTTAATTTAATGACTTCAGATGGAAGAGTTTATTCCAATTTAACTGTCATTTATTCAGATACCTCAACAGCTACACTAAGGACAAGACTCTAAAACCAAACAGAACCTACTGTTCTCTCAGTCTTTCCATCTCCACTTTTTCAATTTCCTTTTTCCCCTTTCTTTTTGACACTTGGCTTTTTATCTTGGCCGGTTGGAGCTAATGAGACCCACCTTACCTGGCAGTTTCTGTGAGTCAGCAGAATGACTTTCCACCTCCCAACAAGGTTCAAGAGCCACAAATCTGCTGTAAGGATACAAATACTTCACCTCCCAGGTGCTCTGGGGATTAATTAGCATTTTGAAATCACGCTTTGGGATCCTCATGTGCAAAGTACTAGAGAAGTGGCTATTATTATTCTTGCAAACCATAATCCTGGATTAGTTAAGGCAACTAGTCAAGAAATCAACAGAATTTGTCAATGATGAGGTAAGGAGTTACAGCCAGTGACATTTCTAGGCCAGAAAGAATGAATTTTCTAAACAATCAGTATGTGCTGCACAGAGTGAATAATTTGTAATGAATAATGTATGCAGTTAATTTAGCCTCTTTGCCAGCTTGCAGAAAGTCCATGCACAGAAAGATAATTTCCCGACCTTATTTTGGGAATTGGCAAAGGAAAAAATGTGGTTTACTCTGTGAATGTATACTCAGCACATCTCCATTTCTGCATGAGATGTACTGACAAAGTACAGAGATAGAGGCAGGTACAGGAAAGACATCTCTGTCTCATCTGGAATAGAAACTAGGAGGGTGATATGACCATAAAATCTTCAGTCCCCAATGTATGCTCAGTTTGTAATGTTCAAATCATGACAAAATATTTGCCCAGCAGGGTTTGTATCCTGCACAACCCCACATGCCCAGGCCATAACTGGAGCTCTGCTAACAGTAACAGAGCTCTTACTTCCTAAATGAAGCCATATGTGAAAAACAGACTCACTGTCCTATGGATATTTCAGAAAAACATTTAAATCATTCCTTGGCTGCCCCTGTGGGTCTCTGGTTATTTCACAAGTTCTGCCCTGGTCATCAATTTGGTTTGCAAGGAACAGCAACAAATATACTACATACCACCACCTCACTTCATCAGCTGCATAATGGGAATTATGGTGGCTTCTTCTCCTTCTGCTAATCCTGAGTGTCAGACCTCACTTGTTCATGATGACCTTGCCAGAGCTGTAGTAAAGCTTGTATGTGGAAGCCTGTAGTTAAGAAAGTGCCCTCATGCGGAAAAAAGTAGGAGAAATGTGATGTCTGCAGTTCCCTTATTTTCAAGGGTCCCCTTATTTTCATTGATTTTTCTGTAGTTTTCAAACAATTGAACCCAAGAAATTCTCAGCTCTGGCTCACCACTATCAGAGCTGGAGTTCTCTCACATGGCTCACACTGTTCCCTGCATGACCTGAGCTTACTACACTTCAGAGTACATGGGGACTGGCTGAGCAGGGTCCCTGCCAGAGGTCAGCCACCACTTCCCACATGTGCCTCCCACCCCTACAGCTTTCCCAAGAGGACAAGGGTTGCTCCCCACTGTCACTGCAGGAGAAAGTGTGTCAGGTAACCTTGTGGCTAAAACAAGGTTTGAATTGATGAAAACAAACACTGGTTTCTCATTTATAGGTAGCATAGTTTTGAGTCCCAACACTAAAATACATAGGATGAATATTGAAAAATTAAGTTGCTGTTGTGCTGACTCTCACTGACTGTACAGGCTCAGCTTTCAGGGCTCAGGATGTGTTTTTTTCAGCAGGCTAGGGGCATCTGCTCTTGTGTTCTGGACTCTGATTTATTTCCAATATACTTTTCTGCTGTTGTATTTGCAAAATATTTATTCAGAGGAAAACTGAAGAAGGTGCATGGGTAAACCGCACAAGGCCAGATCGTGATGATTTCAAAGGAGAAAATGAAAGTCATTGCTTTAGGATAAGAAGAAATCAGCAAAGAGGAAAAAAAGAGGGGATTTAAAAGTATAGTCCTCAACTGGCAGATTTTGAAGGTGACCAGGAAAAGGTCAGTGAAAAATTAAAGGTATATATTTGTGAATCAAATTAATATATGAATGTGTAAATCTTGCCAACCTGATGTGGAGAAGAATGTATATTCTTTTCTAAAGCTACATCTGTCCCATTACTTCATCCTAAAGGGCCTCACAGCGAGCGACAATTCACAAGAAGTCCACTGTATGTGTGGGCTCTCCATGACAAGTACAAATGTAAATCCCTGTGAAAAATTGTCAGCACGTGGGAAAGGAACAATTTAAGCATAATTTTAAGCAGAGACATCACTGCTCCCTCTATACACCTGGCACAGCTACTCAGAAGGATCTTAGCCAGCTTATCTGTGCCTTGGATAGCACTGCAACGAACCAA
Organism: Pithys albifrons albifrons; assembly: GCF_047495875.1. NCBI lineage: Eukaryota > Metazoa > Chordata > Aves > Passeriformes > Thamnophilidae > Pithys > Pithys albifrons. The sequence continues at coordinate 119,686,963 of NC_092458.1, read as the reverse complement.
CACAGAGCCAGGGTGACAGGGACTAAGGGGAAAGCCATGGGTTACGAGCAAAGGGAACAGGTTTTAGGGTAGAGAAAAATACTACTAAAGTTCACACCTGCTGCAATTTCCTAAGTGTTTTTATAACATTGCCTTCCTAAAACTCATGTGTATCTCATTTCAATAAACTCCAGTTCTCTGGCACTACAAATTGAAGCCAAATTAGAATCTGAGGCTCTATGGAAATGTTTTTGAAAAGTTTGCAGGTGGGAGGTATTTTCATTGCTCTGTTGTGTGAGGTTGATAGGAATTTTCTTTTCCTCCTTCGGTTTTTTTTCCCCTTCTTTGTCTGGCACTCCAGTAATTTCATTAGTTTCTTTCTTAGTAAATTATCCCAGGTGGCAATGGATCAGCAAAAATAGCTGTCATCCATAGCACTACAGGGTCAGATTTTTTTCCCCTTCTGAGTGACTCTGCAGTGTCACTGTGCAGATTTTTCCTGGTTAAGCATGTAGAAATGCATAATTTATTTGAGTTAATTCTGGAAACCGAGGACAGAGCTGCAGGCGCTGAAGATGCAGGATGCAGCTGCATTTTGAGTCTTCACTCTGAGGTCTCTGTTTGCAGGAACTCTACTGGGACAGGAATCAGAAGGGAAGGAAAAGTTAATTTCTAAATTATTCTCTGTATCAGCTTGATGAGGTAAATTAGAAGAGCCTTAGGGTTGTTAAACTCACATTTCTGTAGAAAAGCCCATTGTTCACAGATGATGGTTCAAGAAAATGTATATAAAATGGCCATTATTACTTGATGAGGCAAATTATACCTGCAGTGGACAACATTTGTCAGCATTAAAAAGTCCTCAGTCTCTCAGCTTCTTTTTCTTGAAAACTGCCATGGGCATGAGTGGGAAGGGCTGGGTTGGCAGGACAGAGAAGCAAAACTGGTGCTGCTTTTTGACAGGAATCCTACTGTGCATACACTGAAGCCACAAGCAGGATGCACATGAGCATACTCCCGAATTTGTTTTGTGCCTGTTGCTCCCCTCCCACAGGCAGGTTTCCTCTGAGCAGTTCCACAGCCATCCCGTGGGGATGGTGTAGGTTCATTCCCATGGGGCCAGGGGCAGTCGGACACACACCTCTTCTTGGGAGATGCTCAGGTACAACTTGCAACCAGCTGCAACCCTGATCCCTCAACATCTGAACCATGTAGCTTTTCATACTCCCTGCACCATGGTGGTTCTCAGAAAGAGAAAGGGAGGAAATAGAGCATTTTTTTATCTCCCTTTCCATATGTGCATAGCCAGCAGGGTTGGTTGAGGGGAAGGATGTCCAACTCAGGTAACCCACTTTGTGAAGAGGCTGCAGTCCTTATTTCTCCATATTTTCAGAAATACCTTCCCAACTCATTGCAAGAAACCCTGCACTGTCCTCAAATGCCAGCTCTCATCTCCTCTCAGGGATTGTCAAAATACCTTAATTTTCTTTATTTCTGCACTTTGATTTTTTCAGGGGCACCTCAGTGGATGATTAGTAAAGTGTTTTTACTTCTTGTCAGCAGTCAGAGGCTCTAACTGTGTTCCAGTTAAATCTTCCCTTAGTATACCTGCAAGTCCAGAAGGCTCTGTGCTAGTATGCAGCACTGGTCTTCCATTTTTGTTTGTGAGGAAAATTCCTGGAGCCAGAGGTTTTACTGAGGAATCAAAAATTCAGAACTACTGACTGTCCACTTGCACTGGCAATCAATTGCTCATTAACATCGGCAAACATTTACTCATTAAAATCATTGCGTGTGTCATTGATGTAAGAACCTTCAAGGTCCCAGCTTGTCCATGATTTTGATCCATCTGAGAGAGCTGATCAGCCAAGGTCCACAGTACAGTCCAGACTCCTTTTTAGGAAGAAGTCCTATAAACCAACATAAGAGCTGCAATAGGTGATATTCCACTATCATATTTTGCATTATTTTCTCTTCAGAACTGGCACTATTAAGGTCATCTTATCCTTTGCCTTCTAGACTACCTTCTTATAGGAAAATATTGCCACTGGTTATGTGTTCTGAGAGATGACTGTCCTTTTCATGACTTCCTAGGTCATGGTGACCACTTCTTCAACTATAATGATGACACTGAGAGGAAAAAAGTCACAGATTATTCTAACATGTGCTACATTTTCTAAGCATGCCAGAATGCATTTTCTCAGTCCTCCTCATGCTTATCTTTCACTATGGTCCAGCAAGCCCTGCAATACTTAGGACAGATCATCCATTTGCTTGGAACATTCACTGCCTTTACACTGACCAAACACCATTTATCAGCTGGGTTGATTTAAATGATCTTCAGTGTAAAACCACAGAAATGTTGGATTCACAGTAAACTATTTTAAAAGGTCTTATGTCACTAAAAGGTGTGTTTTCTTTAGCTCTGAGATTAAACTGGGAGGGAATAGTGTGCACCTGTCTGCAGCTCTGTAACTGAGAGGTATTTTCTGTATCCAGATCTCCTCTCAGGGTCTCTGTCTTCATTACACACCTTTCAGGGGCCTCCATTATCACTCAGATTATTATGGCTACATTTTTTCCAAATTCTGTGTCATACTGTAGGATGTCAGGAGAGCTCTTCTATTGTGCCTTAATTAGCAGGGTGATAGTGCAGTGTCAATTAGCAGAGGGTACTTACATGTACAGTATCCATACTATGGAGGCATAGTCTGAATCACACAGACATTCCTGTGGCAGAGTTTATATTTTCCTGTTGAATGGAAGTGAGTCTTTTCCTCAGAAACAGGCTGTTTCCCAGCCTAGCACAGAGCCACACTCCATGAGTTACAAGCTGTTAGGAATTTAGAGAGGTACCGAGCCCTGCCTCACAGTTTTTCTTCACGGAGCATTTTTAACTGCTTCTTTTCAATCAAAACTGTCAAAATGATGTTGTAGAGCCCACAGTCAATGTAAAGTGAGCATGTGGGGCTTCTTTACTACTGTGTCATTGAACAGAAAGATCAATTTCTGTTTTGGCAGACAGTTTATCTCAGTGAAGCCACTGGAAAAAAGCGTCATTGCTTTCTGCGTGGATTGGATCTGGTGAGAGCTCTCTGCATCTCGTTATGCACTTCATTTAAGCAACAGTCCTGGCCTGGCTTTTTATGGTTCTTTCTTTACTTTACATCACTGATAGACGTTAGGACACCAAAACCCTACGTTTTGATTTCTTGAGAAATTGTCTGGCCATTCTAAAAATACTGATCACAAAATGAGAGCAAATTATCTCTTTCAGACCTATAGGAAACTAATTTTAAGGAATCATCTATTCTGTATTGTACTCCGTGCCTTCAGGTTTTTTAGCTGATTTGGGACAGAACTCTATTTTCTTCTCAAATTAATGATTGAAAATGTCTGTGAGCCTCAATCCTTGTCCTAAATCAAAGTGTTAGAGTTGTTTTACCTGCTACATTTCTTCACATTGTTCTCCCCATCACCTTAACACAGAGTGATGGTTAATTCACAAAGTAGGATCATCCACTCCTGAAGTTTGTGCACTTCCTTAGTGCAGTCCAGAGCTTCACCCCTCCTACAGAGAACAGTGTAAATCAAAGGCTTGGGAGAGGCAGAAAGTGTGAGACAAACAGGTGGCAGCTTTCAATAAGGTTAATATGTGTAAAGGCAAACTGAAAAGGTCAGAATTGTTTCTCTTAGAGACAATAAAAGGAGAATATGCAACTGAGGTATATATAATCATGTTGTATGAGGAGGGTCAGGAAAGAGTAATTGATTGCTAACAAGGGACCAAAAGCCAGAAGAACCAGAGTGTTCTTTACAAAGAAAAATGTTCTATATAATGTATCATTCGTTTGTAGAATTCCTTGCCACAGATCCCAGGCTTCTGTGGCTCACAATAGTGCTATCCAGCTACAGTAGATAGACTTTATTAGCAGCAGGAGATACATTTTACCCCTTGTTGGTTGGGAGGTGAAGAGAAGAAGCAGATGAAGGGATGGGAAACACACTCAGTGTGTTTGTGACAAGACCTTTATTCTCTGTTCTAAACTGAAAAGGAGGAGCTGGCTGTTCTTCTACCTTGGAGCTAAGATTTGGTATCCTAAAGCACAGAGATAAACAGATTCAGGGAAGATTTCAAACCACAATTTTTAAGCCTTTGACAGGGCTCACAGAGGGAAGCATAAAGAGCAGCTCAGAGCAGAACAGTCTGTCAGCGTGGAGTATGTTTTAGCAAATACATACACAGCAAGACAAAATGGACTGGCAATAGCTGTACTTCGAGGACAACTGAGCCCTTGCCTGTACAAATGAAATAACTATGAGAATGTAGTTTCCCTGGACTAGTGCTCACTGTAACCCTAATTCAGAGGCCCTCAGGCTGGCAATGAGTGGCTACACCTTCGTGTTTGCAGGCTGTAGACTTAATTTTCAGATATGCGTTTTGACCCAAGAATTCTCCTAAACCCCACAATTTACTTCAAGATACTCTCCACCTCAGCTCATGGCTGGAGACACTGGATTCTTCATAGAATTCCTATAATCAGTGAGTGACAGGGACACTCTTTGCTTCATGACCTTAGGTCCCCATTGACTGAAAGGTAACATTAACATTTCACTGTACCAAAATTATGTTCACCCTTAATGCTTTCCAGAGAGTTATTGTCCACTTCTATGGACTCTTGAGTAGTTCAGCCACTTTCACCACTGGTAATTAATCTAAAAGTATCAAGAATTGTTTAAGAGCTGTTAGGACTATTATCTCCTATACTGTTGTTTTGTTTTTGTTTTTTTTCACCAAGGAAAGGTCTCTAGAGAAAATTCAATGACACTTTCTACTTTTTGACAGTAATTGTGATTTCCATGTTATAAAAAATGAATTGCTTCTGTTATCACTAGTCCAAAGCTGGAAACAAACACAAAAGCAGACAAGTGGTTGGGATGATATGTATAATTTTCATCATTTTCCTATTCCTTCTCACACAAAGCAGACAAATACACTATTGCAGAATTCTGCAGTGAAATTTTATTAGTCACTCCTTTAGAGACAATTGGCAAGAAAAGGAGACAAGGGGTTTATTGAAGGACAAAGGAAAGGCAAGGAGGTTTGCAAGCAGGTAATTGCAAATAAAATCCACTTCACAGTCTTGAAAATCCCAGAGGAGAAAGGGAAACAGGCTATGTATACCTCAGCTCATAAATAACCACATACCAGTCCCATCCACATGACTACAAAGAGAAACTTCAGCAGCTTAAGTCTTTGGCCATGCCACCATCCTCCCAGTCATGTCTTCTCAAAGCACAGTCCAGAGGAGCTGCATCTCATGAGGAAAAAACCACAATTGCCAATCTCTTGTCACAGGTGACTGAGAAGGCAGAATTCCTTAGCTTTCATCTTTGTGAGCATTTTTGAATCTTATTTGAAACACTGAAACCCATAAAATAAACTTTTTAAGCACCATTTGCAGCCAAAGCTTTATGTTGGATTACAGATACCCTGATATGCAATGCAAGATTTTGTGCTCACCATATTTTAAAAGGGCACACAATATTTATAAATCCATGCAATTATCAGCTACCTATTCAGCATTTGAAATGCAGAAATCAGGATGATGAATGCAGCACAAGAGTCATAAGAATTTATGGTAAGAATAGCCTTTCTGTTTTCTTATGTTCAAAATCATTGTTTTGGTTTTAGTCAGAGCTAGATAGATATGTATTATTTTTTCATATTAATAAATTATAAAGGTGCACTTTACCTGCCATAAAATATCCATTAGTTAGAAGAAAACATAGGAACATCTAGCAAATCAGGTATTGGATCACTGGTAATACAACTGGCCAAAAATTTCCAGTAATATTTTCTGACATGAAATGTCAACAGATCAAATTATAAAACCTTCTCAGGAAAACTCTTGGTTTAAGTGATTTGGGCTTGAAATGAGAAAAAAATCATCCAGTTCAAATTGTATTTGCCTTAAAATGTAAATGGAGATGAGGGGGGAAAATAAATTTTAAAAAAAATCAAATTGGTAAGACTTAAAACAAAATTGTCAGTTGGCCTTAACTTCTTACTCTTTGTTTCAGATGATAAGTTACAACTGGTTTTGACTTTTCCACTTTTGCATTAAGATAAAGCATAAGAATTCTGTGCACTTCCAGAGGATAAACAAAACCCTAGGTACTGAGGCAGCCTATAAAGTTTTGTGACTACTGAACATAAACAGATTTTGAAAAAAAAATGTTGCAAACCAGACTGAAGAAACTGATGAAGCACAGAAGGTTATTGATGAAGAGATAATGAAATCTTGGTCCCCCAAAAATTGATTTTAAATGGGAATTTAATGGGACCAGAGGGAGTACACCCAAATGCTAACTTTAGCCTAGGGAGACAGATTAGTCTTCCTGTATTTGCTCTTCAGTTTGTTGGGAACAATAAGATCCTACATTCAATCATACTCTATAAGAGCTTAGCTGTAGCCTTTCTCCATCCATTAACTCTAAAAAGTCTAGGAAGGCTGCCCTCCATCAGCAGATACCAGACCCCTCGTACTCCTCACTCATGAGGCCAGTTACAAAGGAACATGTGCCCACTAACTGTGTGTATGACCCTTCACTTACAGCTAAAATTAAGGATCACTCATAGAATTAAACCTGGGATTCCTGCAGCTATCAGTTCTCTTGCATTCAGCATGTTGTCCTATCTTTTTGCTTGAACAGAGAAAGCTGACTGTCTCTGAGACACTACGTTTTATTGTGCTTCTGGCTCCAAAATATGCCTTTTGCAAAAATAGCTGTCCTGGCACTATGAGAGGAAAGGACCAATGGATGCATCTACTTTAGCAACTTACTCTTGGTGACAGGGGCACGTCAGTAGCTTGAAGGGGTTGTTGTGACTCCTCACATCTCCCATACACTTAATTAAGGGGTGTTTGTTCAGATCTGCCTGCATGTCGTGTCTTACTAACCTAAAACAGGAGGGATGTTAATGCTTGGAGATAAAATCCATTCTGTTCCACAGAAGACCTTGAAGAGATCTCAGATCTGAACACAATTTTTTTCAACCATACACTTTAAATGGAGGGAAATTATTAAGCTGTTTTTATGCAATCCTTTCTTAGGCAAGGCTCAGGCCAGCTGTGACACACTGCAGAAGCTGCATGGCTATTAATGTGACAATTCACATCTGGTGTTAAAAATTAATAAATAACTTGTCTGTCAGGGAGTGCAGGCAGCAAGACAGAAGTGAAGTGCTTCTAAATCACCTTTTGTGAAGCACAGATACTGTCACAGTTCTGCAAAAAGTCACACAGTTAACTGCATCCTTTCCTGCCCTCACAGTTCATCTGCCTTCCAACCACAACGAGCCCTAGGACATGATCACCTGTGATAATAAGATGCCATGTCACCTTCAAACCTTTATGAAGTTTTTCAAGCCACTTCCACGCTCCTTGGGAAAGCCCAGATCACTTGTGTAAGTATGGAATTAAAGCATGAACATAATCCCAAAATTACATATACTGAACTATTTTGTATTGCTCCTTGGAATCTTCAAGCTTCAAACCAAATTGAACAAGATAGCCTTTCCTACACTGGGGTTTTCATCTGAAGAGTAGGATAACACAATTTCCCCTTCAGCAAATGTATATCCTTCTGCAACAAGGCATCAAGGCACAGTAGTAGGACTGATTCTGTGTGAATAAACAGAAATTTCTCTAATACTCCTGGAGAAACAGGGAAACAACTCTGAGATTCCAGACACAGTCCATGAAGAGCCCCAACAACACCCATATGAAAGCCGACACCTCTACTTTTTGGTCATACTCTTTCCAGAATCAGTAAATTCATAGAAATGCACACAAGCACAGAGTTACCTATACATTTAAAAAAGTCTAACGTAGGTCTTGTTTCTTATGAAATCTAGAGAGGCACTGCTAGTCCTGATGCATTTCTAGGCCCTTTCTGGACTTGTCCCAGGACCAAGTGACTCCTGACACCAACTTACCATCAAAAGGTGCTCCAGCAGCTGGAATGTGCTGGAGGTGTTGCCATGCTGCCAGTGATGCTCTGGCACAGGCAGCCCAGGGATAAGGTTTGTGAGAAGGAGTACTGCAGGAAAGGGGCAAAAGTGCAAGTTCACGATGTGAGTCAGTGGGTGTCAGCTCTGACTTTAGTGGACCTGGACCTGGACCTGGACCAGCTCAGATGTGGAGGTGGTCAGACCAGCTGGAGGAGTCCCTGGAGAAGCACTGCAGAGACTAGGAAAGCTCAGGTGTAACCAGGCTGTCCAACATGGCTGGATGTCATGGGTGCAGATCTGAGCCCCCACAAGGCATTGATCTCATTCCCATTAGACAGGTGGCCAAGCCACTCTGACAACCCACTAGAGCTCCCAGAGGAAGGTGTCTCAGAAAAAAAGTGTTAGAAATCACACTGCAGAGCTTCCCATTCCTATCCCTGAAAGGATATTCTTAATTTGTTCCTTGCAATTCCGATGTTAATATCTTAAAACACATGGATGGTAGCTATTGTAAGTCTGAAGAGCCTTCTTACCAGACAGAAATCCTGTCAGTGCCTGACCTTCCTGGCGTCTTGCAGCAGAGAGTTCCATGGTTTAATTATCTCCCTTGTGAAAAGACTTTTATTTGATCAGCCTGGAAATTGCTGGTTTTCAATTTACTTGAATTTTTTCAGCCACCAGTGTTACACTAGACAGCATTAATATATCTTTATCATGCTCTCCTTCATTGGTTTCCTTTCTAAGGTGAACAGTCTCAGCACAACCTTTTTCATATGAAAGGTTTTCCATGCCCAAAATAATTTTCATTGCCCTTCTACGAACCTCTTCTAGTTTTCTTTCAGATAGAACAGCTATTACTGTACATACATTTGAGGTAAGTCTGCATTATTTTTCTTATTATTCTCTTTCTATTCCTTATCCATTATGTAAAATTTTCTTTGTTTTTTTTCTGGGCCTCAGTGGTATACTGAGCATGTTGGATACAAATTCTCATCTCTAACCATCCATGGCTGATTTAAAACCCTGTGAATTGTGTATAAAGTGAGAAGAAAAGGGGAGAGGAAGGGAGGAGAGGGGAAGAAGAAGGGGAAGGGGAAGGGCATCTATGTTGTCACAATATTACAATGCTCCCTTTTGGTACTAATGACTGAACCAAATCTTTTAACAATTCCCAAGCTCACTTTGCCATTCTGGGTGAATTTGTTTCTGTAGCCCATCATTGTTGGGGTGTGTAAAACCCTTCCAGGTGCGTACCAGGCTGAAAGGGAGAAAGGAAGTTATGAAAGAAAAGAAGATTACTTAATGCAAAGGAGGTATTATAATGAAATGGTGACTTCCCACATCATATGTAAGTTCAGACCACGGTGGTGTGGTCAGGTACATCTGCATGTGCTTGGGTCAGTAAGTAGAGCTGTCTCTGCTAAACAATCCACACACCACAACACAACAGATTAAAATAAATTCCCATGAGATGTTTACAAAGCCAAAGAATTCACTATATGCACTGTCCCTGTCCCACCTGTTGATCCCACAGTGTTGTGTTTGCCTCAACTCTGTTACACTCCCCATAATTAGAGCCAAGAAACAAAGAGGGAGGCTGCTCAAGAAAGCCAGGAACTGAATTTAGTACCCTGCTCAAGACCAGAGAAATTGCATCTAGAGCCCACAGCTTTCTATTCTGGACACTAACCCCTCCCAAGTGGAACAGACGTATCTTATATGAAGACATGAATGAAACAAAGGTGTTGTCCATGTGATCTAACTGAACTGTGAGAGTATGAGATGAAAGGGAAAATGTAGGTTGGATATTTTTGTACAAGTCCAAACAATATCCATCTGGGAAAAGTAGTAAGAGATTTTCCTGGCAAATCATCTCCTCTAGAACTAGCTTGACTCTCAGCTTGCTGATCTATGAGAACAATGTTTATTTATGGCTCTGTCATAAATGAGGTTGAAATCCATATGTGCTACCAATTTAGTGTATAAGCCAAGGACTGACAGTGTCACCACATTCCACTGGTGAAGTAATGTGCTTTTGCTTTAAATTACCTCAGTTCCTCGGGTAACAATCAGATTGTCAGTGGTACATTAAGTAGCATATTGCTACAAGCCAAGAGGAAGACAGTGTGCACAAATGCAGGGAGAATGTGGGTAAATATCACCACTAATGGCAGCTCAGGGAAAGGACCCCAACTTTGCAGATCTCAGCCAAATGTCAGCTCTCTACAGCTGGGTGAAGCACTGAGGGATGTTTGCAGTGGGAAAAGAACCAGGCACAGGTGTCTGCTCCTTTGCTCACAGGCAGGTCCTGATAACTGTGCCCTGCCCATCCAGCTCAAGCCATAGGAGAAAGGAAAGGGGCTTTTGGTTTGTCAGACATCTTGTTGGCCATTCTTTGATACACTTCCCTTTCCCTCCACCTCATATTCTTTCCTCAAACAGCTTGTGTCTGCCAATAGTAATCTCTGGGCAGCTGATAAGGAGATGGACTGGGAGTTTACAATGCCAAAAGGATAGAAAGAGGAAAAATAGGAAGAGCTAGGTGGTGTCACTAGTATTGTAAAATGGTGCTCTGCACTCACAAAAAGCCATGTGCAATGTCCCCAGCCTGAGGACACTTAAGAGAGGAGCAGGCTTGTTCTGCTGAGAAGGGAGACTGAAAGTTCAACAAAGCTCATTTGGGAGCAAAAATAGTTTAATAATTGGACCAAATAGACTAATGCGTGCCATATTTTCCATCCCTCTGTCAGCACTGAAGGGTAAAGGGGAATCCATCACATCCTCCTTTGGATGCACCCACAGAGGAAATGCAGTGGCCCAAACATCCTGGTGCTGAGCCATATGCAGTCCTTGCCTGCTGGCTGTGCAGGGGCAGGAGAATTGCTCCTCTGTAGAGGAGCCAGTCCTGGAAAACTGGTCTCTCACCATCCCTTGCTGCTAATGCTGAGATTCAGCCAGTGGCCTGAGAAAAGGAGTGGAAAGGATTTTTGGAGTTACTTTCACTTCCTCACCCCTTCAGACTATTTTTACTGTGTTCAGGTTGTCTCACAGGGACAAAACTGAAACTTGCATCTGCCACCAGGAGGTACCAGTATAGTTGCACTACCTTTGTAGGGGAGGCTGCAGGACACTGGAGGCCGAGGTCACTTTTGTTGCCTTTCCCTTGCAGGCTCTACCTGAGGTCAGACACTAAAAGCTCCACCAACTCTTGCAGCAGGAAATACCATGATGATCCACAGATGTCCTTGGTTTCTGAGGCAATCCAGGGTTTAAGTCCCCTCTCTGGGCATCACAAAGGAATCCTCTGAGTTGTTTTTTTGTCCCAGAGTTTAGGAACAGTGTTGCAGGATATATAACAGACCTGTGTTCATTCCACTGGGAAGGTGGCATTTCCTAGTCTTCCCCACTGAAGATACAACCCTTCTGGGGAGCCTGCTGTGCAGAGGAAAGAGACTGGGAGTTAGGAACCACAGTCTTGACATCTGAATATTTGTGTCACATAATCTGATGACACATCATGTATTCTGAGGTCTTTTTTTCCCCCCATTTTGGCATTCCCCATTCTCTTTTAGAAGGGATCCGAGGCGTCTTATCTACCTCAAATGAGTTCTGTGATAACTTCACAAGAGCATTTGAAAAAGGATTCAAGGCACCAGATCACCATTTCCCTATGCCTGGTACAAAGCTCTGGAATTACCTATGCTGTCGAGAAGTGCACTCTTGTGATATCTCCAAAATGCTGCTCAAATTATGTTCTCCATACTTTCACTGGTTTGCTCCTCACAGGTATATCAGCCAAAGCATCTCAAAGGCAGCTGTGAGAATAATTCAGGACCCTCCCATAACCAGTTTACACTTACTTGCTGTAGTAAGGTTTTTACTTCACTTTGCTGTAGCAATGCTTACAATGTCGTTGCAGCATATTTAGGAGGGCATCCCCAAAGCTGCATCCCTCTGGTTGCCAGATGCTCATCTGCACAATGCTCAGCCTCAAAATAGTTTCCTGCTGCCTTCTTTGGCTCACAAGTTGTTCTCTGTTATGATCCATGACTGAATCATGGAATCATTTATGTTGGAAAAGACTCTTAAGATTTGGATGCAGTGAAGATGGGCATTTGTTTAAACAGTCTGACACAGGCTGAGATTTCTTCCCAGCCCTTCACAGCCTTTGTCATTTACCTTGATGCACTCCTACATTTTATTACCCAAGTTGAATTGCTTTAGGTTCAACCATAAAGTACCACCTGCCAGATGGTTTTCAGCATAGGGTTGTCCCTAGAAGCATGTCCTGTTGGTCTTCATGTTGTAAAACAATTGTGTGCAATAACACCAGGCCACAAAGAGCCATGATGGATAACTGGTTGTTAGTTTGAGTTCTCCCAGCTAATTTAGTTCCTCCAGCAGCATGAAGAAAATCCTTTGAAGAAATTTGCTCCAAACAACCAGTGTCCCCTGTTGGCTTTCTTCAATGTTGCAAAGACATTTATTACCCTCTCCTAGAACAAAATACAGTGTCAAATATACAAGGAATGGTTCAAATAGTCATAAAATATATCGGGGCATACTATGGATTTAATTGATTTCAAAGCTTAGATTTAGGAAAATGTTATATGTAGGAACTTTATTTTTCCAAAAGCTTGGCTTAGTTATTTAATATTGATTTTAAGATTATGATAACATACTTTCTATTGATTTCTGTGAGGAAAAATTCATCACTGCAAGAATGTCTGGTTCTATCTGTTGGGTGGGTGAAGATGGGCACAAATCTTTTTGGCTTGGGTCTTTAAAAGCTGCAGTTATGAAGGACCAGAGGAAAGTGGAATGTGGGAGGATGAAGTGGAAGCACTGAGCTTATACACTTCCATGTCTTAAGACAAAGCAAAGTGACCCAGAAAAAAAAGCAGAGACCAGAAAAAAGGCAGAGGCCATTATGGTGTGCTGTGGATTCTGTTAATAAACTGTGGTTGATTGGTCTCCCCTATAGCAGAACAGAAAGTTATACCTTTTGCATACCTTTGCTTCAGTCAACTTGCCAATCTATTTAGCAATTCTACCTTAAAGTATCTGCTGTTGCAAGGTTAAAAATAACCTTATAAAAGAGGTGCCACTTAATTACATTCCTCTGGGCTTGACTTGAATAGTTTGAGTATCACAGTTGTTATTTAATATAAATTGGGACAGCAAGTTTCTGTATTTCTGTTTTTCATAATACATTTCACAGGATGCCAGTTGCATCTGGATTCATAAGAGGTAGCCCCTGATTATGGAAATTAATCTCATTTATCAATAGACTGGCAAATACCACTCAACATGAGTAAAAATAAATATTTTTTTCTTTCCATATTCAAGTGAGTGTAAAGTGAATTAAACAGGGGGTACAATTCAGCAGTGACAGACTAAGCTAAGTCAGGAGAATATTTAGAGTTCCAGAGCCAAATACATTGATAGAAAATCAAGATTACTTTAAAAAGCTGAAATATTCAAAGGACAGAAATGCCCAGATTATGCATTCTAGCAACTTCATCCCTACTCTGCACTATGTAAATGGGCATATAGGAAAAGAAAAACTTGAGCATATTGTGATAGAACATCATGCTTTTTAGTCCACTCATTCCTTAAAGGAAAAGATTCTATTAGAACTCACTGTAAACCAAACTAAATGAAACCAAACCAAACCAAACTAGCTGATTTATCTTAGTTTAGAGCTGCTTTTCTTCACCAGAGGACAAAAATAGAGCATGCCATGTTTCTACTTGTATATGTCTTTACAGAAGGACTAAGTGGACACTGCTCATATTAAATTCACCTGTTGCCTTTGGAGACTGCAGGCACAGCACTATTTTCTACTGTATTTTTAAGCTGAGAAATAAAATCAAGGTATCACCTTGTGACATGTTGGCTTGGGTACATGTTTACTGCAGCGCTTTTCTCCATGTAATATATTAGACTTGCTCACGTATCCCACCATTCCCTGTGGTAGGGAAGTTAATGAAACTGTTCCATTAACCTATGAAGTACAAGTCAGAGTTCTGGGGGGTTTGTTTCTCTGTCTCCCAGGCCATACATGGCTATTTGACAACTAGAGCAGTATCAGAACACTGATCATTAGCACTGGCAGGTCCTCCAAAGGTTTATGATCAGTTTTCTAAAGCAAATATCACTGTTACTTATATTGATTTCAAATGTCATCGAAATCCAGTCTATGACTCTTTAAGATCTGAAGGTTAAACTTTATGCCAATGTCTAGAAATCTTGATAGCAGTAGCACAAGTGTGAGCAGAATGAGTTAAGACCATCAGGGACTCCTGAGCAAATCAGCAAGGGAGACTCCAAGGGCACTCAGCACTTGGACAAGAAAAGGCTTAAAGAAGCCATATTCTCCCACAGCTCCATTTCAGTTAAAAGGCTTATTGGCAGTCAAAAACCAAGACTATTCACAGAGCTGAGAAAATTGTAAAGCTCTCCTAGTTTCTTTCTACCAGAGAAGCCTGACCCCAAGCCCGTTGCCTTCAAGGAAGGAGTCCCACCAACCTTCATGAGTTCTGGCTGATGCTGCAAATGACTTAAGGGCTACACAACATTAACTGCCAGGAGAAAACATCAGTCTGTTAAAGTCTGTCCTCATGAACCCAGAAAATATCAACCAATTTACAAGTAGCTAATATCAGCATATTCTCAAAAATCCAATTAGTGGATGTAACCTTGAATTTTACCCTTTTGTCCAAAAATACATCTTGCTCCTTTTCACAGTGGGTTTGCACCCTACCCCCTCCCCAACACACAAACTTCACTGGCTGACTTTTCCCATCCATTTCAAATTGTAGGCTCTTTCCTGTGAAGCAATTTTAACTGAATTACCTGTGCACCCACCCATCCCATCCCAATTTTAGTCCACAGCATCTTGTTTTCAAATTAGTTGCTATCTTAAACAGCTTAGTGCCTTCAATCTGTTCATTTCAGGATTTCATTTACCTCCCTGACAATCTCCCATTTTACCTCATTTCTTCCTCTGCCTGCAAAGGCCAGCACAGGATAATCCCTCCTCATAACTCAAAGCCCAAACCTCTAGAGTACTAAAGATTTTCTTTCATAACACCTTTTCAATTTCAAACCTCTAAGCAATTTTACTGGTACCTAGAATAGTATATAATATTTATATTTTCCATATTTCAGTGCAGAAAAATAACCTTTACTTATTTATGGTGCATACCACTCAAGGAAATTTGGGGTGTTTCTTTCATAGCTGCAGCTCTGTGATTGTTGCAAAAAGCATACACAGGTAACATTTTGCTAATTGCT
Organism: Pithys albifrons albifrons; assembly: GCF_047495875.1. Classification (NCBI taxonomy): domain Eukaryota; kingdom Metazoa; phylum Chordata; class Aves; order Passeriformes; family Thamnophilidae; genus Pithys; species Pithys albifrons. The sequence continues at coordinate 119,671,668 of NC_092458.1, read as the reverse complement.
ATTTCAGTAGACCATTTTGAATTCACACTGGGACAAATCTGGTTCTCTGAACATTCCTTCCCCCAATCTCTTCTTCCTCCTGCTTTTTACTTTTTATGCACAAACGTCTATAGCTCCATCCAGACAAACCTGCTTTGTCCTCTGCAAGCCCCAGAGACAATAAGTGCTGATTGCAAGTAAGATATCTGCTTGAAATGAATCATTCGTTCTACTCATTTAGTCCTTTTCTCTTCTTAGGTGAAAAATCAAAGTCCTCTCACATATGATTCACAATGGATGAAATTCACTGCTGAGCAGCCCAGCCCAAAGGCTGTGCAATGCAGAATTGCCTTTAAAGTGTTGTTTTGAAGGTTTCTGAGAGCTCAGGGAAGTGAAATGTCACTGTGCCAGCCCTTCTGCTCAGGGATGAATTTCACTTTGTGAACAGTCTAGGAGACCAGTTTGATTTTTATCATGTGCTTGTTGTTTGAAACTACTCAAAACATGGTTCATGCCTATGTATTCCATAGGTACACTGCCAAATCAGCAGCAAAAAATGCAGAAACACTGTTAGGCAGGGCTTGTCTCCTCAAAGGGCTTGATTATTGATTTATTCATAGATAATTATCAGGGATAGTGGCTTTTAGTTGTAAATGCTGCACTTTGCTGTGGGTACTATAGACACAGGTCCCTTTCTTATTTCTCTTTCTTGATGGAATGATTCCCAAATCTACTGCAGGTTTTAAAACTGAATCCTTCTAGAAAGACTTACATTTCTAGAAATGTAAAGATTCTTAACATTTTTGTCATTCCTAATGTTTTTCAAGCTATTAACTTCAGTGGAATTCTGAAAAGTGAATAAAAAGGGCACCAACTTAAACCCAGAGAACTGATTCACATAAATGTTTTTAGTTCATCCGCCTATTTTGCATGAACAAACAGAAGATCCTCTGCACAGATATAGCTGCAGGAATGTTACTGCTTTGCACATTGTTCTTCCCATCCACTCCATGCTCGCTTTATTGTTAAGATGGCAACTGCTTGAACGTTTCAGTATCCTATCCAAGCTCACAATTTTCTCTTTCAGGCAAATAAAGTCATTATCTAGGAACAGTGCTGAAAGAAAAAGATCCCAACAGTGCAAGCCAGGGTTAGGGCTGAGTACACAGGACAGCAGTGAGAGCAGACAGCCCTGAAGCTGAGTGTCACAGTGCAAGTGGAAGGAGAGAGGTCAGGGAGAGCAGCAGCCTAAGGATTTTTTTATTCTTTCCATGTAAATGTATGGAGAGTAGGCATTTTTCCTCAAGATAACAAGCAGGATAAAATCTAAATGGGAAAAAATTTGGAATTTTTCTGCTCACAGCTCCCTTATCAATGTTTGCTAATACTGAGCTGTAAGGAGCACTAAACAGTTCATATCATTATTATCTATTAAGACAGTTTTCACAAATCAGGACGGACTTTAAAACTGCCCACGTCCATTAAAAATGTTGCAAGGCCTTCCACAGAGAACATTGTGTATTTTTATTCCAGCATACCCAAAGAGGGATGTTTGTGTTGGGTTGTGGGTGGCGGGTTTCCCTCAGCCTTTTTTGCCTTTCTTCAGGTCAAGAGCAGCTCCCAGACAGCAGTTTTGCAAGCCCTCCTTTTTTATGAGCCAGAGATGGTTATTGGTGTGGAGCAGGTCCATCCCTACCCGTGATGTTCAGCTGTCCTTGCAGGCTCTGTGGCTGGTCCCCGTGGCCAGGGCTGGGCTCTGGGTGCCTCCTCCCTGAGGCTGTGGGGCAGAGTTGCCTCAGCCCTGCTCATGAAATGAATGCTCTACCACATTTCTTGGGTGGGACAGATGCTGGATTCTGAGGCAATCTTTGCTTTTATAGCCACACAATTCCCAGCCCTGATGTGAATGACTCATTCATACAGTGAATCTTTCATAGAGTTTTTGTGTGGCTCTCTGACATCAGCAAATGTTTATGGGATAAGTCCCTTCCTTTGGTATTAACACACTCTGCAAAGCAGGGTTATCCCTACTCTTATTTTTGTGAGAGATGACTTGCGGACTTCTCCACCCATTGCTCCATCAGCCAGGTAGATGCTCTGTACTGGAGGGAACACTTTTGGTTATTCCCTTCAGTGTCTTCTCCTTTTTGTCCACTTGTTATCTTAAATTCTGCCTCACCATGAGAATACCAAGCACCATCCAATAAATTTGAAGTATTTTATACATGCTATATCCCCTCCTCCTTAGTATCAAGCTCAGTTTCCTTCAGGAAAAAGATCCAATATACCAGTGGTACAATGGAAGGCATTTGATGTGGCAAACAGAGTTCAGCAAAATTGAATCTTACAAAAATATGGATTATTAATGCCTGGGAAACTCAGTCTGAAAATAGTTTTGCAACCAAAACCTCACACTGCTCTCATCAAACTTTGTTCTACAGACACCACTTCTGTGCTGCAGGGGTAGGGGTGGCAGGACCACGCCCTCCATGGCAGAGGGTTCCAAAGCAATGAGGTAGGGAGCACTCCAGTGTGACACCAGCCCCACTTCAAAGCACACACAGCACAAAGACACATCCACACACTGCTATAAGGGCATTAATATTCCTACTGTACCCCAGACTGCAGGCTGCAAATGGATGTCAAGTTGTGGGAAGGCAGCCTCCCCCTTGATGACAGGTGCGAGAGAGCCAGACTGGCTTGTGTAGGGATAAAAAGAAAGATGGTGTTTTCTTAGAGATGAAATGGAGGTTCACCATCCATTTTCTTAATGAAGATTGGACAAAATTCTCTTCACAACAGACAGCAAACAGCCTATAGCAGCCTATAGCAGCCTCCCTGCAGCATAGTCTTTGATACCTGCAGACTAAACTTGGAATGATGGCACTGAGTAACAGTTTTCCTTTTCATTTGTGATATTCAAACAATTTCCTATCTCTTGTGATTTGGGGGAATTTTCTCTGTGTTAGAGAAATTGCCATTTCAAAACTGTCAGTGAAGCTGAAAAAAATGAGCTAGTTTTGCCCCTCTATTTTTGTTTCCAGGAATCAGGTATTGCAACCAGCAGACTCCTGGTCAATGCTGTGTCTTGGTTTGCTGTGATGCAGCAGTTCCTTGTAGGTAGCTGCAAGTAAAACTTTTAGGTAAAATTACTTGTATAGAGCTAGAACTTGATCAAGACTCCCTGTAAAACCAATAACGATTGATTTTAGACTTCAGTTGGTGTCACTCAATTTATCACTGTTCTTAGTGTTCACTTTATAGCAATATGGTATATTTAAAAGCACCTGGTATGAATTTCCCAGGTTAACTATGAACTACTTTTTGCAACATTTTGATACACACTACTTTTAGAATAGCCAGAAGAATACTGAAAATATTTGTTTGTTCTCTGTATTGATTTCTGCAATAAACAAGTCAGTGAAAGCTGATGAAGGAGTTCATATACACTACGTATGAGTTATAGACACTTCCAACATTTTTCTTTCTAACTCACACCTCAATAACATTACAGAAAATGTATTGTGTCAGTTTCATTAGTCTTTGCCTTCTCCTTGCAGAAATATTATGGAGATATTGATTTTACCAAATTAAAATATAATCCAAATCTCTGGCTATATGAATTTATCCATACTTTTTTTTCGAGTGCACTGGTTTTCTAACTATCATCAATTTTGTCCCTTGACCTGTACTTCAAACACATATAAAAATGATCTATTGGTTTCTTCTGTGAGTGGTTGTTTACAGACACGTTATTGTCTCTAGAGCCTGTAGTTTGACTAACTCTTATTAGGCTGTTTGGGCCTCAGCTCCACAAGTCTGATGCCTGCTGCTAAAAGGGGGATTGTTCATTTTCTGGCAGTAAATAATGAAATGAAACAAATACAATCTGTAATAGAATCAAATGCGAGTACAATGAGTCCACAATTCAATTTGGATTTAATATAGTTGCTTAATCCTGTTAAGGGGTTCCCTCATGAGAAAGATTATTTAGCAGCCCAGAGCACAGCTCAAAAAGTGAGGAGAGGCAGCTAAAGCTGAATTTGTGGTGCAGGAGGAGATGAGAGGGGTCAATAAGCTTTTGCACATTGTCACACGGCTAAATCTGATGGCTCCTTCTGGACAGACTGGATGTTGCTGAAGGGAGTTCATGGAGGGCATGGATAATGTAAAAATTACTAGTGTAGGAGATAAATTCATGTTTTCTGAAAATTATCTGAAAGATCTAAGGGGCTGGGAGATGTATTGCATCTATTTGTTTGAATACACTTAACACTTTTTGTTTTGCTGTGATGAAAGTACCTCACAAGAAGCCAAACTTATCATTATATGAAGCAAAAGAAGATTCATTTGTGGGAGAAACAAGAAGAGAGAAACCTCAGAAATTAGTTGCCACTATACAGAATTGGAATTAATTTTTGTGGAACCATTGTTTCATTTAGGAATAATTAAGTCTTGCAAGAGACAACAAGAAACCCATGCAGTTATATAACAAATTCTGGTTTTTTTCAAAATACAGTTCTTAAACAAAAGCCACATTTTTCCTGCAGAAAAAGCACATATTTTTTTGCAGGCATAGAAGGTCTTCCACCAGAATTCACTGTAGGGAACAGGTGGCATCTTATCACTCCAGGAAGATAAGGACTTACTGTGCCCATAAAACAGGCTATGGATCTAGCTAGGAGGAAATTATCTGGATTGTTAGCAACAGGATGTGGAAAAACACATCTCTACTTTAGTGGCTGGGACTGCAGTAAAAAGAAATCCTAGATCACTAAAACCAGCCCCTTGCTATATCACACCTGTTATCCTACAAAGCTTTTGTTATTTCTGTCTCCCTTCAGAATGACTCCTCATATGAGAGATATCAGACAAGAAATATTTGCCACCAAGTCCTAGAAATGCAAGTTCCTTTCTGCCCTTCAACACTTGATGTATTCCCACTTCTCCTCTTTAGAAACAAACCCTCCTGAATCACCCAGCTAGTCACATTCTTCAAAGTTTTACTAAACTTTATTTGCAGTAAAAGGCACTAGAAGAACAGTCCTTGTCCAGTTCATTTGTATCCACTTTGCTGGGACAGTGATTTTCAATCTTTTTTTTTTTTTTTTACTGAACACTAAAACATTCCCTAGACATGTAAGGCTCCTCTGTGGTGATAATAAATCCATTGGCAGTCCAGTTTTTTACTTATTTTCTGTGGCTGTCTTGTAAGTAGTCTTTTTGTGTCTAGAGGTTCTATGAATTGTGCACTGAAAATAACTGAACTCTGCTGATTTCTACCTCTGGCTTTCTTGATGTGGCAGTACTTAAATGGTGTGGTTGTAAGGTGAACTTGCGAAGTGAAAGCTCATTCCCTGCTCCTCAATACCCAAAATAAGGAAAGTTGTCTCTCCTCCGTGTAAGTAAGTGATGAGCAGAGCATTCATTAACAAGCAGGTATGGCCCAGGAGCAGACTGTGATCTTCGTTACCTGTGCACCTCTGAACTGTCTCAATGAGATCATGGCTGGTGCTCTAAGTGTTCCAAATGCAATTCTTGATTGTGGTGCAACACTATTCATGGTACAACTGACTTTTTCACTCAGTGTGCCTGCTGCTTTGAGCAGATTGCCTGGCCATGGAGTGAGTTGGATTCCTACCTTGGATCCTGTTATCGGGGACCTGTAAAGGCCTTCAACCTCTTAGACACTCCAATTAGATGCCTAATGTTGAACTTGGTGAATTCTTGTCCATTTCCACTGCATGTCAGACAAACTCTCCACTTAAGGCCAGGTCTGCTGCTGCAATAGCCTTATTTTTATCCTGTGCCTTTCTTCTGATTTCAGTGGGTGATGGTGTCATATATCTAGAGTGGAAGATGACAAAACTGGTCCACAGAATCAGAGGTAAGTTACCAGGAAAGTCACACAGTTACAACCATTTTATTCCAGGTATGCATTACCATCAAACCTCAAGAAGCCACTTCTGCAATGCCATTTTTCAGAGTAAAGTCATTGGTCAGAGCCTCTTAATTTTATACTGTGTGTTGGTGAGAAGGTATAGATGAAAGGAACTGCATCCTTCAGCCTGGAGAGGTCATGGTAGAGCTGCATTTTGGGACCTTGTGTACTCAGGTGACCTGATCCTCAACCAAGTTAAGAGCTCAACAGAATTACAACATTACCATTGCATTGAAGCATTTAGATAGCAACATAAATGTACATACTGATTTAGAGAATACAGATAGACATATTCTCTGCCCTAAAGACCTTAAAATCTGAATAATGAAGTAAAATTACAACCAGCACTTAACCTATTGAATATCTCCCATTGCACAGCAGACCCTTGGCTACTTTAATAATAGGGTTGTATCACCTAATCTCATACACAGAATATTTAGTGCTGAATTAAAGAATTGTAGATACTGAGTGGTTAATACCATTTTCTATGCTTCTTCAGTGTTCCTCAGTGTTCCTCTTCTTCAGACTTTTTTATCTGACTGCCAACTAGACGCAGCCCTACTGAGCTTGTCAGATCATGGTCCAGGCTCTCAGCCAAGTGGAAGCAAAATTTCAATCCGTGTTTCCAGTTGTCAGAGAGGGTGGATTGATCTAATTGCTCTTGTTCCTCAGCTAGAACTGGTTTACTTATGGGTGATTTTGTGTAGAATGTGCCACATTATAGAGCATTTAGTCTTATTACTTTCCTATATGTCATTTGGTATCACCACTAGAAGAGGGTAGAACAGAAGTAAATGGATTGTAGAAGGCTGGAGATTTCAACGTCTGATCTAAGAGAATATTAGGAAACTGCCACTTGCCTTTGCATTTTATATGATATATATACACTGAAATAATTTCAATGTGTACTTCTGGATTAAGAAGTATACTTACTCTCAGACATGCAAATACAGCTTTCTTGTTTGTTATTGTGAATGAAGTACAAATATTGAGAAATATCAAAAATCATCAGTTCTCCAACCAAAGAAAGATGTTTGTGGTTTTAAGATTGCAAGAAAATGGAACAGCTTCTTTCTGACTCTTCTGTCTTACTTTCCAGGGGAACAAAACACTCATCTCTTTTTTAGCAGCAAGGCAGTGATCTGTCCCAGCCCTTTGTGTCATCTCCTTTATAGAGGACACCAAACACCTACAAAGAATCTCTTCCTCTGGGGTGACAAAGCCATTTCTGATGCCAGCTCAGATGTTGTCTTTAAGAGAGAAGATAATGCTGTTTCTGAATGTTTCCAGATTGCTGGAATTACTAATTGTGTTCCTGTGTGCATCCACTAATAATATAATTATATCTTTTAAAGAAGGGAATAATTAGAGTTGAAATGAGAGAGTTATATTTAGCCTACCTCAAAGGAAGAATATAAGGCCTTAAGGGCATCCCTAATTGTTGCCACTAATGTAACAATAAACAAAAGCTGTTGTCCCAGTCTGGACATGTCATAGAATGCAGACATCGAGTCTGCTCGTTAGTTTTATCTGTTGAAGGGAATTTCTCCATAAAGCAAGAAAATGAGCAATACCATTTTCTTCACTAGTCTCTGATAAACTAGTGAGAAATATTCAATATTCTAGTGTTCACAAAACATATCCTGAAGGACAGGTCTTTGAGGCTGCTGTTCAACAGTTTTCTGGAGATATGCTAATTTGAGATTGCAATGTGTGACAAATTTGTTACTTCTCAGGGACCCAAACAGTAAAAAAGCTTAATGGTAAAGCAAAGAAAAAGATTTAAGCTAGACCTAGTGCCAAACTTTGGAAGAGAAGACTGGGAAAACCAGGTAAACTAATAGGAGAAATGGACAAGAAATATGATCAGTGTAACTATAAACTGGAAGTTCTTTTTACTGGTTAGTTTGTCTTCTTGAGGAATCTTGCTGTCTTTAGAATTCAGAGGGCAAGGATGGCTGAAGTTTTGCAGATATACTCTCTTTTCTTTTAGGTTTGTTAGGATGCATCTGTGTGGCACTTTTCCAGCTGTTATGGCACTAAGGATTTTTTTTTCCCTAGACGTTCATGTGGTATATGAACTAGGAAATGCTCTTCTACATGGCAGTCAGCTTTCCTTGGTACTCAAACCTAAGATATTATTTAAAATAGACCTTATTCATTCCTAGTCAGCCTACTAGCCTTGCCCCTAGTCCATTCAAAAATGTACTTCTTTCAATCTTGTACAATATTATATATTTTATATAGATTATACATACTTCTTTTTGTGTTCATGGCTGCTGGCAAGCAAGGGGTTTCTCTGGGGATGCCATAAAGGACAAATTACAAAGTGATTACTCAGAGCTGCTTCTGATGATCTGAATCTCCACTGGGATGGGGGAGAAGACAGGATACCAAGATATCCTGTTCCTTGCTCAAGTTCCCCAGTCACACTGGACCATCCTGCTCTTGGCAGGAACTTGTATATTTCTAATTAAAAAATGTCAGAGCTTATTCTTGCTTCAGCTACAAACAGAAATATAGGTCAAAGTTTTATTTCACAGAACAGAATTATTCCTTTCTGAGCAGCCCTATTCCTGACTTAGGCTTGAATTCACCTCAATTCACTTTATGACTTTATTCTGAATCAACTGACTCATACGGGGGATCTGGGGACACACTGAGCTGAAGGAAGGCACCTCTGTCAGATGCATAAACTTAAGTTTCTGTATTTGGAGCTGCCAAGAACAAACCACTGTACAATATAAATTCCTACACAGTCAAGATTCAGCTTTTCCCAAGTCCCTGTTGCAGCAGCACAGAAATATTAATGATGAACCCGTTGTCTCCACTTTGCCTCTGCAGCTTCTACTGTGTAAGATATATAGATTCCTAAAACTGTTTTTATGGTATTAGCTTGAATAGGGACAACTAAAACCACCAGTCTTTGCTTCTGTTTAAGTGGAAGTGGAGATGAGAGGACAAAGAAAGAAAAACAAAAGGTTATTCGAGTAATTAGGACATTACAGGAGCGTGTAAGGAAGTACCCATGAGTAGCTTTGCTACTCCATCTCCCTCTCTCCCCTCTGAAAAGTCGAGAGGCGCAGTACACATGTCACAGCACTGGCTAAATAGTTGCAATTCCACTCAGAGGAAAGCACGAGAGTACAGATTTTTGCCAACACTGGAAGTTTGCCAAGCTCTCTGGTATTTAAGCAGTCATGACTTTGTCTTCATCTGCACAGATTAAATATGGATGTGTATATTAATTATGTAAATGTGAAACTGCAGATCTCAATCAAGCAGAGCCAAGGATACACTAGACTTTGCAAGTGCTGATTGATGCCATACACACAAGAAAAACAGACCATTCAGCTCATTGCTATGTATATTCTGGAGAGGGGAGGGAAGGAAGACGGGGAAATTTGGAAGTAAACAGTGTTTTGTAATGAGAGAAAAACTATAAATGTCACAACTTTCTAGAATACCTAATAGTCTCTACTCAGCAAAGCAGAATGCTTACTTAGCAGAAGGCAGCTTTAGAAGCTGGTAAAAACACATATTTAGAGTGAGATGAACACTTACTAGCTTTAGTCAAGACACTTGTAACAGTTTTAGTCAGGAATTGAAGCTGAGCCTTGGTGTGACACAGTAGAAAAACATGATTTTTCTGTAACTTCATGTAAATCATTAGCAAGTATATGGAAATCAGTGGTACTATGTCAGTGTAAATGTGATGTTCTGGGACAGAGGATGGACAAAATTCCCAGGTTTGGCTTTCTGATTGATAGCATGACAAATTTTGACCTGTTTGCCTGCATGTTCAATTTTAAGCAAAAGAGTATGCTGTAGGCTTTCAAGACACATGAAACAGATTGTGCACATGAAATTTCCAAACTCCTGACAATGCACACAAAAAATGGTGTATTGTTAGAGAAACCTCACCCTGCAGCCAATGACTTGCACCCATCCCCATTCAGAAGAGCCAAACCCCAACACTTCCACATTTTCCAGACACCATTCTCTCACCTGACCTAATTGTGGCCTTCCAGTATAGTGAAGGAAGTCTACAAGAAAGATGAAGAGAGTCTGCTTACAAAGGCCTGTAGTGACAGGATAAGGGAGAATGGCTTTAAACTGAAAGAGAGCAGGTTTACATTAGATATGAGACAAATTCTTTCTGTGGGGGTGTTGAGGCACTGGAACATGTTGCCCGGAGAAGCTGTGGTTGCCCCATTCCTGGAAGACTTCAAGGCCAGGTTGATGGAGCTCTGAGCAAACTGGTCTGGTGAAAGGTATCCTACCCCATGGCAGGGGGTTGGATCTGGGTGATCTTTATGATCCCTTCCAATGTAGCTATGGTTCTATGATTCTTCAGCCATCAAGGATGAGTATGGATTGCTCTCTACTCAGGGCCACCTTCTCAGCACAGAGGGTCTACTCAGAGAGATGACCTCCTCCAGACCCACAAGCAGTTTTGACTCCTACTCATCTAGCACCTCCTTCCAATTAATCTTTTAGGATATCCTTGCACCATGTAGGGTGTATTGAATGGGTCAGGATAAGTAATGTACTTATTCCTCCCTCGGTTTTCCCAGCTGACTTTGTGTTTGATCCAATCTTACTGCTGGCATTAAGGTGTCTGTCCCTCTCTTTAGGGAGCTGCGTTGGGCTTTTCTGGTGGTATGAAAGCAAGAGCAATTTTTAGGTGAGATAATTGTAATGCATCTTCTGAATAGATCAGTGATGCAGAAGAACAACCTGCAGATCAGGATGCACATTTGGCACTCTCTCTGCTGCTCCTGTGCTGCTCCTCTTCATCCAGCCAATCCAGGTCTGCAATATAAGGTTGTTCTTCCCTCACTGACTTGCATGGCCATAGGAGTTGTGTATGGGATGCTCTGACTTGCTGCATGTGGTTGTAGAGTTGCTCTGTGTGCAATGAGAGTTATCAGAAAGTCCAGGAATATCTAAGTAGACTGTTAGCACATAAATGCCTCTTTGATAATCACAGATCTTAGACATGCAGAAAACTGCCTTTCTGCACACATCTCCTTTTTTGAATCCTATCTTAGCTGACTTTATATCACAGAGTTGAAAGTCTACTATGGATAGACTCAAGGCATTCCAGGAAACAGGTTTTCCTATGGAACTGGCTTGGAAATTGACAGCCAGCACATGTATTAACAGGTCTTCCCTCCTGAGAATGTGTGAGCTTTCTCAGTTTTCGTTACAAAAATTTTTCCACACCATATGTGAGGGTAGAGCTAGAGAGACAGGACTGCCTAGAGAAAGGGTATATTTATTGACTCTGCTCTACACCTGGGCAGAGCCCATGACAGTGGTGTCGGAGCTAGATGATCTTTAAGATCCTTTCGAACCCTAGATGATCTTTAAGATCCTTTTCAACTGTCCTAGTTCAGCAGGTGGGACCAGTTATCACTGTGTGTGGGTGATCAAAGCTGTGTATTCTACCCCCTCTATTCATTTCCCAAGAACAATGGACCATTTGCAGCAGCTGCCCAGGGAATCATTATCACCTTCACACCCAGCCTGGGGGGGGGTGGGGAGGGGGGGGCATGGCTACTAAGGGGCCATCAACAGTTCAACAATACCCCATGGCTCACAGAGTTAATCACCCATTGTGTGAGTCCCCGCCCAGGGGGAAGGACTGGGTGCTCCCTGAGCATACATAAGTGATGGGTAAGAAGACCTTGGACCCCACTCATTGGATCCAGAAGAGCAGCAGGACCTCGAAAGGAGGAGACGACTACTCTTGACCAGATTACGACTGCCACTCTTGACCAGACTACAGCCATCACCTTCACCAACAGGTTTCTCACTTCCTTTTGCTTTGGACTTGAGGGAACCACGCGGGTCTCAGCACAAGGGCTAACAAACCCCTTTGGGTGTGACCCAGGACACTGGGTTATACTGCTGGGATTTGTGAGTTGAAAGCAATTTCTCTTTGTGTCAGTGTATTTATTGTAATATCTTTTATTAAATTGGACCTCTGACTTATAATCTCTCTTGTGGTGGGTCCATTTCTCCTACTGGTTTACCTTTAAACCAGCACACCAATGCAAAGCCATTCCCTGATTCTATGATTCTTGTAGCTTCCCTTTAGGTACTTTGGCCATTTATCTGAAAAAGTCTGTGCTGTGAAACTTGGTATTCCCGTTCTTGAAATGAACTTTCTGTTAATTTAAATCTTATGTATTGCTTCCTGAGGTTTCACCTTCTTAACTACAGAAAGCCATCCTCTAGACCAGGACCTCCACCCTTCCTGTGGTTTGGTATCACTTTCAGAGCCTGCACTGGCAGCTCCCACATACCTTTGTTTCTAGGAGGAAACATTTGGGTGCTCAAGCCTTCACCTACACGCTTCAGCAATCTTTGCCAGGTATTATATATCTGCCTTTATTCTCTTAGGTTGTTTATATGTGCACTCACCCATTCATTTCCTTGCACTTCACCAATTCATTCATATTCTCATACTTGAAAATTGGCTGGTCTTTCATTTGGCTAAAATGGAAATTAAATCCTAAACAGCAGAAACAACAAAGAGGCAAAGAAACACATTAATTACTATTAAACACCTAAGGATTTAATGTGGGCATTTAAAAGTGTTTCTAAACCTGAATAAATCCTTTTTAAAATAATTTAAACTTAGCAGTGATGCTCAAAACATAAAGTAAGTTAGTCCTTCAAGATTTGTTAGACACAGACAACAAATTACATATGCATACACACTCATTCACTTTTAAATTCATCTCCTGTTTACTTGGACTACATGCCTAACTTTTACTTCTAAAATTTGGAAACTTTCATTCAAAGATCAACCTAAAAAGTCATTAGGCAAGCTGATCAAGTGATAACCTTGAGAGAATCTGAATAGTATATCTCTCTGACCTCAGCCCAGGCTCCTTGCAAGCTTTTAAACAACAGTCAGGTTTGAGATGCAATTATAAATTGAGTGAAGTGACAGTGATGAAGAACGGTGTGACAGGATTCCTCACCTGTGGACTGTATTACAGATGAGGGGGTTTAGCAATCAGGTTTCCTCAAGAAAGGACAAGCTTGTTTAGTGTGCTAACCTCAAACTCAGTTTTGAGTCTCAGGTTTTTCATAATGTGTCATAATTGGTTCACTGATCATAGTTCAGTTACAATTCTCTGGACTAAGTGGACTGGTCACCTCTGCCATGTGTTTAACATAATTAAACTCTGCCTTCTTTCCTGATGTAGATGTGATATTTTGACAGCAAAACCAATTAGATTAGTTGTTACTTTTAATTATTTTCTGATCATAGATTCCACCAAAAGAGTTTTGTATGTTCAAATTAAAAATCTAAACATAATTTTCTGCTGCCAGTCTGCTGACTGTCCACCTGCCCTGCCTCCAGATTGTGTTTGTTGCTGTCTGGTTTGGATCTGTCATCTATTCCCTTATGGACAGATTCCCATTCACAAAAATCAAGGGAAAAAAAGAAAACCAGAAACCTGTCAGATTAGAGCACTTGGGGACCATGTTCACAAAGCTGGTGAAGAAGCCAGAACAGAGGCAGAGAAATTGAAACTGCTCTCTTTTCTCTTTCCTTTCAGGTCAACTGTCTTATGAGGCAAATGCTGGGGAGAAATTGTGAATCCTTCTACCTTGGGTCTTCTTCTGAGGAAATGGAACATTTTGATCTTCTGTGCTTCCTGTTTACAAAACAGCTAAAGATTTTTGTCCTTGAAAAACCTTGTAAAAGCTGGAATGACCTTACAATATTTCTTATTTGCACTTATAAATATTAAATGACTGTGCATAATATAGTTTGAAACTGTAATATTTAATATTATGACAGTAAGGAAGTCAGAATTGGGTTAGGAGAACCCCCAGTCCCACATATATGCACTTGGAATCCACCCCACAAAAAGAGTTGATAACATTTACCTGGGAATCCGGGAGAACAAGAGAGACGTGGCTTTGTCACTATGGAGATGCAACTGTTTCTAAAGCTTTTTGCTTTCATTTAGCCATCTATATAATTGGTGTGGGAAAGGTCACAGAGACACAGAAAAAGAGAGGAGAAAACCTATGAGGAGTGTGAGGAGTACTAAATGATCTGGCAGAAAAAAAAAAGTGGATTAAAAAAATTGTGTTCATATAAGAAACAGTAAAAAGAGATAAATGGAGGCTCCCCTCCTATCAATCCCCAAAATATTTCATAGTATTGCTTCAGATAAGTTTAAATAATTAAAAATTGCCTGATATCAGGCCTTAATAGAAAACAGTAATAGGGAGTATAAGATATAAACAGACTATTTTTAATAGATACATGAATAGGTGAAAAAATAATAGATATAAAGGGCAAATCTTGACATGTCCTGGCAAAGACTCATATGAAAGTGACTGTTAAATCAAGGTTATTACTGCATGTGATTACTCAGTTTGCCCAGGTACATCTACAACTTCACACTTTGACTTGCACATACATTTTATATGTGCATCCTGGGAAGCTTAAAATTTCCATCACATTTTTAAAAATCTTTATAGAAAATTAAATTAAATTGTGTTGGGGAGAATCAAGAAGTTAATCAAAGATAAAATCCAATCAAGATTTACTTGGAAAGTCTATCTAGAATTACCCAGTTACACCTGGGGAATGTTTTTGGGTTTTTTTAATATCAATAGCTTTTTCATTACTGAACATATTCAACAATACATGCACACAACAATTGTTCTTGAACAATGTGATTTCATTCCTTCATTTGTAATAACACAAATGAAAACAGTAAAATATGAATAGTAGGAGCATCATCTCTAAGCAATTAAATGTCTTTCTCCTGTTGTGTTCAAAATCACATTTTTTTCGTTTGCTTAAGGTTGTGTATTGAAAATTAAAATCTTCACAAATTTGAAACTCAACCCAAAATCTGATAAATACAATCTCTAATATTTATGTTATTTTGTTCATTCTAGAAAATTTAGTTTTCAGAACATGATAAAGCCTTGATCACCTGTGTGTGGCTGTTTTCTGCAATTTTCACATAACTTTCTCTTTGAATAAAGGAGTAAAAGATAATTTGCATTGTGTAAATCAGTTCATGGCAAAAATAACGCAAACCAAAAAACACAAACTCCATGAAGATACACCATATCAGGGTATCATGTCCCACTTTTTTACAAACCTTCTCTTGACATGATAATGTGGACAAACACATTTTTAAACTCTTCCCTCCTAGAACTCTACATACTGTATTTCATGACAGGTTCCCAACAACTATTAGAAGTAAAACTTGCAAAGTGAATTATTTTGTCTTGTTCACTCAGATCACTCTGATCTTCTTTATTTTCACGCTTAAGATGAAATGCTTTCATCCCTGACAGACAAGGATTCCCCCAGCTGCCAAGGAAATAGCTCCAGTTCATGCAAGAGATCTATGTACTGTAGTTCTCCACACAAAGCCATCAGTTTTTAATCTTATGCTCAAGAATTTGCCATTGTGGAACTAGTGGTTGCAAGATGTTTATTAGTCTTATTTTTTGGATTATCTTGAGGCTTATTATTTGTATTAACTTGATGGACTGAAGCCTTACTAGTGCTCTTCAAAATTAACATAGTGACTACAGGACAGGGAATTTTGTTTGTATATACATGAACACATGGACTTCAAGTGAAGTTGCTTCAGAAATGTTTGTTGGATGCTAAAGAGTTTTACCAAACTGGCCTTCAGGCCTTCATATCAGGGGTTTGCATTTTCTCCTCTTCTGATATTAACAGGTTCTGTATGGCCAGATTTTCTTGCTGCACCCTTTCCCAATTCTGTGAAATTATCTGTTTACAATCTCAAATCTTCAAGTATAGCTCAGCTCAGTGGGACTAATAAATTCACATCAGTTGTCAGGTGTGACAGGCTCGAAGTTCAGGCACTGTTAAAGGCAAAGCAACTTCATCTGAGATCTCATTACTGAGACAAAGAGCAATTGGTGAAGATAGTTCTAATATACTGTTTGGTGACTGAAACCTCCATATCTGCTTGTTGGCATGTTGATTAGATTAACTGGAGTATCTGCAATTAGTTCATTAAAAGCCAGAGGTTTGCCTGTCCTCTCTCTCTCTCTCTTATTTTTAATGTGGCCTAAGAGCACTTTTATTGGGAAGCTCCACATAAACTGAGATGTGCTACGATTGGATCTCCTGACCTCTTCTCATACTATATTTGGGCTTAAAATCATTGGCTTCATTTAAATCAATGAGGCTTTCCTGTCTGATGTTAAGATATGCTCTACACAAAGGTGAGAAAGCTCATCCCAATTAATATAATCATTCATTTTCTAATGCCCTTAATGAATAGAGTTTTGGACTCATTTGTGCTTAAAATTTCACATCTCCTGAGCAATAGCAGATCTAAAACTTTTTAGCTGAGGAACACCCGAAGAGAAAGGTTTGCAGTTGGCATGTGTGTGTGTTTGTGTGTGTGTGTGTCTGTATGAGTGCACAAAGTAAGGAAAGTTTAAGAGAAGAGTTTGCACCAAATGAGAACAATAAATGTTATTAGGTATCAGAACAGTGGGAGCAACATTCAGTTATGGTAGTGTGGGGAAGATCTCCCTGGTATGTGTGCAGTTAATTCATCCATCAGATGCACTCCTTTCAAGCTGTGCTCCCAGGAATGCCCACAGAAATTTGTCATTTCTGGAGTTCTCTGGCTACATGTAGGTTCGTGCAAGAACAATCTGGTTAAAAGCAATTTCTGGATTCTGCACTATTTTGAATTTATCTGTAACATATACTGGCAAGCAATTCAATCACTGGAAGAATATCAAATGGCCTATCAAACTATCCAAGATCTGAAATAAATAATTGCAAATCAATCCCTTTTTCTACTTTAGCTACACAATATATCCATTAAAAAACTGACAGCTCGTTCAATTTTAAGGGGAAATAATGATAATGATGTTTGTAAACTGGCAGGTATTGATGTGGGAAAGGCTTACTAAGCATATTTCATGATCATTTCTGAATTATTCAAATAACATTTCTTGCTTTCTTGTCTAGGAGATCTCATCTTGCTGCTGTCTGCTATAGAGTGCTAAGGCATTGTAAGCCTGACAGTCAGCCAGTTTATACCAGTACTTTCTACTACTTTTGCTGTTTCCTGCATGGAGCAGGACAGTGCATGGAGGAGGAAATGCTCACTTCTGTGGTGGCAGAGCCAGGATTCTTCCTGTGGGTTTTTATACTAAACATGCAGAATCCCTGGGGCAAAATTCCCCACAAACCCTCCAAAGGCTGCACAGCAAGCTCTGCTCTTTGCAAAACAACCCTGCACTGATGGAAACTGCTGCTCTGGCAAAGGCACTCAGCATTTCTCAAGTGGCTGAGGTGCCAGATCCCAGACTGTTGCTGGAGTAGGAATTAAGTCCAGGAGTCATTTATGCTCCTGAAAAGGCAGCACAGAGTCTGCACTGAGCTGGCCAGGACACAGAGATGAAGGAGGCCGTGGATGGGTTAGCTTTGTCTTCCTTCCCACCACCCAGCAAGGAGGGTGGAGAACAGATTCAGTGGGGTGACAAGTTAGGAGCAGTGGACCCAGAAAGCAAACACTCCTACAAAACCAGCAAAGCATGTCCATTTGGCTTTTAATTGACTCCCTAGTGTCTGAATGATGAGAAATTCGTGTGTCTTTCCTTTCAAGCAATACAAGGACAAAAGGGAAAGAAGAAAAGGGGAAAAAATAACCCCAAAGCTGTACACGATCAGACAAGGAAATGTTCCCAGGGTATTGAAATTAATGAGGAAATTCACCATATTTACACCATCCATCTGTTATTTCCTTCTGTAATATATATCTTTCAATGATGATGATGATGATTATTGCTGTCATTATTATTCCTTCCCAGGAAACTATTTCAGCTACTGATATTCTGTGCCAGATGCGAATGTACTTTTCATTGTTTCAGTGGTGGGTATTTGCTAACTATAACATCTATATTCAGCGTTACCAACACTCTCTGGAAGAGATTTCTTGTTCTTCTGTACAGTCAGACCTTCCTACAACGTGTTTCTACATTTCTACTAAATAAGAGCACTGACAAACTACCACTGTGCTGAGTCTCTTCAGTTTAACTTGTACAGAAACCCTGTGTGGTGTAGGAAAAAGTAAGGGTTCTTTCTCCCTCTGTAGAAGACAGTTGTACTCTTTCTCCTTCTTCCTGTCTGTTAGGATTTTACTGACCACATGGAATCCCATGATGCTTTTCTACATCAGTTTCCCATTGACTGGAATGTCTCAGATATTTTTCTGTCCTTCTTTCCTTCTTTTCTTCCTTCCTGTTTTCCTTAATCTCTCACTCTCTCTCTCTCTCCCCCTTTGCCAACAGATGATAATTCATTTTCTAATAGATAAAACTTTCTTATAAACAAAACAAAGAAAATACAGAATTTAATCTACAAATACACCAACGAGGGTTTTGAGGAATATTTCTTTCAGTGTCAGCAAGAAACTGCATCTAGGATAAAGTTAATTGAGGGAAGGGAGGAAGGAAGATAAAGGAAAAGATGTGGAATGGAGGAAGATAATAATACAGTGCCACGCTCTGTGATTTTTAAAGCTCTTGGGACCTACTTTCTAACACTGTTGTCTTTGAGGAGGTAACAACTCAGGATTTTACCAAAGCTGATTAGAACTGGGCTGCTTAAATGTTCAGGTAGGTAGCTACATACTACTAATTTTGTTGAGGTTTAGCTTTGTTTTTGCATCACAAAATTCGGGCCATCTTTTTGTACCTCCTACTATGAAAACAGACCTATAAATATGTTGTTATTTGCACAGCATAAAATGGAAAATAATACACTGATTTAACAATGCCAATCCAATTATACTAACATTTTAGAAACAGTTTGCATGGACTTAATATTTTGGTTTGTTACACAGGAACTCCAAAGGCTTTGCAGATCCACTACAGAACCCCAAAGTTCTGCTCACTTGGCTCAGTCATTTTCCTTGGGTCACACAGTAAGTAACACTGTGAACCTAATTTAATTATCATATTAAAATACTTTGTTTTCTTATTTTCTTGTCCCTGAGATAGCTGAATTCCTAGGAAAGACATAGCTGTGACACATCAGTTATTTTTTCAGCTGTCAAATGAATACATCTCCACTTTAATGTGAAAACTGCAGAAGATGTATTATGTATACAAATATGTTACAAACTGTGTCATGACATACAAAGAATAAGATCTGTCTGTTTGCCTGAGGTTCCCTCAGCCAAAGTTGTTTACTTCCTCCCAGCTCTGTCTGGCTCTTGCAGAGAGTTGGTCTTTAATGTACATCCAAAACACCCCGTTGTTCTGGATGTCCTCATTCCCCTACCAGAGGTCTCTGCACCTCCTCTCCCTGCACTGAATAGCACAAACAACAAAGCTCCTGCTCTCTGAAGAATTTTGGAATTAATCTGTATGAATTTATGAATCTTTTATGAGGCCATGTATCAAGAAACATTTATTTAAATGTATTACACTTAGTTTTAGAGATGGACAATAACAGGAAAACAACCTGCCTCTAAAATAACTGGAAGATACTTGCTGCTCAAACTACTTGCTGCTCAACTCAAATGACTGGTATAGAAACTCCTGAGGAGTTTCCTCTCACAGACAGGAACTCAACACCTGGTGATCTGAACAGCATAGGCTGAATCCATGACAATTGTTTCATGAGGATGCAACACAGCAGTTAATCATAAACCTAAAAATAAGGCTACGATGATGCACCAGCCATCAGGACTTGTGGGGTTTTTTCATGAAAATGAATGTGACACTTATACTTTGTCTATCTGAAACTTGGAAAAGACCATTTTCCCAAGTTTAAACATCTTGCTAGTCATACAAACTGAGGAGGTACCTTTAAAATAAAAAATGATGAATACTAAGAATACTTTGTGAATAGTCAAGTCAATATCCTGTCAAGAAGCCTCTGTGGTACAGACACCAAAAAAGGACTGGTTTGACCTATAATTCATCCCAGCGACAATGTAAACATCAATAAGTCATCTAACCAATGAGTGAGAAATAGGAGCAAAAATAGAAGCAAATGGGCACTAATAAGTTTAGCAAGTTTAAGTATGTAGAATTTGGTTTGTTGAGTCTGGAGAAAAGGAGTCTCATGGGAGTCCTTATTGCTCCCTACAACTATCTGGGAAGGTTGTAGCCAGATGGGTGTCAGTCTCTTCTCCTGAGTGACAAGACAACAGGAAATGGCCTCAAGTTGTTCCAGGGGAGGTTTAGATTGGATATCAGTAAAAATTTCTTCACCAAGAGCATTGTCAAGTATTAGAACAGGCTGCCCAGGGAAGTGGTGGGTTCACCTGGAGGGATTTAAAAGACATGTAGATGTGGCACTTGGGGACATTTGTTTAGTGGTGAAGTTGCCAGTGCTGGGTTAATGGCTGGACTCAATGATCTTAAAGACTTTTTCCTTTAATTCTATGAAATATAGCCATCATCTCTTCTGTAAAACAGGATTATAGTTTTGGTTGATAAAAATGACTGTGCTGATATAATACATTTAAGATTTCTTCAAGGCTCTTGACTTAGAAACGCACAACATTTTGGTTAAAAGGTTTCTATAATATGGAATTTACAGAACACATATTAGGTTTAAGAATGAGTTGCGACACATCTCAAAAGGTAGTTGCCAAGGCTGAGGTATCAGAAAGTGAGATAGTTTCATTGCTGTCCTAGCGAGTCAATTTTTAATCCAACACTGCTTAATATTGTCATCAGTGACTTAGCTGATTTTTTTTTCATTTTTTCAGACCATAAACATTCAACCCCTCACCCAGAAAACTAAAGCTGACTGGCATTAGGGCTGCTTTTCTCAGTTAATCTTTCTTTGTCACCTGGGAAGGAGTCCACAGACCAACAGGTTTAAGACCTTTGACTCGGACAACACTAAATCATTCCTTGTAACATTTGTGAACAGCACCAGGACTGGTGTAATATTTAATAATGAAAGCAGATCTTTGGCACAGTCTAGTCAAATTTCTTTGGTCAAATAACCAGGAACCACCAGAGAATATTTAATGTTAATGCAGTCAGGTGCAAGGAACAGCAGCTGAGATTCAGAAGGGAAATGACTCCTTCAGAGAGGAAACTGTCCTGGAAAAGACATCTAGGTACAAATTTAGAGACCATTAGCAGGGTTGAAAGAGATGACCTGGTATTTGGTTTTATAAAGGGGCTTAGAGAGTAGCAGAAGGAGCAGAAGGAGAGAGCATTCTTGTTTGACAAATCTAAATGAATTTCTGAATGGCATGACTGACACTACCAAGTGGTGCAGAAAACACACAACATGTATGGCTAGTGCATTTTACTATTGTGTTCAGATCATACTTACTATCACATTTGAGAGGAAAAGTTGTGAGTTAAAACTCTGCTTTCTAATATTCTTTGTCGTTTGTATTGTCAAACAAACAGACATCTGCTTACTGTGCTGGCTCCCAGCCATGTCTGTCCCAAGGATGATTGGCAAGTGGCAATCCCAGTTGGTAGGATAAGTCCTTTATAGCAAGTCTCAGTGAAAGGCTGGGAAAATGGCAACTGATGCTACAGAGGGAGTGATTTATGCAGAGTCTATTTGCTGTCATGAAGAATTCATAAACACCTGAGGTCAAAAGACTGAAGTCAAAAAGACAGCTAAGCACAACACCAGGGCAGAGGTTATGGCAGGAGCCTCCAGGAGAAACCCTAAGCCACTGTCCTGTTTCCTCCTATCACCCAGGCTGCATTCGCAAGGCCTTGTTGCAAGCTGCAGGTTTCCAGATTGCCCCTGAAAGCCCCTCAGATGGTCCTTCGTTAAAGCCTGCCCCCGTCTCTCTTCTTCTCTGGTGCTTCCTAGACAAGTTCTTAGTCATCTGCTGCTCCCCTCCCCAGCCTGTGAGGAAAGTGAAAGCTGGCACAGTGCAATGAAGCACGGGCTGCCTTGTAAATACCTACTAAAGCATAACCTAATGCACAGCCCAGGGGAACATGGGCATCCAGATGTAACATCTGATGTGCACAAGGCTATGTTCTCAAAAGAGGCAGCAATCTCTCTCCTACCGCAAGGAACTCTTTCATCTATCTCAACCAAAGCTTGATAACCAAAATTCTTTGATCTGGTTAGTCATATTAAGCACTGTCTTTGATCTCTGAGAATTTTTCTCTGCCTACATAAGTAATTTCTGGGGAAAATTTGTTCAGAAAACATGTCTAGCAACCAGCATTATGCTCATGTCATACAAAAGACACAGATGTGCTTACCCAGGCTGCTGAGCTGCACACTGATCATTGGTTCACCCCCTGTGTGTATTTCTGTCTGGGAAATAGATCCAGTGCATTGTAATTCCTTTCAGCAATGCTTTGTATATTAATGAGGTTAGAGTTAATCTATCATTTGCAAACAGTCTGCTGCAAATCAATAAAGTTTTGATAGGGAATGACACTCCAGCTGGGATATTATTAGACAAAAAGTCAGAAGCATTTTCAGGCGGAATATGATGATAATGCTGCTGAACAGGGTTTCAGTAAAGTTACCACTAAAGATCTGTGAAGCCCTGAAAGTCTGCTTGGTTTTGATCTTACTCTTCAGTATTTCATAACTTTTGAAAATATATTCCTTTAGAAAATAAAAAAAAATATTTTCTTTCTCTTGGGCATTTTTTCCTCAAAATACTCTCATTTTAATTAGCAGCATGGCCTCCAAAGGTAGGAACCATCTTCAATTTCATGCAGTACTGCTGCTGATTGAAAGGTGTAATTCAACAGAGGAGGGAGCACCACATGGGCAAGCTGTAAATAGAACAGCCATCTCCAAGTACTTGATCCTGTTGAGAAATGTTGAGCTCACCACATTTGTCTTTAATTTCCTGCCTGTCATTTCCTCTCATGCCCTGACTATTAATACGGAATTGGAACTAGATGGCTACTTATTGTACTGAATATTAGAGACAAAAAACTGATCTGAAGAATGTTGCTGATCTTTTATTATTGCAAAGGCAACCCAGCATTAAAGAAAGGTAGAAAGGGTAAGAGAACTAGACAGGGCTGGAATAACACCACAAAGACACTGAGGCCTGTTTTACAGTTCAACCAAATAGACAGTGGCTTCACCCAGATTTGAAGTTACCCTTGAGAGTTCATCTAGTGAAACTGAAACCATCTGTTCTCTTTAACAAGGGTGCATTCAAGAATTGAGTAGCTTGAGTCGGAGAGAGTGACTTGCATATTGAAAAGAAATATCCTTCTTGAATATTAGCAGAATTGAAAATAGTCCTACTCAAGATTATGTGCTGAACAATGCACATGTAAATCACATCTCCTGGTATCTACTGATGCTGATCTGAATTCTCCAATCAGACTTGCTTCTATAAGCAGTAATTAGGGCTCAACCACTTGGAAGTCTGAGAGTATGTATAAATAGGCAGGTGTAGACTAAATTTTCACCTATACACTGGCTAGCAAAGCAAAGTACAGATCTAAAAGTTGGAAATGTCAGACTTAAGTTGCGTGTGAGTACTTCATCTATTCCTGCAAGAGTGTGTATTAGAATACAGACTCTAATTGCAGGGTCATTTACTATTTTTTCTCTAGCAACCTTGTCTTATTCAGTACTTGAGATCAATGTTGCTTATTTAACAAGCAGCTCTTCTTTTACTCTTCTTTTGCCATTCTGTGCACACTACTAGGCTGTAAAATGTGAACAATTTTCCAGTCCTGTCTGGAAGTTAAAAACCCTAATTTTCTCATGACGATTTCTGTTGTGTTCCTCATTACAACACAGTGCTTCAAAAACTTTCTTGCACTATCCCCTATTCATAACCATGAATGGAGGCGAAAATGGTTGAAAGTAAAAACCCTGCCTTAGTGTGCCCTGCTGGTTATGTCTAAATGGTGGAGCGGGCATGTTCCACACTGGAGCCTGCCATAGGGTTTCATCCAGACTAGGCAACCCCCTAGAGATCCCAGAAGATCCAACCAGACTGTTTTACAGAGAAAACATCTTGTCCTCAGAGAGGGCTAGAGTATTGCCAGGGTGTGCAGCACACCTGGAGTAGAGTGGAACGATTATGATGTGGGTGTTTTCTACTTTTTGAATGACTGGACCTGTACACAGCTCCAGATACCCCAAGAGGGTTCTGCTTGCTTGTGTTGGACCTGTGAGTCCAAAGCTCTCCTCCAAAACAGGCACCAAAGCCCCAGCTAGGCAAACTGGTGGGAAAAGAGGAGCTCACAGTTGATGATAATCTCCGTGAAAGCAACTTCACAAAATTATTTGGGCAACTAACATGCAGAAAAACACCTAGCATGATTTCCAAGATCCACTTGGCAATCACTGTAAGCAGCCATCTCCTCTTTGGGGCACCAAAGAACTCAGAAATCTGGTCCTAAGTGGCTTGCTAGCATTATATATGAATTCTGAAGCAGAAGAAAAATTTTGTTCCTTAAGACAGTGTTGAACTGTTCTAGCAATAACAGAACACATGAAAAATAGGTCTGGAAGGGCCTTTGATTCCTACTCAGTTCATTCCCCTGCCTCTAGCCTCTCCTCCCTCTGAGCAGGATCAACTACTTCTACATTATCTCTGGTAGCTATTTTTGTGACCTGTTGTTAACACAGAACGATTGTAAAGCTGAATCATTATGAAGAACAACAAAGTTAAATTAAAGGGTTGAGAGCAGAAGTGAGAAATATGTTTCAGGCCCAATCTTGCAGGCAGCTTGACTTTGAAACACCTGAAGTGGGCTTTTTTGTTACAATTTAATGAGTGCATGAAGTGCAACCTATTCCTGTGAATCAGGTTTAGGAATCCATGCTGTTACACTGGACTTTAAGTCTGATTCCCAGTGCCTTAATAGTATATATATTAACATATTAATATATAATACTTCATCCATATTACGCTATATACATTGATAAGGCTTAGAGGTTGCACAGCATTTAAGACATAGCACAAATCCTGTGACTGGAATTTACCTTTGTTTAAAGTTGCTAGAGTATGAAGACTATTTTTACAACTGAGTCAACAAGCAAAAGGCCTTCAAAGAAAAATCAGAATATCTGTAAGGTAGGGGCTGATTAGGTTGGGAGAAAAAAAACAGATGAGTCTCTCTGTTAGTAGTGTCCAGTGTGGTGTGTGATGAGGGTCAAATAATGGGATAGTAATAAGACTGCTGAACAGCTTTTGACCCCCACCACCCCTTCCAAGGCACCTGCCTCTAGTTGTGCTGCAGCATCACATCAGCTTTACTTGCAGTGGTTTGTCTGACTGAATTCAGAGGTGCATGCAGGGCACCTAGTTATGGGCTAGTTGTATGTAACTGGGGATAATAAACTGCTACTGCAGAAGTGCCAAAAATTGGCTGAATCTTAGGATACAAAGAACACTGTGGATTTCACAGATAAAGTGAGTCATATATATCTATATATATGTATGGATACACATGCAGACACCTATATGTACTGATTCTATCATATTGTCTGCAGCAGATAAATAGTGAACAATATTTCTTCCTGCATTTTTATTCTACAAAGTGCCTCTTCTGTTTCTATAGCAACCTCTGCTGTTTGTAACTTGTGGTTCATGCTAAAAATATCCTTATGTAAAAGGGAGAAAATTCTAAAAAGTTAGAATAATTGCAAAAGATGGCAATTTTAAAATGAAATAAAGTCATAGACTATGCTTAATAAGTAGCCTGTTCACCACAAGAAGCACTGAATGTGACATCCATTATGTGTCTTATAAAATAGAAATGGGGCTTTCATTAGCATATCTCAGGTTCTTTGTTACAGCCTGAGTTACTGCCTTTTGAATGACTATGTAGTGTTCTCCACCAGAAATTCAGCCTCTTGGTAATGAGAAGCAAAGAGTTCCACCTCTAGTCATACCTGTCCTTCTGCCATGGCACCCCATCATGCAGACTTCAGAGCAGTCAGTGCAATTAACGTGCTCCATTTTCACCTGCAGGGATTGCAATAGGTGTCCCACACCACATGAAACCAGATTTTGTGAGGAGAAGTTTTAGCAATGGGCAGCAAGATAAACTGTGAGGGATACTGCTCTTTTTCTCTTCCTTTAAATGATCAGAAAGTTTTTTATGAGTTACCCTTCAGGTCGAGGTGATAAAGGTCTGAAACAGTTCTCCCCCTTGCTATTAAAACTTTATGAATACACAAAGGTTTTAAAGGGCAATTATTTTTCATCTCCATCCTGTGTTGGTGTAGTTTGGACAGCATAGAATATTTTACAGTATTTTGTATGCACAGAGAGGCCCACACTTAATACTAAAATCAAAGCCATGAACTTTATAGTTGCAGTATTGCACTACAATGAGCAAAAGAGGAAGAATGTCCTTACAGGGGGCTCATGGCCTTCACTGATTTCTCTGTTCTCTTCTCCACATCATGTCCCAGGAATGACACAACTTTTGTGAAACAGAAAGGCTCAATGGCAGATGTGGACAGAGAAGGTCCATTCTAAACTCTTGTATGTGCCTAAGGACTTCCCTCTGGGAAAGAAGAGAAGAATGGAGTTACAAGAAAAATAGGCAGACATGGAAGTCAAATTTGCTAATATACAACTCCCTATATGTGTGCAATTGCCAACAAAAAACAGTGAATGTAATAGTGAGACACTGAAACCCCTTCACTTTAAAACACACTGGAGGAATTCTGAAAGACCTTAATTAATTTTTTTCTACCCAAACCGACTACTTGTGGGGACAGAGACTGTACAGTGTTTGCTCTGAACAGACTACATTGTCAGCAGCCACTAAATTAAACTGTAATAAATGGAGTCATTCTGCTGCTGCGCAGTTGGGCACAGACATTCCTGCTGGGACAGTTGCACACTGGTTTATGCTTCTCCTTGAACTTACTTTGTTATCTACACCTTTCTCCAGGCTAACGATTTTTAGTTATTTCCTTGTTGTTCTCTGTGTTTTGCCAGGGGAGTTGCAGAAGACATCTTTACTTCCCTCCATTCCTCATTATATTCTGCAGATCAGTTTGGTTTTTCCTCCCCTCTGCTGCTCCCAGCCATCTTTCCCTTTTAAAAACTTTGTGGTCCTATCTAACTTATCGATACCTTGTTTTTTGCATGAACAGTTTTTTCTTGTAAGGACATATATCGATGAAGAGATATGTAATTCTATGAGTAGTTATTAAGAAGGTTACACAATTAAGACTTTTGGCACCCAGTTTCCCTGCCTTGATTTTCCAATAAACTTGTCATGTGAGTTAACTGTGGCAAACTACAGAGTATCTGTCCCTGTTGTCTTTCTCTCCTCTTCCCACAGTTTGCAGACCTCTCTGTCTCTCTGTTGCTATTCTTTTTTACACCACCACTCCTGCAAGAGACACTGGGAGTTATATGACTGCCAAGGTCTCATCAGCCCTAGACACAAGCAGAGTATCTCACTGCAAATCTGCTTTTCTGACTCCTAGTCAGTCGTGTTCTTTCCATATTTCAGTTTTTCACTATGCAGTGCCAGGAGCAGTTGGCTCACTTTACTTCAAATTATCCCAAGAATTATTATCTAAAGAAATAGTATCCCAAAAAGTGCCCAAAGGGTCAAGGTACAACATTTTTCTGTCACCAGCTCTTGACCAACTCCCATGCCAGATGTTCTACAACTGATGCCAGCTGGTTTAGTTGGTTGTATCTTAAACTCTTAAGTGAGACACAAGGGCCAGCAGAATTTTGTTTACTCACAGACAGCCTTTCTCAGCTGATGCAAATGCATGCCCACATAAAGTGGTCAATGAGCTGCCACATACAGAAGTCTCCACTTCCTTCTGATGCTGGAAGATTGCTGGAAAATTCCAAAGTTTATTTGAGACATGCATGCTGATCCTTTGGTCATGCATTGAGAAGAAAGCCAGATGCCTGTTACTGTCTACCTGCTTGCATCATCATCTCTTTCATGGTGATAAATATGTTTCACAAAATGCATTTATATTAAAGGCACCTCCTGTTTCAGGAAGGTGCTGTGTCAACTTTAAAATGTTGACATTTTAATGTTTACTAAGGAAGTAAGTATTTCATTCAGAATATGACCTGAATTAATAGTAATGCAGCCATATTGGTTGGCTCAGAGGCATTTTTGCAGAGCGTGCTGTACTTTCCCAGAGCTGACTATAATTATTCAGAAAGGTTCTTCTACCACACCAAATTCAGTGCAGCTGCTGAGGACTGAGGCTTTGGCAGAAATATGTGATGACTTTTTCCTGTGTTTATCTCTAAATATTTTTGACCCATTTATATTTAAACCTACCTTTAAAAAATGCCACATGCTCAGCCTGGAGAAAGAGAGGTGTCTGATTCCTCTCATCCTCTGCCCTAAGGAAAGTAAATGTCCTTAGTACGTCCTCCTTGGCTGAGAGCAGGAGGAATTCTCCCTGCTTCTATGGAGAAATGTGAGGATGTGCCACCTTGATGCCCAGCTTCTCCTCTCAATTAAGTGAATCCTGGTTTTACAGTGAGCCCAGCACAAGGTGCAGTGAGTCCTCAGGAGCTGAAGGAACATGGCAAGTCAGGCAATGTTTAGATATGATGTTACAGAACAGCATTAATATTTTAACCTTTGAGAGTGCTCATATTACATGAACCTCAATCATCTGCTCAGACAGGGAAATCCCTGATAGTCTTGCAAGGAAGCAACCTTTGCTGACTACAAAAGGGTTCACCTTGGAAGGGAGTTTAGAAGCTTTCCAATAGAAAGGCAACTACATCTTCTGGGAATCCTTGCTTGGAAAGACAAGAGTTGCTTCTTTTTGTCTCCAGGAAAAATGTAGCATTCAAGAAAGCTGTTTGAGTGCTCTGTGATGCCTCTGCCTGTTCCTGCCCAAGGTGACATGCAGATTTCCACACAAGGAAGCTGCAAAAACTCAGGCTAGGAAACGTTCAAGGTTTGATTGGGGTGCGCACAAGCCAGAGCTCAATGAAAACCTGCCATTTACTTAGCTGGCTATATGTTGTTATGTAGGTATTTATGCCTCAGTGCTTTCAGGGTGCACTTGCTTGTAAAAAGCAGTTGGTTCCACACAGAAATAGGAGATTATACTCAGCAACCATCTCTGCTACATCCTTTCTGTGAGAAATAAAGAAACTATCCATAGTGGGAATTACTCTCTTTCCTTGATTGTCAGTAACATACACATATTCATCAGCAGAATGGTTGGCAGGGTAAGGTTTGGCTTCTTCTTTTCCCTATACTTCAGCAAATCTTTACTCTCTTCGGTCTCTGACAAAGAAGTGCTTTTTAAGTGCAGGTTGTAATCCATCTAACTTTAGCCCTAATCAAATCCACATCTGGAAGATATTAGGATGCACCGCAATTTTTAAAGTGTGTGTGTTAGGACTCACTTGCTTACTTTATATTTTATAAAGTGATGTGCATACTCTGTTCCAGACCACTCATGGTGCTTTGTGCTCGAATGTGTATTTTAATTTCTGTTCCATTATGTTGCCTTTTTCTTTTGGGAATGGTGTTCTGCTGGCCTGTGATCTGCTTCATAATTCAAGTGGAAAGTTTTTGAAAATAAAAGAGCCTTTAATGCGAGACAGAAAGTGGTTGTAAGTTTAAAAAATAAAAAGTATCTGTATCTTTCACTGAAGTGCAATGATTTAAATTTCTGAGGGGATGAGGAAGCCTGGTTATTTTAGAAGGTGAGATGGGTCTTAGAAATTGCCCTTTGTTCTTCTAATACCCTCATGAACATGTTTCTTGAGGAACTGAAGTTCCTAGGTCACATTACTTGCAGAGGAAAAATATCTGATGGCAACTTCTGATGGACTGTTATGCCAAGGAGATGTGACTTCCACGGGCATCTGGCCCCTGGATTGCCTGCTCTGGGAATGTCTGCTTCCTGAGTCAGGAGGGTCAAGCGGCCCTCATTCCTCTCCCAAGTCCCTGTACTTGAAAGGATGCAGGAACTACATAACCCAAAAAGAGAATTTTGGACAAACCCCAGATCTGGATAATTGAGGGAATAATACTGTAGGGTCTGCCACAAAGTGCATCAATCCTACAGCCTATAGGTGGTCTTAGGCTCTTTCAGCTTCACTAGAAGTTTGAGCACAGAGTAGGAGCCTAAATAAACCTGGTTGTCACCCTACTTCAGTTTTAAAGGAAAACACTGCAGAGAGATGGCCACAATTGAGTGTACAGAGGGCACCAGGGCAGGAAAATGGGGGAAGGCCAGTGTGAGCACTTGTAGGTTATCTCCAGGAGGACAGGAGTGTCCCCTTTGAATCTGGGCCATTTAATCTCCCAGTAATGAACAGATTTATAAAGCAGTTTCTTAAATCTAGAAGCTCGCTTGGCACCCTTTCTAACCAGATCAGTTATTTTCATTACCATGGCTGAAGGCCGTGAGTTAGAATCCTTTTAAAGTCAGAAAACAACAGGGAAAAGTGTCTCAGAAATCATGTCCTCTAAGGATGAGTGAGAGTGCCGTGTTTTTAAATTGTTGAATACAGGGTGAGCTTAAAAGGAGAGGCCATTTCCATTCTTCCCGAGGCAAGAATCACTGTTGGTTTCCTTTGAGCATAGTCCCTTTGCACAGAGCGTGCAAAGCAGCTATAAGTGTCTCTGCATGACCTCAGTCAGCCTCCAAACAGACTAAGTAGGATGTGAAAGAAACAGCAGCCACTGGGTGTGTCTTGCCTATAAGAAACTCATAAAGCCTTTGGTTTGCAACTGCCTTTAAGCCCACTATAAGAAACTGCCATATCTTGTTTGGTGGTCACGTTTAGGAGCACACCAACAGAAAGTACAGTAATATTCTCATTGCAGCCAGTGGCAAAACTTCTGTTGAATTCATAGGAGTTACAGCAGCGGATGGTATCATCCTCCAGGCCAGGTTGGGAAGGATGAGGGAGCCTTCTCCAGCTGGAAGTGCAGCCCAGTAGAACTGAAAGTGCAGGTTGGTCAGATATTTTCATATAAGAAACCAACTATTTCTGTATTTTCTTTTAATTGGAGAAACTTATAACCTTCCTCTCCTTAAAACTTTTCCCTCAAACAAATCCTTTCTTTATCCAATATGCATACAAGTGGTGGAACACTTGGACTATGATAAGCTGGAAACTCATCTGTATGATTTGAACACTGGCACTTTTAATCCTCTGAAAGGTAGAGAGCTGTGAATTCAGCTTCTTTTTCACTTTTGCATTTTCATCTGCTAACCTTTGTAATTTTTTAGTTCATGCACCTCTCTATTGGCCTCCATTCCTCATTATTGATGCATTTTACACATTTTCTTTTTATTCAGCTGACAGGCTTGCTTATTTGTAATGAAGGGTCTGAGGCAGAGTTAAATCAAGCCTGTGTGTCCCCCTTGCAGACAGGATGCCCTTAGCTCTGGCATAGGGAGGTAGTGAGTGAAGAGCCAAGTTTTGCTGCATGTCAATACAGTCCATGCAAGCCAGCCAATTTCGTCTATTTTTCTACAAGAATATATTTTTTTCTGGAGTGTTGTGAATACTTCCTCTCATGTGGATGGGTTTAATGGATCATTTCTCCAGGAACAGTACACAATACTGCAAGGCACTTGACATTTATATCAAGGATGTAGGGCAAAATTCTATCGTACTATATAAATAGCTGTGACTATGCTATTGGAAACCAGGGGCCAGATAGCATCAACTTCCAGGGCATTTCATCCCACAATGGTTCATAGGGTATGATGCATAGGTGCAAAAGTGACATCTGTAATGTTTATAAAATCTGTAAGATGTGTTTATCTCCATCATAACACTCTGTTTGCTTTGTTGGGCTGTAAAAAACAATCTATGAGTGTCAACCATGACAATGCCTTCCCTTCAAAGCTTGAACAAAGGACAAAAGCCAATAGCTTTGGGGCCTAGGACATTGAATTTTCCTAACATTTTTTTCCAGCTTGCCCTTCATATGTTTAACAGCTTATAAATTGGATTCAGTATGATTGTCCCAGAAACCAGATTCTCTTGTATTTAGGTTCTTATCTCACCATCCTTGTCTCCTAGAAGAGCCTAAAGCAATACAATTAATAGTCTACTCCTGAAACCACTGATCTCAACATCCGATTATTTTAGAAAGACAATGATACAAATGCTTTTGAATCTGTGGTTCTGTCCTTGAAAGAGTGGAAATACAATCCTGGTACACAGAGACATTCTGTTTTAAAGAGGGCTTGAATATTCTTGTATTGTCTGAAATCCTTCTCCTACCAATAGTATAAGAGTGATATATTCAATACATGTGGGAGATGTGCTCTTTAAAGTAAATCCTCACAGCGTGCTTATAAAGTTAGTCACAGTAAAGGCTAATCATGGTTAACAATGAATAGTGCGGAGGAAACAAACTAGAAATAAACTGCCAGGCAGTAAACTCCTTACATAGCAGAACCCTCTTGAAGCGCTGATGCAAACATCCCCGGACTCCTAATTTATCTGACTTCTATTTTATTCACTTTCATGCTTCTTATAAATATCTGTCACATATCTGCTTAGCTGAATTAAGCCACTGTAGAAGGAAGACTTTGAAACAGAGAATTTAAAATCTTGAATAGGCCAGTGATCACAGGACTATGTAATTAGCCAAAACAAGTAATTCTCTTCTATGGCATTATATATAAAAGAACTCCCCAATGGTATTAAAAAGAACAAAAAAAAAGAATATCAGTGAATGAAAACAAGTCTGGAATATCTCCATAATCTGTCTGGTTTCATTTCCCTGTGCATTCTTGTTCAGAAGAGGCATCAGAAATGAAATCTTGCCAGAAAGGTTGCCTGTTGACTGCAGGATTTACTAACGATGACCCACTGTAGAAATGTTTTTAAACCTGCAAATACCCAGCTGCATATGGCAATCTCCACATTTCCCACCATTGGACATCAGAGCTCACAGAAACTTTCCAGTCCTTAGATGATGCCTATTTTTGTTATGGATGGAGTCAATGTCCTTTAAGGTCTTTTCCATACTAAATGATTCTATACCACCAGAGCTCTGAAGTGAGATGTGAAATGGAAACTCATCTTATCTCAGGCAGTGTCTCTTACCAGCACCACATTAACAAGACTTTGTCATTATTTCCAGTTCTCATTGAATTTTAGATGAAGAGGGCTAACTCACAGGTTCAGTGAAGGAATCTCTTGGTAGACCTGTGTTATGATCTGGTTATTAAAAGCATTAGAAAAGCTTTTGCCTGAATTAAGGTGCAAATAAGACCAGATGCCAAAGTTAATACTATGGGGTTTATTTAACAGTGAATGTGAGGCAGAGAAAGAGAGATAGAAAGAAACAGGAAAAGGAGAAGAAGGGGAAGGAAGAGACTAAAATAGAAAATATATCACCACTTAATGTAACCTGTCAGCATCCCACTGGTCCAGTTCTTCTGGTCTTCTTGTTGGTGAGGGTTCTGCAAAACACAGGCTATTGGATTAATATGCATTTGCTTTGCAGTCTTGCGACAGGCTCTGGATATGCTGCACCACTTGGATCACATGCAGTCCTCTGGTGGTGGAAGGTCTCAGGAATGACTCAGGGAGGTGCTTTGAGGGTCTTTGGTAGTTTTTGACCCTCTCAGCTGCCTCTTGCATGAATGTCCATGTATATATGGCCTTCCTGGAGAGGGGGTATGGGTTACTCCTTTGGTTTGGTGTGTAGAGATTTATTTCTCCACCAGACACCCCAAAACCTTCTTCTCCACCACCAGTGGAGCTCAGCTAGAGCAGATTCTTAACACAGATACATTCTTCTTTCCTGAGCCTTGTTTACTTCTCCTGAGACTTGAGTTGATTAGACAACAGTTTTATCGCAAGTCTGCCTTCACAGTCCAAATTCCAGTCAGGCTTTGGTGGTCACAGACAGGCAGTTGCTTCCTTGCAGTTTGACAAAAAGTCTTTCTATGATTTTGACAATGTTCAAGACATTACCAACACTTCAGTTCATCATAATCTGATGGCTGTTGTTGTGTTAGTCATTTGCCATTATCCTCAGTGATGCCTGTTTTATAAAATCCTCTGAACTGCGCTGGCCCTGTTTCCCCAGGCCCATACTGTAGAGAACCAGCCCAGATGGCTCAGCTGCTCACTCAGTGTCTCTGTGGACAGCAACCATTACTGATCCAGGCAGCAGGCTATAATTTGGAAAAGGGACATTAATTTCAAATTTCTGGTTTCTCTTCAGTTTCCTGAAAAGACACATTAGGCTTGAGTCAGATGTTTAACAGCCCTTGCCAGGCAGGCTTGGATGCTCATATCCACCTCTGTAAGAACAGACTTTAGCAAAGCCACAGGATTTGTCATCTGCCATCTTTGTATGTGACACAGCTTCTTCATTTTCCCTCAGGAGGACCAAATAGGACAAGTGAACATTTACCTTCCTGTCTGATGTTTGGTGCTTCTGCTCCAGTCCTCAGCCTAGTCCTTTTTTATCTCAGATACATCTCTTCCAGACAACAAAATCACTGAGGAATAAATCCAGCTGAGCCACGAGGGTGACTCAGTGACTGAAAAACGTTGGCTAAAGTGGCACTGTAGAGTGATATGCAGTGTCTGTATTGACATCACCATCATTCAGTGTTCCCCAGAACTGATTTCCGAGGATGAGTCCACAGAGACCTATCTCTCTGGGGCTGGTGATATGGACATTAAATGCTAACTGAAGTTTTCATCTTCTCTCCATCTCAAAGTAGAGAACAGAATCCTTCACAGCCTAGATGGAGATGAAAGCAAGGATCACTCCTCCTATTTTAGTTCCTTGAAGATGAATTTATCATGGAGAGAGATTCAATCAAGGGATTGGAGCTTCAGCTGCAGCTTTTCAGTGAAAACTTATGTTATAAACCTTTCATTTATTTGAGAGAGGATTTTTTGTTCTCGCAAACTCTTTAAAAGGATATTTTCCAAGAATCTTTTTAATTGAAGGATAGTCCTGGTTCATCCTCACTCTTGAAGCTGACAATGATGCAGGTTAAAAAGAGGAGTGCACTGACATAACACATCAAAACATGTCATGTACCATGATGGTGTTGAATCCCAAAAACTCCCAGAATCAATGGCAAATGATGTTTGACAGATGTAGTGGCCACTGCAACCTTTTCTACCTCAGCACCCTCTCCAGTTGGTAAACCTTTAACTGTGTAATGCTGACACGTTAATCAGTTCTACTGAGCAACATGTCATTTGGTCCAATGTTCCTTTTGAATTTAATGTGTGAGTCTGATAAGATCAGGAATTCTCTCACCCAAGGAGAAGAGTTTTAAAGTGACCAGAGCAGGGGCTTGAAGGCATTCAGACACACATTAAAATATAAAAATAGTTTATTTCCTATCTTTCCTTTCCAAATTATTTCATGAATCCTAAATAATGAGCCCCAACAGCACATAGTTTCATAAAGAACAGTAGTTTTTCACATAAAGGAAGGGAATTCATCTTGGCCACAGAAAAAAGAAAACACACAAAAAAACCCCAAAACCAATGTCAGAATTAGAGCCTACAACCAACAATACTGGCTTCTAAACCTGAGAGCAGCCCATTAGATTTTGCCTAATTGCCTGACTAAATTAGGCATTAATGACTTCTCCAACTCCCATTTGCTTACTGCAGCAGTATAAAAATCAGAATGTGAGAGGCAAGAAAATGCCTGTGATGGGATTCACAAAATCTGAAGAAGTTGTTATTTTCAAAAGCCTATTTTCTTCTTAGGTGTAACGGTGACAGCTGCCTTCAGAAAAACACAGACAGACAGATGGATAAGGAATACTTTTTTTGTGATCTGAATCCAACATACATCCTAATAGTGTTAAGTCAGGTCTCCCACAGTAGAAGCAAATAAACAGAACAGCAGAAGGTAATCAAATAAATTTCCACAAGATCTTTCTCTTGAGGAATGTGGAGGGAAACACTGAAGGGATTTCTACATATCTCTGCTTAGTTGGTCTTAAAGGAGGCTCCTACCCACGCTAGCCTCCTCCAAAGCATCCATTTGGGGTCGTTGGGGACACGGAGAAATGATGCCTCATGCCAGAGCCAGAACACTGTTCCAGCCTTCCCTGCCCTGCCATCAGCTGCTGAAATCATACAGGGCTACAGCCCCATGGAGGCCAGGAGGCTGGATCTGGAAGCATCTACCTTCCCACAGAGACAAAGGAGGATCCAGTCACAGATTTTTTGTGCAACACAGAAGATATTGAGGCTTCCTGCTGACTCTCTTAAAGGCTAATTAGACTGGCAACTCTTCGCAGGCCTTTGCAGGAATTGTGCTGCTGGGAACCTCCAGTCATTTCAGTGCTTCTAAAAAAGGGACTTGAC
The DNA here is from genome assembly GCF_047495875.1 of Pithys albifrons albifrons. Lineage (NCBI taxonomy): Eukaryota > Metazoa > Chordata > Aves > Passeriformes > Thamnophilidae > Pithys > Pithys albifrons. The sequence goes on along the minus strand of NC_092458.1, from coordinate 119,635,440 downwards.
ATATAGTACCTGCAGAATTCTTTATGGATCCCTTTGTTTCCTCCCTGCTCACATGCCAACATCACTATTGCGTGCAACATTTATTCTGGTTTTCAGACTCCTGCTGCACCTGAGCACAAAGGAGACAGATCTGCTTCCCATACATCTGCTGCTTTGCAACTGTTCCATGGGCAAGTTTATCTTGCTAAGTTAAGGAGCATAGTTTAGTTCCTCTGTGTTCACAGATGGGCCAGCAAACATAATGTGAGCTGAAACAAAATATCTCAACTCATTGTGCCAGGCAAGAGTTGCTGCAGCAGATTTTTAGGGTGACTGTTTGTATTCATGTGCAGGCTCCCAAAGCATTGCTGAAGTGACAGCCTGTTTCTTTAAGAACTGCTGCTACAGAATGTTCCAATACACTGATACAAGGCAATTGCTGCAACTCTCTGGGTGTTTGATTTCTTGAACTATCAGTAGAAATACTCCATCTGTGCTTTCCCATCTGTACTGCACGTTTTGGTAAGACAGCAAGTCAAAACTTCTCCTTTCCTCTATCTTCCTCCTCTCCCTTAGGCCCTTATCCCTCCTCCCTCTTTAACAGTCCTTTTTGTTAAGAAACACAGTGGAGAAAAACAAGTCCAATGCAGGGTTGCTTCCTCTGTCTCTTGCTTTATTTCTGATTACCCCAGGAGGTGAGGACAAACCTTGTCATCTTCCCACTCTGCCCTGCAAGGACTACATGGGTTACAAAATTCAAAGGGTCTGGCCCTGAGAAAAACCTGTGATGGAGACAGGATGACTCCCAAAGAGAAAGATTATGTTGTCTTTTTGTTGCAGGGATTCCCGGAGAAGAAAGCCAAAGTTACTGGAGGAGGAAGAGACAGGGCACGAGGCCAGAGGGAGAGGAGATTGGATAGAGCTGAGCCCAGGAAACAAGAGGAAGCCCTGCAGAGCCAGTCCCCTACTGCCAGGGGAGAGAAAAGGGTCAGCTCTGCTGCCTTTGCCTGCCCTAGAACTGCTGATCTCCCCAGGCATCCTGGCCTGCTGTGCTCTCTCAGCAGCAGCAGCCGGAATTTGCCTGGCTGTGCCACAGGCAGAGAAAACCCATGGCTAGTTGGATGCTCCCAAAGTCAGCTGCTGGGGGTATGTTTACTTTGTCCCTGTGACTGGCTGTCCAAATGAATTCCCTCGGACTGAACGTTCAAGGATTCCCTTTGGATTTTATTCTCACATAGTCTTCTGACTACTGCCAGCTAGTAGGTGTATCTGCAAATCCTAAAGTTATACTTTATCACAAGAAGGTTTGTTTGTCTGGATTATTTTGGCCTGATAGGCAGAGGAGAGGATTAGTCTGAGTTTTCTAAAAAATTATGAATGTTTCTGAAAAATACCGGAAGCATGCTGCGTTTGTATTTTGCATTTTTTACACAACTCATCCACCTGGCAGAGAGCACTTAAAAAAAAAAAAAAACAAAAGGAAGGGAAAAAAGTGTGTTTGCCTGCCACAGACATCAAACAAATAATGAACCATCAAAACACAACGATTACAAGCAACCCAGAGGCAGAAAACAACTCAGCACAGCAGCTCAGATGAACTGTCACAAGCAAGGAGAGCAGTCACAGACAAAGCACTAAACCCTCAAAAATGGCCCAGTGGCACACAGCAGGTAATCCTGAAGGGAGTGTGACCTATAAAAGCTTTTAAAGCTCCTTCCTCTCCTGGACTGACAACTAATAAATCTTTTGAGAACATTGTATATGTGAATGGGAGTAGCTGTAATGCAAACTTTCATATGCTTGCTGCTAGCATGTGCTAAATTACTTTCCTGGACCCAAAAATGAGGAAGACTTAGCATTTTGCACAAGGTAGCTGCAAACAGTAAAATGAGCAGGAGGCACAAACTCTTTCCCTGGGATTCCTGAAGCATGCCTCGTATTTAATTGATGGTTACAGTTTTTTATTCCTACTTCACCCTCTCTCCCTCCCTTCTTCCTGTTCTTCCTCTGGCAGCATGAAAAATTCACACAGTCACACACACAGTGTCCTGATCTGACCCCACCACTAGAAGCAATATGAGACAGCATTTAGCTATGAAAAAACCTATAAAGCAATGTGAAAACATCCACAGCAGGCTTTTTGTTAGGAATTGACAGAGTTTCCTCTCAGAAGAGCAAGTAACTCTGTTTAACACAGGTCTGGCACCATCTTCTCTGATGGTGCACCGTGGTCCATCTCCCCACAGGCAGTCTAGACAGATGCAGGGCAGCTGGACCCCAGTTCAGGGGTGGGAGCAGCCACCACATCATGCAGGGTATTGCTCCCTTGAGAAGATTCTTGGGCTGTTCCTCCACCAGGGGCTTGCCCCTGGGACTATTCCTTAGCTGCAGCTTGTGTACCATAAGGTGTCATTTTCATGCATGAGTAAGTAACAAGTCACTAGTCAGTCTTGCTACACCGGTGCTTAACAGCCTGCTGTTGCTATAAATAAGTTCCCCTCTCCCAGTTGCTGCCTGGCATGTTCACACCCTGGTTAAGATACTAGTGTCCAGCAATATTGCTTGGCTCAGCTTAGGATCTCTGAACCCAGCAATTTTTGAGGCTGGCACATCAAACCGCTTCTCATCCTAATTCACTAAAAAATTTTAAATGATGGTGTTTGCTTAGGGCTTGGTTGTTCATGTCCTTAGTGTGCTGTTTTGGGCATGATCTTTTTGCAGATGCCTGACACATGTTCCTTCAATTTCCCAGCTGCATTTTCATCACAAGAACTCCCCCTTGCATGAAGCAGTCTCTGGGCTTTTAAAGCAGTGCCCTTTGTTCCTAATAGTTATTGATTCCCTGAATGCTGGGGAATATGGATTCAATTAGCTAGTCATAGCACTGTAGTTCAGAGCTACTCAGCATTTCCAGTGTATAAGCTTCTGTTTTCAAGGTTTATATAACATAACCATAAAAATTCAGTCTGCATTAAAGGTCTTTTTGCAGATGATTAGTTCATAATGTGCACTAATTACTTTTATTGTTTTACAACCACCACTTAAAGGAAATATTCAGTGAGTTTCCAACAAAAGTTTCTTAAAGATGGGCACTTCCACTTGA